>NC_090274.1:115653909-116278909 GCF_040414725.1 Anabrus simplex
CACACGACTGATGTTAAATCATAGTTAGAATTCCAGTTATAGTTATTAGATAATTTTAAGTAGATAGAAATTTGAAGAATGGTACATAGGCTGGAACGGGCTCCTCTCAGACTCGGGAGGTCAACTGAGTATTCCCTCCTCAGCCATCCTCGAAGTGGTTTTCCGTTGTTTCCCACTTCGAGGCAATTTCCGGGATGATACGTAAAGGCCCCACAAGGCCCCTGTTCAACATAGCAGGTGAGGCCACCTGGGCGAGGTACTGGTCCTTCTCCCCAACCCAAAGTCTCACGCTCCAGGACACTTACTTGAGGCGGTAGAGGTGGGATCCCTCGCTGAGTCCGAGGGAAGAAGGGTAAACAAATTGAGGAAGAAAGAATATTATTTCAACAGGTTCAGAAATGCTAAGTGATTTTAAATTATGAGCTGAAGATGAGAATTTGAAACATGCACTCATGTGTTAGTATAGACATTAAATAAAGATTGTACTTGCTAAGCATTGCAAAGGCGGATCCAAGGGAAAAGCAGATTTGTTGAGAGAAAACCATTCTCAGGACAGCGGACCGCGGGGGTTCGAACTCACTCATCTCCCGAACGAGGAGCCTGGCTCCATTTCCATAGCGCGTTAAAGCGGATGGCCACTCCCGCTCGATAATCATTTAGATTTTTTTTTTTTTTTTTTTTTTTTTTTTTTTTTTTTTGCTGGTGGTCGCAAGGTTTTCGGCGGCACAACGGTAGGAAGGAAGGTACAGATCCAGCCAGCAGCTGAAAATGGGAAACCACGGAAAACCAAATTTCAGTGCAGGCGACAGTAGGATTCGAGCCCTCCATCTTCAAGCTGACAGCTACGCGACTCTAACCGCGCGGCTAACTCGCTCGGTATAGTCCGGACTAATGATAATGGACTGTGAAAGCCTCCAAACGTGTGTTTATCACGCTAGGGTTATCTCAGTGCTCGGAAAACACGTGGGTTCGAATTCTCTGTCAGCCATCCTCAAAATAGTTTTCCGTGGATTTCATTTCAACCCTAAACAAATTTCTCTTCTTCCCCATTCCTAGCCCTGCACCCTGTGGATGGCGGCGGTATCCCCTGCCTGTCGTAAGAGGCGACTGTTTCTTCCTTTCCATTCTGCTGCACGTCGCGCCGACACCGATATCTTATGGCGACGATGGGATAGCAGTGGAAAGGAAGCCTCTATGGTCCCAGCATTTGCTTTGTGTGAAAATGGGAAACTATGGAAAACCTTCTTCAGGCTGCCGACACTCGGTTTCGAACTCACTACTGTATACTGGCTGCACTTAAGCGACTGCAGCTATCGAGCTGCCCACCCTCGTCGGAGGGTCTGCCTTACAAGGGCGGCACTCGATTAGAAATAGCCACACGAAATTATAATTATTATAGCTATCGAGCTCGGTGAAACACAACTAAAAGGAGTTTCAGACTCTCTTAACTTGGGAGCGAGGGTTGGCGACCACCGTCCCTTACCTGAGACCTGGCATTGCTTCCCCTTACTTTTAGCACGTATCCCAGGGATGGCGAACCTATGGCACCTCAGATAACATACTAACATATTTTAATATTACGCTTTCATAATAATAATAATAATAATAATAATAATAATAATAATAATAATAATAATAATAATAAAGAAGTATGTCTCAATTCTGTGGCCGTATTTTTTGCACATTCTATTAGGTTAAAGCAAAATACACCTTATTATTAAAATTTACCTGTTTTTAAAATGTAATTTTCAGTGACATTTGCAAAGTAAAGTCATGACTTCGAGGGCCGTGGGACCGCTACGGTCTTCAGGAACTCTGAAAAGCGGTGGCAAAAGGGGCTCTGGCTAAGACGCAGCAGGTCGTTGTTGCTACTTACGTTCCAAAATGGGTTTAAAAAACAAATGCAACGTAAATTTAATCTTACAGCTGTTCTATAGTATTATTTGAAGTAATTCCTTCTTCCTCTTCTTCTTCTTCTTAATCTGTTTACCCTCCAGGGTCGGTTGGACTCAGCGAGGGATCCCACCTCTACCACCTCAAGGGCAGTGTCTTAGAGCTTCAGACTCGCCCAGGCGGCCTCACCTGCTATGCTGAACAGGGGCCTAGCTGGGGGGATGGCAAGATTGGAAGGTATAAACAAGGAAGAGGGAAGGAAACGGCCGTGGCCTTAAGTTAGGTACCATCCCGGCATTTACCTGGAGGAGAAGTGGGAAACCACGGAAAACTACTTCCAGGATGGTCGAGGTGGGAATCGAACCCACCTCTACTCAGTTGACCTCCCGAGGCTGAGTGGACCCCGTTCCAGCCCTCGTACCACTTTTCAAATTTCGTGGCAGAGCCGGGAATCGAACCCGGGCCTTCGGAGGTGGCAGCTACACCACAGAGGCGGACTTGAAGTAATTCCACATGCTGTATATGAGTTGATCATGTTTGCAATCCTAATTGAATCAAATGAGAAGTTTCATTTTATAGGAAAATAACCAACGGCACACTAGACAGTAATTAACAAAACCGTAATCGACACGCTAGTCGGCAAAGGTTTGCAATCCCCGACCTATCTTCTTTTGGTCGTCAACTCCTGTTCTTTTCCAACCCTGACGATATTAGGTTTTAACTGTCACGCCCTTTCATGACCCTTGTCTTTCTTTGGCCGATACCTTCATTCTACGAAGTGTCGGAGCCCTTCCATTTTCCCCCCTCTCTGATTAGTGTTAATACAGGATGATAGCCCAGGTGTACTTGCTTTTAAAACAATAATCATCACCACCACCACCACCTTAACCCGATCAATTACACCCACAGGCACCCAGTGATACAGTACTTGTAGTTCACCTCCGTGGGTTTTACCGGGAAAGAATAAACTACAGTAGCCATACGCTAAATTAAAAAAAAAAAAGTCACGTTAACTTTCATTCACTAAACCATCTAAGCTCTGGGAAACTACAAATCTGGGGGTGGTACAGTGGGGACTTCGAGGGCCGTGGGACCGCTACGGTAGCAGTGGCAAAAGGGGCTCTGGTTAAGACGCAGCAGCTCGTTGTGCTTGTTAGGTTCCAAAATGGGTTTAAAAACAATAGCAACGTAACCTAATAGCAGTTGTATAGTATTATTTGAAGTAACTCCACATACTGTATACGAGTTGATTTTGTTTGTAAGTACAGAAGATATTATGAGTTAAATTTTGTAAATAATCTAAATTTATTAAGGATGGGCTCCGTGTTTAATAGAAAATTGTTAGAGTAAATTTTATAATATTGTATTTTAGGAAAATGTCTTCTCTTAACTTGGTGCTTGATAATAATGTATTCTGTGTACCATTTGCCTCCAAGGTAGACACCTCATTTGCAAATAAAGTGGTATTGATTGATTAATTGAAGTAATTATCTGCAAGTTATTCTTAGGGAACGTATAACGCGTCACTCGCTTCCATTCCCATTTCATCCAGAAGATATTGCCAGCATTTGACAGAAATTTTCAGACTGTTTATATCTTCTAATGAATATCTATTATCGTATATTCTTGGCTGAATGACCACCGTAATGGTATTCCGTTCAAAGTGCGCATAGATCGATTATAGGACCGGTTGGGGATTTTTAGCTCGGGGACTGGGCATTAGTATGTGTATTAATCTTCATTTTACATCCAACACATCACACAAGAAACACCCAACATCCCTGCGCACTCCATTGGGGTCAGGAAAGGTATCCTAGGAAGCAAATTATTAAGAAGGAAGATCAACAGTAATATGGAAATAACAAAACGAACACTGATTGCCTCAAGAAAAAATGAGTACACTAAGAAAAAATTAGACTTGTTCGAACGTCTAGAGGTCGATGAACCCTATGTTTACGCTCATTCATTTAAATTTTGCACCGTTCTGCGGCGATGACCTGTTGACCTTAATAAAATGAACAGAATGTCTCACCACTAACCTGTCAAAACTGGCAGCGATTATACACTTCCGGTTTCTGAACTTGGACCTCCAAGTGACCCGGAGGACGGGCTGAGAAAGATAACAGTAGAGGATATCCTTTCTCGATCAGCTGAAGACCTCTCCTCCGGTAAGGACGAATCAAGGTCATGCGCTGTTACGAGACGGAAATAGAAACACGCGCGCTGTCTGATCTGTTGACACTTAACCGCACTCCCTCACACAAGACTGACACTTCACTTTCATTATCTCCCCGTGTGACAGATAACCCAATACACATTCAGTGTCACCAGCGACACCAACAACCCATCAAGCTATCCATATGCGCCGGCCGCTCGTGAGGAGACAGGCCTCGTTCTGTAGGAGAAAATAGAAGTACGTTGCATTCTGAATATAGAACGCTGCGCCCCTAGTGGCGTAACTTGAAACTAGCACAAGCCTTGCCTTGCCATACGAGTCAGTCTCAGCTTCCGTCAATTGGAGGCGCTACAGGTGCTGTTATTTACATCACCTACACGTAATAATTGTAAACATGGGCATGTTCCTGAATGCAACCAAGTTATTCCTTAAAATCAATCAAAATTACTTAAACCAGTAAATGTTAGAGAGGTGAAGTGCATATGTGTGATCAAAGCTAGCTGTGTTGGGGCATACATTTTAATGAATACGGTTGCAAATTAACAGAAATACCGCAATCAACATAAGGTGCTAACTGTGATTGTTATCAGTGTTATCACTGGTACGACAGGGTGCCTAAAAATTCTTGAATACTATTAACTAATTACTGGGGATACGTTATAAGAAGTTCCATAAAATAAGAAAAGAAATAGTGGCTATACATGGTGGTAAAATTCTGTTTTCAGTCGTTTTAACACGAAGTCGTCTTTATATGTAAAACGAAAGATTAAATGACTGTGCGCTAATGGTAAACAATTAATGGATCGAATCAGAGGCAGCTCGTGAGGTATGAAATGAGGGGGTCACACAGACGAGAGAGGAACTAAATAAATAAATAAATAAATAAATAAATAAATTCGTACCTCACGAGGGGCCACTGAACATTTACGCTTTTCGGAGACTTCAAAGTGCCGGAATTTTGTCCGTCAGAAGTTCTTTTACGCGCCGGTAAATTTACACACACGAGGCTGACGCATCTGAACACCTTGAAATATTACCGGACTGAGCCGGGTTCGAACTTATCAACTTGAGCCTGACATTATTATTATTATTATTATTATTATTATTATTATTATTATTATTATTATTATTATTATCCTCTGGACCGTTTAACTTTACAACAGTGTTATGAACACACAGAACAGCGAACTGCCATGCACAGAATAGAGTAGGCGTACGTTGTGTAGTAAATACAGTACTCAAATGAATACGCTAGGTACTGTATATTGTATTGTAAAAAATCAACATTGAATTAAAGAGACCTACACATTTGGACTGTTTTCATCCGTACGAAGAAACTATTATATATCTTTCTTTCTTTCTTTCTTTCTTTCTTTCTTTCTTTCTTAATCTGTTTACCCTTCAGGGTTGGTTTTACCCTCAAACTCAGCGACGGATCCCACCTCTACCGCCTCAAGGGCAGTGTCATGGAGAGTGAGACATGGGTCGGGGGATACAACTGGGGTGGAGGACCTTTACCTCGCCCAGGCGGCCTCACCTGCTATGCTGAATAGTGGCCTTGTTGGGGAATGGGAAGATCGGAAGGGATAGACAAGGAAGAGGGAAGGAAGCGGCCGTGGCCTTAAGTTAGGTACCATCCCGGCATTTGCTTGGAGGAGAAGTGGGAAACCACGGAAAATCACTTCCAGGATGGCTGAGATGGGAATCGAACCCCTCCACTCAGTTGACCTCCCGAGGCTGAGAGGACCCCGTTACAGCCCTCGTACCACTTTTTAAATTTCGTGGCAGAGCCGGGAATCGAACCCGGACCTCCTGGGGTGGCAGCTAATCACACTAACCACTACACCACAGAGGCGGACCAATACAGTTTTAATGTTGAAAATATTTCTTAGCAAACAAAGTAGGGGCCCACACTACGTATGTTGGGTATTGAGCCCGATCCTCAACAGCTCCGCCATCAGCTGTCATAGATAGCCTGGGCATCACTGAAGAGGCATACTAGGAAAATGAGGAGTGAGGTACTTTCCTGTTGCTTTCCTCAATGAGCCAGAAGTTGCTACTGCATATCAGTCTGCCAAGCCCACTGAAAGGCACGCACCAACCGACCCTATGAGCGATATTTTCACACCATTCATAGCAGGGACTGGCTGCACAAGGAATGGCATTACTAGCATCGCTCATACCTCAGTCACTTTCATATTGTCAAGCCAAGGATAAGACAGAGACAGATCAATTAAAGTAACAAATTGCTCTAGCCCATACCAGAAGACATAACATAAAATTAAGCTATTTCCTAAATTGTGCCGAAAAGGCTAAAGAGCCCGGAAAGGTTTCGAATTGTGTCTTGGATAGTTCTATCAAACTAGAGAAACAAATTTTGAAAATCACTTCTGGCCCAAATGCAGCCTAAACTCGCTTGTTTCTTTACTCATTTTCTTTTTTAATGAAATCCTAGCCAAATTGAATTATTTACATAATTCTTTCTGTGACGTGTTCCTTGGTTCTATACCTTCAGGCAGTTTTTGATTTTTTGAAAACGTCCATACCGAATGTAGTTATTAGGGCTTAAGTGAAACTCTGCATTGACTCACACTAGCGCTTGTAGTGGCGCTTAAGTGAAACAAAGCATTGACTCACATTAGCGCTCGTAGTGGTAGAAAAAGGCAAACTGCTAATCTAATCGACCTGATAACGATGAATAAGAAAATGATTGTAATTTGGAGGAATAAATAAAGATTATGTTCTCACAGTTTATTATATTTCATTCACCTAAAATTCGTAGCTCATATCCCTAGCATGTTTTCAACAGGGAGTTGCCTTTTTTTTCCCCCTACAAGTGGCTTTACGTTGACCGACACAGATAGGTCTTATGGCGACGATAGGATAGGAAAGGGATAGGAGTGGGAAGGAAGCGGCCGTGGTCTTAATTAAGGTACAACCCCACCAGCACTCGCCTGGTCAGAAAATGGGAAACCACTGAAAACGATCTTCAGGGCTGCCGACAGGGTTACGTCTCAAAACTCACGAGTCTAAAAACTCACGAGCCTCAAAACTCACGACTACAAACTGGTAGCTAAAGTAAACATTGTAATGAGTCTCAAAATTCACGAATCCGGACAGCAGGTCCTTGTGATGACTGCAGGAGGGATGAGGTGACTCACGCTTCCCTTCAACCCATGTTTTTCCACCGACTTAGGGCAGTCACACTGGTAGCAGATTGCCTATCACTTGCTTATCTAGTCTTTTCTTAAATAATTTATGAGCCCCTGGGGCCCCTTTTTAGTCGCCTCTTACGACAGGCAGGGGATACTGTGAATGTTATTCTGCCACCCCAACCCATGGGGGAAAAATAATGGTTAGTGAATGAAAGAGACCGAGGTGTATTATTATCATTATTTTAAAAACATGTTGCTGTTGTCTTAAAGCTAATATCATGCATTTTTCCCTGTCATATAAATTTATAATAATGACGTGAGACCTCCGGAGAGGTCTGTGCAGGTCTTTAGAGTTGACACCCGTAGGCGACCTGCACGTCTGTGAGGATTAGGCCCTACCTAAGATGAAGTATAATGCTGAAGACGGTACGAACACCCAGTCCCCGAGCCATAGGAATTAACCAATGAAAGTTAAAATCTCCCACCCGACCTGAAACCTAACCCGGGACCCCCTCTATCCCTTGGACCAAAGGCCAGCATGCTAACTATTTATGCATACAGCCGGACGACATAAAATGAAAGTAGGTATATTGTCCGATGCTAATTAAAAGAAAGTGTCAGTTGGTAGTACCGGGGCTTAGTTCCATAACGCGGCCAGAAGGCGGCATTTACTTGAATAAGGAATTTTATTTAGAGAGATTACAGATCAAGAAAGTTAATTCACTCATTTAGTTTCAACATTTGAAGATTCATTTGGAAAAAGGCGTATTTCTAATTTTCGTAAGCGTTCATCTATTCGCTTACTTCAATCGGTTATCCACCCGACACATTTAAACCGAAAGAAGTATCCATGACGCATCCTATTATTCTGCGTGATATAACTGAATGATATTTGAAACTCATTCGATTATTTGATTTGGTTATTCCTTCGATTATTTAAATAGTCGGATGGAAGTTATTTGAATATTAAAAGTATTCGATTCCATCACTAATAGGGTGGACATTATCCTTTCAAAGAACAACTGGCCCTGCTCGTGAGTTTTGAGACCCGTGAGTTTTGAGACTCGTGCGTTTTGAAACTCGTGAGTTTTGAGACTCGTGAGTTTTGAGACGACACGGCCGACAGTGGTGTTTGAACTCACTATCCCCCTAATGCAAGCTCACAGGTGCGCGTTCCTAACCGCACGACCGATTTGTTCGGCCATACAATAAATAAAATAAATAAATAAATAAATTTAGGCAGTAAACAACACCTCTGTGGGGTTCGATTCCCGGCTCTGCCACGAAATTTGGAAAGTGATACGAGGGCTGGAACGGGGTCCACTAAACCTCGGAAGGTCAAATGAGTAGAGGGGGGTTCGATTCCCTCCTCAGCCATCCTCAAAGTGGGTTTCCGTGGTTTCTCACTTCTCCTCCAGGCAAATGGCGGGATGGTACCTAACTTAAGGCCACGGCCCCTTCCTTCCCTCTTCCTTGTCTAACCCTTCCAATCCTCCCATTCCCCCACAAGACCCCTGCTCATCATACCAGGTGAGGCCGCCTGGACAAGGTACTGGCCCTCCTTCCCGAGTGTATCACCGACCCAAAGTCTCACGCTCCAGGACACTGTTCTTGAGGCGGTAGAGGAGGGATCCCTCGCTGAGTCCGAGGGGAAAACCAACCCTGGAGGGTAAACAGATTAAGAAAGAAGAAGAAACAACTTACAAAATTATAACTCATTTGAATACTTTCAACCACACACTCGTACACATTTCCAAATTGGTATTGATGGCAGTGACGACATTTTCATAACTCATAACTTAAACTACAGCACATTTTTAAAATGTACTTGTAGTTTCAGCCGGCCCTGCGGTGTAGGGGGGTAGAGTGCCTTCCTCTTATCCGGAGGACCCGGGTTCGATTCCCGGCCAGGGCAGGGATTTTATACCTGGATTTGAGGGCGGGTTCCAGATCCACTCAGCGTACGTGATTACAATTGAGGAGCTGTCTGACGGTGAGATGGCGGCCCAAGGCTAGAAAGCCAAGATTAACGGCCGTGAGAATCCGTCGTGCTGACCACAAGACACCTCGTAATCTGCAGGCCTTCGGTCTGAGCAGCGGTCACTTGGTAGGCCAAGGCCTTTTCGGGCTGTTTCTGCTTTTTACTTATAGTATCACCTGGTCACGCTTCGCAATATACTGAAATATACAGGGACTAGCTTTGTGTTTCTAACTTTAAAATTTAACTTACGAAACTCATAAGAAAAAAATTGCAGGTATTTTACCGTTGCCGAAGTTGTGCAACTTCACTCGCTTACCGAGTGTAGGTCCAGCAACGAGAGACAATATTCCTCATGACCTATAACACTGTTATATTCACCGAAAACGCCACGGAACTCGCGAAAACTTCACCTATATTCCAACACCAACGCTGCAAAAATTTACAATGTATCATCATTACAGGCAGGTGTACATTCGTACACAGAAACCAAATACAAAATCAGTGGCGTATGCTGAGTTCAAGACGTGGGCTACCACTAGACTTAGGTTATCCCTTTACGATGGTTGGTTTAGTGAATGATAGGCCTTTTAAGCGTTTTGAGCGGCAACGAAGAACAGTTGCCTTATGGATAATACAGGATAAACAGGGGCATATTTACCCATACTAGCCTACTTGGCCTTAAGAGTAAAAGAGAAAATGTTGCACATAACCGGCCATTAACAACAGGCAAGGAGGCGAAACTCCAACACTCCCTATATAAATTACTAAAAATCTAAGTGGGCTTACGGCCCATAGATACAGGGGTTAATCCCATACTACAAGAGGGTGACTAAAGGAGGAACCTTTAAAGCCAAGACGAGATTTACAAAATTTATTGTTTGAAAACTTTAGTGACCCAATTGCAAGGTTGAATGGGAGACGGCAGAGGGTCACCACTCTTTTTTCCCTTACATTACATATTCCCCGGTAGGGTATAGAAACAGAGTCCTCAGACTTCGCCGAAAATCCTACATTTAAACCACCAGTTTACAAAATTACATTAAAAGAAAACTGCTAAAACCATCCCCTCAAACTGCCCGCAGGCGCTATCACATGTTTAGGGAAATTCTGCCATTATCTTGTATTGCTGGATATTCTTCAAACAGGCCGCGCCCCTGCCTCCTAGGCCTCCGGCAAGTCACACTCCCAGGCACTGGAGCAATTCAGACAAGACGCTCCTAAAGTGCCCTGCTTATGTAGTTCCGTAAGGGGAAGCTTCCCGATTAAATTGAACCACACTTTGCTGATAGGCTGGATTCCTGTACACAACCCCGGTTTTGATTGTCTAGAGAACATATTTTCAAGCATCTGATAGTTAGATTACAGTAGAGGAGGAACCAGCTGAAGTGTTGACAACTTCGGTACATTAAAAAGAAAGTTTTCAGAAAAGGTTTCCTAATAATAAAAAATAAATTTCCTAAGTTCTAGGTTCATTTTTAGTGCGTGAGTGTGAGCTGGCAAATCGATTTTAGAGCCATCTAACTGTACAAAACGAAATTATTTGGGAGTTTACAAGTTCAGGTCCGTTGGCATAGATGGCCGTAGACAAGGCGCGCAGTTTAAATAGCCGCGAACCCCTGGTATTATTATTATTATTATTATTATTATTATTATTATTATTATTATTATTATTATTATTATTATTATTATTATTATTATTATTGTACCGGGCGGTACACCTCCACGCCGCTAATTCAAACCTTGCGCCAGTTGAACCCCCCCCCCCTACTGGAAGAAGTCTGAACTTTGTCTTATGTGTTAATTTTCAAGTTATCCTGAAGATGTCACTGCTTGGAAATTTTGAAGTTTCTGAACTGTGTTGTTTTCGACGTATTTTTGTTTTGCTTGTAGTAAGAAGTGTGAACATTCTCTTCTAGAGGACACTACTGAAGAACTACAACGGTGCACCCTAGTGCGAAGTGAAAGAACTGTTTTTTTTTGGAGAAAATTTAATTTCAAAAGTTTGTTCTTTGCTAAATTTCTTTCAGTCATTGTTTAAGTTGGCAATATTAACCCTTTCTTTCCCCTTGTTTTGAATTTAGCCAATCCCGAATTTCTTTAATTAATTTTCCACCAATAATGTGTTTCTTCTTCATCTTGTGTAGGGGTTTTCTTTATCCACCAATAAAATGATTGTGGGCGGGTGTTTTCCTTCCTGAAACGCCTCGAACTTTCTGAGAGAGTATATAAACTGCTGATTTTAGGGTCTCTGGGCCACTTCAGTAACATCTTTCAGTGTGTAAAGTACATAGCAGGGGGCGGGAAGCGCCTCTTCCTTCGGGCAGCAGTTCAACAACAAGGTAATGGCCGATTAATAACTTCTTTTCTTGCTAGCTCAGCAGTTTAACTCTCGGGGCGGGTCCGAAGCTTTTCCACCATGTAACTTTCCCTAAAATGTAAAGAATCTTTGTATTTATTCTATCTTTTAAGCTTCATATTGGGATAGAGAGTGCTTAACCCTCTCGAGCTCCCTCTCATATTGCATTGAGGTGAACTTATTTTCACAACCGTTTCTTCCTTAACGTAATGTAAATTGTTTCCTTCTAAAAGTCACCTCTTTAGTATGGGATTAGCCCTTGCATTAACGGCCTAGTGCCAAGTAGGTTTTAAACAAAGTGTATTAGGAGCGCAAGTTCGCCTCCTCTCAAATTGGTATTTTAGAGGCCATGTAATTAAATTTTCTCACTTAATAGGCCTCAGTAGGTTGGGTATCTTTACCCCTGTGTTTATGTCCTTAGAGGACAACTTGAAGGTGGAGTTTGGTGTGGCCTTTGATAGGCTTAACCTTTGAGAGCAGATCGCTCTTTTGAAGTTTGTTTCTGCGCGCCTCGAGGAGGCTTTATGATGTAATTGGGAGCAAGTGCTCCTGGGCATGATTGGGGTCTTCTGCCCCTTTGTTGAATTCTGTATATCGTAAAGTTGGGCTAATTGCTCAAGAATGGTGTGTCTGGCTCTCGGAGCCCAAATCCTGTAACTCTGTAATTGTACATTCTCGATTAGTGGTTTTGCTACTCTGTACCTGCCATTATTGCTATTTCTTGTTTTTTGCTAAGAAAATATAACCTTATTAAATTTTAAATTCACTTTAATTTCGTAGCCTGAGACCTGTTCAGCCCCCGCACCTTCTTTCACCTCTAACTACCACGGAAAACTCCGTAACAATTATTATTATTATTATTATTATTATTATTATTATTATTATTATTATTATTATTATTATTATTATTATTATCTTCACGCACTTCATGTACACATCACACTACCATCCACCACAGAAACACGTAATACTGATGACGTCCCACCACACAGCGTTGCCGTCAGGAAGAATATTCAGCCGTAAAACTAGACCTAACAACGGTACGGGCTGATTAATGAATTTAGTAATAGAACAGGACTAGTAATAGCAATAATAATGTTACTTTCCCCCTGTGGGTGGGGCCGGTAGAATACACTCACGGTATCTCTAGCCTGCCGTAAAAGGCGACTAAAAGGAGTCCCAAAGGCTTTCATTTTTGTAGCACTTTTGAGCCTGACATTGCTTCCAGTTATTTGTGTCAGGCTACTCGCTTTCATAATTCTTATCCTACCTCCCTTCGTCAATTGTTGTTCTTTTTCTGTCCCGACGGTGTTAGGTTTCCGAGGCCTGGGGAGTCTTTCATTTTCAAGCCCTTTATGTACTTGTATTTCTTTGGCCAATACATTCATTCTAAGCATTGTTAGAGCTTTTCATATTGTGCTTATGACGGTTGCCCAGTTATACTTTTCCTTGAGTCAATAGAAACGTGATAAACTGCATTCCGTCAGACCATTTACAAATGAAACTGACCAATTAAATGGTGATGTACATGAAATACACGCATTAGTGTAAGTAACCAACAAACACACACTTTACTACTACTACTAGTAAACGTTTTCATTCCTCCCCTGAAGGGGGAGGCGGGCCTCTTAGACGGTGACGCCGTCGCTCAGGCCGGGAGATTTGTTACGGTGAAGGAGATGTGCGGAGAAGGTGAGGGGGTGGGCGGCCGTGGCCTATACTACGAACTGTCCCGGCATTCGCCTTAGTGCAGGAGAATGGAAAACCACGGAAAACTTTTGTCAGGACAGCCGGCGGGTGGGACCAGGCGTGAAGTCCAGCACTGTGCCCCTGTCCCGTCTCCCGAATGCAGAGGCGTAGAGCCACGGTAGAGCCGTGACCACCTCTCCTCTGTGCTCGGTTGGCCGGTCAGAGTACAGAGCTTATGGGACAACAACCCACTCTGCATCTACCGACCACACTTTACTTGAAATACAGTATACTGGTGATTCAAATTTTGCACAATGGATGATGATGACACTACATAGATAATAATAGTTTGTATGTAGATATGATAATAAGCTTTTTTGTTTTTTTGTTTTTTGTTTTTTCATAGAGAACTTTGCTCTGCGTCTTGAAAAGAGAATATCGTTTGTTCACGAGCAAGACTTCTCTAAAAATGAAGGTTTGAATCACTTGAACCTAAGAATGCTTTACCGTTGTCTATAGTAAGTGGTACTCTCGTTCGCCACTAGATGGCTCCCAATGCGCAGCGTCAACCATCTCATGATGAGGAGAATACGAATTTGGAAAAAATCGGAAAGAAATAAAGATAGTGAAAGGACACCTATATAAATCCTTAATGGCTGGCAACCACGTATTACGTAAGTGACAGAGAGTGTCCCTGTTGAAATACGTATTTCTACAGCCTCCCGTATAATCCCAGACTGTAGTGTTTATACTCCGTACGGCTCTACTTCTAAATTGACGTTTTAGCAGATTTTGGCTCTGTCACCTCACACAATTCCAGCGATCCTACCGCCGAGCCCTAGACCGAGACAACCCAACCCTCAACCAACTCCTCCGAGGAGACCTACCCCTCAACCCCCACTTCACCGAAACCCCGTTCCATCTCTACCGGTCCCTCCCCCCACCCGATGAGGGCACCACATAAGTAAAGGAAGCTGTGACGAAAATACCCCACCCCATAAGCCCCTAACCCCGTAAAATCCCACCCCCTCCCATCACAGGTAAAGCAACCCCAACACCCTAAGAACCCCTGGCGACCTCCCCCCCCCCCAACATCAGGATATATGTTAAATGTATTAACGAAACCCTTCTATGTTTCAGAAGCAGTGCATTCCAACCACAACCAAGATAATATGGTAAATCATCAAGCAACAACAAATGTAAATCTGCTAACCAACAACTGTAAATACCCAGATGAACTTGTAAATAACTCCATATTGGACTACAAATAATTATGTAAATCAAGACAATGTACTGTAAATAACAACGTATTGTAAACAATCAAGCACTGTAATAATCAAGTGTAAATAGCCAAGTTCTGTAAATAGCCAAGTTCTGTAAATAACCAAGTGTAAATAGTCCATAGTTTAACAGTTGTAAATATCCTAATAACCCCCCAATAAAAAAAGAGGGGGGAAGGGATATATTAAAAATACACAGTAGGCAAAACAATAAACAAGTAAATGTCACAGCACAAGAAAAACAATCTTAATGTAAAAACCCAAAAATTGTAAAAATGTAAAAAGTATAACCAAACTGTACATATTGAAGAAATCAATAAATACTTAGTCAAGAGGTCGAGACCCCCCCCCCCAACTCCTTCAACTTAGCAAAGCTCCATCCTTCTCTACCAATCCCACCAAATCCCCAAACCCCGCCAAATCTCCTGGCCAGAGAGAAGGCGTAACCTTCTAGGTGGCCCGCCCCTTCCTTCGGGAAGGGGAATGAAAACTTCCCCCTTGGTCCTTGGCTCTGTCTGGTGGTTATGCGCTGAAGCATAGACATCAAACCAATCCCAAGCTGCCATTCATATCGATTTATATCGGCAGAGCACAATCTCGAAACATAGTTGCCAACTCTAATATTTACATTCGCCACGTGGTTAACCTATCTCGCTCAGCGTGTGTGGTATTCGGTACGGTTCGCGATCTTTTGCATTTTCCTTCAATATTTAGTGCGTTTTTCATATTGTTGAAGGGTTCCAGCGACTCTGAGATCAGTAGAGTGTTCCCTTTGTATGCCATAACCTCTTTTCTGTACCAGCCATTAGCCGTTAGTGATGTGTTATTTCCTCATTCTCTTTTATTGTTAATAATATATCTATTCTCTTTTAGTGCCAGATATTGTTAGAAAGTGTAGTTCTTGTGAATTTGTTTTCAATCCATATTCATTCGTTTTTCTGAGTACTGTATTACAATTTAAAAGGGCTGTTTACCGCGGTCATATTGCATCAGCTGTTCTCGCAGGCTTAGCGCGCTGGCAACAGAGGGAAGGTGATGCTCATTTGTTTTGCGAAACTTCAATTTAGAAGTAAGGTCGTGCGGAGTATAGTGTGGGTAAGAGCTCCAACATCGGGTCGGTGGATGCAGGGTGAGTCTGGGCCCACACGTGGCCACCGCTGGTCCGTGGTCCGACAGCTCTGAACTCCGAGCAGAGGAGGGATGGCCACGGCTCTACGTCCCTGTATTCGGGAGACGGAGAGGGACTGGTCCCCATCTTCGGCTGTCTTGAAAATTGTTTTCCTTGGTTTTCCATTCTCTTTCACTAAGGTGAAAGCCGAGACATCCTTGTATAGGCAACGAACGTCTACCCGCTCACTTTCTCCAAGCATCTCCTGGTCTGAGAGATGGCGTAGCCGTCTAAGATGCTCACTCCCTTCTTCAAGGAAGGAATGAAAACATGTTACTAGTAGTCGAACATCTTGGAATGCGACGTAGATAGGGCGTGCTCAGATATTGCCGATTTGTCTGGCTGGTTGAGACGGATATTACGTTGGTGTTCCTTGATACGAGTACTAATGGAACCGGAATGTTTGGCCAATGTATACCTTGCCGCAAGTACAGGGAATTTGTACACCCCATGATTGTATTTTATATGGCTTATTACTAAGAGTGGTGCAGCCTTTGTAAGGCAGACCCTTCAAGGATGACGGGCACCATGTGTTATAAGTACAATGTACCTTTCAAAAATAAGGAAACAAGATCTTGCACGGAGAAACTTTATTTTACAGACACATAAAATAATACATAGCAGTACACATTGCTATTCAACATACTATTCTTATCCAAGCTCTTGTTCCTCTACATCAAGACATCGATGTAGGCAAGACAGAAATCTGCTTCCAGTTTCTGAAGCCACGTCATGACGTTCATCCTCGTGCTTCATCAACGGTCCGAAGAGATGGAAATCACTGGAGGCCTGGTCGGACGGTCATCGCTCAGCCCAGCTTGACAAGGTTTGCCTTTTCCTAGGTGATTTAAAGAGAATAAAGCCGTGTTCGTATGTGTCATTTTGGGGGGGGGGGGATGCCGTGAGGCTCCGCCCCGCCTCACAGCCCGTGGTGACCTACCTGTTTGGACAAATGACCGACAAGCGAGTACTAACGCAGGAACATAGCCTAGTACAAGAGTACAGAATAACTTGAGGTGCAAAGGCTAGTCTTCTGCCAGCTACTTCCACCCCTCCGTAAAGGAGAAGTTATGAGAAACCTCCCTAAACCCACCAGGCAATCCCATATCTCCTTTCGGCACTGGTTACTCTGTCGCGGTCATACCAAGACATCCCCGGCGCTAGACCACTGCCGCTCAAGAGCCACTGTCACCCCCGGCCCATGGCCGCCTGCAAGGCTTTCGAGGTAGAAAATATAGAAGATAATAAAATAAAAAGGAAATTTTGACGCGCTGTCGAGAGAGAATAAATAAATAAAAAGTAGTCTTGCAAACGACCATGCGGATGGCCAGTAATGCGAAAGCTCTTCCCAAAGGAGCTACTTCGCATACCCCCTTCAAATTGGGATATTATTACAGCCGCCACTTATAACATTAAGGACGGACCGCATAGAGAATGTGGTGCCGCACCATTGTTGTCATAGCGATTGTGGTGAATATGTTTTAAGTGCACTTACAACTGGGCAATCATCCTCCGATAACACTAATCAGAGGGGCGGGGGGAGTAGAGGGGATCCGACAGTTAGAAAAATGAAGGTATCAGCCAAAGAATGACAAAGTCTACTACGGGCATGAAAATTATAAACTCCCTAGGCCTCGTGACCTAATACCGTCGGATCTGAAATGAACAAGAGTTGATCAACTGAAGTCTGGTAGGACAGATGAAAGTGAGGAACCTCACACAAACAATGTCAGGGCTCACCTAAAGACCCCGTGGTCGCCAACCCACGCTCCCAAGTTAAAAGTCCCTGGAGCCTCCTTCAGTCGCCTCTTACGACAGGCAGGGATATCGTGGGTGTTATTCTACTGCCCCCACCCACAAGGCAAGTTAAAAGTATATTAAAGCTCTCCCACAAACTTTACGTCTGATAGAAGAGAAATAACTGGCATGGCGGGAAACACATCTCGACTAGCATTCATCTCTGGTCTTCTGGAGGTAATTTCCGTAATATTCACGTTGTTACTGCTGGTTGTTTGACTAGATAGTAAGGAATAGTACAGGGCAAGGTAAATCATATTAAGGAGGTTGTAAAGACAGGTTACAGATCTCTCCACACGGTTATGAGAGTATTTAGGGCGTGTAGTAAGGATGTAAGGAGAGGGTGTGTAAGTCTCTGGCAAGACCCCAGTGTACGGGATTCTCACCAGGACTACTTGACACGAGAACTGGAAATGATTCAAAGGAAGGCAGCGCGACTTGTTCTGGGTGTTTTCGGATAAAGGAGTAGTATTACGCAAATGTCACAAACTTTGGGCTGGGAAGACTTGGAAGTAAAGAGACGAGACGCTCGACAATGTGGTATGTTTCGAATTGTCAGTGGAGATTTCGCGTGGAATGATATAAGTAGACGAATAAGCTTGAGTGGTATTTTTAAACGTAGGAAAGAAGTATGAAGATAAAGTTCAAGAGGAAATTTGGGCAAATATTCGTTTATAGGAGGAGGAGTTAGGGATCGGACTAATTTACCAAAGATGTTCAATAAAGTTCCAAATTCTTTGCAATTATTTAGGAAAAGACTAAGCCAGCTGGACGACTACCCTAAATGCAGATCACTGGTGAATGATTGATTGATTTTGTAATCGGGAGATAGTGGGTTCGAACCCCACTGTCGGCAGCTCTGAAGATGAAGATGGTTTTCCGTGGTTTCCCATTTTCACACCAGGCAAATGCTGGGGCTGTACCTTAAATAAGGCCGCTGTCGTTTCCTTCCCATTCTTAGGCCTTTCCCATCCCATCGTCGCCATAAGACATATCTGTGTCGGTGCGACGTAAAGCAAATAGCAAAAGAAAAATGATTGATTGATTGATTGATTGATTGATTGATTGATTGATTGATTGATTGATTGATTGATTGATTGATTGATTGATTGATTGATTGACAGGCAGGAGATATCGTGGCTGTTATTTTACAGCACCCACCTAGGAGATCGATTAATTGATTGATTGATTAATATATTGATATATTGATTGATTGATTGATTGATTGATTGATTGATTGATTGATTGATTGATCACTGGTTTATGCTGGGATCAAGACGTGGGCTACCAGTAGACTTAGGTTACCCCTTTTCAATGGTCAGTTTAGTGAACGCCAAGCATTCAGCGTTTTGAGCTGCAACCAATAGCCAACGGAGAAGCCTGTTGTGTTGTGACATCTGCTTCACAAGCTACTGCCCTGGCCTCTGCTGTTGCCAATGCTTAACCCCTGATCAGTGGATATGGTAGCCGAAGGTTTAGCAAATTAAAGTCCGGCTTTGTGGCTAAATGGATAGAATGCTTTCCTTTGGTCCGATGGCCGCGGATCAATTTTCAGAATCAACCTCATACTGTTAATTCACCTGGCTTGGGGACTTGATGTTTATGACGTCTTCGCCATTCATTTTATCCTCATTAGGACACCACGAACCCTACACAGATGCCATGATCGGGCGAGTTTGGCCGTGCGGTTAGGAGCGCGCAGCTGCGAGCTCGCATCCGGGAGATATTGGGCTCGAATCCCACTGACGGCAGCCCTGAAAGTGGTTTTCCGTGGTTTCCCATTTTCACACCAGGCAAATGTTGGGGCTGTACCTTAAATAAGGCGACGGTCGCTTCCTTCCCATTCCTAGGCGTTTCCCATCCCATCGTTGCCATAAGACCTATCAGTGTCGGTGCGACGTAAAGCATCTAGCAGATGCCAGTCTCCCATGCTTAACTCTCAAAAATACGTGCGACGTTTTTTCTCACTGCTTTCAAGTTTTGAAAATGGAAGAATGTGTCAGATGATTACATTATAATGTGCTTTAGACTTCCATTGTTCTCAATTGAGGTTTGGGCTTCACCGATAGCCTTGTAGCGCTCAGTATACGCCACTGCACAAAATTCTTGTACTTTGCCCTTGGCAAAGAACACAAGTTGTGGGTCGAATAAACGTTCATTTAATGGTGCACGATACCACTGACAATATCTCACTGTTGTGGCTGCAGCAGCAGCTTTTAAACAAAGTGCTCGTGCATACCTGTTTGTGTAGCAGCTTTGTAGCTCTGTGTGCAGCCCTGTTTGTGTAGCAGCTTTGTAGCTCTGTGTGCAGCCCTGTTTGTGTAGCAGCTTTGTAGCTCTGTGCAGCCCTGTTTGTGTAGCAGCTTTGTAGCTCTGTGTGCAGACCTGTTTGTGTAGCAGCTTTGTAGCTCTGTGTGCAGCCCTGTTTGTGTAGCAGCTTTGTAGCTCTGTGTGCAGACCTGTTTGTGTAGTAGCTTTGTAGCTCTGTGTGCAGCCCTGTTTGTGTAGCAGCTTTGTAGCTCTGTGTGCAGACCTGTTTGTGTAGTAGCTTTGTAGCTCTGTGTGCAGCCCTGTTTGTGTAGCAGCTTTGTAGCTCTGTGCAGCCCTGTTTGTGTAGCAGCTTTGTAGCTCTGTGTGCAGACCTGTTTGTGTAGCAGCTTTGTAGCTCTGTGTGCAGCCCTGTTTGTGTAGCAGCTTTGTAGCTCTGTGTGCAGCCCTGTTTGTGTAGCAGCTTTGTAGCTCTGTGTGCAGACCTGTTTGTGTAGCAGTTTTGTAGCTCTGTGCAGCCCTGTTTGTGTAGCAGCTTTGTAGCTCTGTGTGCAGCCCTGTTTGTGTAGCAGCTTTGTAGCTCTGTGCAGCCCTGTTTGTGTAGCAGCTTTGTAGCTCTGTGTGCAGCCCTGTTTGTGTAGCAGCTTTGCAGCTCTGTGTGCAGACCTGTTTGTGTAGCAGCTTTGTAGCTCTGTGTGCAGACCTGTTTGTGTAGCAGCTTTGTAGCTCTGTGTGCAGACCTGTTTGTGTAGCAGCTTTGTAGCTCTGTGTGCAGCCCTGTTTGTGTAGCAGCTTTGTAGCTCTGTGTGCAGACCTGTTTGTGTAGCAGCTTTGTAGCTCTGTGTGCAGACCTGTTTGTGTAGTAGCTTTGTAGCTCTGTGTGCAGAAGAAACCGAAACCGCTACTTGTTCTATTTGCGAGTGATTTATACGGCGACCGTTCAAGATTCGCTCCAATGCCATCTAGCTTTTCCTCTGTCTTTTTATCGAGCATTGACCAAGTAGTTTCAAATTTATTTACAATTACGTGAATCTGTGCTCGTAAAGGTGGCACTTCACAGGGAAATTACTGAACAAATGCATCGCGTACACGTCGGCGACACTCCGGGTATAAAAATCCATATTTTGGTCATTTTGGAGACATTTTTTATGACTGAAAATTGGAAGGATTGAGTTTCTTTTTTTTCTTGCCAGGAAGTTATTCCGTTGAATTCAAACAATTTATCACTGTATTAATGCTTTGTTGTCCGCCTCTGTGGTGTAGTGGTTAGTGTGATTAGCTGCCACCCCCGGAGGTCCGGGTTCGATTCCCGGCTCTGCCACGAAATTTGAAAAGTGGTACGAGGGCTGGAACGGGGTCCACTCAGCCTCGGGAGGTCAACTGAGTGGAGGTGGGTTCGATTCCCACCTCAGCCATCCTGGAAGTGGTTTTCCGTGGTTTCCCACTTCTCCTCCAGGCGAATGCCGGGATGGTACCTAACTTAAGGCCACGGCCGCTTCCTTCCCTCTTCCTTGCCTATCCCTTCCAATCTTCCCATCCCTCCACAAGGCCCCTGTTCAGCATAGCAGGTGAGGCCGCCTGGGCGAGGTACTGGTCATACTCCCCAGTTGTATCCCCGACCAAGAGTCTGAAGCTCCAGGACACTGCCCTTGAGGCGGTAGAGGTGGGATCCCTCGCTAAGTCCGAGGGAAAAGCCGAACCTGGAGGGTAAACAGATGATGATGATGATGATTAATGCTTTGTTTCCCAATTGTAATTTTACATTAAATCCCATTTTTCTCCCATAATATTCTGCCAAATGTAACAAAATTTGTATGGTATATGTATCACAGCTATAATAAGAAACCTGCGTATAGAATTTTTGATTGCAGAATTTTTTCAGGTAGTAGGTATTTCTAAGTCCAAAATTTTAGAACGTAAAAATTACACAGTCCGCCTCTGTGGTGTAGTGGTTAGTGTGATTAGCTGCCACCCCCAGAGGCCACGAAATTTGTAAAGTGGTAAGAGGGCTGGAACGGGGTCCACTCAGCCTCGTGAAGTCAACTGAGTAGATAGGGTTCGATTCCCTCCTCACCCACCCTCGAAGTGGTTTTCCGTGGTTTCCCACTTCTCCTCCAAGCAAATGGCGAGATGGTACCTAACTTAAGCCCACGGCCGCTTCCTTCCCTCTTCCTTGTCTATCCCTTCCAATCTTCCTATCCGTCGCCAAGACCCCTGTTCAGCATAGCCAGTGAGGCCGCCTGGGCGAGGTACTGGCCCTCCTCCCCTCGCTGAGTCCGAGGGAAAACCAACCCTGGAGGGTAAACGTATTAAGGAAAAGAAGAAGAAAAAATTGAATTAAACATTTCAAAAAATATTTTGAACAAACCTTTCATTGTATATGAAAGAAATGTTCGTGAAATTTCTACTTTTATGTAGTGATATTCCCACAAAGTTTCGTGGAAATCCATGCATTAGGTAAAAATGTCTTTTTATCTCCGGAGTGTCGCCTTAAAATAACTTTTACATACGAAAACACGGTGTTGCAATGATAACTCTCTCGCCATATTTACAGCTGATATTCAGACTGGCGACTTATGCTTGCCAGGTCGAACACGTGCAGGCTGCTTGCAAGGTCGACAACTATGCGCTTGCCTGCCGTAGCACAGAGTCTGGATTTATATATTTTTCTTGTAGCCTTTGGTGTATGACGCTGATCGCGACTAACATGTGACGTACCCCCACTAGCTGCCCTGTCGCCGTAAGACGCGGTGAATCTTGAGCGAGGCCAACAGCGCACAGCCCCAGGGGCTCTGAACTTTGGAGCGTGGGTTGGCGACCACGGGGCCCTCAGCTGAGTCCTGGCATTGCTTCCACTTACTTGTGCCAGGCTCCTCACTTTCATCTGTCCTATCCGACCTCCCTTGGTCAACTCTTGTTCTTTTCCGACCCCGACGCTATTAGGTTTGCGAGGGCTAGGGAGTCTTTCATTTTCACGCCCTTCCTGGCCCTTGACTTTCTTTGGCCGATACCTTCATTTTTCGAAGTGTTGGGCCCCTTCCATATTTTCCCTCTGATTAGTGTTAAATAGAGGATGGTTGCCTAGTTGTACTTCCTCTTAAAACAATAATCACCACCACCACCACCAACAGCGCACATCCCACAACCCGAGGAGCTGGCTTAAAGCGCATGCGTCAAGCCAGCAACTTGAATTTCGCTGGGGCTGCTCTCTCTCGGGCCGGAAAAGAAACCCAGCTTGCTCACCTGCACTACGGTAGAGCGAGCGCATTGTCGAGACTCCTGTACTTGGCTTGAATTAGCTGTGTGCAGTTTTTAAACTTGATAAAACATTATTCTAAGGAATCAGAAAATGTACGTACAAAATGCTTTGCCCCCGCAGCGCTGGGGTAGATGGGGTTCAGTGCACGCTACTGCCTGGACAAATTAGACTGTAAGTGAAGTTAATTGTTCATAACAGGTTGCCTAAGAATGTTTCTATCAAGCAGAGGATGGATTTATACGTACTAGGCTGAAGAACAATCGGTCGTTAAGTTAAATGAATGATTTATAGTAGAATGTTACTCTTCTATCATTGCATGAATGCTCATTGGTTGGCAGTAGACATCAAATGAAATAATTTGATTACGTATCCTTTTCTGAAACCCCCGTTGTGGGTGAGCGCAGTAGAAAAACACCCACGGTATCCCCTGCTGTTGTAAGGCGGCCTAAGGGCTCTCAGCTTGGAAGTGTGAGCTGGCCTCAGCTTCCATTTACTTGTGCCAGGCTCCTCACTTTCATCTACTCTATCCGACCTTCCTTGGTCAACTCTTGTTCTTTTCCGACTCCAATGGTGTTGTGTTGCGAGGCCTAGGGAGTCTTCCATTTTCACGCCTTTCGTGACCCCTGTCTTACTTTGGCCGATATCTTCATTTTCGAAGTGTCGAGTCCCTTCCATTTCTCTCTCTGATCAGTGTTGTGCAGAGGATGGTTGCCTAGTTGTACAATGATCACCACCACCACCTGTCCCATTTCTCTACGGGGTTGGGTGTGAACGAGATGAATCTTCGGGAGGGGGGGCATTTTACGACCGGTTGCCCTTCCTGACATCAACTCCACAAAGAGTTTATGAGATGAAATTGTAGGAAGGGGGAAGACGAAACACTGTGCCGGCACATAGCCTACTCCTGTTGAATAGCTCCAAGGGGTATGAGCAGACAAGTGGCTACGGCTGTTCGTGGTCCGACAGCTCTGCACTCTGACCGGCCAACCGAGCAGAGGAAGGGTGGCCACGGCTGTTCGTGGTCCGACAGCTCTGCACTCTGACCGGCCAACTGAGCAGAGGAAGGGTGGCCACGGCTGTTAGTGGTCCGACAGCTCTGCACTCTGACCGGCCAATCGAGCAGAGGAAGGGTGGCCACGGCTGTTAGTGGTCCGACAGCTCTGCACGCCGAGCGGCCAACCGAGCAGAGGAGGGGTGGCCACGACTGGTCCATGGTCCGACCTGCACTCTGACCGGCCAACCGAGCAGAGGAGGGGTGGCCACGGCTGGCCCGTGGTCCGACAGCTCTCCACTCCTACCAGCCAACCGAGCAGAAGAGGGGTGGCCACGGCTAGTCCGTAATAATAATAATGTTATTTGTTTTACGTCCCACTAACTACTCTTTTACGGTTTTCGGCGACGCCGAGGTGCCGGAATTTAGCTCCGCAGGAGTTATTTTACGTGCCAGTAAATCTACCGACACGAGGCTGACGTATTTGAGCACTTTCAAATACCACCGGACTGAGCCAGGATCGAACCTGCCAAGGCTAGTCCGTGGTCCGACAGCTCTCCACTCTCACCGGCCAGCCAAGCAGAGGAGGGGTGGCCACGGCTAGTCCGTGGTCCGACAGCTCTGCA
The DNA here is from genome assembly GCF_040414725.1 of Anabrus simplex. Classification (NCBI taxonomy): domain Eukaryota; kingdom Metazoa; phylum Arthropoda; class Insecta; order Orthoptera; family Tettigoniidae; genus Anabrus; species Anabrus simplex. Next base: position 115,678,549 of record NC_090274.1, read on the forward strand.
CGCCGAGCGGCCAACAGAGCAGAGGAGGGGTGGCCACGGCTGGTCCGTGGTCTGACAGCTCTGCACGCCGACCGGCCAACAGAGCAGAGGAGGGGTGGCCACGGCTGGCCCGTGGTCTGACAGCTCTGCACGCCGACCGGCCAACAGAGCAGAGGAGGGGTGGCCACGGCTGGTCCGTGGTCTGACAGCTCTGCACGCCGACCGGCCAACAGAGCAGAGGAGGGGTGGCCACGGCTATTCCGCGGCTCTACGCTTCTGTATTTGGGAGACGAAGAGGGGCTGGTTCACACCGTCGGCTGTCCTGAGAGTGGTTCTCCATACTTCTGCACTAAGGCGAATGCTGGGATAGTTCCTAGCATAGGCTACGGCCGCCAAACCCCTTATCTTCTCCGTGTATCTCCTTCTCCGATACAAATCTCCTGGTCTAAGGGACGGCAGCACCGTCTAGGAGCACCCCCCTTCAGGGGAGGAATGAAATCATTTCGTAGTAGTACCAAAATCATGTTTCAATAATTCCACTGAAGTGTGTTCTGTATGGTCGGTAGCATTATCTTGTTGAAAATACCCATTGGAAATGTCATCTTCCGTTAATTGGCCTTTAGATGGATACAACATTTCCGAACAACATCCGTCGAAATTTTTTATGGTGTCAAAAAAGATAGGAGCTTCGAGCTGGGCTGAGTCCAGTGGTATCTGAAGGTGCTCAAATGCATCAGCCTCTTGTCGGTAGATTTACTTGCACGTACAAGAGCTTCCTCGGGACAAAATCTCGGCACCTCGAAGTCTCTGGAAACGATTGAAATAAATTGAGTGGGTCCTAACGTGAGGAGACTGGGGCAAGTACATGGTCTATCTTATAAAACCAGACCCAGCTGCAGGTGGGAATAGCACGTGTTCGACCTGGCAAGCACCAGTCGCCAGTCTGAATCTCAGCTGTTAACATGGTGAGATAGTTTTTTTTCGAGACGACACTAAATGCAGAGAGATACCAAGATGACATTTTGACGCTATTCTTCCATTAGTTAACGGAAGGTGGCTTCAACAAAATTCACCCCTGCTCATACAGCAGAAGGTCCCCTTCTTACAATCTCGGAAGGTTTTGGAGACAGAGTGATCAGAGCTGGTCTATTTTCCCCTTCATGATTTTTACTTGTGAGGTAAACGGAAAGAAAAAGTGTATCGAACAGATCCTCACACATTGGAGGAGCTGAAGGAAAACGTTACAGTGGCACAACTCACTCGTGTCAGCCAGAATGTGGTTACCAGATACAAGTCAGGAAGGACGACACTTCTTATAAGACTGTATACACGCGGGGCGGCCGCACATGACGTAAGTTCGGCTGAGGCAGCTGACGTAGCGCTAGGGAAAAACACTGTGCGTTCGGTCTTAGTTTATATATGAGCTTCCTAAACAACGCTCCCAAGTTACAAGAGTCAGGGCTGTATTGTATCGTCACATCAAGCAGATTGCGTCTTAGCTCATAAATATTGCCCCCATTTCTCATGAACAATAATTGGCTGAATCCATGGAAACTATCATCTCTAAGCCATAAACTTCCCGCTCAACTACACAATGTATTTCCGGAGAAAATGTGACAAGTTTTAAAGCGGAGGCCAGGCCAATTTGTTTGAGGTTATTGAAAAAATGTCCACCTCTGTAGCGTAACGGTCAGTGTTATTAGCTGCCGTCCTCGGAGGCCCGGGTTCGATTCCCGGTACTGCCAGAAATTTAAAAATGACAGGAGGGCTGGTATGTGCTCGAAATGGTACATGCAGCTCACCTCCAATGGGGGTGTGCCTGAAAAGAGCTGCACCACCTCGGGATGAGGACACGAGTTTACTGTTGAAAAAAATGTTGTGAGGAAGATAGAGCCTTGAGGTGATATTTATGTTCATCAAGCCATTCCCGAAGAAGAATGAAGTATTATCCTGCTGCAGTTTCTCATCTCTGCTACCCACTCTTACACATGTCACTTTGTAAGTTAGGACGCCTCGCAAAGAAACTTTGAATCAGCTTTCAGAACGCGGGTGGTATATTTGGCAAGCGTGTTTTCGATGTGGTAAGAAGTAACTAATCTGCACACTAATTGTGGTGACTATTGTCTTAAGAGGAAGTACAACTGGACAACCTTCCTCCATTATCACTAAAACAGAAGGAAAATGGAAGAGCTCCGACTTGAAGAAATGAACGTATCGTCCAAAGAAAGACAAGGACCACAAGGACATGAACAGGTAAGTCTCCCTCGGCTTCACAAAGCTAATACAGTCGGCGAAGAAGAGGTGCAAGAGTTGGCCAAGGGAGGCGGATAGGATAGATGAAAGTGGGTGCTTGTCACGAGTAAGTGGACGCGATGTGAGATTCAGGTAAACGCCCCATGGTCACCAAATCACGCTCCCAGTTACGTCGCGCATTCCTATCCACGAAATTTCACTGTAATATTTGTCACAAATGGAACATAATAATTGCTTTTACACAGTTGAAGTCTAAAATCTGCGGTAAATTAAGAAATATTTTATTTTTGGAGAATATTATGTATACTTTACAAGTACTTTTGGTGCTACGCTCACAGTAACACACGTATGTCTTTTGTTTCTCGTACACTTTTAACAATTTCGTGTGTGATGTCTGCATTCACTAAAGTTCTTTGCTTCAGATTGTCAATGACATCATTTCCTGAATTGTATCGCGATATGCAAGATTTAATAGGCGACAAAAAGCTATGGCGAATGTACATATGAAGAATTCTGTAGACTAGTGATTTATTGGTCCAGTGATCATACTATTTTTCTTTCAACAAAAATCATTTTTGTGGTACTTAAGATATTTCTCTGTAATGTGCAGCACCAAGTTGTTGAATGCGTCCTTCTTAGTTGTTTTTCCGTAGAGTTCCAGCTACATCACTATAACATGGTCATTTTCCTCATTGAAGAACGAAATAACATCGTGAATGCTGTTGACCTCCATTTTGCTGTTTGAATTGGCCGCTCTAGTCATATGGACAAAGATAATGAGAATCCACAGACATAGCACTCCCATTCCTCGGTGCTAGCCCTGGACCTGAAGAAATTAACAAAAGACGGCACCAGCAATGGAATACGACATTTGTGACAAATTTTACGGTGACATTTTGTAGATAGGAATGCGCGATGTAACCCACGCTCCCCAAGTTAAGAGATTCTGGCGCCCTGTTAATTGCCTCTTACGACAGGCAGGGCATTTACTACTTTCAAAAACTGTCCAAGAAGAAAGTCGTACAACTTAATTGTAATTACACTTTGTGATTAATATATCAGAATTGAGAACGCATTTGCCTTTAATTTTGGGTACAGTCAGAATGGCTCTCAGTTCACTGGTCTCTGACGTGACTTACAAGTTGGTGGTTTTAAGGAAATGTTCAATAATTCATCTTCACGATATCAAATAGGAAAAAAGGAATAGAAAGAAACTCATAGGTGTGACACTTACTTTAGGTAGAAATTCATTTTGTTAGCGTCATAAGGGATTGAAATATTACAAATCTTATGTGGAACACCTTGTAGAGGAGAGATGTGTTCACAGCGACAGACAGGTCCCCCAGAAGTACATATACTTTTAAAACTTTTATCACACACCATTATTCATTGCTCAAGCATGCTGTAGAATCTCCATTGGCTGAGTTATGACGTCATTCCCAGTAATGAAGAGAAATGCATCTCGTTACCAACCCGCGCGTAATGAAAACACAACTGAGTGCAATCTCTAACGAAACAATGTACAGTACAGACTTTGTCACTAGCAGGCTGTCAGCTTTTTGAATGCGCTGCTCGGTCACAGTCCAGCGCCGCCGCAAATAACAATGTACAGTACGTCTAGTTTTAAAGGTCAAGAGTTGGCAGCCCTGTGCACCATCGCGAGAAGTCGCCGAGAAATAAACAAATGATAGTGCAATCGCGCCTAGACGTCTCCGCTGAAGAAGTGCTGCAGCAACTGAGCTTTTACCCTTCTTTATAACATTCCATGGCGAATGGACACGACAGAACTTAAAATTTAATTTGCCACAACTTACAGCAAGATAATATTAAAAAGCAGGATATCTTTAAGATGCAATATTCGTAACTTTATGCGGACATGCGATAGGGGGTTAAAAAGAGAATTATCCTAGGGATAGCAGGATATCAGGTCATCCTAGGGCTCTAAGGTAAGAAAGCCGAATAACAGGCAGTATCCTTGCTGATTTTACCCTTACGAAAATAATAATCATAAAAGTGACTGTTGTTCTTAGAGGTGAAGAGGAAGGGGAAGGGTTTCAATGAACGTTTGAACTTATAAATCCGCGCCTGACTAGTTCTGACTTCTTCTACGGATCATCTCAACTCTGGAATGAACAATGTTATGGACGAATCCATGGAAACTGTGAAATATATTTCCAAGTTACCTGATGTCATGATTACATTTCTCTACCAGATGCTAAATTTCCGTTTTGTATCTGATCATGGCATGTATAGTATTTCTCCCCCAGTGCAAGACAACCCTAAAGAAAGGATTCCTCAACTGTCAATTCAAAATAACAGTATGGGTCAGAAGTGTTTTAAGAACTGAAGCGAATAGGTTCCAGCTTAAACCATTCACTCACGCGTGTCCTTCCAAACCCATGGTAAACTTGTGTAATGCGCGGTTTGGAATCCATCGCTTCTTGAACTTGCCGACATTCAGGTGTCCTTACAGGAACACATCGTGGAGAACGTCACCACACCGCGAGCTGACGAGGAACCGATCACACGGCGATGTTCTAAAACTGTTTAAAGAGCGTTCTCCTACAAAAGCGGACAAGCCAGAGAAAACTATAAAGGTGACGGTGTTGGGAGCAGCTGGCCGGGTGGGCGAGGCACTCTCTTTTATGTTGAAACAGTCCCCATACATCGACAAACTCGCCCTCTATGATCTGTACAGCACTAAAGGGATAGCTCTAGACTTAAGTTTCATGGACAGCAAGTGCGAGGTACTTTCATACTGCGGGAAACGTGATCTGGTGGGCGCTTTAGAAGACGCGGACGTCGTCGTGATTGCCGCCGGTGTGCCGTTCAAAGAGAATAGGAGCGGCAGTAAACGATTCTGCGGCAACGCGCAACTTGTTGCCGAACTGACGGAGGAGTGCGCCAAGACGTGTCCTCAAGCTCTGATAGCGGTGTTAGCTGCCCCTGTCAACAGCACGCTACCTGTCGCATGCGAGACGGTGAAGAGAGTTTTACCCGATGTGGGGTGTCCGACGCGCGTTTTCGGAGTTACCACCTTGGATGTGGTGTACGCCAACTTGTACATGGCTCAGCATTTGAAAGTGGATCCCCATCAAGTGTTAGTGCCTGTTATAGGGGGCAGTTCGGGGGAGACTGTTGTGCCCGTGTTCTCTCAAGCATGCCCTCAGAGCGAAGTGGTCGTGGCAGACGCCAATCGCATGACGAAGTTGGTGCGAGGCGGAGTTGCTGACGCGCTGGCGGATAAACCAAGCAACTGCCTCCCGACCATGACTCTGGCGTTCGCTGCGGCGCGTTTCACCATCTCCTTGTGCAAGGCTTGTATTGGACATCCCGGTATTGTGGAATGTTCCTACGTTCCCATGTGCGACAAGGATACTCTCCCTTACCTTGCCAACCCCGTGGAACTCAGTCCTCAAGGCATACTGCGCAGCCTGGGAATCCCCCCACTCTCAGTATACGAGAAATGTGTGTTCGAGAAATCAACAGAGGCGCTGAAGGAAGACATTGATCGCGGGGTGAACTTCGTGGCGTGAGAGAATTCGTGCCTACCCCCCAGCCACAACAAGAAAAGTGCGAGTACAAGTCTGACCGAAAAGTGATCAGGAGACATCAAATTCATTTCGTAATAGTTCTGAAAACTGTTTTGTGATTTTTATGAGAGGCTTAATGGTTTAATAAAGGACACGTAGAATTTCTCTTCCCACTTTTCAAGATCATTTCGAAGTGTCAGATCTCTTCCGTTTTCCTTCTATACTTTCTGGCACGTAAGCCCATACACGTAGAATCCAACCTTACTCCTTCTCACCCTCTGTGGGTGGGGGCGGTAGAATAACACACACGGTATCCCCTGCCTGGTGTAAGAGGCGACTAAAAAGGGCCTCAGGGGCTCTCAACTTGGGGGGAGAGTGGTTTGACGAACACGGGGCCCTGAACTGAGTCCTGGCATTGCTTCCACTCACTTGTGCCAGGCTCCTCACTTTCATTTATCATATCCGACCTCCCTTGGTTAACTCTTGTTCTTTTCCGACCCCATCTGTATTAGAGCACTCGAGGCCTAGGGAGTCTTTCATTTTCACGCTCTTCGTGGCCCTTGTCTTTCTTTAACTGATATCTTCATTTTTGAAGTGTGAGATTCCTTCCAATTTTTCCCTCTGATTAGTGTTATATAGAGGATGGTTGCCTAGTTGTACTTCGTCTTAAAACAATAACCACCACCACCACCTACTTGCCGATACAGTGCACGTTGGCACTACACAGTCATGGTTTGCTTCGTGGTTTGCGAGAATTACTGTACGTATTGCCTCTGCAGTACTGTTAACATCACTAGTGTTACATCTACGGGTATAATTAAAATACATTTTCTTTTTCTGTGAAATGAAATGGCGTATGGCTTTTAGTGCCGGAAGTGCCCGAGGACAAGTTTGACGCCCGTAGGCGTCGTGATGAAGATGAAATGATGACGAAGACAACACATGCACCCAGCCCCCGTGCCAGCGAAACTAACGAATTTGGTTAAAATTCCCGGCCCTGCCGGGAATCGAACTCGGGACCCCGGTGATCAAAGGGCAACACGCTAACCATATAGCCATGGAGCCGTACATCTGTTTCGGTAATACCAGGTAAGCAGAATTGTGCCATGCTCGAATAATATATTTAATTATTTAGAAATGCATTTATTTCTGCTTGCCCCATTTGGAGGCTGCCAAAAAGACGAAGCTTACATAAAAATTTTGATTAGTAATTACAAGGACCGTTTAAAATGTGTCTATAAATAGGTATACTACAGTAAAGCCTAAATAAATTGTATCAGTCAATAGTTATGAAATCCATGAGAAATTCCTCATAGGACAAATATATAACTAGGAGTATAAATGATTTTTTACTATTGCTAACGATCCTTTGAGGGCTGCTAACCCAATGTCCTTAATGAGTTGGTTATGCAAATTAAATTTCATACAAAAGTTGTGGAACGTGTGCGTGATGGTGCCTCTTGCTATCTTAACACATCTATGGAGTCCAGATGATATTTCTCGGCATAGTATGTAGTTGGTGTGACATTACGAACGCAGCATTTTATTAATAATGGTCTTATTTCGTCCAGTACTTACGTATAGAATTCGATTAGGATGTCTAAGAAGCAAGAAAAATCTGTGAGAATTTCTGCGAAAAGGAAAGGGAAATACATTCCGTTATCAAGCTAACTTAACCTAACCTTGTCTTCTCACGAGTTTGGTGCAGTTTACATACTTAGCCTTTGTGTATTCCTGTTGACATACGGCATGTGTACCGGTAATATATTTGCTTATTATTACAGCGTAGTTTCTCTTCAGTCCGACAAATAACAGGAAATTTCAAGAAGGCAGCTTTATTATTTACACAATACGGTTATAGTAATGCGATATCAAATTAAAAGCAGAAATATATGACATAAAATTGAGTGAGGGTTTTTATTTCCTTACTTCCTCATTAAGCTTGAAAACCGACTTAATGATCAGTATCTTGATTGATCACTTATTATCAATTACTTGGTTAAGGGAACCTCCATTATTGATACATTGAGGTTAGTTTGTTGATGCTTATGTCTCGTGATTTCAATTTGTAACTAGTCAAGTTGGCAGCAGTGATGAGCGATTAAAAACAAAAGAGAACAGGGCGGCGATATTTGCTTTTTAGTGTACAGCCAAATGTGACGAATAGTATACAGTAATTAGTGTATTTTAATTACTTAATTAGCTAATGATCCAGTGAGTTGGCCGTGTGGTTAGGGTCACTTACCTGTGAGCTTGCATTTGGGACACGGTGGCTTGGGTTCGAATCCCACCGACGGCAGCCCTAAAGATGGTTACCCCTGTGGGTGGAGTCGGTACAATGACATCCATGGTATCCCTTGCGACTAAAAGGGGCTCTGAACTTTGGAGCGTGGGTTGGCGACCAACGGGGACATAATCTGAGTCCTGGCGTTGCTTCCACTTACTTGTGTCAGGTTCCTCACTTTAATCTATCCTATCCGACCTCCCTTGGTCAACGTTTGTACTTTTCCGACCCCGACGGTCTAGGGAGTCTTTCATTTTCACGCCCTTCGTGGCCCTTGTCTTTCTTGGCCGATATCTTCAGTTTTTAAAGTTCGGATCACTTCCATTTTTCTCTCTGATTAATGTTAAATAGAGGATGGTTGCCTAGTTGTATTTTATCTTAAAGCAATAATCACCACCACCACCATACCCAACATACAACTTGGTCAAATACCTTGGATAACTTCTCAAGCCGTGCATAGGTAATGGGGCATGTATCAGGAATTCATCGCAGTTTATTGGCATTTTATCCAATCTGAACGTTTCTCCTGGTGATATTCTAGTCAGTTTTCATGTTGGATCTTTGTTCACTAGGGTTCCAATCATGGACACCTTGTCTCTATGGATAAAATCTTTCCTGGCGACATTGTTAATCTATTTCACCTTGTCCTCACTACCACATATTTCAGTTTTAATGGTTACAATACATGGACAAATGGATGGTTTTGGCCATGGGATCGCCATTGGCACCAGTGATCGCTAATTCCTATATGCAAGATTTTGAAGAGCGTTATATTCAATCTTGCACACTCAAGCCTTCCATTTGGTTGAGATGGCAGGTTTGTTATTTGGCCCCATGGTGAACACGAATTATCCATATTTTTGGATCACTTGAACAGCATACATCTGAACGTACTATGGAGACTGAATGTGGCGGATGTTTGCCGTTCGTGTATGTTTTGTTATCTAGGAAACTAGACAGAGCGATCTTTCAGTTTACCGTAAACCCACCCATACTCACAGATATCTTCATGGGTCCTCTCATCAGTTCTGTGTTTAACACCCTTAGCAGCCGAACAAGGGAGGTTTTTTCTGTTAGTTGCTTTACATCGCACCGACACAGATAGGTCTTATGGCGACGATGGGATAGGAAAGGCCTAGGAGTGGGAAGGAAGCGGCCGTGGCGTTAATTAAGATAGAGCCGCAGCATTTGCCTGGTGTGAAAATGGGAAACCACGGAAAACCATCTTCAGGGCTGCCGACAGTGGGGCTCGAACCCACGATCTCCCGGATGCAAGCTCACAGCCGCGCGCCTCTACGCGCACGGCCAACTCGCCCGGTCAAGGGAGGTTTGTGGGGAGGATAACTTAACGGTGAACTTGAGTTCCTAACCAGAACATTCCTGAGCAATGGCTACTCAAAGAAACAGATTGACGAAGTGCTACACCCTAAGCCAAAAGACAGACTGTTACGTGATTCTCGTCCTTTGAGTCTGGCCTTCTTGCCATATGTACAATCTGTCACGGATAGGATTGGCAATATTCTCAGCCTATCAAGATCATTTTAAAGCCTAATATCATCGTAGGCAATTGCTTGCGATCTGTTAAAGATCCTATTGGTTTAAACTCCGTTGGAATATATACGATTTCTTGCTCCTGTGAATCGGTTTTTGTTGGCCGAACATATACGAAGGAAGCAACGAGGGTTTAAGGAACATCGCAGGCACTTGACAGAGAAGTCTGCTGTGGCTCATTTGTAAAGATACACATTTTATACCTACAATCATTCGCGAGGCGATAGAAATTGCTAAACACCCGAATAATTTTAACTAAGGTGACGGCTATATACTGAGTAGATCATGACTACACGCCGTAATTAACTCGTCAACATCTTTCTCCTTGACACCGGAGGCCCTAAAATGAACTACATGAATTTTCTAAAATGATCTCTCTATCTTGAGTCTGGTTACTATGGAGTGATAGTTGCCGCTAAAATCTTTGTTATTGCTCTGAAGACGATAATGGTCGTAGGTCCGAAACGCTACGCGTACGTCTTAGATTTGAGCCAGCAGCGGGGATTAAGCCCGGGGCAAAGAAATATAAGACAACAAACAGTACCCGGGTGTGTGGGATATAGCGAAGGGGGAGAGGGGGGTATATACATCAAAACTTAAAAAGAAAAGGCCACAAAATGGTAAGGCTTTTATGTTCTCTCGACAGAGAGGTAAAGATTGACAGTTTGTCAACTTAAATGCGGAAATAGTAGTTTTTTGAGATTTTTATTCAATACCATACAATAAAACTTCCACCAAAGGAACAATATTACACATTTATTACAATTAAAAAGAAACACGGTGTGATTGTACAATTAAAATCATTTAGTATTTGATTATACACTAAAAAGTTACAAGCACCAACGAGACTGCGGCAAGCGGGTGAATCATACCTCAGCGTCTATGTCCTTAGCAAAAACATGTGGAATTACACTGACTGAGCAAATGTCATGGGATAGCGGAGCACTGATGCGCAGGTGTGTTGTCTGCGCACCACATGCCCCCTGGACCAGCGGCAGTTGTATAGGAGACCTTGTGAGCAGTGGCTGTGCATGTAACAGGTATAACATGGAACGTCGTCGTGAGCTGACACCGTTTGAACGGGGTATGGTGGTCGGTGCCCGACGGATGGGAAGTGCGATTTCAGAAGTGGTGCGGGAATTCGGCTTCACACGATCAACCGTGTCCAGGGTTTATCGCGAATGGCTGAATGCGGGTGTCACCGCCCACATCAGACGAACGACCGGCCGTCCAGCCACCCTCGATTACCGTGACCGGCGACATCTGAGACGGATTGTCAATAGTGACAGACGGGCAACCGTGCAACAAATCACGGCTCAATTCAACACAGGCTGTGCTAGACACGTCTTCCAGTGGACAATCCGTAGGAACATGGGTTCTATGGGGTATGGGAGCCGGCGCCGCACACGGGTGCCACTGTTAACCCAACGTCATCGGGCACAACGACGCGCATTTGCCGCCATTCACCAGGGATGGACACTGGAACAATGGCGTAACGTGATATGGTCGGACGAATCACAATTTCAACTGCACCATGCCGATGGGAGGCACCGTGTATGGCGCAGACCACATGAAGCGATGGATCCCGCCTGCCTCGAAGGTGTGGCCCAGGGCGCTGGTGTCTCTGTTATGGTCTGGGGTGCATTTTCCTGGTATGGAATGGGCCCCCTAGTTGTTCTGGAAGAGACTTTGAATGGTACGCGGTATCTTGAGCTGCTCGGTGACCATCTCCACCCATTTTTGGCCTTCCAGCGCCCATACGGTTCTGCGCTGTTTCAAGATGATAACGCGCCGCCACATCGCTCCCACGTCGCCCGGGAATGGTTCCAGGAACATGCAGCGGAGGTCCAACGACTACCATGGCCACCCAGGAGCCCCGATATGAACCCTATCGAGCATACCTGGGATGTCCTGGAATGCAGGCGCCGTGCCATGGATCCTGCACCCACGAACAGACCAGCATTGGCGGCCGCTCTGCAAACGATTTGGTGTCAGCTGCGTCCAGAGGACTACCAGGGACTTGTCGACTCACTTCCACGGCGTCTCACTGCAATTCGCATGGCCAGAGGAGGCCCCACACGCTATTAGGTGACTATCCCATGACATTTGCTAAGTCAGTGTAGTACCCTTCCTCATAGCACAGTTAAAGTATCCACTATTTGTTATGGCGCTATAAAAATCCGTTAGCCGGGACGAAGGACATTTTGTGCGCATTTCCGCTAATAATTTTGGTAATAATTAAAGAAAATAAAGAAAAGAATTATCTGATAAGACAACAGGGCTTGTACAAATGGCTTTTGTTAATAATTCCTATAATTCCTACTTTCAGTCCGTTAAAATGGAGTAAAAATATATTTCCTCTAAAAAGTTGTTGATGCTGATGACGATGCTTTTTGTTTCTAAAGGGGCTTAACATCTAATGTCATCGGCCCTTTACAAAGTGTGTGTGTGTGTGTGGGGGGGGGTAACCCCCTCGACCCCTCTAATCGCCGCTACTGATTTGGGGTATGCTAATGCTTGTTATTACATCTGAAATGAAATAATTTATAGGAACATGATCTAATATACCGAGTGTATGAAAGTACAACGATTTTGAACTGAAGTCTCTATCATATACGGTATATTATATCACTTCCGGAACATTCGTTAGTATAGTAATGTACTTGCATTTGCTTCCGTTGAAGTGGATACCATAAATGTTAAAAAAATCAAGGATTGCATCACGTGGTAAGTAAGACTGTCTGTTATTGTACTGATCTGTGTATTCCTTAGTTCACCAGGGGCTACTCCACCACACGCGAGGTTTCTCGTACGGGTACCCTAGTCCTATATTATTATTGTAACGGTAATGGCATAGATTTAGTCCATTAAGTCAACAAGGTTGTGAATGTGTCATTGAATGTATAATGATTTACGTGTTAAAATTACTTCATCATCATCATCATCATCTGTTTACCCTCCAGGTTCGGTTTTTCCCTCGGACTCAGCGAGGGATCCCACCTCTACCGCCTGAAGGGCAGTGTCCTGGAGCTTCAGACTCTTGGTCGGGGGATACAACTGGGGAGTATGACCAGTACCTCGCCCAGGCGGCCTCACCTGCTATGGTGAACAGGGGCCTTGTAGGGGGATGGGAAGATTGGAAGGGATAGGCAAGGATGAGGGAAGGAAGCGGCCGTGGCCTTAAGTTAGGGACCATCCCGGCATTCGCCTGGAGGTGAAGTGGGAAACCACGGAAAACCACTTCGAGGATGGCTGAGGTGGGAATCGAACCCACCTCTACTCAGTTGACCTCCCGAGGCTGAGTGGACCCCGTTCCAGCCCTCGTACCACTTTTCAAATTTCGTGGCAGAGCCGGGAATCGAACCCGGGCCTCCGGGGGTGGCAGCTAATCACGCTAACCACTACACCACAGAGGCGGCATTAAAATTACTTGATAAATGAAAATACTAAGATTGTGTATAAAATTAAGTTTAATATGCAGTGATTAGACAGAGATCCACTGAACTGGTGGTTTCAAGCTCTGTTGGTCATCATCTCTTTCATACCCTAATACAGATGAAACAGAGTGGTTTTCTATGCTATTATTTTTCCTTTATTCATATTTTCAGAAGCCAAGTATAAAGTACACCTGTTCTACAAGAGGAACTGAATATTGATTAATAGTATTCTTTCAAATATTTTCAACGAGCTCGATAGCTGCAGTCGCTTAAGTGCGGCCAGTATCCAGTATTTGGGAGAGATGATGATGATGATGATGATGCTTGTTGTTTAAAGGGGCCTAACATCGAGGTCATCGGCCCCTAATGGTACGAAATGAAATGACAACAAAAAGTTCAACAATCCACTGACCAAAATAAAAAAATGTCATGAAAAATGAATAGATGGACATGAACCCAAAAAACAAAAACAAACAAGAAACAAACAAAAAACAGTGGATCCGACTCAGAAAAGGTCATAAATAATAGTATTACTGACCAATGGGCCACTTATAAAGCACAGTCGTTAATTGAGGATGCTTGATTTATAAAGGGGTCCGAAATTCAGGTCTAAGGCCCCTCAGAATGGTACATGTCGCGAGTAAAGTAGAACCATGGTATTTGTCATGTTGGGGAACTAATCAAAAGTAGCGAAGACTTACGGTGGTCCACACAAGATCGTACTACTCACAAGTATTGTACTTCGTACAGGTAACGCAAACCTATGGTGTTTCTGACACAATGGCGCCACTTATAGCCAACGCAAACCGATGAGGTTCCTCACATAGTGGGTAAAAGTCACAGGCAACGCCCAGACCCGCGGTGTTGCTCACATGGGTACGACTCACGGGTACTGGAAAACCCCAAGCCAGGCTCTTTGCTGCTACTAATCACAAACCTATTTCGTACGTAATATAGTGGTACTACTCGCAACCCGTGATGGTACGAATCAAAAGTAGTTTCATGGTTCTAATTCAATCATCCCTTGGTCGCCCCTTTTAGTCGCCTCTCACGACAGGCAGGGGATACCGTGGGTGTACTATTCGTCTGCGTCCCCCACCCACAGGGGTAATGAGAGAGAGAAAAGGAGAAAAGAAGGGATCCGTAATAATGGTATTTATTAATTTACCGCTAATTTTACTCCTAATTTGCATAAAAGCAATTATTATCTTCCATTTAGGACAAAAATTATAATGAAATTTCATGGATGTGATTCATTCACGTACCCAGCACAGCACTCGCTTGTCTGCCACGACTATTGTCTGTAGCTTAGCGTTACTCGTGCCGCGACCTCTCGTCAAACGCAGATAGTACGTCCCCGTGTGGGTGGTAGAATAACACCCACGGTATCCCCTGCCTGTCGCAACAGGCAACTAATAGGGGTCTCAGGGGCTCTGAACTTGGGAGGGTGGGTTGGCGACCACGGTACACTCAGCTGGCATTGCTTCCACTTACTTGTGCTAGGCTCCTCACTTTCATCTATCCCATCTGACCTCCCTTGATCAACTCTTGTTCTTTTCCGACCCCGACGGCATTAGGTTGGGAATCCTAGGGAGTCTTTAATTTTCACACCCTTCGTGGCCCTTGTCTTTCTTTGGCCGATACCTTCATTTTTCGAAGTGTCGGAGAATCTGATTAGTGTTATATAGAGGGTGATTGCCTTCTTGTACTTCCTCACTACCACCACCACCACAACCACCCCATAGCCTCTGGATTTGGTGGTGACTTAATGAGGGTGAAATAAACGGCGAATACTTAATAAACACCCAGTCCCCAAGCCAGGGGAATTAACAGTACAAGCCGTTTGATTCCAAGAATTGAACCGGGGCCATCGGAGCAAAGGCAAGCATTCTATCCATTTAGCCACAAAGCCGGGCTTTAATTTGCTAAACCCTATGCTACAATTTCCACTGATCATGTGTTGAGCAGCCTATTGACAGTAGCTTGTGAAGCAGCCTTGGCAACACAGCAGACTTCTCGTTGTTTCCTGGCTGCAGCTCAAAACTCTTCATTAAGGCTTGACGTTCACGAAAAGGGACAACCTAAGTTTAGTGGTAGCCCACGTTTTGATCCCAGCATACGCCACTGGTTGGGAGGCCTAGGAAGTCTTTCATAATCACGCCCTTCGTAGCCCTTGCCTTTCTTTGGCCGATACCTTAATTTTTCGAAGTGTTTGAATTCCTTCCATTTTTTTCTCTCTAATTAGTGTTATACAGAGGACGACTGCCTAGTTGTACTTCCTCTTAAAACAATAATCACCACCACCACCACCACCACCACCACCACCACCACCACCACCACCACCGCAGATAGCACGTGCAACAAAATGAGAAAAACGTACATCTGGCAACGCTGGTTGTACTGCAGAAGGAAAACTGACAACACCGCTCCCATCCCACTCACTTCTAGTCAGCCCTTTGAGGTGGCGCTTATTATTATTATTATTATTATTATTATTATTTGCTAGTTGCTTTACGTCGCACCGACACAGATAGGTCTAATGGCGACGATGTGAGAGGAAAGGCCTCGGAATGGGGAGGAAGCGGCTGTAGCCTTAAAATTAAGGTACAGCCCCAGCATTTGCCTGGTGTGAAAATGGGGAAACCGTGGAAAACCATCCTCAGGGCTGCCGACAGTGGGGTTCGAACCCACTATCTCCCAGATGCGAGCTCACAGCTGCACGCTCCTAACCGCACGGCCAACTCGCCCGGTGTGCCGCTTATTGACCTATAGAGAAGCACAATGATAACACTATCAAAGTAACGCCACAGACAACTCTTTCCCTAATATATCCGTGTCACCTTCAGACCTTCAACGGCCCACTCTTTGGACATTATTCGTTCTGGCCTCCAAAGCACTTTAAGTCATAATTTTTCACTGCTCTTTCTTATGGCCGCGGAAGTTTGTAAACAACGTATTTTATCTGCTGCTGGTTGATTTTGACCAGTCGTTACATCAGCGTTTTATAATGCACGAGTTATGAGATCGTTATCTTAACTCATTGCTAGAAAGACAATTACAAAATTAGTGACTTTGATAACAAAGCAATGTTTGTACGCTAGTGTACATAAAGTTCAATATTGTTATTGAGAGAGTGGGGCAGCTCTCCATCTTGTCCTATTGTGACTAAAAGGGATGCCAACTTTGCAATATTTATTTATTTATTTATTTATTTATTTATTTATTTATTTATTTATTCAAGGAGAGGAGAGGAGTACGGTTCCAGCGTGTGGGACCCTCACCAGAATTACTTGATTCAAGAACTGGAAAATATCCAGAGGAAAGCAGCTCGATTTGTTCTGAGTGGTTTCCGAAGAAAAGAGTAGCGTTACAAAAATGTTGCAAAGTTTGGGCTGGGAAGACTTGGGAGAAAGGAGACGAGCTGCTCGACTAAGTGGTATGTTCCGAGCTGTCAGTAGAGAGATGGCGGGGAATGACATCAGTAGATGAATAATTTTGAGTGGTGTCTTTAAAAGTAGGAAAGATCACAATATGAAAATAAAGTTGGAATACAAGAGGAAAAATTTGGACAAATATTCGTTTATAGGAAGGGGAGATAGGGATTGGAATAACTTACCACGGGATGTGTTCAATAAATTTCCAATTTCTTTGCAATCATTTAAGAAAAGGCTAGGAATACAACAGATAGGGAATCTGCCACCTGGGCGACTGCCCTAAATGCAGATCAGTAGTGATTCATTGTGATTAAGATAGAATCAAAAACCTGAGATTTGATGATGATATTGTTATTTTCTCTGAGACTGAAGAAGATCTGGATAAATTGCTGAATGGTATGGACAGAGTCTTGCGTAAGGAGTACAAGATGAAAATAAATACGTCCAAAAATAATTTGCTCACTTCGAACATTGATATAGGAATTAGAAAGATGTTTTTGAAGACTTTCGTCTGGAGCGAGGCGTTGTATGGAAGTGAAACATGAACGATAACTAGCTTAGAAAGAAGGAGAATAGAAGCTTTTGAAATGTGGTGTTACAGAAGAATGCTCAAGGTGAGATAGATAGATCGAATCACAAATGAAGAGATACTGAATCGAATTGGGGAGAGGAGGTCGATTTGGTTTTTGAAGGAAGTGTAGGTGTTAAGAACGGTAGGGGTAGACCAAGGTATGAATATGACAAGCAGATTAAGCAGATATAGGATGCAGCAGTTACGTAGAAGTGAAAAGATTAGCACTGGATAGGGCGGCATGGAGGGCAGCATCAAATCAGTCTATGGGCTGATGACTCAAACAACATTTATTTATTTATTTATTTATTTATTTATTTATTTATTTATTTATTTATTTATTTATTTATTTATTTATTTATGTCTTTGACAGTACCCAGGCATTGGGCCCAATACAGTACCTTCACACATTTCTTTCCTGGCTGAAACGCGAGAGGCGACGAAACTTCCACATACTGTACTTATGTTGATATATCGAACTCAGAAGGAGAATCTACCCAAATAGATTTCTTCAAAATTCCATTTATTATCCTCATTCCATAATTCCATAATTGTAACACAAAATCTGGCACTTCCCTCACCATTCCCGTTAACCAGTCTTCACCGTATAACAGTTCCTTCGTTGTGGCTGGGTCATGACTTTGGAATTCACTTCCAGCTGCTGTCAGGAACTCTAACTCAATATCAAACTTTAAGACTGCATTACCTGTTGAATATCGCTGATTGTGGTACGTAGGCTAGTAATACTGTACAGCTGAAGAACTATTGTTTATTATTATTATTATTATTATTATTATTATTGTTGTTGTTGTTGTACTGGGAGGTACACCTCAAAGCCGTGCATTTAAAAGAAGCGCCTTGAAGAACGTTACCTAACACAAAGTTTTCAAAAGGTTGGGACTTTCCTCCATGGATGGCCCCAACAAAAAACTGATGTCAAGCCCTCTGGTGCAAAGTGGAACAACTAGAAATGTAAAGAAATTTTTGTCTATAGGTTTTTGAACTGAATTGACTTTTTTTATTTTTGATACTTCAAGGTTTGCAACACTTCTAGCTCTTCCCGCCAACTTGGGATTTCAACCAATAGCAAAATTCGTGTATTCATTTTTCTGCCAATCCAAGGCTTCTTTTAACTTTCCGACTGTTCAATAAAAATGAGAGGGTGTGTCTGGTCTTAATTCAGAGCCTTCTCGAACCTTCCTCTCGTGTATAAAAGCTGACGCTTTTTCGAATTTACTTTTCTTATTGGTCGTCGCGTATTGAGTGTGTGTGTTAAGAGAGGAGGCGAGGGCCTCATCCATCGGCAGGCAGAGCATCGGCTAAGGTAATGGCCACCATTTTTCTATCTCAGTAGTTATCTCCGCAAGCTGACTCGAGGGGAAGGTTCCCAATCTTTGACTGTGCAACCGTCAATTTCCTAAAATGTAAAGTTTTCTTCCTTGTCGTGTAAAAGTTCAAGTGAGTCAAGAGTATTAACTGAAAACCGGGGATAGAGAGTGTGTGACCCTCTCGAATTCCCCTTCAGTTAATCTTGAGGTGACTACGATTTTGTAACTGTTTTCACTACTGTAAATTGTAAGTTACCTTGTCCATCCAGTGGGATTAGCCTCTGCATCATAGGGTAAGTGTCCGCCTCCATACATTTTTATTTTGGGGCCAGTAATTGGCCCCGTTTCTTTCCATAAAGGCCCAGTAAAATGGGTACTCGACACCCCTGTGTAAACTTAAAAGACAATTGATGTGGTCTTGTAAATTGTAGGTTGTGACTAGAGAGCCCTCAAAGAGTTGAACGTCCGTGGGTCATATGTGACCAAAATGCATGATTCTAGTTGCGTATAAGAATGGAAAAAACGAAAGGAATATGCGGAAACTAAGTTTCTACAGTAATCTAAGGTGCTTATGATGGAGATATTATGAAACGTCAAAGAACCATTGTTGTGGGTCGTTTCATCATCGATACGCCTGCCAAGTTTCAAGACTGTAGCTGTCTTCTAAGCGGGCGAAATAATTTTTCACCTTGTGAAATGCGTACGAAATCTCACATAGATTGAAATATTCACTCTATCTATGGCACAAATAGCTGAGATACGACAAAAATGTCTTAGGACAAACAATATAGGCCATTAGAAGTGTAGTCTGATGATGCAATGCGTTTATCGATACGACCTACAGTTCCGCCACAGTAAATTCCGAAATGAAGATCTGCACTATTCAGTGTGCACATTTCCTCGCTCTGTCTTATCTCTATTATATAAAGCCACACGGCTAACTGACAGACTCACTGACTCACTGACATTAAGGTTTTCCCACGTACAGATGAGCCTGAAAATTGAACTTCCGCAAATTCCGAAAAGTTCAATTTTTTATATTTATCCCCCTCCCCAAATCAAAATGACGGACGTTATGATGCAGTGTCGTAGACAGTTAATATTTTGGAACGTTATACCTCTTAGCCTGTAACTCACGGAGAAATTCGAACATTTTCAAATATTTAACATTTTACCCCCGAAAAAAATTTCGAAATTTTGAGGCAAATTTTACATCGTTGCAGACCTTCATTTTGAGGTAGGCCTATATTGTGACTATACGGTAATTCGTATAACAAAGTAGATAATACTTCTTGTGCCTATACTGAAGTGATCTACAACTTTGGTCCTATGATATTTTGTCATATCTCGACTCCTACTTAAAAGTTTCTTCTACATATACTATTTTACTGCTTGAAACACTTACAAGACATGTGGAATCACGAAATAAAGAGTTCCCCTTGCCACGTCCATTAGCCATAAGTAAACCAAGTTTCATTATTCTAGCTGCTATATATGAATGGGAAAACGGAAGAAATATGTGGAAACACTACTGAAATTTCAGCCTAACCTAAGTTTCTAAAGCAATTTAAGGTGGAGCGGATGGAGTTCGGGCCTAAGCTCATTTAGGATTTTAAGGAGTGCAAGTGTTTCGTCTCCTAGCATTTTGTTCATGGCCGATCCCCGTAAACCTTTCCTTTTGTACTTCTAGTCCATTTAGAATGGGCATTCATTGCTCCTGTTAACATATCATTATTTATAGACGAGCAAAGAAAAACGCTGCAAATAGCCCAACGCAGGATGGAAAGGAAAATCCTCAACATTACTCTGAAAGACAGAATGAGGAACGAGAAGATACGTAGAAGGACCGGTATAAGAGACGCGCTTAACAGATTGAAGTGGAAATGGGGAGGCCACATAGCAAGAATGGAGCACAAGAGGTGGACACACAGGCAAACATTGTGGGAACGTAGGAAGGCAGAAGATCCGATGGGCTGTTTCGTTCAAGAAACTGGCTGGTGCACGCAAGACAAGAAGAGCAAGAGACAGAGAAGAATGGAAGACCCTTGAAGAACTCCTCTAAGTGTATAAATGTAAATTAAAATTTTGTATGTGCTTAGATATATGAACAAGGATACATAACAGAGAAGATGTATAGGTTAGAAATGTATAGGCAAGGAAAGTGCACCACATGATGCTCACCTAACGAGTTTATCCGAGCGAAGCGCTGCTTAGCAGGAGGCAATTGCTCTTAAGGGATTTCGAAGGCTAGATTTAGATTTATTGTAATATAAGTGAAAAATAAATCACTACTAATCTGCATTTAGGGCAGTCGCTCAGGTGGCAGATTCCCTATCTCTTCTTTTCCTAGCCTTTTCTTAAATGATTGCAAAGAAATTGGAAATTTATTGAACATCTCCCTTGGTAAGATATTCCAATCCCTTACTCCCCTTCCTATAACCAAATATTAGCCCCAATTTGTCCTCTTGAATTCCAGCTTTATCTTCATATTGTGATCTTTCCTACTTTTAAAGACACCACTCAAACTTTTTCGTCTACTGCTGTCCTCCCACTGACAGCTCGGAACATACCACTTAGTCGAGCAGAAGTGACGGTGAACACAGTCTTGAAGTTTTCCCAGTGTAAATTTGGCAAGAGGTGTGTGCCTCTGAGAGGCTGGACTCTAGTAAAATTCGGAGTTCAGTCTCTTAGAAAGCAAATGTGTGGAGCAAAAATGCTCTTTGAAGTAATGTAGCCACAAAGCTCATTCTTTGTAAATTATTGTACCGATAATTTTCCCTATTGTACCTGATTTTTAGACTTATAGTCCAACCTTGTTACACGAGTTGACGAACTCTTGAACTGTTATTTGTTGTTGCTTATACAGATTATGCATCAAATTAAAAAAAAGGAAAGAAATAAAATTTCAAGATTTAGTGTTTTAGCTTTTGTTCTGATCTTTTCTCTATCCACCCATTCGCACCATTACTTTCTTACACCTCTCTGGTCCACTAAATCCCCGGAACAGTTTGAAAACGAGCTTTTATACTTTCATAGTATTCTAAAGCGAAAGCTGTCGATTATAATCAGGTCCAGGATTGTGACGAAATGCTTAAAGTGACGACAAAAGTCCAGTTAATCGTCCAAAAACTTAAACAATTTACAATTATAAACGAAATTGTACAATCAATTTACTAATAGAGTTGGTACAGCCTATATTTATGTTATAGAAAATACAAGAAAGCAAGGTGAACTGATTTACGTTTCACAGATAACTTTGCTCCAGGTCTTCAGAAGGAAAACTCGACTGTTCTCCAGGAAGACTTCTCTCTCCTGGAATGTGGACATTTCCAAGAAGTCCCCAGATTCTCAAGTTTCCGGATTCATCCTCACTTAAAGTTGTGATAATATCCAAAACCACACGCGACAATGCTTCAAAATCCTCAAACATGTAAGGAAATAAGATAGTCTAATAAATTCCTTAAGATGACCAAATAATGACGTATTATTTTAGAAAGTTTGCCTCTGTGGTGTGGTTAGCTGCAACCTCCGGAGGCCCGACTTCCA
Organism: Anabrus simplex; assembly: GCF_040414725.1. Classification (NCBI taxonomy): domain Eukaryota; kingdom Metazoa; phylum Arthropoda; class Insecta; order Orthoptera; family Tettigoniidae; genus Anabrus; species Anabrus simplex. The sequence goes on from NC_090274.1 coordinate 115,700,465, forward strand.
TTCCCGGCTCTGCCATGAAATTTGAAAAGTGGTACGAGGGCTGGAACGGGGTCCTCTCAGCTTCGGGAGGAGAACTCAGTAGAGGTGGGTTCGATTCCCACCTCAACCATCCTCGAAGTGGTTTTCTGTGGTTTCCCACTTCTCCTCCAGGCAAATGCCGGGATGGTACCTAACTTAAGGCCACGGCTGTTTCCTTCCCACTTCCTTGTTTATCCCTTCCAATCTTCCCATGCCGCCACAAGGCCCCTGTTCAGCAGAGCAGGTGAGGCAGCCTGGATAAGGTATTGGCCCTCCTCTCCACTTGTATTTCCAGACCCAAAGTCTGACGCTCAAGGACACTGCCCTTGAGGTGGTAGAGGCGGTATGCATCGCTGAGACCGAGGGAAAAACCAACCCTACAGGGTAAACAGATTAAGAAAGAAAGAAACAAAGAAAGAAAGAAAGAAAGAAAGAAAGAAAGAAAACGACCAAAAATACAAAATGGGGAAACAAAAGAAATCCCTAATTCGTCTGTCATTCACAGCGATATTGAGAACACGAGAAGGCTTCAACACGCGAAATTGGTAGCAGTTATAGATTGTTATGCCCAGTGGCGTATGCTGGCATTAAGACGTGGGCTACAACTAGACTTAGGTTACCCCTTTTCGATGGTTGGTTGAGTGAACGACAAGCCTTCAGCGTTTTGAGCTGCAGCCAGTAGCCAACGGAGAACCCTGCTGTGTTCTTAAGGCTGTTCACGAGTTACTGTCCTGACCTCTGCTACTACCAGTGCTCAACCCCTGATCAGTGTAGAAGGTAACCCAAGGTTTAGCAAATTAAAGTCCGGCTTTGTGGCCAAATGGATAGAATGATTGCCTTAAGTCCGATGGCCGTTGTTCAACTTTCAGAATCAACCCCCCTCATACTGTTAATTGACTTGGCTTGGGGACTTGGTATTTATGACGTCTTCGCCATTCATTTTATCCTCATTAGATCACCACCAAGCCTATACAGATGCCATGCCCCATTATTATTATTATTATTATTATTATTATTATTATTATTATTATTATTATTATTATTCAATAAAAATATTGAATTTTACAGTGGTCGTACCCATCCTCCACTGGTTAATTAACTTCCTCGGGTGATCAGTGGTGGTGTCCGACCCATGATCACGGGTTCGATTTCAACCAACAAAAGAGAACACTAAATCTGAAAGATTGCATTTCATTTTAGCAGATCTTCCAATAAAAAGAAAACTATATTGGTCCTATAACAGCTACGCTGCAATGTCTTCAGAAGTAAACGGGAGTGTTATCTATATAATTCAGAAGTATGAGGTGAGGAAGTATATACGATGATAGCAGTGGCGATCTGACGGACCGAAGCCTAGCACACCTATTCCCCGCGGTCCCCGCACCTATCAGGCATACAGCAGCAAGCCGGGTGCCGCGAGTCGAGGAGAGAGGGACGAAAGTCTGGGCTGCAATATCAGTCTCCGATGCCTTGCTCTCAGAAATACGTGCGACGTTTTTTTCTGACTCCTTTCAAGTTTTGTAAATGGAACAATGTGTCAGATGCTTACATTATAATGTATAGTCCGCGCACCTTTTAGCGATATTTCTTTGTACGGGGGGTGGAGGAAGGAGGGAGCTCTCACAGTTCCGGTTATACTGCCAACCGAATGAAAATGAAATCTGAATTGAATCAATAATATGATCGATCGATATGAATTTTCTAAACCTTTATTATCTTAAGCCAACAACTGTGTCATACACACTTTATATAACATTATATAACATTTCTCGATGCGAATCTTGTTCCCAGCATGAATTCTATAGTTTGGCTTTGCTGTGTAAACAACAACAGTACTAGTACGTAAAGTGTACGCCAGATGTCACACAGCGATGCATAAGCGATGCATAAGCGATTCATAGTTTGTGTTTCAAAGGTTGCCAATACGAATCTTGAAGATACCCGAGGTCGACCTATTCAGCACTAGGGTCTCCATGTATCACTAAAAGGTGCGCGTACGGTACTTTAGATTTCCATCGTTCACATTTGATGTTTGGGCTTCACTGATAGCCTTGCTAGCCCTCAGTATACGCCACTGGTTATGTCTTTAAAATAAAAATACTTTTCTATAAGCGAAGTCGTTGTCCATATTCGCCATGATGACGTAGGTACACAGCTATATATATCGGCATCATGTCGAACTTGGTACATGGTGTGTTCTGTTGCCTTCCACGGAGAGACTTAAATTGGTACCAGTCGTAGGTCACTAGAACAGTGCAATGATGATCACCATAATTGAACTGTTCAGTGAAATTAACGAATCATTTCTTTCTATTCTGGTGTTTATCAGTAAGCACGAGATAGTGCAGCCCACCTGTGGTCGTTAACGTGTCAAGTCTGACACCGTGGTTAGCCTGTTCGAGTCCCGTTACTTGAACATCAGAATGTTGGCACTATCATCGTATTATGTAGTTGTTAATCACTAGAATGCGTGCCAAAAGTCTGCAGTGCTCATGCGGAGTGAGGGCCTAATGATGCTGTTGATGGTGATTCGTTTTGGACAGTTGCGTGTAGCTTTCTCAAGAGTACGCAAAGTACAACTCCAGCTAGAACTGCACGCAGTATGGTTTGTAAGGAAATACAGTACCTCTTTTGATTCCATTCGAATGCCGTATGAAACCTGAATAGTGTACCTTCATTCATAACAGATATTAATAGTCCTTTTAGAATTTCCAATTACTTTATAGATAGTAATTTCGTCAGTCGAAGGCAGATTATGTCCTAGTGACCTATTGAATTAGCATTTCTACAATGTGGGAACTATGATCAAGATTTTTATACACGTTAGTGATGTCTGTTGTGAACCAATAAACAGATGAAATCCCGGCCCTGGTAGTAACATTATAATAATTTGAAACACAGCCCTCTCGGTTTTACGTAGTGACTTCGGGCTGCAAAACGCGCGACGTATCAACGCCCCTAGAGACAACAGGTCCTTATGAACTTCTTGGAGGGACATCACAATTTGGAGCAACTGCCTTCATTGATTGGAAATCAGCGGTTAACGGAACGTGAGAATTCCTTCTCTCATCGTGATTACGTTTTCATGTTTATAAAAGACGGGGTAGCGAACTATGCAGAGTTGACAGGCGTGTGCTCTCTCACTCGTCCTGCTCCGCACCACTTGTTATAAATTACTCTTTCCTTTTACACTGCACCCCTGACTTTCCTGTCCAGAATTTGCTTCGTAGTACACTACAACAACCTCCTCCAAGTCTTCTGGTGTTAAATCTGTGGCGTTTGTCCGTTAACATCATCTTCAATGCGGAGAATGATCTCTGTACATCCACGGATGTGACGGAACAGTACTTGAATTCGGGAACACACGCTGTGTTCTTGTTTTGATTTTTCCTTGAAATATCACCACAGCTGTAAAGTCCATTCAGAAAGAGTTCATGGCATTAATTACTTTATATTTTCTTGAAGACTGGTTGTAGAACACGTTATAAATACGTATGGCATGCACATGTAATTATTACATAACTACTTAATTAATATGTTAACATGCTCAGCTTAATCATGAATCTTACTAGTAAATTCCTCTGGAGATGCTTAATTATCCTTTTTTAAGATGAATTCCTGCTGATCATCAGCGCTAACTTCGTGTTATCACCAGAACTAGAGCTAATCCTAGAGGAGTCCAGTATAGAATAATCATGAGTGGAAGGAACATCTGGTTTAGTAGATTGACGTTGATATGGACATCTTTTTGCTATAATGTTTCAGATCGATTTGGCAAACTGTGTGGGTATGCTTCGTTAACCAGTTTGCGTCTCTAACCACCAACAATTAAACTGTCACAGTTTCGGCCGTGTAATGCAGATCACAGATACGACTTCAGAGGCAGATCTTATCTTGGAGTAGCCTTCAACCACTTGGATAGCAGATTGGGATCCTTTGGGGTGAAGAAAAATGTTTTATTTGACTGTTGTCACCCGGGATAGCAAGTTGTTGGCAGAATCTCATGCGGTATAAAATGAAGCATTCTCCGAAGTATACGTCCTACTTCTCAAATACTCAATATTTTTCACTTTTCAGTTCACGAATAGTTAACACCAGATATTTTGCGCGTGTAAAACTATTGAAAAGGACCAGAAACTGTTTACACACATCTGCTTTAAGCCGACAAAAAGCGCCTGCTGTCATTTCTTGATGAATACAGTACTTTTGCATCCATCTCTTGGCACAGGCGAGAGTAAAGTGTAGCTTCCACTTAAGTCCCAGTCTCATCCATGGCTGTGACAATATGGAAGCTGCTGGGGTATGGGTGGTGCTGATTAATGACATTCAGAGCACAACCAGTGTGTCTGAGTGTCATGAAAGGTGTTGCTCATAGAGTTAGTTGTGCTACAATAGCACTGTCTGGCCCAGTGAGGAAAGCAATGGCAAACTACCTCACTCCTCATCTTGCCTAGTACGCCTCATTTTGGTACTGCCATTGGTTTTTGTGGTTTCCCTATAACTGCACAGCCTTTGGTGATGCTATTTGAGGATCCAACCAGCCTCTGGGCTGATGACCTAACAGACAGACTTGGCCCTTATATCGACAGCAGCCTGCAGACGGCGGAGAACATGTACACCGTGTCTGTTAACATGTGATTCAGAGGGAGTCGTCACACTATTCATTACCAGTGGCGTATGCTGGAATTAAGACATGGGCTACCACTAGACTTAGGTTAACTCTTTTCGATGGTTAGTTTAGTGAACGTGAAGCCTTCAGCGTTTTGAGCTGCAGCCAGTAGCCAAGGAGAAGCCTGCGGTGTTGTTAAGACTGCTTTACAAGCTACTGCCCTGGCCTCTGCTACTGTCAATGCTCAACCCCTGATCAGTGGAGAAGGTAGCTTAAGGTTTAGCAAATGAAAGTCTGGTTTTGTGGCTAAATGGATAGAATGCTTGCAATTGGTCCAATGGCCCCGGTTCAGTTTCCAGAATCAACCCCCCTCATACTGTTAATTCCCCTGGCTTGGGGACTGGGTGTTTATAACGTCTTCGCCATTCATTTTGTCCCTGTTAGGTCAACACCAAGCCTATAAAGATGCCATGCCCCATTATTATTATTATTATTATTATTATTATTATTATTATTATTATTATTATTATTATTATTATTTTACACTGGTCGTGCCCATCGTTTACTGGTTAATTAGCTTCCTCGGGAGATCACTGGTGCTGTCCGACCAATGATCACGGGTTCGATTCCAACCAGCGAAAGAAAACACTAAACCTGAAAGTTGGCAATTCATTTTAGCAAATCTACCAATAAAAAGGAAACTATATTGCTCCTATAACAGCAACTCTACAGTGTCTTCCTACAAGGATGTAGAAGTAAACGGGAGTGAGGAATACCCGCACTTTGTTATCTATATACTTAAGTCAGAAGTATGAGGTGAGGAAGTATATATGAGTAACGCATGAGTGCTCGTTAGCAGGGGCGATCTGACGGACCGAAGCCTAGCACACCTATCTCCCCGGTCCCCGCTCAAGACCATCTATATATATAAAATAAGAGTTTTGTCTGTATATTGCTCAGAATTTGAAAATAATGGTATTTCTGTATCGGTCATGTCCATAGTAACAAGAAAATGCACTTTTTACTTTTCCGTAATTTCTGTCTGTCTGTCTGTCTGTCTGTCTGTCTGTCTGTCTGTCTGTCTGTCTGTCTGTCTGTCTGTCTGTCTGTCTGTCTGTCTATCTGTCTGTCTGTATGTATGTACACGCATCACGAGAAAACCGTTGAAGAGAATTTAATGAAAATCGGTATGTAAAGTCGGAGGATGAGCCTCTACAATCTAGGCTATAAATCATTTTACTCACGCTGAGTGAAATGGTAGTTTAGGGGAAGGCCTAAAATTGAATTCTCAACTATTTATGTTATTAGTGGTCTAATGAAAATCGGCATGTGAAGTCGGGGGATGAGCCTCTACAATCTAGGCTATAAATCATTTTACTCACGCTGAGTGAAATGGTAGTTTAGGGGAAGGCCTAAAATTGAATTCTCAACTATTTATGTTATTAGTGGTCGTATTTTAAAGAAAATGGGTATGCAAAGTTGGGGAATAAATTGCTACAATCTAGGCTGTCAATAATTGTATTCACGCTGAGAAAAATGGTAGTTTAGGGGAAGGCCTAAAATTTAATTCTCAAATATTGTTGTTATTAGTTGTCCTGTCTTGATGAAAATCGGTATGCAAAGTCAGGAAATAAGTCGCTATAGTATAAGCTGTAAATTATTTTATTCACGCTGAGTGAAATGGTAGTTTAGGGAAAGGCCTAAAATGTAATTCTCAAATATTTCTTATTAGAGGTGTAATCGATGAATGCTACATAACTAATGTTATATAGTATTAAATTTCCTATTATTCATGTCTTTTACATTGTTACCGTACTGGCTATGATCACAAAGATATTCATAAATTTGGATTTTTGTTACCAAGTCCATATCAGCGCCGAGTAACGAGAAAATGGGTAAACAGTATTTAATGAAAATCGGTATGTAAAGTCGGAGAATAAGAAACTACAGTTTACAGTATAAAATATTTTACAAATCACAGAGTCGAAAGAAAACTAAATCTGTAGGCCTACAATATAGAAAGCTCATAACGTTGATAACAATAACATTACATTGACCATTGTTTGTAGTGATGTGCTTTGTGTCTTCTGTTGCCCCTCATCTCCGGTAGATAGGATTACTGCTGCGTAGAGTATTTTTTTTATTTGATTTACGTCACAGCGACATAGATAGGTTTTATGGCGACGATGGGATAGGAAAGGGCTAGGAGTGCCTTTGGCCTTAATTAAGGTACAGGCCCAGTATTTGACTGGTGTGAAAGTGGGAAACCACGGAATACCATCTTCAGCGCTGCCGACAATGGGGTTCAAATCCACTATCTCTCGGATGCAAGTTTACAGCTACGCACCGCTAACCACACGGTCAACTCGCCCAGTCGTACAGAGTGTAACAGCCTGCCTGAATATTGATGGGAAGTAGCTGGGGAGTTAGATAACTTTCTTCTTTAGCATGCCATTCCCCTGGTTTATACATTTTCTGATACTACTGGTACGTAACACACTGGATCATCATAGCATTCGGGCTATTCAATCCCTACTCTGAGGCACTGATTGGAATGAACAGTGTGCATATTTAGCGGAATAATGGCAGATGAGTGTTCATGGCAATCTGCGGCCTGGTCATCCCAGCTCTGGAACTTTGGATAATTAGATTGGCACCGCAATCTAACCGCAGCACTGTTCGTTAAAAGTGATAAAACGTGCGGCTTTCCATTTGATCGAGTATTTTATATGATAGCATTGCTTTCAATCGCTACATTCATACTTACGTTTTTGTAATGACCTATGTTGATTTCAGTTAGGAAAACCACAAAGTCAGTCTTTCTGAGAATCCCGTAGCGAAGCACGGGTACATCAGCTAGTCTACAATAATATCAGACCTTAAGACAAAAACAAAATGGCCGACGCATTGGTTCAATGTAAACATGCCTATGATACATAAACATAACCCAACGAGCTAGAACAACATAGAGAGGCGGAAGCCCCGCCTGGGTGAAGTTAATTGAACGAACGTCCGTCATGTTTCCTATGGTCACACAAGCAAGGGGCCGTTGCTATTGAATGACAAAAAGCGTAGAAAATAGGCATTTTAAAATCAGAATTAAAGGCCGTTAGCCGTTAGCATTAACAATCACAGACTGCGAATACTGCCACTTAATCATGTTGCGGCACGAGGTCAACATCACGATCAGCTGATTGTAGGGTAGTTCGAAATTGTCGAACTCTGCCGTACGAATGGGCCTCGAAAGCGAACCAAGAGCGTTACCCTGCTTGGTTAAGCGTAAATTACAATAAAAACCGTGGACATAAATATTTATGAGAGAAGTCCTTAAAATGATACGGACCTACAATCGATTACAACCTCATTCTGATCATATTTTTAAAAATATCGCATGCCCCCATGAGTACTGTATCTCTAAAGTATAATTGTTAATGTACTTTTTTATTATAATATAGGGGACATACCATATTTTCCATTACCATATCATACTGGGGTTACTAGCTGAAAGGTAACCTTGAAAGTTATCCATTAGGAAGTGTAGCCTAATTTTAAATACCAATGCAACTGACATCTAGAATAAGGGCTGCATAAATTTCACAAACAGCGGTAAAATACTGTATTTACTATGCTTGGTGAAGGTTTGACGGAAATAGGCCTACTTCAAACAATGATCAAGCTCAAGAAGAGAGTAACACATAGCCTTCAGGACCACAATGGAAGCGGGCGGGGAGAAAGAACCTGAATATCAAACTTCAGTGATTTATACACCACCAGTGGCATATGGCAACAAAAATCAAAGTCAAAAGATAAACAGGTACCAAGAAATCCTCACTTATCATAAGTCTGTAAACAGGGAACATTATCAAGCACCATATGTACTCAACAATGTCGTGACAACATAATAATAATAATAATAATAATAATAATAATAATAATAATAATAATAATAATAATAATAATAATAATAATAATTTCTTTTTGCTAGTGGCTTAACGTCGCACCGACACAGATAGGCCTCATGGCGACGATGGGATAGGAAAGGCCTAGGAGTTGGAAGGAAGCGCCCGTGGCCTTAATTCAGGTACAGCTCCAGCATTTGCCTGGCGTGAAAATGGGAAACCACGGAAAACCACCTTCAGGGCTGCCGACAGTAGGATTCGAACCCACCATCTCACGGATGCAAGCTCACAGCCGCGCGCGTCTAACCGCATGGCCAACTTGCCCAGTATAATAATAATAATAATAATAATAATAATAATAACAAAATAATAATAATAAATGCCGGACTGAGTGGCTCAGACGGCTGAGGCGCTGGCTTCTGACCCCCAATTTGGCAGGTTCTATCTTGGCTCAGTCCGGTGGTATTTGAAGGTGCTCAGATACGTCAACCTCGTGCCGGTAGATTTACTAGCACTTAAAAGAACTCCTGCGGGAGTTCTGGCACTTCGGGGTCTCCAAAAACCATAAGAGAGTAGGCAGTGGGACTTAAAGCCAATAACATGAATAATAATAATAATAATAATAATAATAATAATAATAATAATAATAATAATAAAGAAATGTTTGCATAAAAATCAACAAAGGTAATATTTCACACACTGGCAGTTAATCTCAGTCTGAAGCACATCATAAAATGCACATCACATTGGAAGTACAAATAATCACCTCAGGTGACTTTTCCTGGTTACGTTTCCTTGGAGGTGGACGCTCCATTTTATTTGTTTGTAAATGTGAAGGAAAACGAAATAGGATTGGAACGGCATTTGCCAGTAATCGCCGTTGGTCATTTGTTTCATACATGTACTTATCTTCGAAATGTACAGAGCGTAAGCGACTGTGTTGAGTAGAACACAGTTTATTTATTTCCGTCCTCACAACGCATTGTTGGGCTAATTTCTTCTTAAAAGGAAATCTGAAATATAATCTGGAAACAATTACCGTGGCATCAGTACCTTCGCTGTGTAACCAATAAAATGGGTTTAATTACAAACAGAAGTTACAAAAAGTTATCTCGGCTATCATTCACTAATACTTGGGTGCTTAAAATACGACATATCCTTTGTTTTATTACTCCGATTAGTACAGACGTATGTTGAGCATACGGCTGGCATTCTTGAAAGCGAGAATCTATCTTTCGACTTCTTAAAACTTAATAAATGGAATTGCCATGCCCAGTATCCATGTCACCTCAACATATGTTCTCGCGCGAACTCGCTTTGTTTTGACAACCGTTAACATGGCTGCCCTTTATCAACTTGCTTCCGCAGGGAGCGCTGATGTCAGGCATACAGCCCCTCTATGTTATTCTAGCTCGTTGACATAACCTTTTGATTATCGTATTGAATTGTTAAGCTGTCAATAATAACGAACAGAATGCTATACATTGGGTTATAGACCAATACTATCTAGATATATCCTATATTTAGAAAAGCAATATGTGGATTATTCAAAATATAAACATTTTCTATGAACTAGTATGGGAAAGGAAATAGGTAATACAGGATTGCATTCTAAAGTAACAGTCCTGGGGGAATATTTGATGCGTTCCAATTCATTCAATTAATTAATCAATCAGCAATGATCCGAATTTAGGGCTGTGGCAGAGTACATATCAATTGTCTACCTAGTCCTTTCTTAAGTGACTTCAAAGAAGTTGGAAAAGTATCTAATTGCTGTAGATATAGTAGGGGGCACACTTGGTAAATTATTCCAGACCGTAATTCTCCTTCCCATGTATCAGTACTTGTTTTAGAAATACATTTATTTGAATGACCTTTCCATTACCGTACGCTTTTAAATATAATAATCTACCTCGTTCAAGAAATTTGTTAGAAACATGATCTTGTCGCGAATTTCAATTCTCTCATAACAATGATTCTGATAATGATCCACCAAACTGCTGCATCTGTTTCAGTTCAGATAATCAATAGGAGAATCAATCTGAAATTCTCTGGTAGCACATGCATTTTCGTATAAAGCACTTTAACACCTAAATCGTCGGCAACGTAAATACGTACTGTAAGTGACAGTATATCAGTTGATAGCTTGTCCTCTAATATAACAAAGAGAATATAATCTTCATTCACAGATAAAACAAATAGCTTTATCACATTTTATAACCTCGCTTTTAAAATCCTCAAAAGGTGTAGTAATTGAGAAATGTGCTAGGATTTGGCACCAACACAGAGTTTTGGCCTTATCCGAAAAAAAAAAAAAAAAAAAGAAAACAGCTTGTCAAGTACACGGAACCCATCCTCCTTATTGACAAGTTTATCCTCGAATGTTTTAATGCACACTAATAAACTACTTGTAACTACGAAATCGTCACGATGCATTAAGTACACTTGATCTGTATGTAAGTGCATCTGCTGTAATATGAATTACATCCAGGCATGCAATACGATCGACACGTCCTAATATATGAAAATAGTTTTAAAACCAAATTTCAATAAAAACATCTCTAAACTAACGTTTCCTACTCAAACCAAACCAACAGAAAGAACTAAACAGATGTTCCGCACATGCTCATGTTTACATTTGAAGAAACCGATAGGGGCGCCATTTTAGCTAATATCGATAGCTGCATTAAGGTCTCATATATTGTAGTTGGTCTTGTCCCCGCTCCTATCCGATATACAGCAGCAAGCCGCGCGGGGTGAGTCGAGAGGGGAGGGGCGAGAGTCTGGGCTGCCATATCAGTCTCCGATGCCCTTGCTCTCAGAAATATGAGCGACGTTTCTTCTCACGGCTTTCAAGTTTTATAAATGGAACAATGTTTCAGATGCTTACAATATAATGTGCTTTAGACGTCCATCATTCTCAGTTGAGATTTGGGCTTCATTGATAGCCTTGGTATACGTCACTGGTCATTACTACATTAATATAGAAGCAATTAGAATAAAAACTCAAATGATTTTATCTGAAATGTTTGAAAGACATAAAACGATTTAGGAATCAGTGAGTGGTAATGGCTCTGCCGGTGATGGATCTTCAAGAAGATTACAGCAGCTAGTAAGAGCGCTGAAACGAAATAAATCCCTGCCTATCTCTCCCGAAAAGAGTGATTCCCCCTCTATAAGAAGTTTGATGTGCACTCTGTGACAACGTGCCATAAAGTGTCATATAGGCCGTAATGTGAGCCATTGGGAACTATAAGTGTACGGCTTTAACACAAATTACCACTTGTTCCTCTGCGATGGCTCATCTCGTCACTGTCGTGCTTATTGCGAGCGTCGCTCTTGTGGAGGTACGTTAGTAGCCATACCCGCATTCTTCTTCTTCTGTTCGATTTTGGCCACTATGGACCACAGAGTAATAACTATGCTATCCTGGATCATCTTTTCCCTCCCGTGGCTTCATTCGTTGGCTTAACTCCTTTCTTCTTTCTTCTGAAAAAATCACTTTTGAAGATTTCTTTTCTCCTTTTTCTCGGAAGCCTCTGAAGTCTGAATGAAACTCATTGTCTGTTTTGGATGTCTTCATGACTAATGCCTATTCTCCCCATATCAGCATGTATCTCCCTAAACCACCTGGGGACAATCTTTTTCACTTTGAAATGTGTAACGAGTTTTCCAGTCAGCCTTTCTTGATTCATACGTAGTAGATGTCCACAAAATTGTATTTGTCTCTTCTTCATCGACCCTATAATTCCCTCAGTCTCTTTGTTAGATCTTAATCTTCGTTGTCCACCAATATTTCTTAGGATTATTATTGCTATTAATTTGTTATGCCCAATTGAGGAACGCGTTTGAACTTATTAGCACTTTTTTTGGTATTTCTTATTCTCTTCATCCTCTCGCTGTGTTCCTTTTTACATTGCTCAGTCCTTTATGTATTACTCGGGTGCGCTTTACAGAAAATTTGTGTTTGTGAATTAAGGTTCTGAATGTTATTCTGTCCTGAACGGTTTCTTCATCAATGCCAATTTCATTTAGGTCTTCACTGATTTCTCCCCACTGTGGATGGGTGACGTAGAATAACACCAACGGTATCCCCTGCCTGTTGTAAGAGGCGACTAAAGGGGCCCCAAGGGTTCTGAACTTTGGAGCGTGGGCTGGCGACCACGGGGCCTTTATCTGAGTCCTGGCATTCCTTCCACTTACTTGTGTCAGAGGGCTCACTTTCATCTCGACTATTCGACCTCTCTTGGTCAACTCTAATTCTTTTCCGAGCCCGATGCTATTAGGTTTCCGAGGGCTTCATTTTCACACCCTTCGTGGCCCTTGTCTTTCTTTGAACTGTCGGATCCCTTCCATTTTTTCTCTCTGATTAGTGTTAATAGAAAATGGTTGCCTAGTTGTGCTTCCTCTTAAAACAGTAATCACCACCACAATTTCACTGATTTCTTTCAGCCAATTGTTGTGATTTTTCATTGACAAGGCCAAGTGTAAAATTTTCTTCGAGAGCCATTCTATATGTGACCATAAAATTGCAATCGCCATTTCCTGATGGTATCCGTGATTTTTTTTCTCTAACTTGATAGATTTCATGTGATTTCTTTTTAATCCAAACTCCATTTTCGCATTTTGCTCCCAAAATTTTGCTGAGGATTTTTCTTTCTTATTTTTCGATCGTGACCTACCACATATTATAACAGTTTCAGATGCAAAAAGTGCTTCTGTTTTAACTACTGTGTTATAATGCCGTAATTTTGCCTGTTTTTATATGCTTCTTTTATTGCATCTGTTTGGAGTTTTGTAATTCTTTCTTCGTTAGCTTGCTGATTTAACTCTGCTGGTTCAATAATTTCATCTAGATACTTAAATTTGTCTACTTGAGCGATATTTTCATATTTGTTGATTAACGGTTGACTGCTGAAACCTGATCTAGTCCCTTTCATATACTTTGTCTGTTCATAAGAAATTTGGAGTCCTGTTTTGGCTGCTATTTCATGGAGTTTTCCTAGAGACTGGATTGCTTCCCGTCTGTTGTTAGATAGGATAGCAGTGTCATCAGCAAATGCTAGGCAATTAAGGTGGATTTTGCTTTGGATATATCTACCAACATTCATACCTTTAGTTTAATTTTGCCATATCCTAATCAATTTTTCAAGTAAGGGAGGTAATCAATCCCCTTGTTTGACTCCTGTTTTATTATTATTATTATTATTATTATTATTATTATTATTAGAGCATCCGTGGCTCAGGCGGCAGTGCGCCGGTTTCTCACCGCTGGGTTCCGTGGTTCAAATCCCGGTCACTCAGTGTCAGATTTGTGCTGGATAAAGCGGACTCGGGACAGGTACTCCGGTTTTCCTTGTCATATTTAATTCCAGCAACACTCTCCAACATCATTTCATTTCATCTGTCATTCATTAATCATTGCTCCAGAGGAGTGCGACAGGCTTCGGCAGCCGGCACAATTCCTATCCTCGCCGCTAGATGGGAGCTTCATTCATTCTATTGCTGACCCGGTCAAGTGACTGGATTTATACGTAATAATTATGTACATATATATGGGCTAAATAGTTTGAAAATATGAAGTGAAATATGGACCTTTTTATGTGTAAAAGTGGTAAAAAATATTGTGAATAGTAATTGAGGCAGTAAGTCACAACATGTGAATTTTACAGGAGAAGACAAAAATAGTTCTTCCAGCATTCTAAAGCAGATGTATTGCTTTTAGCGCCGGGGGTGTCCGAAGATATGGTCGGCTCGCCAGGTGCAGGTCATTTGATTTGACGTCTGTAGGCGACCAAGATTCTAAAACACTACTAAAGGTTGGGCCCAACGCGAGACGAGCTCCTATTGGTTAACGAAATGACGTCACCGTAGGAGCAAAGCCTCCGAGCCCTAAGCGCACGACACACAAATCAGTAGGAAACTCATAACAACATCAAACACCACAGTTTCTCAGAACTCACAGCACGTCACACATAAAGAATACTACTGTTATAAGATGGTACAGCGTAGTTAGTTTTCATTATTTATATTACGAATAAGGCGTAAATGTAATACGTGAATACCTGACGGTTCACTGACCAACGCTTGAAATTTATTAACATTTCCAAGTTCCTCTATAGTTTAAGGAAGGTTACGCGCTCTCAAATCTGTAAACACAAATATTTAGAGCTATGAAATGTTTGTAATATTGTATGTTGACATATCATATACTGACACATTCCGCAGGTATCGAGTTTAAAGCCAACACATATTATAACAGCAGCAGAAGCAAGTTCATATTCAAAACCATGCATAGATGTTTCTACTTTTTTAAATTACAGAATAAGAAGGAACAAGAAAAATATTTAATTATAACACAGTTTTACCTTGTGTTGTCAGATGTCATGAAGTGGTTGCTTTTGACAACGAAATCCACTATGGTGCCTTTCGCCGATGAGCTGCAATGGAATTTCCAGTTCTTGCCCGAATGTTCGCATGCGTATGAATGTTATTGTTCTAGCATACATTTTTACTACATCTGGTGGCACTGTGGGGAATTTACTGCTAATTATTTGACACAGTTTGCGTATAATATAATAATATTAGGTACCGTACCGGTACACCTGACAGTTCAGCACGTCGTTGAGTGTCCGTGAAAATTAATTCAAATTCCTTTATTTGGTTTAGCCATTCCTCCCATTGAACGAGTAGACCTGACCGAGATAATACTTCTATCCACCCTACAGCGGTTGTACCAGAAGAAATGGAAAGCATTTCCCCGGTGGGACTCCTCATTGACCTGTCATATTTCCTTCCACGGTTGGCGATGTAGTCGGCGAGGTACCGAAATCCCTCTTTACGAAATGAATGATGCACGATATCTCTTCCTTTCGTCTTTCTGCTGTATAACAGACAGCCAGTTACGGTACATCCAGGCATTGTTATCGGTTATTTCGACCTGTTATCATCTGCTATAACACATTTAAGAAATTTTATTCGCACTCAAAGCATCGCCAAAAAACACGCAAGTATATACACTACAATGATACAGAAATTTCGCTCCAACTACTGATATAATGTTCACACAACTAACGAAAAGAAAATAAGTTCACCTCGCTGCACGAAATACAGCAACTTATTAGAGATCTCACAGAAACGAACTACGACACACACTATGGAAAATACAGTAGGCTACTATTCAAACAAATGGCAATATTCGAAATGAAATTACATACAGATTTTAGGTGGAAATCCATTTCTTATAAGACAGACAGCCGTAAACAACACAATGTAGCACAGTCACGGTGCTCCTATGATGACCCCACGACCAGGACAGTAGTATAATTGGACAGTTCGGCCGCCACCGCCACCGCGGGCTCCCAGAGGCCACCTCCACCACCACCCCAGCCAGAGACCTCCCAGATGCCACCTCCACCACCACCACAGCCAGAGGCCTCCCAGAGGTCTCCTCCACCACCCGCGGGAAATTTGAATTTGTAAACAAAGCCACGTGCTTTTTGACAGCTATCATCGACAACAACGTATCGCTAACCTCAGTACTGCCATCTTGACGGGCCTAAACCTCAGTAGTACCAACTTAACCTAACTAGCGCGAGGTAAACAAATCCACGTGTTTTTGACAGCCACGTGCTTTTTGACAGACAACAACGCATCGCTAACCTCAGTACTGCCATCTTGACAGACCTAAACCTCAGTAGTACCAACTTAACCTAACTAGCGTGTGGTAAACAAAGCCACGTGCTTTTTTGACAGCTGTCATCAGCCATCTTTAAACTACAGAGCACTCTGCTGCCCTCTTTATCGCAGTAGCTACAAATTCGTCACCTGTCATCCGCAGTGCTGCCATCTTGGCGGGTCTAAACCTTAGTGCTACCAACTTAACCTTACTAGCGCGAGATAAACAAATCCATGTGCTTTTTTGACAGCTGTCATCCGCCATCTTTAATCTATAGAGTACAGTGCTGCCCTCTTTAGCTACTTACCTTTGAAATGTGGTGGCGGATAATTTGAAAAATGCTTTTTGATAGCAGCCATCTTTAATCAAGAGAGCACCGTGCTGCACTCTATGTGGTAGCGGCAATTTGAAAACTTCTAAGTGCCCCTGTTTGGAAACAAACCACGTGCTTTCTTGACAGCTACATCCGTCATCTTTAATCAAGGGAGCACCGTGCCGCACTCTTTAGTTGAAATGTGGTGGCGGCAATTTGAAAAATTCCACGTGCTCTTGTTTGGAAACAATGCTACATGCTTATTTGACAGCTACCGTCCGCCATCTTTAATCCATAGAGCACAGCGCTGCCCTCTTTAGTTACTTACATTTGAAATGTGGTGGCGGATAATTTGAAAAATGCTTTTTGACAGCAGCCATCTTTAATCTAGAGAGCACCGTGCTGCCCTCTTTAGCTAGATACCTTTGAAATGTAGTGGCAGGCAATTCCACATGACAGCAGCCATCTTTAATCAAGAGAGCACCGTGCTGCCCTCTATGTGGTGGCGGCAATTTGAAAAATTCTACATGCTCTTGTTTGGAAACAAACTCACGCGCTTTTTTGACAGCCGTCATCCGCCATCTTTAATCAACAGAGCACAGTGCTGCCCTCTTTAGCTAGATACCTTTGAAATGTGGTGGCGGCAAATTCCACGTGCTCTTGTTTGGAAACAAAGCCATGTGCTTTTTGACAGCTGTCATCCACCATCTTTAATCAATAGAGCACTGTGCTGCTATCATGCGGGTAATTTCATCAGTTGTCATCCGCCATCTTTAATCCACAGAGCACCGTGCTGCCCTCTGTATGACATGTAGTAGCGGGCAATTTGAAAAGTTCTGTTAGCTGTCATCCGCCATCTTTAATCAAGAGAGTACCGTGCTGCCATCTTTAGCTAGATACCTTTGAAATGTGGTGGTGGCAATTTGAAAAATTCTATGTGCTCTTGTTTGGAAACAAAGCCACGTGCTTTTTGACAGCTGTCATCCACCATCTTTAATCAATAGAGCACTGTGCTGCTATCATGCGAGCAATTTCGTCAGCTGTCATCCGCCATCTTTAATCCACAGAGCACGGTGCTGCCCTCTGTAGTAGCGGGCAATTTGAAAAGTTCTGTTAGCTGTCATCCACCATCTTTAATCAAGAGAGCACCGTGCTGCCATCTTTAGCTAGATACCTTTGAAATGTGGTGGCGGCAAATTGAAAAATTCCACGTGCTCTTGTTTAGTAAACAAACTCACGCGCTCTTTGTCAGCTGTCATCCGCCATCTTACATCGCAAACCTCAGTGCTACACTCTTTAGGTACATACCTTTGAAATATGGTGGCGGATAATTTAAAAAGAAAAATTCTACAGCAGCCATCTCTCGACGCTAATTGCACAAGATGGTAGCTATACATGACTCCTTAAAGGTGCTTATGCAAGATGGCTACTATACATAGGTTCTTATGAGACGCTCTTGGGATGCTTGCGCAAGATAGCGGTTATACAAGGCTCCTTATGAGACGCCCTAGAGATGCTTGCGCAAGATGGCGGTTGCTCTTATGAGGCGGCTTAAGGGTCCTTGCACAAGATGGCTAGAGACGCCCTAAGGATGCTTGCGCAAGATGGCGGACGCAAGATGGCGGCTATACACGACTCCTTATGAGACGCCTTAAGGGTGCTTGCGCAAGATGGCTGCTGCTCTTATGAAGAAAGCTACCTTAGAGGCTAACGTGTCGTGCTAGTTCGATTCATTAAATTTGGGGCTTAAATGCAAAATGTTAAATATCTCGAAAACGGTGCATCGTAGACCAAACGGACAAAATTTTTCTACCCAGTACCTCGGTTCGCAGTATGGGGAACAAGCAAAACATAGTCTATTGATGAGATCAACGGTTCGGTTCCTACTTAGACCCTTTGGCATTCGCTCTGTTTTAGCTTGTATTGAAGCAAGTCTTCGCAACATGATCAAGTCTAGCTATGGTAGAGAGTATAACGTGCCGTGCAGGTTCGATTCATTAAATTTGGGGCTTAAATGCAAAATGTTAAATATCTCGAAAACGGACAAAATTTTTCTACCTAATGCCTAGGTTTGCAGTATCAGCAACAAGAAAAACATAGTCTAATGATGAGATCGACGGTTCGATTCCTACTTAGGCCCTTTGGCATTGGCAGCTATCTATTTCTAAAAGATGGCGGCTATACATAGCTTCTTATGAGACAGCTTAAGAGCGCTTGCACAAGATGGCTGCTGCTCTTATGAGACGCCCTAGGGGTGCTTGCGCAAGGTAGCAGCGACAAGACGGTGACTATACACAGCTGCTTATGATACGGCCTAGAGGTGCTCACACAAGATGGTGGCTGCTCTGATGAAGAAAGCTAGCTTTGCATCGCGCAGGTATTTTTACAGCACTAAACTTCATACCTTTGAAATTTGGTGGCGGGCAATTTGAAAAATTCGACGTGCTTTTTCTTCACAGCAGCTATCTTTAGACAATAGCGGCTATACATAAGCTGTTAAGGCCTCCTCTTATGTCAAGGCATAGCTCTATCGAACAAGTTTAAACCTGCATCGGAATAGCTAGAGTAAGCACGTGCTGCAGTGATGACGTCATTATGCATGTTTAGACTTGCAAATCACTAAAGAAACATAACAAGACTAGAATCGAACACTGCACTCTATACCGTGATCATGTGATCGGGACATTGATTGAAGTGTTTAGAACACTCAATAAGTGATCAAGACTATAATAGAACACTGTACTCGATACAACATGTGTTTAGAACATGTCAGGGGATACCTTTGTTCTAAGAAGATTAGATTACCGCACATTCCTTGTAGGGCTAATAGGCTAAAGGGCTAATGGGCTAAAGGGCTAATGGGCTAAAGGGCTAAAGGGCTAATAGGCTAAAGGGCTAAAGGGCTAAAGGTGCAACAACCTCATCGATCGCTATCAGCAAGAACGCTTGTACTTTGTTAAGTGTAGAAAATTAATCTTTATTTGTAAATGGTTTCATGTTCAGAACAAGGAATGGAACTTAGGGGTTACGTCTTACATAATAAAATCCCCGAGGTGCGATGAGTTACGTTTTTCGAACTAGTGTTTGGAACACTGAACTTTTCAAGATGATAGCAGAGAGTTTAGCAATGTTCTGTTGTTGGATTATAAATTCCGCGCTACAACATGCATAAGGTAGCAGCCTTGAGGTTTACCGCCGTAAAGATGGCAGCGGTGAGGTTAGCGACGCTCTATTGTCCTTCAAAATGAGGTTAGGGTTCGTCAAGAACACAGCTGTCAAAAACGCACGTGGCTATGTTTACCAAACAAGAGCACGTGGCTGTGACGTCACGGTCACGTGGTATGCTCCGTCAGCATGAAACGATCAATGTCTACACCTACGTAGTTAACACTCTGCTATGTTCACAAGATTTTTTACACATAAGTATTCTTTATGCTTTACGTTCGTGTACATAGGTTATGTTAAGATAGCAGCAGATACAAGCGATAGTCACACGCTCTAGTAGAAGATGCATGCATTATCAATAGGTGGTGTGTACACGCTCTTAAGCATTGCTATTCTTACCGCTGCCATGTTCACGAGATTTTTAAACATCGCTATTCTTTGTACTTTAAGTTCATGCACATAGGCTATGCTAAGATAGCAGCACAAACACATGAGAACTTTGTACATTCTAGTGGAATAAGTTTAGTACTGCGTGCATCATAGATACATGATGTGTACGCGCATTTAAACATGGCTATACTTAATGCTGCTGTCATGTTTACAAGATTTTTATACATTGCTATTCTTTATGCTTTAAGTTCATGCACACACAAGCGATAGTCGTACGCTCTAGCAGAAGAAGTTTATACGATAGTCGATACATACATTATCGATAGGTGATGTGTACACGCTTTAGAACATAGCACTTCTTTGTGCTTTAAGTTCATGCACATAGGTTAGGGATATACAAAAGCGATTGCTACATGCTCTAGCGGAAGAAGCCTAGTACGATACTCGATGCATGTAAAATCGATAGGTTATGCTAAGATAACAGCACACTTACACGATTTTAGCACAATCTAATAGGAAAAGTTTAGTATGATAGTCGTTTCATGCAACTTCATTAGGTAATGAGTACACGCTTTGAAATAAGGCTATTCTTTGTACTTTAAGTTCATGCGTACAGGTTATGCTAAGATAGCAGCACAATCTAACGCAAGAAGTTTAGTACGATATTTGTTGCCTGCAAAATCAATAGGTAATGTGTACACGCTTTGAAATAAGGCTATTCTTTGTACTTTAAGTTTATGGGTATAGGTTATGCTAAGATAGTAGCACAATCTAGCGGAAGAAGTTTAGTAAGAGATTCGATGCATGCAAAATCAATAAGGAATATGCACACGCTTTGAAACATGGCTATTCTTTGTACTTTAAGTTCATGCGTATAGGTTATGCTAAGGTAGCAGCACAATCTAGAGGAGGTAGTTTAGTACGATATTTGTTGCTTGCAAAATCGATAGGTAATGTGTACACGCTTTGAAACATGGCTATTCTTTATACTTTAAGCTCATGTGTATAAGTTATGCTAAGATAGCAGCACAATCTAGTGGAAGAAGTTTAGTACGGGGGTCGATGCATGTCATATCAATAAGTAATATGCACACGCTTTAAAACATGGCTATTCTTTGTACTTTAAGGTCATGCGTATAGGTTATGCTAAGGTAGCAGCACAATCTAGAGGAAGAAGTTTAGTACGAGAGTCGATGCTTGCAAAATCGATAGGTAATGTGTACACGCTTTGAAACATGGCTATTCTTTGTACTGTAAGTTAATACGTATAGCTTATGCTAAGATAGCAGCACGATCTAGCGGAAGAAGTTTAGTACGAGAGTCGATGCATGCAAAATCGATAGGTGATGTGTACACGCTTTGAAACATGGCTATTCATTGTACTTTAATTTCATGTGCATTGGTTATGCTAAGATAGCAGCACGATCTAGCGGAAGTAGTTTAGTACGATAGTCGAGGCATTTAAAATCGATAGGTGATGTGTACACGCTTTGAAACATGGCAATTCATACTGCTGCTCTGTTCCCAAGACTTTTAAGCATAGCTAATCCTAATGCTGCTCTTAACGACGTCGAGCTAAGGATTGATTACGTGACCGTGACGTCACAGCCACGTGCTCTTGTTTGGTAAACAAAGCCACGTGCGTTTTTGACAGCTGTCTTCTTGACGAACCCTAACCTCACTTTGAAGGACAATAGAGCGTCGCTAACCTCACTGCTGCCATCTTTACGGCGGTAAACCTCAAGGCTGCCACCTTATGCATGTTATAGCGCGGAATTTAAAATCCAACAACGGAATATTGCTAACCTCACTCTTGTCATCTTTACGGCGGTAAACCTCAAGGTTGCTACCTTATGCATGTTGTAGCGCGGAATTTATAATCCAACAACAGAACATTGCTAAACTCTCTGCTATCATCTTGAAAAGTTCAGTGTTCCAAACACTAGTTCGAAAAACGTAACTCATCGCACCTCGGGGATTTTATTATGTAAGACGTAACCCCTAGGTTCCATTCCTTGTTCTGAACATGAAACCATTTACAAATAAAGATTAATTTTCTACACTTAACAAAGTACAAGCGTTCTTGCTGATAGCGATCGATGAGGTTGTTGCACCTTTAGCCCTTTAGCCCTTTAGCCCTTTAGCCCATTAGCCCTTTAGCCCATTAGCCCTTTAGCCCATTAGCCCTTTAGCCTATTAGCCCTACAAGGAATGTGCGGTAATCTAATCTTCTTAGAACAAAGGTATCCCCTGACATGTTCTAAACACATGTTGTATCGAGTACAGTGTTCTATTATAGTCTTGATCACTTATTGAGTGTTCGAAACACTTCAATCAATGTTCCGATCACATGATCACGGTATAGAGTGCAGTGTTCGATTCTAGTCTTGTTATGTTTCTTTAGTGATTTGCAAGTCTAAACATGCATAATGACGTCATCACTGCAGCACGTGCTTACTCTAGCTATTCCGATGCAGGTTTAAACTTGTTCGATAGAGCTATGCCTTGACATAAGAGGAGGCCTTAACAGCATATGTACAGCCGCTATTGTCTAAAGATAGCTGCTGTGAAGAAAAAGCACGTCAAATTTTTCAAATTGCCCGCCACCAAATTTCAAAGGTATGAAGTTTAGTGCTGTAAAAATACCTGCGCGATGCAAAGCTAGCTTTCTTCATCAGAGCAGTCACCATCTTGTGTGAGCACCTCTAGGCCGTATCATAAGCAGCTGTGTATAGTCACCGTCTTGTCGCTGCTACCTTGCACAAGCATCCCTAGGGCGTCTCATAAGAGCAGCAGCCATCTTGTGCAAGCGCTCTTAAGCTGTCTCATAAGAAGCTATGTATAGCCGCCATCTTGTAGAAATAGGTAGCTGCCAATGCCAAAGGGCCTAAGTAGGAATCGAACCGTCGATCTCATCATTAGACTATGTTTTTCTTGTTCCTGATACTGCAAACCTAGGCATTAGGTAGAAAAATTTTGTCCGTTTTCGAGATATTTAACATTTTGCATTTAAGCCCCAAATTTAATGAATCGAACCTGCACGGCACGTTATACTCTCTACCATAGCTAGACTTGATCATGTTGCGAAGACTTGCTTCAATACAAGCTAAAACAGAGCGAATGCCAAAGGGTCTAAGTAGGAACCGAACCGTTGATCTCATCAATAGACTATGTTTTGCTTGTTCCCCATACTGCGAACCGAGGTACTGGGTAGAAAAATTTTGTCCGTTTGGTCTACGATGCACCGTTTTCGAGATATTTAACATTTTGCATTTAAGCCCCAAATTTAATGAATCGAACTAGCACGACACGTTAGCCTCTAAGGTAGCTTTCTTCATAAGAGCAGCAGCCATCTTGCGCAAGCACCCTTAAGGCGTCTCATAAGGAGTCGTGTATAGCCGCCATCTTGCGTCCGCCATCTTGCGCAAGCATCCTTAGGGCGTCTCTAGCCATCTTGTGCAAGGACCCTTAAGCCGCCTCATAAGAGCAACCGCCATCTTGCGCAAGCATCTCTAGGGCGTCTCATAAGGAGCCTTGTATAACCGCTATCTTGCGCAAGCATCCCAAGGGCGTCTCATAAGAACCTATGTATAGTAGCCATCTTGCATAAGCACCTTTAAGGAGTCATGTATAGCTACCATCTTGTGCAATTAGCGTCGAGAGATGGCTGCTGTAGAATTTTTCTTTTTAAATTATCCGCCACCATATTTCAAAGGTATGTACCTAAAGAGTGTAGCACTGAGGTTTGCGATGTAAGATGGCGGATGACAGCTGACAAAGAGCGCGTGAGTTTGTTTACTAAACAAGAGCACGTGGAATTTTTCAATTTGCCGCCACCACATTTCAAAGGTATCTAGCTAAAGATGGCAGCACGGTGCTCTCTTGATTAAAGATGGTGGATGACAGCTAACAGAATTTTTCAAATTGCCCGCTACTACAGAGGGCAGCACCGTGCTCTGTGGATTAAAGATGGCGGATGACAGCTGACGAAATTGCCCGCATGATAGCAGCACAGTGCTCTATTGATTAAAGATGGTGGATGACAGCTGTCAAAAAGCACGTGGCTTTGTTTCCAAACAAGAGCACATAGAATTTTTCAAATTGCCACCACCACATTTCAAAGGTATCTAGCTAAAGATGGCAGCACGGTACTCTCTTGATTAAAGATGGCGGATGACAGCTAACAGAACTTTTCAAATTGCCCGCTACTACATGTCATACAGAGGGTAGCACGGTGCTCTGTGGATTAAAGATGGCGGATGACAACTGACGAAATTACCCGCATGATAGCAGCACAGTGCTCTATTGATTAAAGATGGTGGATGACAGCTGTCAAAAAGCACATGGCTTTGTTTCCAAACAAGAGCACGTGGAATTTGCCGCCACCACATTTCAAAGGTATCTAGCTAAAGAGGGCAGCACTGTGCTCTGTTGATTAAAGATGGCGGATGACAGCTGTCAAAAAAGCGCGTGAGTTTGTTTCCAAACAAGAGCATGTAGAATTTTTCAAATTGCCGCCACCACATAGAGGGCAGCACTGTGCTCTCTTGATTAAAGATGGCTGCTGTCATGTGGAATTGCCTGCCACTGCATTTCAAAGGTATCTAGCTAAAGAGGGCAGCACGGTGCTCTCTAGATTAAAGATGGCTGCTGTCAAAAAGCATTTTTCAAATTATCCGCCACCACATTTCAAAGGTAAGTAACTGAAGAGGGCAGCGCTGTGCTCTATGGATTAAAGATGGCGGACGGTAGCTGTCAAATAAGCATGTAGCATTGTTTCCAAACAAGAGCACGTGGAATTTTTCAAATTGCCACCACCACATTTCAACTAAAGAGTGCGGCACGGTGCTCCCTTGATTAAAGATGGCGGATGTAGCTGTCAAGAAAGCACGTGGTTTGTTTCCAAACAGGGGCACTTAGAAGTTTTCAAATTGCCGCTACCACATAGAGTGCAGCACGGTGCTCTCTTGATTAAAGATGGCTGCTATCAAAAAGCATTTTTCAAATTATCCGCCACCACATTTCAAAGGTAAGTAGCTAAAGAGGGCAGCACTGTGCTCTATAGATTAAAGATGGCGGATGACAGCTGTCAAAAAGCACGTGGATTTGTTTATCTCGCGCTAGTGAGGTTAAGTTGGTAGCACTAAGGTTTAGACCCGCCAAGATGGCAGCACTGCGGATGACAGGTGACGAATTTGTAGCTACTGCGATAAAGAGGGCAGCAGAGTGCTCTGTAGTTTAAAGATGGCGGATGACAGCTGTCAAAAAAGCACGTGGCTTTGTTTACCACACGCTAGTTAGGTTAAGTTGGTACTACTGAGGTTTAGGCCCGTCAAGATGGCAGTACTGAGGTTAGTGATGTGTTGTTGTCTGTCAAAAAGCACGTGGCTGTTAAAAAACACGCGGATTTGTTTATCTCGCGCTAGTTAGGTTAAGTTGGCACTACTGAGGTTTAGGCCCGTCAAGATGGCAGTACTGAGGTTAGCGATGCGTTGTTGTCGATGATAGCTGTCAAAAAGCACGTGGCTTTGTTTACAAATTCAAATTTCCCGCGGGTGGTGGAGGAGACCTCTGGGAGGCCTCTGGCTGCGGTGGCGATGGAGGAGGCCCCTGGGAGGCCCCCCAGTGCGGTGGCGGTGGAGGTGGCCTCTGGGAGGCCTCTGGCTGTGGTGGCGGTGGAGGTGGCCTCTGGGAGCCCGCGGTGGCGGTGGCGGCCGAACTGTCCAATTATACTACTCAGGACGACTACTGCGCAACCAGTCTGGGCCACCCGTGGTAGGCGACCTGCGCTTCGTGATGAGGATGAACTGATGATGAAGACGACACATACACCCAGCCTCCGTGCCAGACATATTAACCAATGATGGTTAAAATTCCCGTCCCTGCCGGGAATCGAACTCCGGACCCCTGTGACCAAAGGCCAGCACGCTAACCAGTTAGCCATGGAGCTAGACAGTTTAAGACACAAAATTATACTAATTATGATTCAGGCACAAACTGTGCGATAAAATCCCTGTGTAATCAGTTTGTTAGCTGACGTGTAGGTTTCACGCGGAAATTTTACGATAGAAACAAATGATATTTTTCATCCAAGAAATCCAGCACAGCCAATGAAGTCCTCTTTTCGGTTCGATGATGTTTAGCCTACTTCCAAGTGGCTGTAAGGTACGTGTGTTGTTGATCGCTTGGTAGGACCGTCTTCTTTTGAGGGTGACGTGCTCCCTCCAAGTGGCTGTAAGGTACGTGTGTTGTTGATGGCTTGGTAGGACCGTCATCTTTTGAGGATGATGTGCTCCGTCCAAGTGGCTGTAAGGTACGTGTGTTGTTGATCGCTTGGTAGGACCGTCATCTTTTGAGGATGATGTTCTCCGTCCAAGTGGCTGTAAGGTACGTGTGTTGTTGATCGCTTGGTAGGACCGTCATCTTTTGAGGATGATGTGCTCCGTCCAAGTGGCTGTAAGGTACGTGTGTTGTTGATCGCTTGGTAGGACCGTCATCTTTTGAGGATGATGTGCTCCCTCCAAGGTTCTAAGTCGTTGAATGATTGCCGTATTTTGACCGAAGGAAGTTCGGCTCCTGAAATCCTTATTATTATTATTAAGGCGTTGAGTACAAAGGGCACTAGGAAACTTTTGCAATACGCAGGACACCCCTGTTATGGTGAGGGATGGAAAGAGGGGTGAAAGCCGGTCTAGAAGACAGCACCAGTTGTCACCAAGCAGTGGGATTGAAAGTAAGTTAAGATATCAGTATGGTCTAAAGGTGAATATCGCACAATTATCCGCTACTGGAGGAAATGACTCCTGTGCTGGGGAAAGACTGTCCACATCGGACAACAATTTTCCGCTGGTACAAAGAGTTCCAGAGGAGAAATTTTGGGGTTGAAGACGATGCTCGTTCTGGGCGATCGTCTGAATCAGTGACTGAGGAAAACATTGAAGCTCTGAGGAATATATTGCAGCAAGCGAGGCGGTTGACATATCGGCAGGTAAAAGAGACCCTCCACATGCCTGCACCAGATATTCATCCACTTCTACACGACCATTTCCATGTTAGAAAGGTTTGCCCTTTGGGTGCCCCATTCACTTTCAGAGGAACAAAGAGCACATCGAGAGAAATGGTGCCGAGAAATGCTAAAACAGTTTGAAAATGGGACTTCGCGTAACGTCAATAGCATCGTTACAGGTGACGAAACTTGGCTTTATTACCACGATGTTCCAACAGAATCCCAGAGCAAGGTGTGGCTGTTTGAAGGTGAGGGTACTCCTGTAACTGTGCGAAAGTCAAGGTCAGTGAAGCAAAGGATGACTGCATCATTCTTCACTAAACGGGGCATCCTGACTCGGGTTGTGCTAGAAGTGGTACAGTGAGACTTGTCTGCCTGAGTTCATCCAGGCTCTCAAGCAGCTCCGTCCAAGGTCACGGCTCAAAACTTGGCTCGTGCATCAGGACAATGCTCCAGCACATTGCGTTAATGTAACAATGGCTTTTCTTGCCAGATCAGGGTTGACTGTGCTTGATCACCCTCCATACTGTCCTGGTCTTGCCCCATGTGACTTCACACTCTTCCCAGAAGTTAATATGAAGCTGAAAGGGCGGCGTTTTGCACCCGACAAGGAGCTTCTGGCAGCATGAGATCAAGAGTGTGAAAATGTAACCGAAGAAAAGTGGCACAGTTGGTTCAGTGACTGGTTTCGACGTGTGGAGAAGTGTATTGAGTGTGGTGGAAATTATTTTGAAAAAATATAAAGCGTTCACTCACATTGCAAAACTTCCCTAGTGCCCTTTGAATTTAAATATCTCTTGCTTGTTACCAAGCAGTGGGACTGAAAGTAAGTTAAGATGTCAGTGTGGTCTAAAGGTGAATATCGCACAGTTATCCGCCACTGGAGGAAATGACTCCTGTGCCGGGGAAAAAATCCCCAGGCGTCATCATGCTTACATGAAATGCTTGAAAATGTTTAGACTCTCTGATTATTTCCGCGTCTTTTTCTGGAACCATTATTGGGCACACATAGTATCTATTTTTTAAAACAAACAACTAGTATGAACGTCATGTCAAGATACTGGCAATAACGACTTACCATTTTGAATGGAATAGGTTTCGGAGGCATTCTGGCAACTATGATGAAATATAATAGCTATAAACAAGGTTTTTACGCAGTTGACTTTCAACAAATGGCAAAGGTTATACCTAATTCCACCAAAGGCACGAGCTGACTTACCACCTTCTACATGCCAAATCTCGTGGACTCAACACAGGTTCCGTCCTGCGCCAAGCGTAGAAACTAATCTACTGAGCGTTCACTGCGTTCTGCATGAAAAATCTAAATTTCGATTACTACCTTTCTCATGTCGAGGCCTGAATTGTGTGTATTGGATCAAATGTTAACACTTATAAAAAGAGTACAGTTAAAACATTTTTGCTTAAACATGAAATCCACATAAAATAATAATTTAAATTAAATATAAGCATTTTGAGAGGGGTTGGCTATGACAAGGGCAAAGTCAGAAAGAGAGATTGTGCATAGAGCAGAACTTTCTTTTCATACTTCATAGAAATACTGTACCAGAATCCAGCTTGAATTATTGATGCTAGTAAAATAAATTTTAATTATTTTCTGGGAAGAATAAATCTGAAATCACAAAATATAGAAGATATTTAAAAACAAAACTTTAAATTATGTAAATGTATGCGACTTTTTTTCAAATGCATAAAACATGGATATGGACAAATGTGGAAAATGAAATAGGGTTTAAATCGCTTCAAATATTCTACTATAATTATAAGACAAAATTTGAACTGTAGCTAGTGAAAAGAAAACCACTATGTATTTAAATAGAAATTCCCCCGGATTATTATTCTTACTCGTGAATAAGCCAATTTGATGTGGAGAAATTGCTGAATGGTATGGCCCAAGCCTTGAGGAACGAGTAGAAAATTTAAAAAAATATATAAATCCAAGACAAAAGTAATGAGCTGCTGTCGAAGGAAGTCTTGGAAATTAAGTCTTAAGGAGGAACCAACACCTTTAACTTATTTAAAACTGAACTTTTCTCTTTATAACACTACACAAATTTTGCTAATATCTTCAATACTTTCGGAGTTATGATAAAGAACGCGAAGCCCTATCACCTAAGCGAGCCCTCTGTCGGTAAGTTTGCTGCTCGTTTCCCTGATAACTTTGAAAGTTTTTAAGATATTAAGAGAACATTTTGTATGCGTGTCTATTTTATAGAGAAAAACAAGATGTAAGCCTACTAGAATTATTGAGGTACCTTCATTGGTAAAGTTTAAAAACAATATTTTCAAATAAAAACTAATGGCAAAATTGACTACTTGAAAATAACTTGACGAAAACATATTTATACTTGGTAGACTACACATACGCCGGCCCCGTGGTGTAGGGGTAGCGTGCCTGCCACTTACCCGAAGGACCCGGGTTCGATTCCCGGCCAGGTCAGGGATTTTTACCCGGATCTGAAGGCTGGTTCGAGGTCCACTCAGCCTACGTGATTAGAATTGAGGAGCTATCTGACGGCGAGATGGCGGCCCCGGTCTAGAAAGCCAAGAATAACGGCCGAGAGGATTCGTCGTGCTGACCACACGGCACCTCGTAATCTGCAGGCCTTCCGGCTGAGCAGCGGTCGCTTGGTAGGCCAAGGCCCTCCAAGGGCTGCAGTGCTATGGGGTCAGGACTACACATATTCTAGTACAGGTTGTAGCTGTAACATTACTAATCATAATAAAGAAAATCATAGAAAAATATTGATCTGTTTGGAAAGTATCAGGGAAACGGAAAAATATTGGTCATTATAGACGCCATTTTGATTAATTGTATATAATGGCATAGGTTTATGTGATTTCTAAATATGTAAGCATATTATTAAGGAATGATGTGTTTATCATACTAAGTTTCATTTTAGTATTCATTTCCACTGCCGAGGAAAGAAGTTTTAAGACAGGACATTTTTCTACGTTCAAAGGAAGTAGATGAATATTGTTACTTAGGTAGTAAAATAAGTAATGACGGTAGAAGTAAGGAGGAGCTTTCTTAAGAAAAATGAATTTGCCCACTTTGAACGTTGATAAAGGAAGACGTTTTTGAAGACTTTAGTCTGGAGTGTGGCATTGTATGGAAGTGAAACATACACAGTGAATAACTCAGGAAAAGCAAAAGGATAATAGAAGCTTTTGAAATGTGGTGTTACAGAAGAATGCTGAAGGTGAGTTGGGCAGATTGAATCACAAATGAAGAGATACTGAGCTGGTGAGAGGAGATCGATTTGGCAAAAAATTGACTTAAAGGAGAGATAGATTGATAGGACACATCTTAAGACATCTCAAGACTTGTTCAGTTGGTTTTTGAGGGAAGTGTAGGGGGTAAGTACGACAGAGGTAGATATGAACATGACAAGCAGATTAGAGTAGGTATAGGACGTTGAAACGAAAAGGTTAGTAAATTATAGGGTGGCATGGAGAGCTACATCAAACCAGTGTATGGACTGATGACCCAAACAACATGCCAATTTAGGACACACACAATGTTTCCCTTCCTTTGTGCTTACATTTGTTTCAGAGCTCCTCTTGTTTCCTTTCCTTGCTCCAAGTGTCAACAAGCCATTTGTGAATTTAGGATCTGTTTTGGAAGCCTCCTACAGTGAATTCGCAATGTTTTCTTTGAATTTAAGATCGTCTTTTATTTCGTCGATCCATTTTGCTTTACAACTATTTTAGGCCATCTCGTGGCCATGTTCCTTAAGGCGTGAGACACCCTGCTTAGCCGGTTCGAGTCCCATTGGTGAAAAAAAAGTCACCATCAGAATGTTGGCCGGCAGGGTAGAAGAGGTGGTAATATACAATTCCTAATCACTAGATTCCATGCCAAAATTCTGGATTCAACTCCGAACCTGTCCACAGTCTGGAGTGAGGGCATATGATGATGTTGTTCTGGTGATTCGTCCGTCGGATTGAGACGTTAAGCCTTGGTGTAATTCGTCACTTAATTCAACTAATTGAAGTTTTAAGGAACAACAAGAGGGATTCTTTCTTACCAGGTCCAAAAGAAGGGAGACAATCATTTTAAACAAAATTTTGGAATCTTTTATTATAGCGTTGTCAAATGGGTCTCTTATATAAACCCAGAGCGAACGCACGACTCTGCGCTATGGCAGCTCCCTGAGCCATGCGGCCGCCCTGCTTTAAGCGTGTGTACACTCTTATATGAAATCTGGATGCTGGAAGTATCGTCCTTCCTGAGTTATACAGACATTAGGTCTGGTAACCACATTCTGGCTGACACGAGTGAGTTCTGCGACTGTTATGTTTCTGATTTCATTCGTAATGTGACCTTTCAGTTCCTCCAATGTGTGAGGATTTGTTCAATACATTTTTTTTTTCAGTTTACTCCACAAGTGAAAATCACACACTGTTGGATCTGAAGAACGAGAAGGAAACAGACCAGATCACTGTCTGCAATCACTTCCGAGATTGTAAGAATGGGACCTTCTGCTGTATGAGCAGGGGTTGGATCTTGGTGAAACCACCCACGTGATTTTTCTTCTTCAGTTAACTGATGAAAGAACGGCGTCGAAAGGTCATCTTGGTACCTCTCTGCATTTAGTGTCGTCTCGAAAAAAATAGGCCAAATTATTCTACTTGCACAAAGAGCGCACCAAACACGAATAACGAGAGTTATGACTGTTCACACGACCATTAAGATGAAACAGAACTTTTACATACGAAAATACGGTGTTGCAACGATAACTGTCTCTCCATGTGAACAGCTGATGCCCGGTTTCTGGAATGGTGAGATATCTTTCCGATAGCTATTGCTTTGTTAGAGCTGTCCACTCGATAAATCTTCGCTGCGTTGCACAGTGGAACAACAGCTAACTTATCGAACTGTCAACTATTGGCTCGTTGATCAAGTTTCATAAATACACACTAGATGCCACCCCTCGTACTGCTTTGTTTTTGTGCATTAGGTGTGTTCCCTAGATTGTCAGGCGCATGCGCACAAGTAATGCATCGCATTTGAGCCTTCTGTGCAGCTCCTATTATCCCATCTTTGCCATGCAGCGAGAAATGGGTATTCAACTAGTTCTTGCAGACGTGGGTGTCAGTTTCGTGGTATTTAAGGACTGTCACAAGAATTTGACATTGTTTGAGGATTCCTAATGAAATATGCACACGAGTAACACATGTCACGCGCAATTCAGTTTGCACTGAGCCTTATAAGTATACCGTATATCTTTCCTGTTATTACAAAATATGAACAGTGTTTGATCACAGCATAACGATATATATCGGGAAATCAACATAATTATATAACCTGTTAGTTCCTTGTAATGTAATATCGTGAATTAAAAACAACCCCACGATAAAAGTATATGCTCACTGCCAACGCAAGTAGGCCTACTGCAGGCCTACTACGATAAACGTGCAATTATCGGTTATACTCAGTTACTGGTACCAGTGCTTTCATGGACACGAATGCAGTCACAGATACAAATATGATACGACTCAGTAGTACTGAATCTTAAAGGGTATCATAATTAATAATTGATCAACAGGGGGTAATGGAAAAATATTTGTCACAGGACGCAAACTGTCGCCTGTAACCTCTACCAAACCAATGACAGTAATTTGTTTAGCCTCAATCTGTCTTTGAATTCATTTTCACTTCTGTATACTTCATTAGAACATTAGGTCGACGATGATATAATCATGGTCGTTCTAGAATGTTGACCATTTCTATAATTTCTTCGTCGGAAGAAGATGAGGAAGCCATAGAAAATTTTAACAAACACAATGTTAGCTGCTGATACTGAAGTACTGCGCACGCGTCCAGCAAGTTAACAACGATATCTCCTTCTCAGGGCCCTCTAAGTTAGCAAGCGATTTATCGAACCGATAGATGTATTTTACGTTCGTGCAACGCCAAAACACAAGTTAACCATTCGATACCGCTATAGGTTCGATATCTCACGTTCCGGAAACCGAGCATGAGATAACTATGCGCGCGCCTCACATACTACAGCTTACGTATCCGAGAGTAACAATGCCTTGGTTCATACGGGAGACCCTATAGCATTCATAAGAGCTGTGAAAGGGGACTAAGGTATGGTCCGCCTGTCATTACAATTCGCTAACAAAACATTATTACAGTGATAAATTGTTTGAATTCAGCGGAATAACTTCGTGACAAGAAAATCCTTTCAATCACAGTCATAAAAATATTCACCAAAATATTGACTTTTATCTCCAGAGTGTCGCCTTAACATCGCACATGTTTCGAGAGCAGATTCAGTGCCTATTCAGCTCGCAACACGAACAGTCGACATGTTCACATACATTTTCCTACACTGTCGATAATAATAATAATAATAATAATAATAATAATAATAATAATAATAATAATAATAATAATAATAATAATAATAATAATAATA
Organism: Anabrus simplex; assembly: GCF_040414725.1. Taxonomy (NCBI): domain Eukaryota; kingdom Metazoa; phylum Arthropoda; class Insecta; order Orthoptera; family Tettigoniidae; genus Anabrus; species Anabrus simplex. The sequence goes on from NC_090274.1 coordinate 115,733,992, forward strand.
ATAATAATATTTGTTTTACGTCTTACTAACTACTCTTACGGTTTTCGGAGACGCCGACGTGCCGGAATTTTGTCCCGCAGCAGTTCTTTTATGTGCCATTAAAATACCGATACGAGGCTCACATATTTAAGCACCTCCAAATACCACCGGACTAAGCTAGGATCGGACCTGTGAAGTTGCGGTCAGAAGGCCAGCGCCTCAACCCTCTGAACCAGTCAGCCCGGCTCTAGTCGCCTTGGGTCACTCTTCTCTAGATTATAATAAATTATTTAAGAACTATGTACACGCCTCTTCCTTGAGTCCACATGTGCCATCTAAAGTCATTCCTTCTGATGCAGACAGAAAGATTTCTTGCCGATTGGGTAGTGAGAAGGGAAATGGGTTTCAAGGTCACGGATATAAATTTTGCTGACTGCTTTTCTTCTCTGAGTGTAGAATGTGGTTCTCTTTATATTATTGTAGTCTAAAATAATAAATAGGCTTAATGATCTACTTTTTTACTTCTTATATAATTTAATTTTATTGGATTTGTTATCTGTATTTTAATTTGTTTAAAGTCGAATGTTTGTGTTCATAAAACCTGTATTATATTATACGAAGACGCTACGTAAAGGGGTAAAATAACACCCATGGTATCCCCTGCCAGTCGTGAGAGGCGACTAAAGTGGGTCCCAGGGGCTCTGAACTTTGGAACGTGGGTTGGCGACCATAGGGGCCTTAGTTGAATCCTGGCATTGCGTCCACTTACTTGTGTCAGGCTCCTCACTTTCATCTATCCTATCAGACTCCCTTGGTCAACTCTCGATCTTTGCCCGCTCAGACGCTATTAGGTTTCCGAGGGCTAGGGAGTCTTTCATTTTCATGCCAACTTTGGCCGATACCTTCATTTTTCGAAGTGCCGGATTCCTTTCATTTTTCTCCTCTGATTAGTGTTTAATAGAGGATGGTTGCCTAGTTGTATTTCCTCTTAAAACAATAATCACCACCACCACCACTAATATCTAATATTTGCGTCCTGTGCTCTAATCTTGGCCGTCCTCTATAATTCTTTCCCTTCTTCAGTAACCGATATATAACCTATTAGATGATCCCGCCGTCTTTTAATTTTTGTCATAAAACATCTTCTCTCTTCTGCTCTTCTAAACACCTCTCATTCGTTACCGTTCCTCTCCAACCAATTTTCAGTCATCTCCTATACTTGCATTTGAGTCTTGGAGCTAGTCTCTTTTCTCCCCTTTTACCTAATATCCAAGTTTCACTTCCATATAAAGCAATACTCCATGCACAGGTCTTCAACAGTTCTATCCTCACAATTTACTGTAACTCTTAGCTTGAGCAGTCCTACTCATTATCTCACAACTTTTTCTATCACTCGTGATTTCAGTTCCTAAGTATGTAAATTCAGACACACCCTGTAATGTTCCGTTTCCCAATTTTACTCTGTACGTTTTATTTTTGTCTATTGCATACTAAAATTTTTGTTAGGTCTTTATTTATGTTCATATTATATTCTTTTTTTCCAGTATTCTATTCATCATATGAAGAATCATTTGTAAATCTTGCTCGCTCTCTGCAATTAATGCTATGTACCGGTAATTGGGAAATGTCAGTTTTATTCCCGCGAATAGTTATTCCAACTTGTAGTTCCAGTCTTACTCTGCCCACTGCTTTCTGTACATATAGATTGAATAAATATGGAGATAAGGAACATCCTTGTGTGACCCCGTTTTTAATGTGAACTGTTTCTTCTTTATTACCACAGCTAATGATTCCAATTTCTTGTTTATAGATGTTATATATGATTCTCTTAGAATGTGGTTGTTTATTTATTAATTAATTAATTTATTAGATACAGCCTATGGAGGGCCATTTTACACTCATAATAATAATAATTTTAAATTATAAAATATAACAAAGGTATAAACGATATTAAGTAACAACAATAAATTAACAATTTTAACAGTAACAATGTAAGAAGAATGACAACGGTAACTGACAAGTGTCGGTTACAGAAATTAGGAAGAAGAAAGGTCGAGGGTTGGAGGGACGGAAGAAAATAGAAACCTGGAGATGACTTCAAAGGAATCTTTTAATTTTTTGTTTGAAGGATACGAAAGGAGTCAATATGTCGACATCAGGTAGTGAGTCACCAAGAGTAGGGAGACGGTGGAAGATAGAGCGTTGTTGTAAGGTTAGGAGCAGACAGGACACATGATGAGTACGCCGGCTGCGTGTAGGGCGGGGAGGAACGTGTATAGGGAAGTACGCCGGAAGAGGGTTAGATTTCCTGCCTGCTACTGAACATCCAGTATAGCAGCGCACTATCACTACTTACACAGGAGTGATAGATAGCAACCTTCCTTTTGATTAGTGTATTTTTGTTTACACAGTAATTTCATGTTTCTGTACATTCCCATAAAATGCATTTCTTTATCTGTTCCAGAATGCCATTTCGAGAAAGAACGTCTCCATGGAGAACCCCCACAGTGAGTAGTTAATATATTTATCGAAGTGCTATTAACGTCAACATGCGCTATTGAGGGAACGTATCCCAGTCAGGAGGTCTTGCACCTACTACTTTTCATTTTGAAAATATTCCGCCACTTGGAGGCTGTCTGATACAAAGAATACTCAGAAACAATCTCATTCCATAATAAACAAATTTAAGGTAAACTGGTGGACCCCTGCTCCACATCATAACTCGTCTTGATATGCCTGTCAAAGTCACGTTGTTTTTCATGCCATTTTCAATGGTTTTATGAACATCTGATAAGCGCGTTATGGTATGCCACAGTTCGCAGTCAGAAATAATCCATTCTGACGCCATCATGCCGTCTGTTTGGTGAAAAATCTATCCAAATATTCCCTTCTTTATCCCGCAGTTCTCGATGTAAAGCTTGATATTGTGTCGTAGATGTCAATGACAGTTCTTGTATATAGAACGGTTGACTTGTGAGCTCATAGCTTAGTCTCGAAGGAGCGGTTTTTTATGTCAGGCAGTGAACTTTTTCACGATACATGGCCTTCACTCTTTCTAGTGAAACTAGGTTATCCTTTGATAGATGTACTCATATAATGTCTAAGGTGTATGTCATTACGGGGTCTGTTTGTAAGTAGACCTTTTCTCTCAGCAGCATGTAAGTTATTAGGAACACTCTGCCATCTGTTGAATATATTTGGAAGATGGCAAACGTTAGAGAATCAAAGAGTATCTAGGAGGCAATAGTATTCTTCCGTGATCAGTGGAAGTGTATACTCTCTGGCTTGACAGGTGGTAATCAAACATGGCTGTTTGCAATGACATTACTAAGGGTGACAATCACATATATCAGAATGTTAATGAACGTGTTAGTCGCTTAGCAACCCGCTAAGTACAGAGTGTATTGCGGGTTAGAGTAAGCCTTCGCCTGCAATTATTGGAGTGATCATTTAGCGATTTGATTTTAACATTACTCAAAGTTGGCTGAACTTGGAGACCTAACAATATCTCATGATTCACTTTTATGTAATTCCGGAGAGATTAAAACAAAAATGAAGCAAATCGATGCATTAGACTAGGCAGGTAGATAGACTTCTTTTCTCTGTCTACTTCGTCTGATTGGTCTGAGTGCGTTTCACATCTTACTGTGGGGTCTAATCTATATCCGTGCTGCCACGGACTTCCTCATGCACTTGAAATACTTTCTCACGGAGCGTCTGTGCTACGGATGACCTCTTGTTGTGATGTCTGGTGTTTCGAAGAGCTTCAACGAAGGCACAAGAACCCAAGACGTGAGGTAAACTTTGATTGATTCTCTTGATTCTTGAATCCTGCACAAGATCGACAGCATGTATAGCTTCATGTCTCAAGCATTGCTTGTGGACCTAAACAGGAGCCTGTCATTGGTAGAACGTGCATAGCCCTGAGTCAGCGACGAGGCGAAATATACTTGTTTCAATCTCCTCGTTATCGTCCGGCGACTCAAACCAACTCCAACAGTAACCAGATTTATAACCGACTACCGTCGCCTCTGTTTGTATGACCAATAGCAGATGGCTCTTGACCAATAGCATGCTTGCTCTGTCAGTGACAATCCACGCGGAGTACTTCGAAAGTGTGCCGGTCCTGGAGCCGCCTTATTTGTCAGGTCTCCAGTGTTGCACAGTGTGGATCATTGTGAGGTCTAGGGGAAAATGTACTGTTAAAGATGTTTTAGTGCGCTAGTCTGATGAATTTATTTAAACCAGCTGTACGTAAGTGAGATGAAATTAAAGTGACAACACGAAAACAAAAAATTGTTGAGATAGACAGGTGTTGATTCTCAAGTTATTATTACATCAGATTGGTCATTGAGCCATAAGGAATTATCAGTCTGGATACACAGGTTTCAAGGATCTATCTAAAACGTTTCGATGTTCTCTTTCCTTAGGCAACTTCGTTGAAGAATATCGTGAGGCACACTCTGCTCCAAAACCGTACCGATCCCCCTTCCAAGCTCCATCAGCAGAAGGTGAAGTACCGAGTTACCCTCAGATTGAGCCTGTAGAGTTAAAGGTAAGACACCTCACGTTACTCCCAACATATTGAAATACATATTACTGAAGAGGACAGTAAGCAGGTAACAGTTAGCATGGGCAGTTCAATTGGTAGCAGAGCGTGGTTAGTCAACATACAAATGTACCATCGCATATTCACTAATCACGCTGTGCTACCATGTCAACCATCCCGTCGACTGAACACGTAATTTTGTAAAATTGTAAATAAGATGATGCTGATGTTGGATGGCCTCCGGTATTTCTAGTTGACGCCCATTGCCGACTAGCACGTTAGAGTTTCGGCGCATAATTTACTTCTTTCCAATAATAGCAAGCCCTAACGTCGCAATCCGACGAAAGAATCTCAATCACCAGCATTGTACGCCCTCCCGATCACAGCAGAGATGTTGAACCAGCCATTTGACACGCAATAATATTATTAGAAGTTATATACCACCAAATCCCACCAATGGGATTCGAACCAGCTTACAACGGTGTTTGTTCATACAGAACTGATGGCTTGACGATCACACATACCAAGTTGGCTGTAATTTATTTAATTCAGTGTAATTGTGACAATGTTATTACCATTCTGTGCAGATCAAGTCGTAGAATGCTCGAATTAGTGTTGTGATTTTCATAAAACCCTGTTCTAAAGTAGAGAAGAAAACAGGAAGGATTGCAATAACTACCGGGGTATTTCATTGATCAGTATACCAGGTAGGCATTTTGGAAGGGAGTGTGCTATCAGTGGTGGAGGGTAAGTTTGATGAAAGCCAGTGCGGTTTTAGACAACAGAGTAGTTCTCAGAATCAGATTTTCAGTATGCGCCAGATAACAGAAATATGCTGGGAAAGGAATAGACAGGCATGTTTATGTTTCTTGTATCTAGAGGAGGCATATGACAGAGTACCGAGGGTTTATGATGTTCGACGCACTAGGGGACTATGGGATTATATGAACATTATTAAACGCAATCAAAGGAATATATGACGACAATTGGGCTGCGATAAGAATTAATGGGAGGGTGAGTTCGCGGTTCAAGGTCCTTGCAGAGGTTAGACAAGGCTGTAATTTTTCACCTTTGGTGATCATAGTTTACATGGACCATCTACTGAAAGGAACATATAACGTGACAGGGAGGGATTCTGTTAGATGGAAATGTAATAAGCAGTTTGGCCTATGCTGACGACTTGGTCTTAATGGCAGATTTTGCTGAAAGCCTGCAGCCTAATATCTTGGAACTTGAAAATAGTTTTAACTTACATGGTATGAGCCTTTCCAATATTAAACTGATGTCAGTAGGTATGAAATTCAACAGAACTGAATGCCAGGTTGGGAATACAAAGCTGGAACAGGTCGATAAGTTCAAGTATTTAGGATGTGTGTTCCCCCAGGGTGGTAGTATAGTAACTGAGATTGAATCAAGGTGCAGTAAAGCTAATGCAGTGAGTTCTCAATTGCGATCAACAGTATTCTGTAAGATACTATCTGTACATCCGTCTTTTTTCAGACCAACTTTGCTGCACGGGAAGAAAAGCTGGGCGGACTCAGGCTATCGTATTCTGAATTTAGAAGTAACAGACATGAAAATAGTGAGAATAATCGCTGGTACAAGCAGGTGGAAACAATGGATGTAGTGTACTGGGAGTGACGAGATAAAGGTTAGGAATGAACTCGATTGATGATGCTGTACCCATTAAACGTCTCCGTTGGTGGGGTCACTTTTAAACGAATAGAGGAGGATAGGTTAGCTAGGATAATAATGGACTCTGTTATGGAGGATAAGAGATGTAGAGGGAGTTCAAGACGACGAAGGTTAGAAAAGAGATATAGAACTGAGCGAGGCCACAGGACTAGTTACAAATTGAGGATTCTGGCGGTTAGTAGTAAATTTACGGAGGCTTGCAGACTGAACGCTGAAAGGCCTAACAGTCTTAAGAAAAAAGAAATTGTTTCATTTTCCATTGTTCCTGGGTGGACGCATAACGTAGAACTGCTACACTTTTACAGTTTCTTCATTACTTACCTGGTTTGGCTACATCAGTTTTGTTATGAAATTGTTTATACATCGGTATGGACATGTGGTTCCTATGGCTGGCGCCAATGCAGCAAAACTGTGAATATCAAACATTTCAATATAACTGGGAAGGAGATCTGAACAAGCTATATGCTATTCGAATGAGGAAATCTTGGAACTAATGAAGATTCATACAAAAGAAGAGGGGCAGTAATAATAACAATAAGGAGAGCACTAAAAATTAAACACCTGAAAGTAAAGTACAGCGTGTCATTGACCTAGCTAAGGTGGGAGGCATGGCGTGGCGGGAGGTTAACGGACTGACTATCCAGCTGGAGTCGCGCCAACGATGGACTAAGGGTATTGCAACAGCTTGAATTTTTTGTAAGAGTGTGGAGAGAACTGAGGACTTCATTAACGTAAGTTCCAAAGTTTCAGGATTTAAATAGGAATATACATGAATATTTATATATTTCTAAATACATTTGAGTGTGATAAGATAGAAACTGATGATGTTCTTTCAAGAAGGAAACATTGCAAGAAACAAATTCCATTGTTAAGTCCGCATTGTCACTTAAACAAGCGCTGTGATACCTTTTAGTAAAAATTCCACCTTTACAATACAATCGTTATTTTTATTCTTTTCAGAAGAACATTCGCTTCTTAAAATGGGACATGTTTCGTTTACAAGGGGGCATCATCTGCCATGATTAAAAGACAAAGAAACTGATACAGGGATACATTATAACACGTTAAAAAGACACTAGATATTTCTGATAACGAATTTGTGAAAAAACCAGTTAGGAGACATTGGCTGTTAATCAACACGCTAAACATGTGAAATTAAAAAATTGCGAAACCAGTTCAAAATGAATTTCAAACAACACTTATCTGGGAAACTTGAAGTCTAAAATCACATTAAATGGTGTTTGAAATTATGTTTTGCTGCGATTTAGTGGTGATTGAATTCTTGATGCGTTGATATTGGGAGCATTTAAGTTCTCTTTTTCAGACTGAAGACTAATTCTATTATATAATGTGAACTGTAGGAAGAACTTCTCTTAAAATATGCACATATCGGGTACTGGGCTTATCCCCACAGATGTAAAAGGGATGGTCCTTTAATTACGGGCTAAATGCACTTGAGCTTTTCTTTTCTCAACCATCGTTTTCTTCCTCTTAGATCGTTGTTCGTTCTTCCTTATGGCATGACACTCGCTCGGGTGGTCACACTCGTAGCTTGAGAACGATTAAATTAAGTTAGAAAACCCTACATTGTAATTTAGTAAGCACGGAACAACCCCAACCGTTATATGCCACACGCAAGTAACATGATTATCCAGATGTTCAAAGTGTTGCCTAACATTAGGACGAGGCCTTACTGTGATCATTATTATAAAACCACCAAAAAGATACTGAAATCGCTCAGATTACGTAGGCTAATGTTAGCTGGAGTTTCCACTGATACTGATGTCTTAAGATGTTCTGCTTTGTTTCAGAACGCTTCTCTTCATATGGGGAAGAAGACGCTGAAAGGTAAGTGCAGACCATGTTTCAGGAAGGTGAAAGCTGTGGAATGGTCTCATTTAACAAATAGTACCGTTGAAATGAGTCGGGTTAAATACGCTAAAAATATCGTGTACTATTGCAGGATTTAATATTCTCTAGACCCTAGTTTAAACAGCTATAAATATTGAACAATTGGGCCGACAGAGACTTCTAACACACACAAAATTTCTCCTTTTTTACGTTTACAAATGGTATATAATCCTTTTTGATATGCGTAATATTTCAGATCCTCCTCTGCGAACCATGTGACCTTGCCGCGGTGGGGAGGCTTGCGTGTCCCAATGATGCAGATAGCCGAGCCGCAGGTGCAACCATATCGGATGGGTATCTGTTGAGAGACCAGACTAACGAATGGTTCATCGAAAGGGGGGTAGCAGCCTTTCGGTTGTTGCAAGGGCGGCAGTCTAGATGATTGACTGATACGGCCTTGTAATAATACTCAACATGGCTTAGCTGTGTTGATACTGCTACACGTCTGAAAGCAACGGGAAACTACAGCCGTAACCACCTCCCGAGGACATGCAGCTCTCTCTGTATGAAAGATGTACTGATGATGGCTTCCTCCCGGGTAAAATATTCCGGAGGTAAACTAGTCCCCCATTCGGATCTCCGGGTGGGGACTACACGAGAGGGGGCGATCATCAGGAAGATGGATACTGACATTCTGCGAGTCGGAGCGTGGAATGTTAGGAGTTTGAATCGTTGTGGTAGGTTAGAGAATCTGAAAAGGGAGATGGATAGGCTAAAGTTAGATGTAGTTGGTATAAGTGAAGTACGTTGGCAGGAAGAACAGGATTTTTGGTCAGGCGACTACCGAATTATCAACACGAAATCAAACAGGGGCAATGCAGGAGTTGGTTTAATAATGAATAAGAAAATAGGGCAGCGGATAAGCTACTACGACCAGCATAGTGAAAGAATTATTGTCGCCAAGATAGACACCAAACCAATGCCCACCACAATAGTGCAGGTCTATATGCCTACTAGTTCAGCGGATGATGAAGAAATTGAAAGAATATATGAGGAGATAGAAGCTTTAATACAATATGTCAAAGGTGACGAGAATCTAATTGTGATGGGAGACTGGAACGCAGTGGTAGGCCAAGGAAGAGAAGGTAGCACAGTAGGAGAATTTGGATTGGGACAAAGGAACGAAAGAGGAAGTCGGCTGGTTGAATTCTGCACTGACTATAATTTAGTCCTCGCCAATACTTGGTTCAAACACCACAAACGACGGCTGTATACGTGGACGAGACCTGGAGACACTGGAAGGTATCAAATAGACTTCATTATGATTAGGCAGAGATTCAGAAACCAGGTGTTGGATTGCAAAACTTTCCCAGGAGCAGACGTGGACTCTGACCACAACTTGTTGGTCATGAAATGCCATCTGATGTTGAAGAAATTGAAGAAAGGAAAGAATGCAAAAAGATGGGATCTAGACAAGTTGAAAGAAAAGAGTGTGATGGATCGTTTCAAGGAACATGTTGCACAAGGACTAAATGAAAAGGCCGAAAGAAACACAGTAGAGGAAGAGTGGAGAGTCATGAAAAATGAAGTCAGTAGGGCAGCTGAAGAAATGTTAGGAAGGAAGAAAAGATCAACTAAGAATCAGTGGATAACTCAGGAGATACTAGACCTGATTGATGAACGACGAAAATACAAGAATGCTAGAAATGAAGAGGGCAGAAAAGAATACAGGCGATTAAAGAATCAAGTGGATAGAAAGTGCAAGGTAGCTAAGGAAGAATGGCTGAAGGAGAAGTGCAAGGATGTCGAAGGCTGTATGGTCCTGGGAAAGGTAGATGCTGCATACAGGAAAATCAAGGAAACCTTTGGAGAAAGGAAATCTAGGTGCATGAATATTAAGAGCTCAGATGGAAAGCCACTTCTAGGGAAAGAAGACAAAGCAGAAAGATGGCAGGAGCACATCCAACAGTTGTATCAAGGTAACGATGTAGATAATTTCGTTCTGGAACATGAAGAGGCTGTTGATGCTGATGAAATGGGAGACCCAATTTTGAGGTCAGAGTTTGACAGAGCTGTGAGTGACCTAAATAGGAACAAGGCACCTGGAATTGATGATATTCCCTCTGAATTACTGACTGCCTTAGGAGAAACCAGCATGGTAAGGTTATTTCATTTAGTGTGCAAGATGTATGAGACAGGAGAAGTCCCATCCGATTTTCGGCAGAATGTTGTTATACCTATTCCCAAGAAAGCCGGTGCTGACAGGTGTGAAAACTACCGCACTATTAGTTTAGTATCTCATGCCTGCAAAATTTTAACACGTATTATTTACAGAAGAATGGAAAAACAAGTTGAAGCTGAGTTGGGGGAAGATCAATTTGGCTTCAGAAGAAATGTAGGAACACGTGAAGCAATCCTGACTTTACGTCTGATCTTAGAGGATCGAATCAAGAAGGACAAGCCCACGTACATGGCATTCGTAGATCTAGAAAAGGCATTCGATAATGTTGATTGGACCAGGCTATTTATGATTCTGAAGATGATAGGGATCAGATACCGAGAACGAAGAATTATCTACAACCTGTATAAAAATCAGTCTGCAGTGATAAGAATCGAGGGCTTTGAAAAAGAAGCAGCAATCCAGAAAGGAGTGAGGCAAGGCTGCAGTTTGTCCCCTCTCCTTTTCAATGTTTACATAGAACAGGCAGTAAAGGAAATCAAAGAGAAATTTGGAAAGGGAATCACAGTCCAAGGAGAGGAAATCAAAACCTTGAGATTTGCCGATGATATTGTTATTTTATCTGAGACTGCAGAAGATCTCGAGAAGTTGCTGAATGGTATGGATGAAGTCTTAGGTAAGGAGTACAAGATGAAAATAAATAAGTCCAAAACAAAAGTAATGGAGTGCAGTCGAACGAAGGCAGGTGATATAGGAAATATTAGATTAGGAAACGAAGTCTTAAAGGAAGTAGATGAATATTGTTACTTGGGTAGTAAAATAACCAACGATGGCAGAAGTAAGGAGGACATAAAATGCAGACTAGCACAAGCAAGGAAGAGCTTTCTTAAGAAAAGAAATTTGCTCACTTCAAACATTGATATCGGAATTAGAAAGATGTTTTTGAAGACTTTTGTGTGGAGCGTGGCATTGTATGGAAGTGAAACATGGACGATAACTAGCTCAGAAAGAAAGAGAATAGAAGCTTTTGAAATGTGGTGTTATAGAAGAATGCTGAAGGTGAGATGGATAGATCGAATCACGAATGAAGAGATACTGAATCGAATTGGTGAGAGGAGATCGATTTGGCTAAATTTGACGAGAAGAAGAGATAGAATGATAGGACACATCTTAAGACACCCAGGACTTGTTCAGTTGGTTTTTGAAGGAAGTGTAGGTGGCAAGAACGGTAGGGGTAGACCAAGGTATGAATATGATAAACAGATTAGAGCAGATGTAGGATGCAATAGTTACGTAGAAATGAAAAGGTTAGCACAGGATAGGGTGGCATGGAGAGCTGCATCAAACCAGTCTATGGACTGATGACTCAAACAACAACAATATTTCAGATATCTGGTGAGGATAAAAGTCCGTTCGAATCGCAATTCACAACGCCTGAAAGGTAGGCATACCCATTTAACGGCGAGGACGGACAAGTTGCCGGCTTAACTCTTAGCCATTCCAGTGCAAGGAAACAGTGTTTTCACTGCTGTAGAGCGGGTTGTGGCTTTCGCAGGCTGAATATTCCTGGCGCATAGATTACAGCACGAACGGACTTACGTACCCACCAGATATTTCGCGGTATTGAAAAAATATACAGTTCTAGCCTTTCAGACAAGCAGCTCAAATGTTGAGAACATCCTAGGGATATGAGCTACGAATTTAAATAAAACGTAAAGTATTAGAATATATTCTCATGTATTTATAAAAAATACAATACTTTCTTATAGACATGATATAGGCTTTTGGGCTTATTCCGTGTCAAGAAAATAAGGTGAAATACTTTACGTTTCGCAAAGAACTTTGCTCTACGTCATCAGAAAAAAATCTCGACTGTCCACGAGAAAGGCTTCTTAAACAAGAGAATACTTCCTCGTGGACAGTCGAGATTTCAAACAACAGAAGCCTTTCTCGTGGACAGTCGAGATTTCCTTCTGATGACGAAGAGCAAAGTTCTCTGCGAAACATAACGAATTTCACCTTATTTTCTTGACACGGAATAAGCGCAAGAGCCTATACAGTAGGGTGTCTATAAGTACAGGCCGTGAAGGCATCAATGGCAATTCTTTCCTTAATCATCGTTATCCGATCGATTAGACACGACCGGCTGGATCCCTCGCTGCGCTGGACAATCGCTTGTGAAGCCCAGCATAAAGCTGTAATTGGAAAGTTTCACCGTAATGCCGCTGGAGCGCTGGCCCCCTACTCACTGACAGGAAGCTGTATACCGCAAATTGCCGCATTTCCAGTTTTATTTATATTGTTTTGCTGTCGTAAATGTTGGCAATGTGTTCGCAATGAGGTGCTTGTTTGCTTGATAATTTGAGCTGATAGTTGTGCGCTAGTGAGTTTATTTTTTTATTGTGTAGTGTGGTGATTATATTTTTTAAATTGTGTTTACAACTCTTGGAATTTGTGACATTATTGTGCGCCTTTTTGTACTTCGAGCAGAAATTTTCTGCAAACAAGAACAATTGTAATGAGTAGCTCAAAGTGTTTTCTCGCTGTAACTTCGTCCTCAACAAGAATGTTAATTTATGCGCTAATTTGTTTTTTAATGGTGTAGTGATTTGCTTTTCTTTAACATGTTTGGAAATATTCGAATATGTATTGCTGGGTGCCTTTTTGTATTTTGAACAGGAAAAAAAAAAAGAGCAATGGGACACTATTATATCACGAATTCTTTGTAGACCAGGACAAATGTATGGAGTGGCTCAAAGCAATTAGAACTTTCATCTTAGTTTTCTGTTTCTATTTCGTGTATTTATCTTCTTCCTTTCTTAATATGTTAACCCCTCCAGGGTTGGCTTTTCTCTCGGACTCAGTGAGGGATCCCACCTCTATCACCTCAAGCGTAGTGTGCTGGAGCGTGAGACTTCGGGTCGGGGATACAACTGGGAAGGATGACCAGTACCTCACCCAGGCGACCGCAACAGCTATGCTGAACAGGGGCCTTGTGTTTGGGGATGGGAAGATTGGAAGGGATAGACAAGGAAGAGGGAAGGAAGCGGGCGTGGCGTAAAGTTAGGCAACATTCCCGCATTTGCCTGGAGGAGAAGTGGGAAACTATGGGAAACTACTTCGGGAACGGTTGAGGTGGGAAGTGATCCCTTATCCCTTATCTACCCAGTTGACCTCCCAAGGCAGAGTGGACCCCGTTCCAGCCCTCGTACCACTTTTGAAATTTCGTGGCAGGGCCAGGAATCGAACTAATTTTTTTTTTACCCCTACATTTTCTTTCATTGAATGATCTATTAGGCGGAGTCGTATTAGCCACATGACAGCAACAGAACACATTTTTATCCAAGAAAATCTGAACTTTAACATTTAAACACTGATAAGTAAGAACCATTACTGTTATGGCGACAAAGCCAACATATGAAGTGTTGTTACCTGAGCAATGAACGGTTTACAATGTATTTATTCAAAATACTTTTCTCTCACTGAATTTTTATTTGAAATTCTTCTTCTTTTTCTTCCTATTTGTTTTGCTTTGCACGGCACAGATAGGTCTTATGGCGACGGTAGGATAGGGAATGGCTAGGAGTGCGAAGGAATCGGCTGTGGCCTTAATTAAGTTACAGCCTGATGGGAAAATGGGAAACCCCGGAAAACCATCTTCAGGGCTGCCGACAGTGGGGTTCGAACCCACTATCTTCCGGATGCAAGATCACAGCTGCGCGTGAAAGATATGAAGGAAATGTAATCTGAAACTATATATATTGAAATTAAAATTTAAACATCTTTGAGTCAAAATACTTATGTTATCCATACAACGAATATAGAAAAAAGTAGGATTTTCATGCTTTGTCCAGCCCTTTTCTTCAGAGCAGCATTTAAAGAATTTTAAAACTATAATTGAACAATGTTTCTTAATCTCAAGGTTAACACCGGAAGACAAAAGTGTCGTGGTAAGTTCTGCTATGTATCTAAATGTCATGATAATAAAAGCGATTACTATTATTCCTCACAGTTAAGGAACATTAGTTGGACTAATCCATCTCTCTGCAGTTTCATTTCACGACGTTAGTTTGGCAAATATCAACGAAAGTAACCTTTCAAATTAATGCAAATTAATCATTTTAACAGTATTGACCTATGTAAGATTCTCCATAACTCTAAATTACGACAAATCGGCAATCAAAGTCAATGCGAGTCAATGCAGAGTTTCACTTAACCAGCACAATAAGCGCTAATGCGAGTCAATGCAGAGTTTCACTTAACCACCACTATGTGCGCTTATGTGAGTCAATGCACAGTTTCACTTAACCACCACTATGAGCGCTAATGCGAGTCAATGCAGAGTTTCACTTAACCACCACTACGAGCGCTAATTGGAGTCAATGCACAGTTTCACTTAACCAGCACTATGTGCGCTAATGTGGGTTAATGCAGAGTTTCATTTAACCACCACTACGAGCGCTAATGCGAGTCAATGCACAGTTTAACTTAACCAGCACAATGAGCGCTAATGCGAGTCAATGCAGAGTCTCATTTAACCAGCACAATGAGCGCTAATGCGAGTCAATGCAGAGTTTCACTTAACCACCACTACGAGCGCTAATGTGAGTCAATGCACAGTTTCACTTAACCAGCACAATGAGCGCTAATGCGAGTCAATGCAGAGTTTCACTTAACCACCACTACGAGCGCTAATGTGAGTCAATGCACAGTTTCACTTAACCACCACTACGAGCGCTAATTGGAGTCAATGCAGAGTTTCACTTAACCAGCACAATGAGCGCTAATGTGAGTCAATGCACAGTTTCACTTAACCAGCACAATGAGCGCTAATGCGAGTCAATGCAGAGTTTCACTTAACCACCACTACGAGCGCTAATGTGAGTCAATGCAGAGTTTCACTTAATCAGCACAATGAGCGCTAATGCGAGTCAATGCAGAGTTTCACTTAACCAGCACAATGAGCGCTAATGTGAGTCAATGCACAGTTTCACTTAACCAGCACAATGAGCGCTAATGTGAGTCAATGCACAGTTTCACTTAACCACCACTATTTGCGCTAATGTGAGTCAATGCAGAGTTTCACTTAACCAGCACAATGAGCGCTAATTGGAGTCAATGCAGAGTTTCACTTAACCACCACTACGAGCGCTAATTGGAGTCAATGCAGAGTTTCACTTAACCAGCACAATGAGCGCTAATGCGAGTCAATGCAGAGTTTCACTTAACCAGCACAATGAGCGCTAATGTGAGTCAATGCAGAGTTTCACTTAATCAGCACAATGAGCGCTAATGCGAGTCAATGCAGAGTTTCACTTAATCAGCACAATGAGCGCTAATGCGAGTCAATGCAGAGTTTCACTTAACTAGCACAATGAGCGCTAATTGGAGTCAATGCAGAGTTTCACTTAACCACCACTACGAGCGCTAATTGGAGTCAATGCAGAGTTTCACTTAACCAGCACAATGAGCGCTAATGCGAGTCAATGCAGAGTTTCACTTAACCAGCACAATGAGCGCTAATGTGAGTCAATGCAGAGTTTCACTTAATCAGCACAATGAGCGCTAATGCGAGTCAATGCAGAGTTTCACTTAACCAGCACAATGAGCGCTAATGTGAGTCAATGCACAGTTTCACTTAACCAGCACAATGAGCGCTAATTGGAGTCAATGCAGAGTTTCACTTAACCACCACTACGAGCGCTAATTGGAGTCAATGCACAGTTTCACTTAACCACCACTACGAGCGCTAATTGGAGTCAATGCAGAGTTTCACTTAACCAGCACAATGAGCGCTAATTGGAGTCAATGCACAGTTTCACTTAACCAGCACAATGAGCGCTAATTGGAGTCAATGCAGAGTTTCACTTAACCACCACTACGAGCGCTAATTGGAGTCAATGCACAGTTTCACTTAATCAGCACAATGAGCGCTAATGCGAGTCAATGCACAGTTTCACTTAACCAGCACAATGAGCGCTAATGCGAGTCAATGCACAGTTTCACTTAACCAGCACAATGAGCGCTAATGCGAGTCAATGCACAGTTTCACTTAACCACCACTACGAGCGCTAATGCGAGTCAATGCACAGTTTCACTTAATCAGCACAATGAGCGCTAATTGGAGTCAATGCAGAGTTTCACTTAACCACCACTACGAGCGCTAATGCGAGTCAATGCACAGTTTCACTTAATCAGCACAATGAGCGCTAATGCGAGTCAATGCACAGTTTCACTTAACCACCACTACGAGCGCTAATGTGAGTCAATGCACAGTTTCACTTAATCAGCACAATGAGCGCTAATGCGAGTCAATGCACAGTTTCACTTAACCACCACTACGAGCGCTAATGTGAGTCAATGCACAGTTTCACTTAATCAGCACAATGAGCGCTAATGCGAGTCAATGCAGAGTTTCACTTAACCAGCACAATGAGCGCTAATTGGAGTCAATGCAGAGTTTCACTTAACCAGCACAATGAGCGCTAATGCGAGTCAATGCACAGTTTCACTTAACCAGCACAATGAGCGCTAATGCGAGTCAATGCACAGTTTCACTTAACCAGCACAATGAGCGCTAATGTGAGTCAATGCACAGTTTCACTTAACCACCACTATTTGCGCTAATGTGAGTTAATGCAGAGTTTCACTTAACCACCACTACGAGCGTTAATGTGAGTCAATGCACAGTTTCACTTAACCAGCACAATGAGCGCTAATGCGAGTCAATGCACAGTTTCACTTAACCAGCACAATGAGCGCTAATGCGAGTCAATGCACAGTTTCACTTAACCACCACTACGAGCGCTAATGCGAGTCAATGCACAGTTTCACTTAATCAGCACAATGAGCGCTAATGCGAGTCAATGCACAGTTTCACTTAACCACCACTACGAGCGCTAATGCGAGTCAATGCACAGTTTCACTTAATCAGCACAATGAGCGCTAATGCGAGTCAATGCACAGTTTCACTTAACCACCACTACGAGCGCTAATGTGAGTCAATGCACAGTTTCACTTAATCAGCACAATGAGCGCTAATGCGAGTCAATGCACAGTTTCACTTAACCACCACTACGAGCGCTAATGTGAGTCAATGCACAGTTTCACTTAATCAGCACAATGAGCGCTAATGCGAGTCAATGCACAGTTTCACTTAATCAGCACAATGAGCGCTAATGCGAGTCAATGCACAGTTTCACTTAACCACCACTACGAGCGCTAATGTGAGTCAATGCAGAGTTTCACTTAACCACCACTACGAGCGCTAATGCGAGTCAATGCACAGTTTCACTTAACCACCACTACGAGCGCTAATGCGAGTCAATGCACAGTTTAACTTAACCAGCACAATGAGCGCTAATGCGAGTCAATGCAGAGTCTCATTTAACCAGCACAATGAGCGCTAATGCGAGTCAATGCAGAGTTTCACTTAACCACCACTACGAGCGCTAATGTGAGTCAATGCACAGTTTCACTTAACCAGCACAATGAGCGCTAATGCGAGTCAATGCAGAGTTTCACTTAACCACCACTACGAGCGCTAATGTGAGTCAATGCACAGTTTCACTTAACCACCACTACGAGCGCTAATTGGAGTCAATGCAGAGTTTCACTTAACCAGCACAATGAGCGCTAATGTGAGTCAATGCACAGTTTCACTTAACCAGCACAATGAGCGCTAATGCGAGTCAATGCAGAGTTTCACTTAACCACCACTACGAGCGCTAATGTGAGTCAATGCAGAGTTTCACTTAATCAGCACAATGAGCGCTAATGCGAGTCAATGCAGAGTTTCACTTAACCAGCACAATGAGCGCTAATGTGAGTCAATGCACAGTTTCACTTAACCAGCACAATGAGCGCTAATGTGAGTCAATGCACAGTTTCACTTAACCACCACTACGAGCGCTAATTGGAGTCAATGCAGAGTTTCACTTAACCAGCACAATGAGCGCTAATGTGAGTCAATGCACAGTTTCACTTAACCAGCACAATGAGCGCTAATGCGAGTCAATGCAGAGTTTCACTTAACCACCACTACGAGCGCTAATGTGAGTCAATGCAGAGTTTCACTTAATCAGCACAATGAGCGCTAATGCGAGTCAATGCAGAGTTTCACTTAACCAGCACAATGAGCGCTAATGTGAGTCAATGCACAGTTTCACTTAACCAGCACAATGAGCGCTAATGTGAGTCAATGCACAGTTTCACTTAACCAGCACAATGAGCGCTAATTGGAGTCAATGCAGAGTTTCACTTAACCACCACTACGAGCGCTAATTGGAGTCAATGCAGAGTTTCACTTAACCAGCACAATGAGCGCTAATGCGAGTCAATGCAGAGTTTCACTTAACCAGCACAATGAGCGCTAATGTGAGTCAATGCAGAGTTTCACTTAATCAGCACAATGAGCGCTAATGCGAGTCAATGCAGAGTTTCACTTAATCAGCACAATGAGCGCTAATGCGAGTCAATGCAGAGTTTCACTTAACTAGCACAATGAGCGCTAATTGGAGTCAATGCAGAGTTTCACTTAACCACCACTACGAGCGCTAATTGGAGTCAATGCAGAGTTTCACTTAACCAGCACAATGAGCGCTAATGCGAGTCAATGCAGAGTTTCACTTAACCAGCACAATGAGCGCTAATGTGAGTCAATGCAGAGTTTCACTTAATCAGCACAATGAGCGCTAATGCGAGTCAATGCAGAGTTTCACTTAACCAGCACAATGAGCGCTAATGTGAGTCAATGCACAGTTTCACTTAACCAGCACAATGAGCGCTAATTGGAGTCAATGCAGAGTTTCACTTAACCACCACTACGAGCGCTAATTGGAGTCAATGCACAGTTTCACTTAACCACCACTATGAGGCTAATGTGAGTCAATGCACAGTTTCACTTAACCAGCACAATGAGCGCTAATTGGAGTCAATGCAGAGTTTCACTTAACCAGCACAATGAGCGCTAATTGGAGTCAATGCACAGTTTCACTTAACCAGCACAATGAGCGCTAATTGGAGTCAATGCAGAGTTTCACTTAACCACCACTACGAGCGCTAATTGGAGTCAATGCACAGTTTCACTTAATCAGCACAATGAGCGCTAATGCGAGTCAATGCAGAGTTTCACTTAACCAGCACAATGAGCGCTAATTGGAGTCAATGCAGAGTTTCACTTAACCAGCACAATGAGCGCTAATGCGAGTCAATGCACAGTTTCACTTAACCAGCACAATGAGCGCTAATGCGAGTCAATGCACAGTTTCACTTAACCAGCACAATGAGCGCTAATGTGAGTCAATGCACAGTTTCACTTAACCACCACTATTTGCGCTAATGTGAGTTAATGCAGAGTTTCACTTAACCACCACTACGAGCGTTAATGTGAGTCAATGCACAGTTTCACTTAACCAGCACAATGAGCGCTAATGCGAGTCAATGCACAGTTTCACTTAACCAGCACAATGAGCGCTAATGCGAGTCAATGCACAGTTTCACTTAACCACCACTACGAGCGCTAATGCGAGTCAATGCACAGTTTCACTTAATCAGCACAATGAGCGCTAATGCGAGTCAATGCACAGTTTCACTTAACCACCACTACGAGCGCTAATGTGAGTCAATGCACAGTTTCACTTAATCAGCACAATGAGCGCTAATGCGAGTCAATGCACAGTTTCACTTAACCACCACTACGAGCGCTAATGTGAGTCAATGCACAGTTTCACTTAATCAGCACAATGAGCGCTAATGCGAGTCAATGCACAGTTTCACTTAATCAGCACAATGAGCGCTAATGCGAGTCAATGCACAGTTTCACTTAACCACCACTACGAGCGCTAATGTGAGTCAATGCAGAGTTTCACTTAACCACCACTACGAGCGCTAATGCGAGTCAATGCACAGTTTCACTTAACCACCACTATGAGCGCTAATGTGAGTCAATGCACAGTTTCACTTAATCAGCACAATGAGCGCTAATGCGAGTCAATGCACAGTTTCACTTAACCAGCACAATGAGCGCTAATGTGAGTCAATGCACAGTTTCACTTAACCACCACTACGAGCGCTAATGTGAGTCAATGCAGAGTTTCACTTAACCACCACTATGAGCGCTAATGTGAGTCAATGCACAGTTTCACTTAACTAGCACAATGAGCGCTAATTGGAGTCAATGCAGAGTTTCACTTAACCACCACTATGAGGCTAATGTGAGTCAATGCAGAGTTTCACTTAACCACCACTATGAGGCTAATGTGAGTCAATGCACAGTTTCACTTAACCAGCACAATGAGCGCTAATGTGAGTCAATGCAGAGTTTCACTTAACCACCACTATGAGGCTAATGTGAGTCAATGCAGAGTTTCACTTAACCACCACTACGAGCGCTAATTGGAGTCAATGCACAGTTTCACTTAACTAGCACAATGAGCGCTAATTGGAGTCAATGCAGAGTTTCACTTAACCACCACTATGAGGCTAATGTGAGTCAATGCACAGTTTCACTTAACTAGCACAATGAGCGCTAATTGGAGTCAATGCACAGTTTCACTTAACCACCACTACGAGCGCTAATTGGAGTCAATGCACAGTTTCACTTAACCACCACTACGAGCGCTAATTGGAGTCAATGCACAGTTTCACTTAACCACCACTATGAGGCTAATGTGAGTCAATGCACAGTTTCACTTAACTAGCACAATGAGCGCTAATTGGAGTCAATGCAGAGTTTCACTTAACCACCACTATGAGCGCTAATGTGGGTTAATGCAGAGTTTCACTTGATTTAAAAAAAAATAAAAAATGCGTGAGGGTATTGAACCAAGGAACACATTACAAAACGAATGATGTAAATTAGTTAATTTGGCTAGGATTTGAATAAGAAAGATAACGAGTAGAGATTCTAAGGCTGTTTTTCTGGAATTCCATTAAGGCCGAAATTGGTTTTCGAAATTTGTTGTTCTTAGTTTGATAGAGCTATGCAGGACTCACAATTTGACACCTTTTAGCCCTTCAGCGTTCGGCATAATTGAGAAACGTGCTTAATTTTCGTTTTTTGTAGTATGGGGACCTCTACTTTGTCTGCTAAGAAATGTGTTCAGCATTAAAAATGGTGTCAAATTTCCATCTGGGAAAATCAAATCATCATAAATATTTCTTTCAGTCATGGCCATCCATCAATATTTCACATCACAGCCTGCACGGTTGCTAAGTAGCACCCTGTATCGCCAATGAGTTTGTGATTCATAGACCTAGGGAAAACCTTCGATCGACTGATATGGGACAAACTGACGAACATTCCAGAATCAAAGGAGATGAACTGGAATGACAGGTGGATCTTATAAATCCGCAGTTTTCTCCAAATCCCGATAGAATTTCGAACTATTACGATTATTGAAAAAGGGGTGTGGTTGAACATATAAGATCATGTGTTGAAGATTATGACCATGTACAAATTAGAGAATTTTACTTTTGTATGTTGACAGTTGATATAGATAATGACGAAACAGTTGACAGTAGATTATTATATTGTATGTTCACGAGACGTAAATAAAAATCACGATCTGGTAGTCTTGTAATAAACACGCTTTCAATTAACACCCGTAAAACATATCATGGTGCCGAAACCCCGGGAACACGGAATACAGGAGAAAATAACATACAACAATATTTAATCTTGTGTAATACGTAATAAGGTGTTGATTGAAAAACTTGTGAAACTGTATCTATCGGCCCCTTCGTCAACCTACGTTTCACTACGACAAGGGAACAGATAAGTACTTACACGGTTTTAATACTATTTTGAATGTTGTTAGAGCACTAAAAACTTGCTTTTATACACGGTTGAGTGCTCCTTGATTTTCAATCATCTCAAAATACTATATTTGATTGCAATATATTTTAGCCGCCATGTTGTCATATAACCTGCAAAGAGGTCATAATCTCTAGGAGACTCTAACAACGACAGGGTGACAACTAGCTCTATCTCCTGAGCATTTCTGCAACTACAAAAGAAAACACATTGTCAGACACGTCACGAGAAAATTCACGGAACATTATTACACTAACCGACTAACAAGAAAGAATGTCTCAGTTCTCGCTTGACAAGCTAAAAAGGAAACGCACTACTCAGCGTTCCAACGTTACACGTTTTACTAAACAGATAAATGATTTCAGCGATACTGCGGCGCTGGACGATGTAGAACACTGCTTGGAACGCCTTAAAGACACTTTTGAGAGCTTAATCGTTCTAGATGATGCTATACACGATCTGATTGAGAACGACGACTATGACGAGGATATACAAGTCTGTGAAAATTACATAGACAGTGCTAAACGTGCAATGCGGAAGGCTAATAAACTTATAAAGGCAAAGAATTCACAAGACGCACATGCTTGCTCAGCTGCTACTACTACATCACCCATAGCTACTTCCGAAGTTAAGCTCCCTACTATTAGAATTGAGACCTTTTCAGGAGACATAGAATCATGGCCACAGTTCTGGGAGCAATTTCAGGCTTCGGTGGACAAGAACTCAGCGGTATCGGTGATAAACAAACATGTATTCCTTCGAGGATATCTCGACGGTGAACCCAAACATCTGGTGGATGGAATATCAGTAACGGCCGATACTTACGAACAGGTGAACAAGATTCTGGAGTCCCGTTATGGGGATAAAAACAGAATTATTCAATCCCACCTGGATTTTTTGGAGCATCTGCAACCTGCACATTCCGACAGTCCTGAGATTCTCAATGCCATATATATTGAGTGCCACCGACGGATTCAAGCGCTGACAGCACTAGGTGAAGATGTAGACGTCTATGGAAAACTGCTAACCCCTAAAATTCTTCGCGCATTTCCTGACGATCTTTGTCGCCGATGGCTACTTAACGCCAAGAGGTTGGAAATACCAGAAAGCAGTATCTCGCGTCTAATGCAGTTTTTGAACGAAGAGGTGGAGTGTGCCTTGACTACGCAGAAGATACGTTGCGACCGGCCATTTTCGACTACTTATACTCCGACGGCAGCGGCTCTCCATGTTAACACCAGACCTAACAAGCCGAAGAGAAAGAATATCAAACAAGTCACAGAACCGTATTGCGTTTTTTGTGAGAATCGAGGTCATTGGGGTCAAGATTGTCAAACAATAACGAACAACCAGGAGAGAACTGAAAAACTGAAGAAAGACTGTGCGAAGAAGAATAAGGTATCATGCTCCATATGCAAGAAGACACACCACGTGTCAATTTGTGGAGGAGATGAGAGAGAAGCTGTAGCGGTGGGCAAGATAGATGTAAACACGCCCTCCAACTTCACGTATCTTCAAACTGCTCGGGTTTGGATAACTGGCCCGACTGGACTGACTAAACTTACACGGTGTATTTTAGATGCTGGAAGTCAGTCCAGTTTTATCGAAACAAGTCTCGTGGATCAGCTCAAGCTTACTGTTGTCGAAAAAAGGAAACTGTCTGTTACGGCATTTGAGTGTGATCGACACACGGTTACAACACGTAGGGTTGTCCAGTTTAACATCAGTGGCGTGTGGTCGAAAACTAATATAATGATAACAGCTTTCGAGAGCGAAAACAAGTATTCCCCGCATCCTGCTGTTCCACACGATGTCTATTCTTTATCATGCGCCGGAACGTTGCAATTAGCAGACCCCAAGGACAATAAAAGCGACCTCCCTATTGAACTTCTCATAGGTGGTGATCACTACTGGAAGGTGATCCGAGATGGCCAACCAATACGCCTTTCTGAGTCCATAGTACTTCTCCCGTCTAACTTGGGTTGGGTTCTTAGCGGAAACAAGTCAGGAATCACAGTTCATCATGTCGCTATAAATCATGTTCACACAAGTCAAGAATTTGAACCTAAAGACGACAGCATGCGACAATTCTGGGATTTAGAGACCATGGGAATAAGAGAGCAGCAAGGTAGAACACTTTCTAGGAAGGACGCTACCATTCTTCAACAGTTTCACGATTCATTTCGTATGAAAGAGGGGCGGAGAGTAGTGTCTCTACCCAGAAAACAGGAAGTTATCTTGCCATCAAACCGCGTCAACGCCAAGAATCGCTTTAGATCACTTGAAAGGAAACTTCACGACAATGCTGAGTTTCGAGAAATGTACTGTTCACAAATGACTGACTATATTGAGAAGGGTCATGTTGAAATGACTGCTGCAGAAGATAATCTAAGCGATGTTTTCTACCTACCACACCACGCTGTCAAGAAAGAGAGGAATGGAGCTATCAAATGGAGGATTGTTTTCGACGCTTCGTCACACGAGAGAGACTCGCCATCTCTTAACGACGCTCTGGAAGCAGGACCAAACCTCCTTCCTGAAATTCTGTCAACGCTAATCCGCTTTCGTACATATCGAAAAGCAATAGTCGGAGATGGAACTCAAGCCTTTTTGCAACTGTACCTAGATGAAAAAGACAGAGACTTAACCAGATTTTTCTGGTATCACGTCCAGAAGGGGGAAGATGGTAACTGGCAAACAGCAGATGAAATTGTCACGTACAGGTTCACGCGGCTACCGTTTGGTCTTACGTGCAGTCCTTTCCTTCTATCTGCGACTCTACGTGAACTGGCTTCAAGGTGCAGTAACACATACCCTACAGCAGCAGAACTCTTAGATCAGAGCACATTTATGGACGACTTCGTTGCTGGTGCTGACGACGACAATGGGGTCATAAGCTTATATTACGAAGTAAGCTCCATGCTCAGGCACATACGACTACCAATGGATAAATGGACAACGAACTCAGAAACACTTAAGAGCGTATGGCAGTCTGAGAGACGAGATATCAAACAAGAAACTGGAGTATTAGGTATCAGGTGGAACACAGAATTGGACTGTATCCTTTTCGATCATCGAGAAATTACTGAAAAGCTAGCTCACATTCCTACCACGAAACGTCAGCTCTTACAAGGAACAGCAAGATTTTACGATCCACTGGAGTTATTCTCACCCGTCTCAATTGTTGGAAAGTTAATCTTCCAAGATACTTGGTGTCGAGGCATAGAGTGGGATGAGATTCTTCCACAGGATATAGCCTTAAAATGGCAACTTTGGATCTCGAGCATCAAACAGCTGTCACTTATAAACGTCCCGAGGTGGATTGGAATGTGTAAACAGATGCCAAACGCTACGCATGTCCATGTGTTTTGTGACGCTTCTGAGAGAGCATATGGAGCCGCATTGTACACTAGAACGGTAACAGACGATAATATATCAATACACTTGGCCTGCAGTAAAAGAAGATTGTCTCCAGTTAAAAGGATTACACTCCCACGACTAGAACTTCTGGCTATTTTGATAGGTTCCCGCCTCTTGAAATATTTTTGCCAGTCAACAGGATTTGACAGCACGCGAGCTACACTATGGTCGGACTCTATGGTGGCCCTCGGTTGGATACGGAGTGACCCAAATCGCTGGAAGACATTCGTATGCAACCGAGTGACAGAAATTCAAGACTATCTGTCGCCGGTTCAGTGTCAATATTGTCCCAGTGAAGACAACCCCGCAGACCTTCTGACGCGTGGAATGTTAGCGACAGATCTAAATTCCTCTTCATTATGGTGGAATGGACCACAATGGCTTGCTGAGGCTCCCACTTCTTGGCCACAGGAAATCTTACGTCAGAAGGTATCACTACCCGAATCCAAGGAGGCAAACCCTCAAGTCCTTGTAATCAGTGCCAATGAATCACTGATAGATATTTTACGATATAGTTCGTATTGGAAGGTAATACATATCACCTGTTGGATTTTACGTTTCGTGGAGGTGACACGGAGAAGAGTGGAGTATCCACGCCATTTGACAACCACAGAATTAGAAGCTGCAAGGCTCTACTGGATACGCCGAGTTCAGGAGGAATGTTTCTGTACAGAGTTTACTGCCCTGACACGAAAGGAACCGGTACCGGCTACATCCAAGATTGCACGATTCCATCCACTTCTAGAAGACAACCTGATTCGACTTGGTGGTAGGCTCCAGTTTGCAGATCTTTCCGAGAATGAGCGAAACTCCCTACTTCTTGATGGCTCTCATCATTTCACTAAATTATTGATAAAAGAAACGCACGTAAGACTTCATCACATGGGAGTTCGTGTTGTGTTATCAGAATTGCGTCGTGAATTCTGGATTTTGAAAGCTAGGCAAGTAATCAAGAAGGTCATTTACTCATGCCTTCCCTGCAAAATAACACACGCCAAGAGATGTGAACAGATAGAAGCTCCTTTGCCAATGGACCGTGTTAAGTTTCAACGGCCATTCACCGTTTGTGGTGTAGATTTTGCAGGCCCGTTGTTCGTGAAGGCTGGAGCTGCAGAGAAGAGATGCTACATCGTGTTGTTTACCTGCGCAACGACAAGAGCCATTCATCTCGAGCTTACAACTAACTTGTCAACTGATAAATTCCTACTTGCCTTTCAGCGCTTCGTAGGAAGACGTGGACTTCCGAACACCATGTATTCAGACAATGCTCGAACGTTTCACGCCGCCAACAAATAAATATTCGAACTCCAGGAATTATTAGAAAATTCAAGAGTACAAACTCACTTGGCACACCACCATGTTACATGGAAATTTATAGTACCAAGAGCCGCATGGTGGGGAGGCTTCTGGGAAAGGATGGTAGGGTCCACTAAGATGTGCCTCAAGAAGATACTCGGACGAGCTCAAGTAGACGAGGAAGGGCTAAATACTATTTTGGTGGGGATCGAGGCCACTCTAAACTCGCGCCCTATTACCGTAGATGACAGTAACTCTGATATCCTGACACCTTCACACTTCCTCATAGGAGAAAGGCTGATATCTCTTCCAAGTACACCAGATACTTCCATCTATCAAGATTTGACTAAGGTGTACAGACAGAGACAAAAGCTAATCTTACACTTTGAGCAAAGATGGAAAAGGGAATACCTCCTTCAATTAAGGAGTTACCACGAAGTGAAGCAGATCAAAAAAGAAACCGAACTACGGATAGGTGATGTAGTACTTTTACAAGAGGATCTGAAGCCCAGACTGCCGTGGAAACGAGGCCGAATTTGTGAACTGCACCGAGGACGAGATGACAGAATCCGAACAGTCATTCTTCAGCTCCCGGATCACTCCATGGTCACAAGACCAGTGCAGCTGGTCGTTCCCTTAGAAATCGACCGACCAGGGTGGGGAGGATGTTGAAGATTATGACCATGTACAAATTAGAGAATTTTACTTTTGTATGTTGGCAGTTGATATAGATAATGACGAAACAGTTGACAGTAGATTATTATATTGTATGTTCACGAGACGTAAATAAAAATCACGATCTGCTCGTTTTGTAATAAACACGCTTTCAATTAACACCCGTAAAACATATCATCATGCATTGAATGACATGACGGCCAATATATCAGAGTTTACATCCACACCCCCCTCCCGCTACAATAACACATCAAAGTACACAACATAATCACAAATACCTATCTCACTTACCTCTTCACAAATTGCCGTGAATGGGCTGGAACGAACTAAAGCAGTTCGGAGCTGGACCCGCGCGTAGACAAAAAAAAAGGGAGAGAAGGATAGAAAGGCAAGAACCCATAGCCCCCATGAATAAAAGAATGGATCAAAAAAGGGTTTATTAACAACACACAATACTAAAATGAAAACAAGAATATGGGAACCTGTTTGAAAAGTTACTTACATAACTGCAGGCAAACGCATATCGAGTAGGACCTTGTTCAACAAGGTATTAGGTTTTTGTATTTTTTCGGCGGGAGTGCACACAGTCACCCAATTCAATAGGGATGTATAGAACTAGCACCGATAGAGCACACGGCTGTTGTGTTGGGTAAGTGCGATTTACGAAGGGAAAAAACAGATAAAATTTACAGATATTCCCTCTTGAACCCAGACTGTGAAGCTAAGGACCAACAAATCTGACAGAGTACTAGGCCTTAACTTCGGAATCCATAAAACTACTGTTGGGAGAATATTTAATGTTTAGATTAATTTCATCTACTATCAATTTAAAGAGTTGAACATTTGACCTGATAGAGAATATGTCCTTGAAAACAGCCCCCTTGGTTTTAGACAGAAATACCCCTCGACTAGAGTTATAACTGGTTCAACTGAGATTATAATAGTGAAACTTGTTCCAAAGGGAAACATTCCACTTTCATAGGGCTAACTGGCCTCAACCGTTTGGTAGGGGGACGCTGAAAAGTTTATAAATTTTGGCTTCATGTTTCTGAACACTGAACAATACCAGTCTTGGGGAAGTGCTCTAATGCATAGCTTACAGCAGCAATATGCTTACAACATCCCTTGGGGCCTGCTCCAGCAAATCGTTCACATTCCCCTCCTATAATGTCACCAGGTACTCCTAAAATAAGCTTCACATTATAGGTCTTATGTTTTGTGTACTCGGATTTCACAGCACTGCATTTTAGAATTTCACCCGATTGAAATTAACCTTTTATGAACAAAACAAACTTTTCACTGAAAAGTCTGTATCCAGCATAACACAATAATTTGTAGTTGGAAACAGGTGCTCCATCCATTTCCGATTTTCTAAATACGAAATAATCCATCAGATGCAAATTTGTGATAGTGATCTTCACCTTATGGTTGATGGTCAAATATTCAAAGGAACCGGCACTGGGAAACTCAAGAATATTCACATGCCTTTGGTTTTGGACAAAGACTGTATCTGCAGTTTCATGTAAGCCATCAACCTTTAAAAAATACATGAATCGAAGTCTGTAAGCAAGCGGAGCAAGTGCGTGTTTAAATTTCTATTTATGATTTGTCTTGTGGAGGTACATTTGTATATTTATCAATGTACAATACTCAAGTAATCGTAATCTTTAGGAAAAGGCATGGTGACTCCTATTCATTATGTGGATAATAAAGCATGTTAGAATTTTCTAATTATCGCTGTACTTATTCTTCCTTCCTCTCGCTAGTTTTAGCGTTTCTGGTCCGTAGTTTATATTGCAGCTGTTTAAGGCTTAAACGCTGAAAATCGTCCGTAATCTACTAAGGGATATACCTATACAATTAATTAATATAGTCTTGGAGTAAAATTAGAGAAGATACAATCGGCTTTAGTTAAGAAAACTCAGTCAATTACTCGCAGCTGACTTGCGCTTACCCAGTAGTACACGAGCGCTATCTGGTGCGAACTTTCTCTGCCTACATCCCTATTCAGTACGACCACATACGAATACAGACTTGCTCCAAAAATGCATGTTAATGTGACGTGGAACACGTTACCAAAGGAACCAGAAAATGGAACCAGCATGAGATATTATAACCGTATAAATACGAACCGCGCACTTATCAAAAGTTAGTATCCCGTGCTCCGAACGAGCGTCAACTCGATGCTTGCGCGTCACAACAACAATGACAAAAGCACAGCCTCGCAAAGGAGCAGAAGCAATATTCAAGAAGATGTTGCCACAGTTACAGGAACAAAACACAAGCGCGGACAGTAGAGCAGATAACGGCCTAGAAATATAAAATAGCACATCACATAGGCCCAAACCGGCCAAGTAAAACGAAAGCATAAAAGGAAAAGAAAGAAAAATTAAAATTCCGTGATACGGAGAGTAGGATAAACCGCACTCAGGCAGACAGCACAGGCACGCACACATACACACGGACAAGAACAGAGACCCAATATAAAATCGACCCAGACTACGTCGGCGTGCACGTTCGCGCAAGATGGCGACGGATATCATAGACTCACGAGCTTGGTTCCAACACCACAGATACAATGTTTGACCACCGCGAAAATAGGCAAGGCTGATCCAAATATGATCGTAGCAGTCATAACTTCGTCGACCCGCTACCCGGGACATCCAAATTGCCTCACGTGGACAAACATGGATTAAACCCTGTAGCGTCAAATCATACAATACACCAATGCTTAACCGTGATTCAAAACGACGAGAAAACGGAAGTGCATGGTCTCGAAACCCACAAACACACAGACCCAAACAAACAGATAGGTAGATACCACTCTCCGCTCTCGCGCGTGTGAACACAAACAAAGAAAGAAAAAAATTTAAAACACACACAAAATAAATTAACTAAGAGCCCGCAGAGACAGGTAATAAAAGACTACGGAAATGCAATCACATAGAACCGTTCTTGTAACTATGGCACGTGAAATAAAATAAAATACCTGCGAGCAGGACATCCGAAATAACATATTTACATCAATCAGAATAACGACTCCCAGCAGAGAGCCGAGCGTTGAAGTAAGTCAATCCAAGATAGCAGCAGTTCGTAGATCAAGGAGCACATTTTAAATCCCAGTTTGATCATCATTTTCCATCCCTCCATTATTGGTTTCACACTCGGGAAGCGAGAGACAGACTGAATCACAACACAGCGAGCTCGATAGCTGCAGTAGCTTGAGTGCGGCCAGTATCCAGTATTCGGGAGATAGTAGGTTCGAACCCCACTGTCGGCAGCCCTGAAAATGGTTTTCCATAGTTTCCCATTTTCACACCAGGCAAATGCTGGGGCTCTACCTTAATTAAGACCACGGCCGCTTCCTTCCCACTCCTAGCCCTTCCCTGTAAAGAAAAAAAAAAGGAATCACAACACAGATGGCTATAGCGCCATCTTCAAGGAATAAGTTTCACGTCACATTTTGGAGGGTAAGGGTCGGCTGGCGGCATACCAGACAGGAAGTGCTGTCATCACCTGTCGACAGGTCACTAAGAACGGGACCATGTATGCTTTTGACTGAGACAGAGCTCCTGTCATCTGGAGTAGAGCCAACGATTTCGCCGGAAAGACTCCAATTTCCTAATTTCAGCAAAATAAGAAATAAAGACATGATGCGTCTTTATGCAGAATTTTTATTTTCATTACCTTTAATATATAAAATCAATCAATCACTACTGATCTGCATTTAGGGCAGTCGCCCAGGTGGCAGATTCCCTATCTGTTGTTTTCCAAGTCTTTTCTAAGTCTCGCTTACTAATACATATTTAGGATTGTCAGTACCACACTGATAAATACAATCGTATTTAATAGCAATGATATTTCCGGCTAGATTCCAGCTACAGTTGATTTACACCCGCTAACTTAACATTAAAAAATCTCCAGATCTAGCGGGAAAACCGGTGAATTGGCAACATTGATATAGTGTCTGCCCCTATCCATACTACACGTCCGAAACACCGTAAACGACTCTGGCGCATTTTGTCTTGAATCGGCACAACACCAAATCTCTCCCTGATGGTGTCATTGGAGATGAGATCCAGTTTAGTGACGCCAGGTGTCCACCTCAGCGTCTCAGTCTCCATGACGCCCAGTCTCAGCCGTAGTCGGCCAACATTCGCCACCATACAGTGCAACAGTACGATTATATTTTTGATTTGAGATTGTCTTTCATCCTCCGGTCGCAAGTGACGCCAGTTGTTGTTCTCCATTTCCTCCTTGTACTGACATCTTCGACAAGCGATCGTGGAGCCAAGATACTTTCATTTGTGTCAGGTCCTCACCGTCTACCTGAATGGTCTCGATTGCCATTGGCTGAAATAAAGATTGTTATTCACTGTGACATGCAAACGCTGCTTCGCGCCTCCACGTTCACAGTGATGAGCAAGTTTAGGGACTGTTCCAGGTTCAGCAGCCGTTTTACTCTGGGTGAAGGTTACTGGCCAACGCTGATCCAGGAGGGTAACGCCCAATGACTAAAGAATGTTACGTAATTAGCATAATTATAATGTTAAATGTTGATTGGTATGTCTGTTCCAGGAGGAGTTCTCAGCGCAGCAAATGATACGTCCGAATCTTCTGTGGATTCGAGAAGGTACAACGGACATTATGGCTCCGACCTGCATGGTAAGCACATCTGTTTGTGGGAGCTTGAAACAGGATTAGAGAAACAACTCAATGTAGTTCCAAATTAATGAGTGAAAGGAGGGAATATTCAATTTAAGGGAAGACCTACACCTTTGAAAAATGGGGTATATCAAACATTTTCCGTAGCAATAGAAATTAATACTAAAAGAAAACTTAGTATCACAAACAAATTATTTGTTAATAATATGCCGACATTGTAGAAATCATATAAACATACACCATTATATATAATTAATTATTCAATGTGGTGGCGCATCACGGCCACTATTTTGCCGTTTCCATGATAGTTTGCAAACACATACACATTTATCTATTATTCTTTTTTATTATGATTAGTAATGTTGTAGCTACAACCTGTACAAAAATAAGTGAAGTCCAACAAGTAAAAATATTTATTTTTCATGAAGTAATTTTGAAGGAGTCTGTTCTTTCATTAATTTTCATTTCAAAATATATATATTTTACAACTTAACCGATGAAGATAGCTCAATAATTCTAGTGTATATTCTTCCCCTCTATGAAATATACAAGCATGCAAAATTTCATTTTAATATCTTAAAAATGTTCAGAGTTACTAGGGAAATGTTCCGAAAAACGAAAGTTACGGGAAACCAGCAACAAACTTACACAGCTTCACGTTTTCGGTCATAACTCCGAAAGTATTAGAGATATTAACAAACATTTTGCACTGTTATAAAGAGAAAAGTTCAATTTTAAATGAAAAATAAATTGATAATCGCATTTTTGGTTGGTAAAATGTGTTGGTCCTCCCCTTGAAGGCTTAAAAAGAAGTAAGAAAACCTCAAGGTTTTTGTTATTGTTCCGCTGATGGAGTTGCTGATCTCAATTACACATTCTTTGGAAGCCCACACCACTTTTATTCCAGTACGACAAACATCGTCGTCATACCAATTACTGCATATTCTTCATATTCTTACGTCAATTCTCCACAAATGTGGCCACTCTGCCTTCCTATATTGGATTGCGGATTTAAAACCACAACAATTCCACTCCCAACTCAGTTTCTTCCATGCCCTAATGAACCTATGAAAGCCAAGAAGAGTCTTATGACCCGAAGTTGACCCTACCTCCCCTGCATCCCAGCAATAGCAAAAACGGTTTCAACCTTCCCTCTGTGAATTCAAATGATCACAAATATGTCTTTCAGTTAATGAAACTCACTCACTCTCTCTCTCTCTCTCTCAGACACACACACACACACAAACATACACACTAGTAGAACTGAGCCCAAACTGAACCCCCTCGCGCTCGTTTGGCCTGCCTTATATAGGGAGGTGGTTCGCGAGAGTAGAAACTCCTGGAGCTCTCTGGAAATTGAATGCTTTGGTAACACCTTTCAAGTCCTTTCTTATACCACTGATATGCCTCCAGTGATATAATCGGCGATGAGAGAAGTAGTGACAAAGGGCGCTGCCCATGCGTATTACCTCTTCTCAGTCAGGTCCGTAGTAATAGCCCAACTCGGTGACCTCAATCGTGGCTGAGCCCAGGCTAACTTGCTCCTCCCAAAACCGGACAAAGCAGACACCGAATTATTTGTCTTTGAGACAAGTGAAAGATGTGGGTTCAAAGATTAGACTCTGAAATTTTCGATCAAATCCCATGTATGGTAAATGACCAGCTGATGTCAGGGAAAAGTGTTCCAAAGGAGCTCCTTGATACCCCTGTCGCATTTGCAGCTAAGAGAGTATTCCCTAGTGAAGGAACTACACTGTGCCTGACGAAAGAACTGAAGCACCCAGGAGAGGAGAAGGAGACGAAATGAAAGCTGCGGGTGGGTGATGTTATTTCACTGATTACGAAATCGAGTCAAATTTACGAAGAACGTCGCAGTACGAGCTCAGTTATTAGTAACACATTGCAACACATGCACTGATTCGGTAGGCAGGGTGTCATAAAGCCGTTGTATCCTCTCCTGACGCAAGCTGACGCACAACTGTTGTAACTTGTACTTGATATCCTGGATACTGGCAACTGGGACGGAGATGACGTCCGAGCTGGTCCGGCACATGTTCTATCGGTGACAGATCTGGGGATCTTGCAGGTCACGGGAGTACCTCAACATCACGCAGACATGTTATAAAGACACATGCCGTGTGTGGACGAGCATTGTCCTGTTGAAAATGACAGCACGATACTGTCGCATGAGAGATAACACATGAGGATGCCGGATGTCCGTGACGTACCGTTGTGCCGTCACAGTTCACCCAATCACTACCATCCATGACCTGAAGTCATTCCCGATGGCTCCCCACACCACGTCACCATGGTAGAAGACGAGAGAGCGAGTACAGATTCCCATCTTAGTAGCCTCTTACGACATACAGGGGGTACAGATAATGAATCATTTCACTCCTCCCACAAAGGTGGTAAAGAGTTCCGATAAATCTACAGTACGTCCAGCAATATGGCAGCTGATCCAGCACACAACATTCCGATGCCATGTCACAAGATAGCACCAGCTGTCAAGATCTACGTCCAGCAATATGGCAGATGATCCAGCACACAACATTCCCATGCCATGTCTTAAGATAGCACCACCTATCAAGCTGTACGTCCAACAAAATGGCAGCTGATTCAGCACACAACATTCCCATGTCATGTCACAAGATAGCACCACCTATCAACATCTACTAGGACTATGTTGTGACATGACATGGGAATGTTGTGTGCCGGTTCAGCTGCCATATTGTTGGATCCAGCTGATCCAGCACACAACACTCCCATGTCATGTCACATGATAGCACCACCTGTCAAGATCTACGTGCAGCAATATGGCAGCTGATCCACAACACAACATTCCCATGTCATGTCACAAGATAGCGCCACCTATCAAGATCTACGTCCAACAAAATGGCAGCTGATCCAGCACACAACATTTCCATGTCATGCCACAAGATAGCGCCACCTATCAAGAAGTAGGTCCAACAATATGGCAGCTGAACCAGCACACAACATTCCCATGTCATGTCACAACATAGTCCTATCAAGATCTACGTCAAACAATATGGCAGCTGATTCAGCACACAACATTCCCATGTCATGTCACAACATAGTCCTATCAAGATCTACGTCAAACAATATGGCAGCTGATTCAGCACACAACATTCCCATGTCATGTCACAACATAGTCCTATCAAGATCTACGTCCAACAATATGGCAGCTGATCCAGCACACAACATTCCCATGTCATCTCACAACATAGTCCTATCAAGATCTACGTCCAACAATATGGCAGCTGAACCGGCACACAACATTCCCATGTCATGTCACAAGATAGTCCTATCAAGATCTACGTCCAACAAAATGGCAGCTGATCCAGCACACAACATTTCCATGCCATGTCACAAGATAGCACCACCTATCAAGATCTACGTCCAACAAAATGGCAGCTGATCCAGCACACAACATTTCCATGTCATGTCACAAGATAGCGCCACCTATCAAGATCTACGTCCAACAAAATGGCAGCTGATCCAGCACACAACATTTCCATGCCATGTCACAAGATAGCACCACCTATCAAGATCTACGTCCAACAAAATGGCAGCTGATCCAGCACACAACATTTCCATGCCATGTCACAAGATAGCGCCACCTATCAAGATCTACGTCCAACAAAATGGCAGCTGATCCAGCACACAACATTTCCATGCCATGTCACAAGATAGCGCCACCTATCAAGATCTACGTCCAACAAAATGGTCGCTGATTTAGCACACAACTTTGCGGCCATACCATATTATGAGAAAACTACTTCTGCATTCGGTGACGTTACCGTGTGTCTGTCCTAGACGAAACGCCAGTCATAGACATTGGAAACTCGTTTAGAACACGGCGCCATTTCTACCTTCTTTGTATAGAAGGCAGAGTTCTGGCACAGGGTAATGTCGTAAGGAAGAAGATGACTAAGACTTATGCTCGGTCGCACAAAGGTCCATCAAATCAGTCCTTCATGGCAGATCAGCTGATTGCCAATCAACTTTGATTCCAGAATGCATTGCAGAGAACCTAAACCGCGATCAACTTTTTCCAATTTACTGACTGAAGATCCGAAAAGGAAATAAATCTGGCAACAGCGCAATTAGTGACCACTGCCGTGTTGATTCGTTAAGGAAGGTGTCTATTTTAACCTCTTTGGTGTCTAGCAGAGACATCAAAGTGGTAGTGAATCAGAGAACCGCTGACCCTGATCGTGTTTCAGAAAGGTAAAAAAAGAGCGGATTTTGAGGCTTTCGTTTAATTTAATTAATTTTCGACAAAATGAGTGATATCCCCACTAAGAAAGTGAGAGGGCCGCATTTTTCATTGAATGATAGTTGAGGGATACTTGCATATAATTGAAAATAAAAAAATGGATGTTGTGTGGGCAAAGTTACAAAAGAGTAAACAACCATGCTCCGGATAGGTTGAAGTTTTGTCACGTTGGGTTATTAATTGTAAAAGTCTGGGTTTACATGGATATTAATATGCCAGAGATAAGCAGTTGTTTCAAGGTTTTATTGATATAAATTAACTCGTTCCATGTTCAAGATTGAGGTTATATGTGAGAATAATGACTACGGAAACAAAATAGTAGGTCACTAAAATCGCAATTTCTAGATGAACTTGAATTTATCACTGAAACGTTTAATCAGATTTATTTAATGAAAGAAAGGCATCCTTGAGTTTAAAGACTGCAGGCGCTCATTGGATAATCAGTGCTTGTTTAGCACGAATTTGCTAGTCAAATCTAAAGGGAGATTGATCGTCCATCAAATACTGGCTGCTGTTTCTGCAACTCACATAGTATGATTGCCAATCAAATTCCGGTCAAACTTTCATTATCTTTTCTGGAACCGAGCATTTAGTATAGGCAGGCGACGAACACCGGTTGCCCTGGTTACCACGGGGTCGGAAATTGACGCCGCTAATCCCAGATAAACACCATGCCCAAAAACATTTTTTTTAATAACTGGCTTTACGTTGCACCGACACAGATAGGTCTTATGGCGACAATGGGATAGGAAACGGAAGGATGCTCCAGCATTTGCCTGGTGTGAAAATGGGAAACCACAGAAAACCATCTTCAGGGTGTCGACAGTGGGGCTCGCACCCACTATCTCCCAAATGCAAGTTCATAGCTGCCCCCGAAAACATACACATGTTAATACTGTGACCTTACATTGGGCGGCGGAAATCTATGACCGTCCATGGGTCATTCTGACTAAAAGGTTCGAATAATATTATGGGTATGCCACGGTTGGTGTCAACGGAGCTCCATGAAAATCCACTCGCGGGTGTGTAAGTTCGTTGAATACCGGTCACATGTTACAGCGTTTACCATCAGACTGTTATCGACATCACAAGAATACGTATCTAATAACTATTTAAGACTATACTAGTACTTAATCTATAAACAAGAATATCGAGAATACATTTTGTTTAGAATATTCCGATTTAATTGAACCATCTTCTAATGAAACATAATTAACAATAATAATTGAAAGTAACTACATGATCGGATAATAAAGAAATTTGAATACGGCAATCATTGTGAAATTAATAACTGATTCGATAGAAGGCAGTTCGGTTTTAGGAAAGGTTATTCCACTGAAGCTCAACCTGGAGGATTCCAGCAAGATATAGCAGATATCTTGGATTCTGGAGGTCAAATGGACTGTATCGCGATTGACCTGTCTCAAGCATCTGATAGGGTGGATCATGGGAGACTACTGGCAAAAATGAGTGCAATTGGACTAGACAAAAGAGTGACTGAATGGGTTGCTATATTTCTAGAAAATAGATCTCAGAGAATTAGAGTAGGGGAAGCTTTATCTGACCCTGTAATAATTAAGAGGGGAATTCCTCAAGGCAGTATTATCGGACCTTTATGTTTTCTTATATATATAAATGATATGAATAAAGGAGTGGAATCGGAGGTAAGGCTTTTTGCGGATGATGTTATTCTCTATAGAGTAATAAATAATTTACAAGATTCTGAGCAACTCACAACGTGACCTTGATAATGTTGTGAGATGGACAGCAGGCAATGGTATGTTGATAAACGGGGTTAAAAGTCAGGTAGTGAGTTTCACAAATAGAAAAAGTCCTCTCAGTTTTAATTACTGCGTTGATGGGATGAAAGTTCCTGTCGGGGATCATTGTAAGTATCTAGGTGTTAATATAAGGAAAGACCTTCATTGGGGTAATCACATAAATGGGACTGTAAATAAAGGGTACAGATCTCTGCACATGGTTATGAGGGTGTTTAGGGGTTGTAGTAAGGATGTAAAGGAGAGTGCATATAAGTCTCTGGTAAGACCCCAACTAGAGTATGGTTCCAGTGTATGGGACCCTCACCAGGATTACCTGATTCAAGAATTGGGAAAAATCCAAAGAAAACCAGCTCGATTTGTTCTGGGTGATTTCCGACAAAAGAGTAGCGTTACAAAAATGTTGCAAAGTTTGGGTTGGGAAGAATTGAGAGAAAGAAGAAGAGCTGCTCGACGAAGTGGTATGTTCCGAGCTGTCAGCGGAGAGATGGCGTGGAATGACATTAGTAGACGAATGAGTTTGAGTGGCGTTTATAAAAGTAGGAAAATCACAATATGAAGATAAAGTTGGAATTCAAGAGGACAAACTGGGGCAAATCTTCATTTATAGGAAGGGGAGTTAGGGATTGGAATAACTTACCAAGGGAGACGTTCAATCAATTTCCAATTTCTTTGAAATCATTTAGGAAAAGGCTTGGAAAATAAGAGATAGGGAATCTGCCACCTGGGCGACTGCCCTAAATGCAGATCAGTAGTGATTGATTGATTGAAATACCGGAGAAATTTCGGCGGAAGTTACGGTACTATTCCTTATGATAATCTGCCTTTGTAAGTATTATACCAACGAACCTATAGATATTCACAAATATTTTTAAAGTTAATATTACTACCTAAAGTATTTCCTAAACCTAAATTCGAAACAAGGTACACCTAGCTAGCCTACTTAACCTAGAAAACGTACTTTGATTGATTGGTTGATTGATTGATTGATTGATAGAACGCAGTTGAATAAATATCTGTATGCTTTCGTTGGTTATTATGTTCTTCGCACATAATCACGTACAAATAAAGAAACATGTTGATGATCATTTAATGTTAAATTAATATCTAAAACAATTCATGAAATTCAACATGACAATCTGCTGAAGGCGTTGAATATCTGATTATTAATTTAATTATTTACGTTATTCGTTTCCTTCCGCCGACAAGAATAAGATAGGAAAACATTTATTCATTCATATCTGTCACTCTCTGGTGTACCCGAGCTTCGCTACGGGATTCTCAGAAAGACTGATTTCGTGGCTTCCCTAACTGAAGTCAACATAGGTCATTAAAAAACATTTGTAGGAAAGTAGCGACTAAAAGCAATGTTATCATATAATATACTCTATCAAATTAAAAAAACCCGCACATTTTCTCACTTTTAACAAATAGTACTACGGTGCCGATCTAACAGTCCAGTGTTCCAGAGCTGGAATGGCCCGGACGCAGACAGTCGTCAACACTCATCTGCCATTATTCCGTTAAATATGCACACTGCTTATCCTAATCAGTGCCTCCGAGTAGGGATTGATTAGCTCGAATGCAATGATGAACCAGTGTGTTATGTACCAGTAGTATCAGAAAATTTATGAACCAGAGGAGTGGCATGCACAAGAAGTAAGTTGTCTAACTTCCCAGGTACTTCCCGCCAATATTCAGGCAGGCTGTTACACTCGGTACGTCCGGGCGAGTTGGCCGTGTGGTTAGGGGCACGCAGCTGTGAGCTCGCATCCGGGAGATAGTGGATTCGATCCCCACTATAGGCAGCCCTGAGGATGGTATTCCGTGGTTTGCCATTTTCACATCAGGCAAATGCTGGGACTGTACCTTAATTAAGGCCAAGGCCGCTTCCTTCACACTCATAGCCCTTTCCTATCCCATCGTCGCCATAAGACCTATCTGAGTCGGTGCGACGTAAGGCAAATTAAAACAAATACTAGGTACGCAGCAGCAATCCTATCTATCGGAGATGAGTGGCAACAGAAGACACAAAGCACATCACAACAAACAATGGTCAATGTAATGTTATTGTTGATCAACTTTATGAGTTTCCCATATTGTAGGCCTTCACATTTAGTTTTCTTTCGACTCTGTGATATTTGGGCGTCCTATAAAATCATTTATAGCGTAGACTGTAGTTCCTTATTCTTCGACTTTACATACCGATATTCATTAAATCCTGTTTACCCATTTTCTCGTGACTCGGCGCTGATATGGACTTAGTAACAAAAATCCAAATTCTTGAATATCTCTGTGATCATAGCCGGTATGGTAACAATGTATAAGACATAAATGATCGGAAATTTAATACCATATAACGTTAGTTATGTAGTATTGATCGATACGACCACTAATAACATAATTATTTGGGAATTACGTTTTAGGTCTTCCCCTAAACTACCATTTTACTCAGCGTGAATAAAATTATTTATGGCCTAGATTGTAGCGACCTATTCCCCGACTTTGCATACCGATTTTCATTAAGATAGGACCACAAATAACACAAATATTTGAGAATTCCATTTTTCTAGTGGCTTTACGTCGCACCGACACAGATAGGTCTTTTGACGACGACGGGATAGGAAAGGCCTACGAGTTGGAAGGAAGCGGCCGTGGCCTTAATTAAGGTACAGCCCCAGAATTTACCTGGTGTGAAAATGGGAACCATGAAAAACCATCTTCAGGGCTGTCGACAGTGGGATTCGAACCCACTATCTCCCGGATGCAAGCTCACAGCTGCGCGCCTCTAACCGCACGGCCAACTCCCCCGGTGAATTCCATTTTAGGCCTTTGCCTAAACTTTCATTTTTCTCAGCGTGAATACAATTATTTATGGCCTAGATTGCAGCGACTTATTCCCCGATACGACCATTAATAACATAAATATTTGATAATTAAATGTTAGGCCTTCCCCTAAACTACTATTTCAGTCAGCGTGAATAAAATTATTTATGGCCTGGATTGTAGCGCCTTATTTTCCGACTTTGCGTACCGATTTTCATTAAATTCTCTTCAGCCGTTTTCTCGTGATGCGTGTACAGACAGACAGACAGACAGACAGACAGACAGACAGACAGACAGACAGACAGACAGACAGACAGACAGACAGACAGACAGACAGACAGACAGACAGACAGACAGACAGACAGACAGACAGACAGACAGACAGACAGACAGACAGACAGACAGACAGACAGACAAAAAATACGGAAAAGTAAAAACTGCATTTCCTTGTTACTGTGGACACGACTGATACAGAAATACCATTATTTTTAAATTCTGAGCCATCTACAGATAAAACTCTTATCTTATATACCCAAAATCTTGTCCTCCGGTATTCTATTAATATATCATGAAAATCATCGCACGAATTAGCGAAAACCTAATTAACAACTTGAGTGTTAGTCAATAACCTGCATTCAATGTCGTGAAACCTAATAACGACATGATCATGGACATCAAAATGGAACTCGCTGCCCATCTCCAATAAATAATGACCCAAATTGCAGAACAGGAACAGCATACTCATGGAATCATAAAAATTGCTGCATCTAAATAAATCAAATATCTAGCTACACAACTTAATCAAAGATAACCAAGATTTGTAGTTATCATGGTCCCACAGCATCTGGAATAGTCTGTAAATTTTCCTCTAAAGATCTGAAGTTCTAATACTGACTACAAGACATGCGTACTACATCAACAACTACTCAATAGGAAGTACTAAGTTATGCATTACATCATACGACACTAATATTATTTCCACATTTCGCATTTCTTATTGGTATTACTTGGTGTTGAAGATCTCCCAACAGCATTACTTGTACAGGCCAGACTACTTGAATGTAAGATTGAAAGATGGGAGTCGCTAACTAAGAGCGTCACTCGCTCCCTTACCAAAACGTGCTATTCACGGGCGACGTGGACTAGCCTTCTCTCCACTGGAAAAAGCCGAGGCTTTCGCAGGTACTTTAGAGAGTGAATTCACAGCCAATAGGGATACGAACGGGAGACATTGTTAACTTTCATGACGATATTCTGCGAAACGTTTCGAGACTTAGAAGACAATGGACAACGACCATGAACGAATTTGACAAAATTACTCCTATGGAGATTAGGCGGGTCATCAGACAACTACAAAAGGGGAAAGCCGCAGGCCCACATAGTGTAATAACAGAGCACTTAAAACATTTACCCCCCAATGTATTAACATTTTTAGCAGATATTTTCAATGCTTGCATTTCCATTGGCTACTTCCCTAGTGAATGGAAAATAGCAAAGATAATAATGATCCCCAAGCCCGGAAAGGATCATCTTCTCCCTCAAAATTATAGACTCATCTCATTGCTGTCCCATATTTCAAAGATACTTGAGAGATGCCTCTTAAGACGCCTCAATTCTCACCTCAACAGTCATGACATAATACGACCCGAGCAGTTCGGGTTCAGGACAAAACGTAGGGCCCCGCTACAGGTACTACGACTGGTATACGACATAATAACTGCCATAGACATCAGGCAGCCGGTCCCGGCTGTATTCATGGACATCGAACATGCATTTGATACAGTGTGGCACCCATTGTAGTTATATAAAATGCACTTTGATGCCCATGAACCGCCTTACCTGACTCGAATGGTAGCCAGCTTCCTGGACAGAAGATCGTTCTTTGTGGGTGTAGATGGTGAGCGCTCCTCCATTCGCGGAGTGGAAGCGGGAGTATCCCAAGGCAGCACACTTTCACCGGTGCTCTACAGCAGGCATCGTCAATAGAGAGCGAAATGTCTTCGGAGCCAGTTTGCTCCCCGCTCTCGAGAAACGAGAGCAGCTTAGCGAGCAAGTAGGGGAAATGCATGACGTAGTATGTACTGAAGGCCAGTGGCGCAAGTACAGTACGGTCACGGTATGGAACCCGCCTGACTGCTGCTCTCATGTCACGTTACAAACACCCTTCCCGAGCGGAGCAAGTAACACCGGCTCCCTAGAGCAACTAGGTGATGACGTCTGCTCTACAGCCTCGTGGTGAACGTACATATAGCGCAATACGCAGGCGATGTTGCACTAAACGACATCTGAGCTTTGAGGACTGGTGCGACGTTAACCGTGTTAAGGTCAAAGCGACGAAGACGGTTGCCATGAACTTTACTAGACTCAAAATAGATTCCCCGCCACTGGCTTTTAACAATACCTCCCCACCATGGCAACCCAGGACAAGATATTTGGGAATGACCCTGGATAGGAAACTTTTATGGAGAGATAATATTGCCCAGGCCATCGCTAGAGCGAAAGTCCGTACGTCCGCTCTGTACCCTCTCTTGAGAGAGGCATCTGCCTGTTCAACTCAAAAAGATGATGTACCTAGCTTGCATTAGGCCTGTCTTAATGTTCCCCAGGACATATATGACAGCACTACAGGTCGTGCAAAACAGGGTTATATCCATTATGGTCAACTCCCCACGATTCAAGAATCTACGGAGACTACACACCTCGCTAAAAATAGCGACAATACGCAGGTTCATAGACAAGACAGCTCTAGGTGTATTCGGTCTTATCCCTGCCGGTCCTCAAGATCGCAGCATCAACATGATTAGAAGACTTTTCCAAATTTCAAAATTGCCTACTAGGCGTAAAACCCGAGGACCGTGGCTAATGTATAAAAGATAAAACTGATGCGTGTTTTCATTCCGATCATGTATTTTATACATGACCGGATACGATT
The DNA here is from genome assembly GCF_040414725.1 of Anabrus simplex. Classification (NCBI taxonomy): domain Eukaryota; kingdom Metazoa; phylum Arthropoda; class Insecta; order Orthoptera; family Tettigoniidae; genus Anabrus; species Anabrus simplex. Next base: position 115,777,952 of record NC_090274.1, read on the forward strand.
TTTCGCCGATAGCAAATATCTTTAAGGTCAAAAGAAACTTACCTTAGGTGAGTTTCTCTCTCCTTAATTAAAAAAAAAAAAACAGATACATACATGTAAAGGGACCCGGTTTAGGTCCTGGGACATTTAGATCTATATGTGAGAAAAAAAAGAACTTGACATGTAACATTCAAACCATTCTATGGCCTCCGTCGTATATATTGTTATCGGAACTAAACGTCACACATCGATAATTATTTTATTCTTCCGTCGAAATATAACATTTCCATTTAACAGTATTTGCTTGTACTCAGATGTTATATTCCTAACACAAACTATTTGAATACCACGGGGTTCTGAGCTTATGAATTTGTATATACATCTAAATTCCGTTAAACTTATTATTCAACTGAGCGAGTTATCTCGAAATATTAATGTGTCTGGAGGTAAACCTTCACATGATTTCCGTTAGTTTTTTATTATCATATAAACTTCCTTGGTTCCTTTTATCTTCGATCCGGAATCCATTGGAAGGTTATAATACCGTAAGAATCACTCAATGTTTAAGGTAATATCAGAATGTCCCGTTTGTGGTGAGTCCCTAAGGATCTTCTATCAATATGCTTTTCAATTTCCAGGGCCCAACCAGCTGAGTGAAATTGTTGTGGACATAACAAAGCGCCCTTACTTGGTGAGTATTACGAGGAAAACAATGTTCTTTGATGTTTAGAACGTTCAGAGCCGTCCTTATGGAGTGAAGTTCAGTAAGGCGCCCCTCTCGTGATTCGGCTAATATTAAAACTATTTGACCCAGTTTTCTGCATAAATTCTATAATAAATAATCGAATACAGAACAACTGTTCATTTTTCGGTTCAATTGAACTCCGATAATACACAGGTCACGAAGGTCAAGTGGGGATAGAGTGCGCGGTCAGGCAGCATGGATAGCGCCAAGCGTACGGCATGATGTTTACTGTAGTTTAAAAGTCTATCTCTCGCTGAGCGCACGATACTTTTAATAACACACTGAGCACAGAATAAATATCTAATATGTAGATTTCTTTTACTGGGTCATTCCTTTCCAGAGTCGATCCATTTCAGTTATACCTGTTTGGTTCTTCAGTCTGTGGAAACTACTTTACGAATAAATAACATTTAGGAAATACCTCAAACATATAACAACAGATTATACCTGAAAATAAAACATAACAGATTATACCTGAAAAGTAAAACATAACAGATTATACCTGAAAAATAAAACATATAATGGCAGATTACACTTGAAAAATAAAACATATACTAGCAGATTATACCTCAAAACTTAAAATAGCAGATTATAAACGAAAAATAAAACGTATACTAGCAGATCATACCTGAAAAAACAAAACATATAATAACAGATTATACCTGAAAAACAAAACACAATTTTAACAGTTTATACCTGAAAAATAAAACATAATAGCAGATTATACCTGAAAAATAAAACATAATAGCATACTATACCTGAAAAACAAAGATTATCCCTGAAAAATAAAACACAATTTTAACAGTTTATATCTGAAAAATAAAACATATAATAGCAGATTATATCTGAAAAATAAAACATAATAGCATACTATACCTGAAAAACAAAAAATATAACAGATTATCCCTGAAAATAAAACACAATTTTAACTGTTTATACCTGAAAAATAAAACATATAATAGCAGATTATACCTGAAAAATAAAACATAATAGCATACTATACCTGAAAAACAAAAAATATAATAACAGATTATCCCTGAAAAATAAAACATAATGGCAGATTATACCTGAAAAATAAAACATAATGGCAGATTATACCTGAAAAGTAAAACATATACTAGCAGGTTATATCTGAAAAATATATGGCAGATTATACCTGAAAAATAAAACATATACTAGCAGGTTATATCTGAAAAAATATAACATGCAATGGCAGATTATACCTGAAAAACAAAACATATAATAACAGATTATACCTCAATAATAAAATATAATAGCAGATTATACCTGAAAAACATAATGGCAGATTACACCTGAAAAATAAAACATCTAATAGCAAATTATGCCTGAAAATAAAGCATATAATAGCAGATTATACCTGATAAATAAAACATATAATGTCAGATATACCTGAAAAATAAAACATATAATAGCATATTATACCTGAAAATAAAACATAATAGCAAATTCTACCTGAAAATAAAACATATAATAGCAGATTATACCTGAAAAATAAAACATATAACGGCAGATTATACCTGAAAAATAAAACATAAAGCAGATTATACCTGATAAATAATTCATGTAATAGCAGATTATACCTGAAAATTAAAACATATAATAGCATACTATACCTGAAAAATAAAACATATAATGGCAGATTATACCTGAAAAATAAAACATATAATAGCAGATTATACCTGAAAATAAAACATATAATAGCAGATTATACCTGAGAAATAAAACATATAATAGCAGATTATACCTGAAAACAAAACATATAATAGCAGATTATACCTGAAAAATAAAATATAAAGCAGATTATACCTGATAAATAATTCATATAATAGCAGATTATACCTGAAAATTAAAACATATAATAGCATACTATAGCTGAAAAATAAAAACATATAATGGCAGATTATACCTGAAAAATAAAACATATAATAGCAAATTATAGCTGAAAATAAAACATATAATAGCAGATTATACCTGATAAATAAAACATATAATAGCAGATTATACCTGAAAAATAAAACATATAATAGCATACTATACCTGAAAAATAAAACATATAATGGCAGATTATACCTGAAAAACATATAATAGCAAATTATACCTGAAAATAAAACATATAATAGCAGATTATACCTGAAAAATAAAACATATAATAGCAGATTATACCTGAAAAATAAAACATATAACGGCAGATTATACCTGAAAAATAAAACATAATGGCAGATTATACGTGAAAAATAAAACATATAATGGCAGATTGTACCTGAAAAATGAAACATATAATGGCAGATAATACCTGAAAAATAAAACATATGGGAAAATATACCTGAAAAATAAAACATATAATGGCAGATTATACCTGAAAAATAAAACATGTAATGGCAGATTATACCTGAAAATTAAAACACTTAATAGCAGATTATACCTAAAAAATAAAACATATAATAACAGATTATACCTGGAAATTAAAATATATAATGACAGATTATACCTGAAAAACATAAATAACAGCATATTATACCTGAAAAATTAAACATAATAGCAGATTATACCTGAAAAATAAAACATATAATGGCAGATTGTACCTGAAAAATAAAACATATAATGGCAGATTATACCTGAAAAATAAAACACAAGAGCAGATTATACCTGAAAATAAAATATAATGGTAGATTATACCCGAAAAATAAAAATATAATAACTTATTATACCTAAAAGTATTATGCCTGAAAAATGAAACATATACTGGCAGCTTATACCTGAAAAGCATCAGTACAGACTAAGCCACTGACGAGTGCAGACGTGTTCAGTGGAGGGTCCCTGGAGTGGGAGAAGGGAGTGCAGGTGCTGAGTGCTGGAAGGTAGTGAGGAGTTTACCGACAATGGTTGATGTGAAGCAATACAGGGCGATCATATAATGGCAGATAATACCTGAAAAATAAAACATATGGGAAAATATACCTGAAAAATAAACCATATAATGGCAGATTATACCTGAAAAATAAAACATATAATGGCAGATTATACCTGAAAATTAAAACACTTAACAGCAGATTATACCTGAAAAATGGCAGGGAAGAAAGAAGAAGTGAAACCAGGAGGGTGTAAAATGGAAATGGAAACGAAAGGAGGATTAATGCTATCAGCGGCGGTGATTATAATATTGCTATGGATTGGGCGGGAGGGGGGTCAAGCTGAACCGAGGTCCGACTTCCAGTGGAAATATGAGCTGGGATGACATGGAAGCAATCAGAAGAGTTGTAAAAGAGGTGGTTGTAGAAGTCTGCCCCTTTGAGCAACTAAAAATATGATACAAGAGCAAACGAGGGAGTTTGAAAAAATGAAGGGATGGTTCCGAGAAAGGACAGACGACACAACATCGCAAGTGAGGAGAAATGCTAAAGAAGTTGCAGCATTAAGGGAGAAAATAGGACGATTAGAAGAGGAGACGCTGAAACTGAAAGCAGAAGTGGAAGCCAACACTCCAAGTCGCAGGGAGAAATGCTTATTTAGCCTGAGGAGAAGTGGGAGGACAAAGTGCTCACAATTTATAAAGTAGTGGACCTAATTCAGGGGAAAATGAAAATTAATTTTAGTGGAGTGGACATAGAGTGGTAAGAATTAGAGGCAACAGGCCTATCAAAGTACAACTGTTTTCTACGTTGATGGCTGATATTGTGGTTGGCAATGCGGGTAACATGAAGAGGGAAAATATGGATCAAGAGGGACGTGGGAAATGAAGCGATCAGGAACAAAAAAAATCTTAGAAAACATATGATACGATCTAGACATCAAGGGCTGAGAGCAATTATCAGAGGACAAGAACTAGTGGTGTCAAGCAGCAGCTGGAGTAGAATCCGGTCTGTGAATAGATTGGTGGACCTAGAAATGAAGATAAAACAAGACAAAGAAACAGAGATAAGTGTACCTATTAGTAGGGAAGATAGGCAAGTGAAAGATAGTGATATGGGAGAAGATGGGGAAGACAGCAATGTAAGTATCAGTGTGCTGTGCAAAGAGAGACAGGGAGAGGTGCCAAGCGAAAATGCGATCATAAACACCGATAAGGAACGAGCAGTGGATAATGGGGCGAGAACAGATAGGCCTAGGGATACAGACACAGTCACAGCTAGAGTCAAAGGAAGTCAGAAGAGTGGAAACAGTGAAGAAATGGCGGCTCAGAGGGGAATGGAATGTTCGGAGGCAACCTGGAAGAGAATAGAGCGGCGCTGGAACGAAGGGTGGACCAGAAGTTTAAGGGACGAAGGAAGGAGCAGAAGGGACGAAGGACGGAGTAGAAGCTTAAGAGACATGTGGGGAGCAGGAGGAAATGATGGGGGTATTGTTACAAGAAGTAAAAATGCTAATAAAGTTAGTAAGGAGTAAGAAAATTGTTACAGAAGCAGGGTGACAACAAAAGGAGTGAGCGTGGTATCTTTGTGTAATGGGCTATGGTAATTTTATGTTATTTGTATGTGAATCTGTGTTTAGTATGAATAAGAGGAATAAGAGGCGAATGGGAGGTATAAGGAAATTTGGTAAAGTAATTAGTGTGTTGTTTATTGGATTTAGGAATGAAGTATGGTAATTTTATGTGAATATGTGTTTGGTATGAATAGTGAATTGATGAATATGGTGGTATAAGGTTGAGAAAAGTGAATATTTGGTGTATTGATGATGAAAGCGTGAAGGTAATTTAAAGGTCGAGAAAAGTGAATAATTGGTGTAATGATAGATGTATATGTCGCATGCTATTTGTGTGTGAATTGTGTTTGTTATGAGTAGTGATTTGATGAATAAGAGGCGCGTGGGAGGTATGAGCCTGGAGAGTTTGATGTATGAATAAGAAGCGAATGGGAGGTATGAGAAGGAGAGTATGGACGTTTGAAGCTAATTTGAAAAAGTAATTAGTGGGTTATTTGATAGTGTTATTTGTTTAGAGGTTTGTTGATGGTGGTATAAGGCTGAGAAAAGTGAATATTTGGTGTAATGATAGTTGGTATTTGATGTTCGTTGTGTAATTATTAGAGCAGATGTATTGGATATAAGTGTATGGTATTAGAGTAAATAGAACGGTAAGTAAGCCAGTGAGTGAAGAAGGCATCTAATGGAAGTTGAAAGTAGAGTTGGGAGTGATGTATTTGAACTGTCAAGGTAAATATGATATTGAGTAAGTTTGTTTCGCAGAGTATATAGTTGAAGAGTTATAAACGTTGGACTGCCTTCTCATTGCACAATTGAGGTTAAGCTGGAACTCTAAATAGTGCAGTGCTTGTGTGGTAATAGAGATGGTACAGCGCAGCAGATTGAGTAAGTGTAGCAATGACATTAAGAAATTTAAATGGTAGAGGACTGCCCTGTGTAAACAGAAAAAGTCAGCGCACTCAGCAGTAAACGTGATCTTGCCTAGATTTGCTAGGAGTGGAATTGTGTTGCCAGACTAGCTTACTCAGGCAGGCAAATCTGGGACATGGCTAATGTTGCGTAACCCCAGCGGGTGCGCAACATTGTCAAATCAACTGGTTATCAGCATCTGTCACTCATTGTCATTTAATTTTGCCCCTATCAGTAGCGCATTTAATTTTAGCTTGTCTTATTGTATTTAACTTTGCCATTTTTTTTACCATTTCTTTGCCGTTACTGCCGTAGTGCCATGGCCATTCATCAGCATCTGTTGTTCATATCATTTTAGTTTAAATCTGGCTATAGACTGGATATTGTTATTTTTCTCATTTATCAGATCAAATGGGCCTTTGTTTGCTGTAGATCTGGAGAAAAATAATAACGTTACATTACATTTATACCTGAAAAATAAAATATACAACACCTTATACCTAAAACAAAATAACAGATCATACCTGAAAAGTAAAATATATAATAGCAGATTATACCTGAAAAATAAAACATGACAGATTATAACTGAAAATCAAAATATATAATAACAGGTTACAGTTGAAAAAGTTTCTTTCTTGAAAGAACATAATCGGATTCTGTCAAATCACACACTTAAAAAAATAAGTTATGAATTGATTAATATTAGTGACAAGTGTAAAACCATTCCAACAATTTTATTGACAGAGTGGACACAGTGGCACAGAATGCCTGTCATAATAGTTTGTGTCGTGGATCTCCTAGGTAAGGCACATGCATCGAGATCTTCGGTTATACGCGATTCAAAATAATCTTTGAGAACACCTTAAATGGTGCGCATTCCAGAGCAAACTCCTCAGTATGCATCACACACCTTTACCGTTACATAGAGCATTTTGACAGCTTAATTATTTGCCTGCATTGTTTGGGTGATTTTTAGGTGCTAATCATCCGAAACTCACTGATTCGCGAATGCACTGCCGGTAGGATAAGCGAGTGAATGCGCTTATTCACTCATTTTAAAACGCAATTTTTTACTTTACGACCTGTTTTCAGGCCTCCGTGCGCATGAAGAACATTCACATGTGCGGCGGGTCACTCATCAGCGCGCAGTGGGTGTTGACAGCGGCTACATGTGTCCTGTTCGACGTGAAAGACATGTCGGTGTTGGCCGGAACTCCATACGTACACAAACAGCCTGTGGAGGATGGGATGATGCAGTTACGACTCGTAGAAACGGTCATCAGTCACGACAACTTCGTCCATCCCCACAAGCTCAACAACATTGCTCTCATTAAGGTATCTCTTGCCAGTGAATTCTCAAACATCCTTACATTATTCTCAACATTGTTAATGACCCCTTCCAGACTTAATTATTTCGTGTGTTGGGAAAAGTCAGTGATTAACGTAGGGAGGTTCCGAGTCACGGATGACCACCAACTGAGGAAACAGAATTCACTTTTTGTAATCCAAATTATTACATGGAGTTAGTTTTGATAGGACTACAAAATACCAAAGATATTCCAAATAGCGACATGTTACAACCATACTGAATATTCACGACCGCACTGAAATCGAAATTGATTTGAACCTATTAGATCGTGTCACATACGGTACATATAGTCTATGTTGAAGAGATGTTAAGTAACCCCACAAACCCCATGGCACAACAGCCTCGGGGGATAGTGCTTTCGAACCCCACTGTCGGCAACCCTGAAGATGGTTTTCCGTGGTTTCCCATTTTCACACCAAGAAAATGCTGCGGCTGTACTTTAATTAAGAAAGGGGCCGCTTCCTTCCCAGTCCTAGGCCGTTCCTGCCCCATCGTCGCCATAGGACCTATCTGTGTCGGTGCGACGTAAAGCCAATAGCAAAAAAGAAATTACATTGTGTTTCTACCAAAATCTCGTTTTTAAAAAAACTCTTGGTTAAATTTTTATTCTGGGGAAGTCTTCAATTCTTTCGTGCATAATGGAATGTTCTCTCCTTAGATACTGGGGTTTCGTAGCGGTAGGCAGAAAGCATTCATTCAAATGAAATGAAATGGCGTACGGCTTTTTTAGTGCCGGGAGTGTCGGAGGACAAGTTCGGCTCGCCAGGTGCAGGTCTTTTGATTCGACTCCCGTAGGCGACCTGCGCGTCGTGATGAGGATGAAATGATGATGACGGCAAATACACCCAGCCCTAGTACCAGAGAAATTAACGAATTAAGGTTAAAATTCCCGACCCTGCCGGGAATCGAACCCGGGACCCCTGTGACCAAAGGCCAGCACGCTAAACATTTAGCCATGGACCCGGACATTCATTCAAATAATTTCATTGCTCCAATCAATCAATCAATCAATCAATCAATCAATCAATCAATCAATCAATCAATCAATCAATCAATCAATCAATCAATCAATCAATCAATCAATCAATCAATCAATCAATCAATCAATCAATCAATCAATCAATCAATCAATCAATCAATCAATCAATCATAAAAGCTCTCTGCCCAGTTGGTGGCTATAAATAACCTGGAGAGTAAAGTGTTTATTCATTCATCGATTGATGCAGTAATTCATTCAGTTCATTCATAATGTGTGCTGTAGGACAGCTCTGTAAAGAGTTGTGACACAAAAATAAACACTATTTCAACTTATGTTGTCCTAGACTAGCGCGTCAATTAAGGTCTTTCCACGGATGGAGCCAAAGGTGGGCGGGGGTGATTGGTGGTCAGATCCCCCCATGAAAATTTTACAAAAAACACACAAACAGAAACTGGCAATAAATAATGAACTAAGTTGAATCTATTTTCTAAGAAGTCTGGAAAGTTAATTTTTAGATTGTAAGCTGAACATACCATTCACTGTGAAAATGTTCACTTCTATGCCATTGCTTTGTACTGTATTTCACTGTAAGGTTTTCTTGTGTACCGCAATCTAAATATGAACATAGTTCACTTGTATCAGTGCATGCGCGCACAAGCTCACTGTAACTATAACCCCTCCCATCGGGCGCAACTGGGACATGTTTATAACTTCTTACTGTCCATCTCATCGGTTATTTTCCTCTAAAATCTTAATGAAACCCTTCATTTGACTTCATTTAGGAATTAGGTTCCATTACATATAAATGCATTCGACTAGTGATGGGCAGTCTGTGTGGCGAGCGGCGTGTCGTAGGCCTACAGACGGAGCTGATTGTTGTTTGCGAGTAACGAACCACAGACCTTCTCCATACCGCATTTTGGCGCTGTATGCAGCGGTACGTTCACGAATGTCAGCTTCCATGGCTGACCTTTAGTCCAAGGTTAATTCCGATGAAGTGGCGGCACGTGACTTTCATCTCTGGGGGTTCAACAGAAGAAAAAAATGACCCCCCCCCGCAATCTCTCCTCTCCCCCTTACCTCTTCCGTCGTGGGCCATAACCTTCTAGAATAATAATAATTAGAAATGTGATCAAATACGAAACATGCCAAAATTTACCACATACGAAATAAGAAATGTTTCACAATCATCTTACCCCATGCAGACAGCTTATATAAAAAAAATCATCCAGCGCTCCTTGAAGGACGTAAACTGCTTCATTCAAATCCCCAGAGTCTTGAACTAAGTCCCTTTCAATTGACAACATAGCAAGAGCATTAAGTCTATCCTCGGTCACTGTGCTGCGCAAGAAACTCTATTTTCTTCAGGGTTGAGAAACACCTTTCTGCTTCCGATGTCGTCATGGGGATAGCTTAACTATATATTGAAGTTTTCATTGGTATTACCTTGCGGCTATTCTTTGCCTCAATGTTTCTCTAAAAAAAGTAATTATTCCAAAGAAGGCAAATGAATAGATGTTTAGAGGATATTGATATATTTGAGACTATGTCAATTGTAATTTGGCAGTTCAATATGACTTTTGGTAGTAATGATGCTATTTAACACTAGCGCTAGTTACGTACACTATTCTCTGCTGTATAGTTAAATTCCCGTAAGGGCAACAGATGGCACGCAACACGACTTGCGAGAGACTTGAGAGAGTGCCATATTGCGCATGCGTATAGCAGAGATATCCCGGTCTTGCCTTAGTGCTGGCCGACGTCCCCCCGCACATCGCCTATGTACTAGTGATGTCACATTCGATTCATTTTACTGAATCGATTCATTTTATTCCGTTCACGTTACTGAATCGATACAGTGATCCGATTCACGGCACATTAGTCACCGCTCCTACTGCATCTGGGTAGTATGTGCTGGTAAGACAGCAGCAACAGCATTCAGTGCTCGCAGCTGCCATCTGGTCTTCATACTATGAACTCCTTTCTTATAAAAAGCGCTAGTCACTCTAATACATCGAAGGTTTCCGGCGACGCAGGGTGGGAAAGGTTAGGATTAGGAAGGTAGCAGCCATGGCCTGAATTAAGGTACAGTCCTAGCATTTCCTGGTGTGAAAATGGGGAAATTGCGGAAAACCATATTAACGGCTGCCGACGGTGGGATTCGAACCCACCATCCCCCGAATACAAACTCACAGCTACGCGATACTAACCGCACGACAACTAGCTCAGTCATTTTTTTAAAAAGTATTTTTCTATCAGCTGAGGATTTTTTAAATCGTCATATTTTGTACAGACTACCCGAGACGTACAGTAGCCCGCTGGTTTTCTGATTCAACATACTGTTATTGCGTCTGTCCACATATGATTGAAGTCTTGTGCAACGATGTGATATATGAACTGAAAGAATACTGAGCCGTTCTTCCCAATATAAAAAAGGTACTTTTGAGTGGTCGTGAGCATGACTCATAGTCATAGGGCAGGCTAGAGTCGAGTTTAATTGTCAAATGTCAACTAAGTTATAATACTAAGATGCATTCAACTAATAAATAGTATAACCTGATAGCCTACCTACTTACTAGCTCCTTCAGAATTATGTTTTGACTACCTTCTTAACACTGCAAATAAATCCATCTATTATTTAAACCTCCCTGTAAAAAGAGGACAGTGAATGCATATGGGTATTATTTTCAAATGAACTGAGCTTGAGAGTCCATTATAGCATACGATTCTTTCAGTGTACTATGGCTCACTGTATGTCTCGCTGCAGCGGAAGCTCGGCTCTCCGCCAGTGTGCAGTGAGCCGATAAGGAGCCGTGTGTATCTTGTGTCTCACTGTGCCGTGCTCGTTCACGATTCTTTCGGTGTGCCATGGCTCACTGTATGTCTCGCTGCAGCGGAAGCTCGGCTCTCCGCCAGTGTGCAGTGAGCCGATAAGGAGCCGTGTGTATCTTGTGTCTCACTGAGCCGCGCTCGTTCACGATTCTTTCGATGTGCCATGATTCACTGTATGTCTCGCTGCAGCGGAAGCTCGGCTCTCCGCCAGTGTCCAGTGAGCCGATAAGGAGCCGTGTGTATCTTGTGTCTCACTGTGCCGTGCTCGTTCACGATTCTTTCGGTGTGCCATGGCTCACTGTATGTCTCGCTGCAGTGGAAGCTCGGCTCTCCGCCAGTATCCAGTGAGCCGATAAGGAGCCGTGTGTATCTTGTGTCTCACTGTGCCGTGCTCGTTCACGATTCTTTCGGTGTGCCATGGCTCACTGTATGTCTCGCTGCAGCGGAAGCTCGGCTCTCCGCCAGTGTGCAGTGAGCCGATAAGGGGCCGTGTGTATCTTGTGTCTCACTGAGCCGCGCTCGTTCACGATTCTTTCGATGTGTCATGATTCACTGTCTCGCTGCAGCGGAAGCTCGGCTCCCCGTCAACGTCCAGTGAGTGCGCCACTCAGCACTGTCCGCTGGGAGTGAGCTGAATCGTGTGCCGTGAGCTCGCCGTTCCTGTGAATCGATTCACTCGGACACTTGAATGAATCGATACAATGCTTCGAATCATGCATTCAGTAGCCAACACTACTATGTACGGACGGAGAGATCATCTTGCAAGGGGGTTCATTCCAGACGAGTATCTGGCCCCGGACCTTTCGCAACTTACATGAACTGAAAGCGAGTACAAGTATATTACGGATAGATGTATTTAGCGAGAGCTTCGAGATTGACAAGGAAGTTATGAAAATTACGTAGTTGAGTACAATTTGATATAAACTGGAGGTTCATTGCTATACCAGAAATCGCCACTGTTTGGACAGTCTTCATAATTCCCCATTCTCACAGACGCGAGGTCGCCTATATCGTGTCAACTCCAGAGATCCCGGAGGCCACGCGCCATTAAATTAGTACACGAATGAACAGGCTACTGCACTCGTAGTCGCACAGTTCGCAGCGTAGAAGAATCGGTCTCGAGAGCGTTTCCCATCACTGCATTCGACTGAGTGTTTCTTGATTCTATTTTCCAAACATCACTGAACATTGCACTTCAAAACCAGGTCAATTATAAGAATAAGAGACATTTTTTGCTCTAACCTAATAACATTTGTAAAAAATATATCCATACAATTAATTGAGACATACTTCTTTATTAAAGAGTAATATTAAAATACGTAACGTTACTAGATTTTCGACCTATTTATTACATGTTAAAAACATTGTGACGTGCCTCAAAAGTCGTGTTCGCGTATTATAGGTTCGCCCTCCCGGGCCTACACTGTATAATGTTGTTAATGTTTAGGATAAAAATAATAATAAATACTGTAAATTTAAAGAACTACAATTTAGAGATTGGATGTAAACAGTTCTTATTTGAATCATCAGTCCTTAGACTGGTTTGATGCAGCCCTCTATGCCACCCTATCCTGTGCTAAACTTTTCATTTCTACATAACTCCTGGATCCTAAAACAGCTCTAATCTGCTTGTCATATTCATGTCTTTATCTACCCCTACCGTTCTTATCGCCTATACTTCCTTCAAAAACCAACTGAACAAGTCCTGGGTGTCTTAAGATGTGTCCTATCATTCTAGTTTAGTCATATCCATCTCCTCTCACCAATTCGATTCATTACCTCTTCATTCATGATTTGATCTATCCCTCTCACCTTCAACATTCTTCTATAACACAACATTTCAAAAGCTTCTATTCTATTTCTTTCTGAGACAGTTATCGTCAAGATTTCACTTCCATACAATGCCACGCTCCAAACGAAAGTCTTCAAAAACATCTTTCTAATTCCTATATCAGTTCCAAGTGAGCAAATTTCTTTCCTTAAGAAAGGCTTTCCTTGCTTGTACTAGTCTGTATTTTATGTTCTCCTTACTTATACCATCGTTAGTTATTTTACTACCCAAGTAACAATATTCATCTACTCCTTTTAAGATTTAATTTCCTAAAGTGCTATTCCCTGCATCACCTGACTTCATTCGACTGCACTCCATTACTATTGTTTTGAACTAATTTATTTTCATCGTGGACTCCTTACCCATTCAGCAAATAGTTAATTTTGTTTTTGCTAGGGGCTTTACGTCGCACCGACACAGATAGGTCTTATGGCGACGAAGCAAATAGTTAATAAGCTTACTTGTTGTGTTTAATATACTACTAGGTGAATCAAATACACAGTTCAAAAATATTAGGGGAACATGTCTTGTAATCTATTATGTGAACGTTAATTTGGTAGATGGGGTTCCAATGATCGTACAGCATACCTTGAGACCTTAGCTACTCAGGATATCTCAGATCGATGTTATACTCCATCTGTGGTCGTAGCCGTGCATTAAACTATCAGGTGACCCCTGAAAACAAAGTTAATAGTGGTGCGCCCGTGTGTCGTTGTAAGGTACACAGATTACTGCAGTAATTTGAGCACGTTGTACGTCAACCAACACATTCCATGAGACATCTTAACGAGGTTCAAGTTGCAAGGGCCGGCACTTTGATCCAGGAAGGATGGACTTTTCGTCGTGTTGCTGTGGATCTCAATGTCTCTCCATCAGTTATTCAACGCTTGTGGAATCACTACAGTGATACCGGCCAGTTCACAGGGAGGGTTGGACAAGGTCCAGGACGCATGGCAATCCCATAGGATGACCTATATCTGACCAGGTGTGCGTTGCGGCGTCGATCAGCAATTGCCAGATAACTGCAACAAGACCTCGGGAGGCCACTGGAGTCACGATGTCTGACCAGATAGTAAGGGACAGCTTAAGAGAAGTGTCTTTACGACCCAGACGTCCTGTTCGAGTGCCCCGTTTAACGCAGCAACATCGCGCACAGCTCGCCTTCTGTTTGCCCGTACCCACATCAACTGGCAACTTCGCCAATGGAGACTTGTGTTGTTCACAGACGAGTCCAGATTTGCCCTGACACAGCGTGATGGACGTCAACGTGTATGGAGATGCCGTGGTGAGCAGTAAATGCCACATGTTGTCCAGGAAGGCGACCGATTCGGACAAGGTTCTGTGATGGTGTAGGGTGGCAACAGTATTGATGGCCGTACGGATCTTGTTGTCGTCCGTGGTAATCTTACCGCTGCGGGGTACATCGAGCAGATACTGCTAGAGCACGTGTTGGTTGCTGCATACGGTGTTGGCCCTGGATTCTTACTCATGCACTACAATGCCAGGCCTCATGCAGCGCTCATCACCAAAGCTGTCTTGCGAGAACTGGACATTCAAGAACTGGAATGTCCAGCAGTGAGTCCAGACCTTAATCCCATCGAGCATGTGTGGGATAGGCTTGACAGAAGTGTTCGTGGGCGTCCTGTTCCACCATAGACTCTCCAAGACCTCGAACAGGCTCTCATTGAAGAATGGGACCTGATACCGTAACGTGACTTCCGTCGACTTATACGGAGCATGCCACGTAGGGGCCAAGCTGTGATAAATGCTCGTGGAGGACTGTTATCACTTTGTTTACGCCACTGTTTGGACATGTCCGTTTGTGTTCTGAAACCATCGATGTTCTTTTGTATGCTTGGTTTAGTTGGTAATATGCCTGGGTGTGAGGTATTGTTTTGTGGAGCATGGCTTACGTTCAAAAGCATGTTCCCCTAATTTTTTGAACTGTGTATTATACCGTAATTTAAAATGACTATGCGTGCATTTTACTTGTGGATATTTTGTATGAAGGAAGGATAGGGAATGCAGCCTATTACTGCCGTCTTTTGGTCGCGACAAAAGCTGCATATCGCAACAAACATCACCGGTAACCGATCCGAGATGTTCTTCTTCTGCACGACAATGCAAGGCCACACACTGCTGTTGTAACACGGGAAAACGGGAGAAAATGCAATGGACAACTCTGGAACACCCTCCTTACAGTCCAAATTTGTCACCTTGTGACTACCACTTGTTTGGACCACTGAAAGGAAAACTGAGAGGAATGATGATGCAGCGGTAGAAGAGTACTGCGCAACTGCCTGCACACATGTTCTTCTTCCTTTCTTTGAGGACGGCATAAAATTTGCCAATTCGGTGGCAAAAATATGTCTCAAATTCAGGAGACAATGTAAAAAAATGAGGTGGTTATTGTGTATTTGATCGTGGATTCACCAAGACTGTAAAACATAATTCCGGTTTATATTTGATTCACCTAGTAAAGGATAAACAACTTGTAATAAGGAAAAGCATGCACGTACTAATTGTTTTAGAAATGGCCAGCATGTGATTAATTACATAGGAAGGAGCGACCCTTATCGGAAACCACTACGCCTTTTCATTTGAGAGGTAAGATTTTACGATAGTTTTCAGTGAACTTGTCTTCTCCTTGTCAGGTTAACGTTCCCTTCGTCCTGACACGGTGGGTGAACGTGCTGCTCATCTCTTGGGTTCCTGTCTTCAACCCCGACACTGTCTGCACCACCTGTAACTGGGTGTCTTTCGGCACCGCCCGGTACGAACATCTCATCTGCCAGTCCATCACGTTCACGAGCTACGAGATGTGCGCCATGCGGCCATTCCTCGCCGGTACGAGCGTCAACTTATGCTCTACCGTCTTGAATTCCCTGGCGACAGTTGCCGACGTCCGGCTTACACAGGTATGGTGATTTTTCTTTGCTGATTACCATGAATTTTAGCTCAATGTGTGGATCAGTTGTAGAGTGCTGGCCTCCGCTTACAGTGTTGCCAACGCAACCAGTTACAAAAACAGAACATTCCATTACGAATCATCAATAGATTGTAATAGAAATTCCTCCTAATGAAAATATACCTCCCTTCGCACAAAACACAATTGGGAACAGATATTTATTCTTTTCAAAATAAGCTCACCGGACAAAAAATTAGACACCGTAGTGCTAACGCACAGACGAATCATCAAGCCTCTACAGATGGCGCAGCGAACAAGTCTCGTGCTCAACTGCACACGCACTGCGTGTAAGCAAATACAGTAGAGACAATACCCGACACTCAGCGAGATATCGAGGTACAGCTATTAGAGCTCTCTCTAGCGGATTGACCTGAGAACTACTGATTCTGTCATAAGAGCACGTGTAGTTGTGTGTGAAGATTTTTGTGTTATTTAGGCCTACGTGTTTTCAGTGAATTGACATAATTAAATAGTAGCGTGTGTCATTCCTTGATATCTCCTCTCAACATGAGGGGAAAGGTATGTGCTGTGTTTGGCTGCAGTAACTATGAAGTAGAGAAAAATGCGCGGTCTTTCTTCAGTTTCCCTCGTGACAAGAAAATGTAAGAAATATTGTGTTTGCATATATATTCTTCCAGTGACAAAAGAGATTTTTATAGTACTTCATAACCTTCTGACCTGCTCGACCCATATTTTAACCAGCTTAAAATATAATACGCATATTTTATTGTATAGTGCAGCAGTTAACCTTCAATACCGATGTGTTGTTGTAGATGTGATCTGTGGGTTTGATTTAATTCAGGAAAATACATATGCATATGAGAGTGGCTGGTTGTGTTCCAAGTCACCCCATTTGGAACGCCGTAATTCGTTGTCAAACACTGAAGAAAATATGGATGATTTAAGAAATATACATATTTTGTTGAAACAATATGATGATGCAAATTTGCTTTACCCTAATGTAATGGCATTATGGCAAGTATTGCTTATAGGGAAAGTTTGAATGCTAAATTTATAGATTTTCTTTCTGTTAGTAGGCTTCAAGTTAAAAGGGAAATTGTCCAGCTCTTAAATGTAAATTCATTGAATCATGTGTGTAAGGAATGTGCCGATATTTTTGTTGACAAGTGTTTTAATATGATGAGAAAAAAGAAAAATCTAGCCGTGAACGTTCAAACAGGAATACTAAAGCTAAAAAGGTAATGCATAAATAATAACCTGTTAAAATAATTCTTCTTTCATTAATCCAGAATTGCTTTAGCAACTTTGAAGTTAATATCTTAGTAACACTGTTTTTCTAAAAGTAATTTATTTATCCATTTCCGTATATACATTTCCATTGATATTTGAATTTAGCGCGAATTTCAGGTCAAGCCACTAGGAGCGCCACTTGCGACTTGTCTCCCATTTTAACACGGCTAAATCCGGAAGTGTCGCATATTGTCTCTACTGTATTTGGTCTAAGCGAGCATAAGGCGGTAGCGATCAGTGAGTCATTGTCCGACTCGTTGGCTGAATGGTCAGCGTACTGGCCTTCGGTTCAGAGGGTCCCGGGTTCGATTCCCGGCCGGGTCGGGGATTTTAACCTTAATTGGTTAATTCCAATGGCCCGGGGGCTGGGTGTTTGTGCTGTCCCCAACATTCCTGCAACTCACACACCACACATAACACTACCCTCCACCAGAATAACACGCAGTTACCTACACTTGGCAGAGGCCGTCCACCCTCATCGGAGGGTCTGCCTTACAAGGGCTGCACTCGGCTAGAAGTAGCCACACGAAATTATTATTATTATTATTATTATTATTATTATTATTATTATTATTATTATTATTATTATTATTATTATCAGTGAGTCATTGATGCTTCAACTGGACAGTGTACGTCGATGGAGTGGCCTAAAGGGGCAACTGTACTTGGTCGTGCCCATGGCCATACAGGGTGTGAAGTTGCTGAATGTGTTGGTGTTTCGCAGCGGACTGTTCAGCGTGTCTACAAGCAGTGGTGTACAACACGTGGCCACGAAACACGATGTCAAAATTGTGGTCGGATAAAGATCCTCACCGAGAGGGACCAAATGCACAAAATCGTTTCCAAACCGGACAGGAATTGCTGCAGTCAGTGAATGAAGGTCCATCCCAACCTGTTAGCGAGAGAACATTGCGACGGGAACTGCATGCAATGAACATTCGAAGTCGATCAACTCGCAAGAGTCATTGGTCACACAGGCATTTATGGTTGAACATCTTCAATGGGCTAAAAATCATTGAACGTGGACAGTAGCTGAATAGCGAAACGTAATGCGGTCTGATAAATCAGATTTTTGCCTGTATTCCAATGACGCACGTCGTCGAATGTATCGAAGGCCAAATGAAGCATTTCATTCTATTGACACCCCGATTTTTCAAGATGACAACAGAAAAGTTCATCGGTCTGGACGCATGTGTGACTGCTTTTATGAACACTACCGCACCCATTACATCTCAATTGGCTGCAAAATCAGCTGACTTGAATCGCATTGAAAATCTGTGGCATATGTTGGAACAAGGAGTAAAACGCCAACATCAGCATGCGTGAAATTTGTTGGAATTGCGCGATCAAATCCTCAGTGAGTGGCTTAACCAGGATGCGACGTACCTGGACAACATTTTCCTAACTGAATCCAGGTGGTTATCAGGTCCAGAGGCGAGTTACGGTGCATTAAATGATACTTTTAATAATTTCTTCAGGGATGACTAATTTTTTGTCCTATGAGCATAAAAGGCATCGTAGGGTCAGGATCAGGAACAATATTGTAGAACTTCTCAAAAAGTCTGGCAGACTGTTTGAAGGAGTGCACTGTATCGCTAGCGATGGAATCAGTTCAAAATGCAGACAGGAAGAAAAACATCAGCGTTGTTGCTGATCCAACAATAAGGTGTGAGAGTAACAGTTCACATGCCCTCCAGTTGCTGGGAGGTGAATGGGTTGCTCTTCGGTGCGCGAGGATGGCATAACATTTTCACTTAATTTCCTGTTTCGTTTTTAAAAGACATTTGCTTAGATGTTTTACGTCATTCATTGTCAGTGGTAAATAACCACTTATACGATACATGTAAATAACATTTTGCTGGTTGAGGATAGCTGTAAAACAGGGAAATTTCAAAATAAAAAAAATATATAAGCTCATTTTATGGTAAGATAAATAGTGTGAAATTTGGAATGGCATTAAGCAAATTGCGATCTATATGATGCCGTTTCCATACGGTACTCCTTGTTCTAGGGCAGCTATCTCTTGTGGATTTTACCTCTTAAATATATAAAACCAGTCATAGGTTCTCACTGAATAAACATTTTTCTCCGCTACTCTGAATACATAGAATCATGGATTCGTTTTTGGGCTTAGAAAAGGAGAGAGCGAGTAATTAAAAGCTTACATTTTTACGTATAGATGACACTACTGACCTTGTACAGGGCTTCTCATATAAAGTCAGACCAAATGGACGGTGTTATTTATTTATTTACAAAGCACACGATACGATACACGTAAACTTTCACAATAAAATTGAACAAACATAAAATATAACAATATCAGGTACACAGCCTACTAATAACAACTGTCCAAATCGAAAACCATGAGAATGTCCATGTTCATAGCCAAGTCGTCGTGGGTCAAGTTGACGGTGTAATCCCTTCACATCAACTTATCTTTAAGAGACTATTTACACCTCTCCCGAATAGGCTTTTATTTGATGCTATATTAAACTATTGTATCCTATTAATATTGTTAAAGAGTGTTGGGAGGCGGATTAGGAGAGTTCGTTGAAGTATTGAGTGCCGAGTGTGGGGAATGTGGAGAAGAAGGTCTTTGGTTCTAGTGGAGCGGGAAGCTTCACGGAGGGAGAAGAGTGAGACAAGATGTTCCGAGCAGTAATGCCCGTTTATGATTCCGTGCAGGAAACTCAGGTCTATGGGAGCTGCAGTATGAGAAGCGTGCGCATAGTTCCTGACCTTGCAAGCAGCCTGCATGTGTTCGACCTGGTAAGCATGAGTCGCCAGTCTGAATCTCAGCTGTTAAATGGTGAGACAGTTATCATTGCAACACCGTGTTTATGAAGTCCCTCATTATGATAGGAAGATTGGTGGTTGATGAGCTGTTAGTGCAAGACGAATTATTGGGCCTATCTTTATCAAGATGACAGTAAATGCAGAGAGGTACCAAGATGACCTTTTGACGCCGTTCTTCGATCAGATAACGGAAAAAGAAGAATCGCGTGGGTGGTTTCAAAAAGATTCCCTTTTTACAATCTCGGAAGTGTTCGCAGACAGAGTGATCAGTGCTGCTCTATTTCTCCCTCGTTCTCCAGATCTAACAGTGTGTGAATTTTACTTGTGGGGTAAACTGAAACAAAACGTGTATAGAAAAAACCCTGGCACGTTGCTGGAACTGAAAGAAAGCATAACGAATGAAATCAGAAACATTACGATGGTACAAGTCACTCACGTCAGCCAGAATGTGGTTACCAGGTACAGTGCCTGTATAACTCAGGAGGGATGCCACTTCCATCATTTTTCGTTTAAGATTGTATACACGCTTAAAGCAGGGCGGCCGCGCGCGGCGTAAGTTCGGCTGAGGCAGCTGCCATAGCAGAGAGAACAACCACCGTGCGTTCGGTCTGAGTTTAAATGAGAGACCCTGTATACGTAGATGACGAAGAAGACAGGTCGCCACAGTTACAATGTTGTCGGGAAACTGATTACAGACCCTCCCAGCCAGAGCTGTATTTACGGGTCTGGGACCAGGGCGGCAAAACCGAGATTTTAGAATGTGCGCACTTACACAGTAGGCCTATTTGAAAGCAAAAGCGGGGTGTTCCGAGCTGTCAGAAGACGTATAAGCTTGAGCGGTACTAACAAAAAGGGGGAAAGAAAGGTCAACCTATTCAGTATCAGTTAAGTAAAGTCTGATTGTCTTTATTAAATGTTGAGACTAGTTCCGACCCTGTTCTTTGGGTCATCTTCAGCCTTAATCACAAAAAAAAAAAAAAGCATGCAGTACTATCACCAATAATAGACTGAAATTACCATGTCTTAGACTTCTTTACGAAGGTCGATCAAAGATAAACGGGATTTTTGTTCCTGAACATCAACAGTTGGTAGGACTGGCCCCGCGCTTCCGCTGTGCTTAGGCGGGACCGTTAGGAGTGGGCAGAGCGTGCTGTTAGATATTTACCGCTGTTTCGTCAGTAACACTCACGATGTCGGAGCAAAAGATGCACCCCTCCACTGCGCAACGCATAATTATAAATTTTCTTGCTCATGAAGGAGCTACAGCGGCGGAAATATGCCAGAGATTGACTGCACAGTTCGGTGATTGATCAAACATTGTCTAGGACGCGTGTGTTTCCCTGGCAGGAAGGACGACCGCCGTCCTCGGACCAGCATTACAGACGAAAACATTCGTGCCGTTAAAGACATTATTGATGACAATCGACGGGCGCGAGTATCAGAACTCGCAGAACAATCATCACAAACGATCCACAGTCCCGTTAAGTGTGTTCCAGATGGGTCCCTCGTCTTTTGACAGAGAATCTGAAGTTGAGACGTTTGGAGGTCTGTTAGAGGCTTACAGCAAGGTTGGCGGATCGTCACCTACGTCCACCACTACACTCCCTAATCCAAACAAGCCAGTAAGGAGTGGCGGAGGAAAGGGGGGCATCACCAGTGAAAGCCAGGACTAGACTGTCAGCTGGCAAGGTTCCTGCAGCCGTTCTTTTTTTCGATCGGCGAGACATTATGCTGATTGATTTTTTTGCATGAGCGACGCACAATCAGTGCTGCTTACTACTGCAAGCTGTTGAACAAGGAGACCGTTGTATCGCCGCAAAAGACGAGACCAACCAATTCAACAGGTCATCGTCCTCCATGACAGTGCGCGGCACCATACTGCAGCTCAGTCTCCTAGCTACAGAAAATGCACTGGACTACATTTGATCATCCTCCTTACAGCCCGGACTTATCCTCCTGCGATTTCCTTTTGTTCGCTTAAAGAAGCTCTAGGAGGGCAACGATTTGAAGATGATGAGAGTCAGGAAGACTTTGTGCGCAACTGGCTGGTGACACATGCATTTCCAAAGCAGGAAACTATGTGGATAATTAATTGTAATTGCCTTGTGTTTTCCAATAAATGAATTTAAATAAAAAATAAAACCCCATTTATATTTGATCCCCCTCGTATTTATATGTAAACAGCTACAACTCAACGACGACTCACATGTACTCATTAGCATATTACAATTATAAACAAGACATACCAATTTCATTGCATTATTGGTGACTGTATTGCATGCTCCATTAGATTTTTTCCATCTTGTGATTAAGGCTGAAGATGACCCAAATAACAGGGTTTCTAGTTCCAACATTTAATAAAGATAATTAGACTTTATTTAACAGGTATTGAAAAGGTGGACATTTCTTTCTCCCTCTTTGTTAGTGATCATTGTTAATACAAAACACAATGAAATTGATTACTTATGAAGCTTGAGTGGAGCGTTTAAAAGTAGGAAAGATAAAAAAGATAAAGAGGGAATTCAAGAAGACAAATGTTAATTTATTGGACGAGGAGTAAGCTATCTTCTAGTTTTCCTTCCTTATGAGTAACGTTGACTGTTGCAGATCAGCAACGGAGGGCCTGCAGTCTGTGAAGACAAAGGTGTTGGGATCCTGTTCTACAACAGTATTCTGGACAGCAAGGTGGACAGATTCTTCACACGCATTCACTCGTTCTTGCTGTTTATCATAAAACACATCCCAGACATTCCACCACCGCCACCCCAAGGCTCTTTCAACGACTTGATTTCTACCCTCTTAAAGGGATTCAAGCTTCGGCTTAATGTCACGGGACAATTTTGTCTGCCTGATGCACCTTAAAGATTGATTTGTTTGTGTATTTAACATGAAATAAACTGAGTACAGAATCCAATTATTCAGTGCATTTTGTGGTTCTTTCCTGTTTGATCCATACACACTTTTCAAATGACATGTACTGTCCAATATCTTCTTCGCCATTATATGAGGGCCATTCAAAGAGAAATGAGCTGGAGCTATAATATGAAACCGCTGAAAGGATTGCAATGCCATTGCCTGCGGAAGAAGGTGCGGTCCCTATAAGAGCGCTGAGGTCCTAAACTTGCCACTGGAGGAACATGGGTGCACACCACGTGACGACAGAGCGAGCACGAGCACGCGTTGATCGTCCACTACACACAGTCGTGCTGACAACAGTGAAGTGGAGGCTTCAGAAGAAGAGCAAAGGGGTGTAGAGCGTTTCCTGACAGCAGAAGGAGTGAGGGAACGAATATTCATCGAATAATGGCACAAATGTACAGAGAACATTGCATGTCCGTTGCATGGGTCAAAGCACGACACAAGCGATTCAGGGAAGGACGGATGTCGTTGGCCGATGATGCACGGTCTGGAAAGTCATACCGCATTACCGATGTCATTGTTCAGCAGATGGATGCCTTCTATGCAAGACCGGTGAGTTACGGTAGCGGCCACTGCAGCAAAGGTCAGAGTGAGCATCGGAAGTGTTCATGTCATCATTAAGGACAGACTGGAATTTCCCTAAATTTGCACCCAATGGGTGCCTCACAGTATTCAACTAGCACAAGAAGCGTGTCGAATGGACCTCTCTTGAACATCTGCTGTGCTATGCCAAGGAAGGTGATGAGCTCCTGTCATGAGTGGTCGCTGGAGGCGAGACATGGTGTCATCGCTTCGAATCTGAGTCAGAAAGACAAAGTCCGAGAGAATGAAGAAGTAGTGGGCTGAGAGAAAATCGAAAACTCCATTGTATAATTGACTAAAGTGGTCCAAAGAAGGCCATAAAATATAAAATAAAATTATACCCACAACAATTGACTTTGGAAGAAGAGCATCCAACAATGTCAATTCCATAGAATTATTAGACAAATGACAAACAGTAAAAAAACCAAGCAAAGACAAACTGAAATTAATAACGACGTCAAAACAAAACTTAAAGAAGGGCAGTTTATTGGGAGTAGTGTGAGGGGAACAATGATATACAGTTGTAAGAGCTTAGAATCCCAGCAATGAACTTCCAGGGGAACTTCCCTGAACATTTCTTCGAGTGTGCATCTCTGTGTACCAGCCAGTATTATCACTGTTATCACTGAGAGAAGTGTAACTGTTTCTTACACTAATGGTAATTAAAGTATTTCTTGGTATTCATTGCATGCTATGTTACATAATATGTCCACAGTGAGGTTGGCATGGAGTTCAAGAATTGGTATGGATCCCATAGCCATTTTTATAATGGTTAAAGACCCACCAATTTCATTTGTGAGGACTCATTTTTTTGCCAAAGTTTGGATTTTAATTGTTTTAAATAAAAAAATAATCTATTCATACCAAGTGAACACTAAAAACAGGAAATGATATTAAAGAATCAATTAGTTCTGACTTTGGTCTATAAGGGGTATAAAATTTAGTATATTTTTGAATGAGCTATGAAATATTTTGTTGTAAATTTTCTTCATAATTCTTAAAATACTTTCTAAGAGCCCTTGCGGGTCACAAAATATGGTTTTGTGGGCCGCCATTTGGAAACCTCTGCTATAGATTACCCCACATTAAGAAAACAGTACTGTTCTTATGGGCTTACAAGAAGTGAACACCCCCCCCCCCCGCTTAGACACGCGTAATTCCTTTAGGATTAAGGAATTTTAATGTACCTTTATATTGTATTATGAAAGGAAAAAGGATGAGACATTTTTTACCCTTGCATTATTAAAATAACTACTGAAGATTTTCTATTTCACAAATGGGTTTGCAGGGAGAATGCACAATGGCAGGAGCAGTCATTGCTTTGGTTCGTAACTTCATATTCTTTCTGTGTCGCTCTGGTATGCATAACACGTAATCCAGTATTCTGTGAAACCTGGCAGCTTACTACTCTTGTAGAGAAGCCGTCTATTTATGCATTTTGTATATTTTTTATTGTTTATATCAGTACAAACTTGCCTTGTGTTGAGGGAGAGTTTTGTGATCAATTAGCCTACGTCTGCAGTTATATTTACTTTACGGATGAGGCTGAGGAGGAAACAAAAGTAAACTGTGCTTAATTTGAAGCTTATTTTTTCCCACTTTGTTGTCTTAAAAGCTGAGTTTCACAAATTTTCCCGTGATGGTGTTGAGCAGAGACGTTCAGAATGGCACCCTTGTTATCATAAGAGCAGTACCGGAACCATTTTCTTAAAGGGGCCCATTCTCATTCGAGCGGGTTTGCGACTTTGGTTTCATTGAATGGCTCAAATGTGCATATGGGATGCTTCGTGGCTGGGTCCGTGTTGGCAGTTCAACAGATAAACCAGCAAACCCGACGTATCTGCCAACCAGTCAGAGTGTGTATGGCCAACCACCTGACCGGCTCGCCGTGCTTTTATCTGTAGCTTCATCTGGTTTACAAGTATTCCTGAGTGAGTTACTTTGTGAAATTAATTATCCAGAAGAACAATACGACTGTTGAGGAGAATAAGCAATTCTGGGAAGAATATATTGAAATGTCCTGGGCGAGTCCTTGTTTCCTAATACAGTAGCTGAGGAGATATTACTAAATTTCATGTCTTCATAACTTCTCCCTGTCACTAGAAATCGCAATGTTAGAATTAACATTTCTTCAACACTGATGATACAAAGCTACATATATCTCATATTTCCATGGAGATAACACAGCGGCTTCCTTTGTGCACAAAAATATGCTATAGAAACTCCAGGGATATCGATCGATCTCAATCAGATCAAAGAACTTCAGTAACTAGGTTCTCAAGAAGAACAAAACATAATGTCGAGGTGACTTAGCCGTTGGACCAGTTACAATAAACCATGATGTCAAACCCGAAAAGGTTAAAGGTAGCAGATGAATATTGTTATTTGTATAGTAAAGTCACTAACGATGACAGAAGTAAGGAGGACATAAAATGCAGACTAGCACAAGCAAGGAAAGTCTTTCTTGAGAAAAGAAATTTGCTCACTTTGAACATTTAGGAATTAGAAGGATGTTTTTGCAGACTTAGGTCTGGAGTATGGCACTGTATATAACTAGCTCAGAAAGAAAGAGAATACAAGCTTTTGAAATGTGGTGTTATAGAAGAATGCTGAAGGTTAGAGGGATAGATCAAATCATGAATGAAGAGATACTGAATGGAAATGGTGAGAGGAGATCAATTTTGCTAAATTTGATGAGAAGAAATTGAATGATATGACACATCTTAAGACAGTTCAGTTGGTTTTTGAGGGAAGTATAGGGGGTAAGAACAGTAGGGATAGACCAAGGTACGAATATGACAAGCAGATTAGATGTAGGATGAAGCAGTTACGCAGAGATAAAAGTTTGGCACACAATAGGATGGCATGGAAAGCTGCGTCAAATTAGTCTACGGACTGATGACTCAAACAACAAAAATATTTATACCATGATGTAACAGGAAGGCATAGGCCCTGGCACATATAAATTTCAAATTTTATTTTCTAGCATACAATTCAGTTCCGCTGCATGAACAGCTGTGTGAGAGAATGTTCTCGTACCTACTGCACGACACGAGGGAGAAGGCGAGTCAAGCAAGGTCAAGTGATGTCAGCGCCGCCTGAAGCTTACTTCCCCTACCGAAGTTTCTCGATTATATTTTTACGAACTTTTTAACGCCTGGACCGATTAACACGAGGCCATCGCCGAATTATAGCAAATGTTCTGAAAAAAACCTGCAAATTTGAAGTAAATCCGTCCAGTGGTTTCCGAGATATGACAATTTAAAGTTTGGGAGAAATACTTGCCCCTCATCACCTGATTCCAAGCGCTGCCCACCAGACGTGTATATATAGGCCACTGGGCCAAGGCCATAGTCAGTGCAGTCCCGTGTACAGAGTTATGTGTGCACAGTGTGTGTAGAAAGTATGCTCCGTCGCGATTCGCGAGAACATAATAGTGGCCGTACTCAAACGCTGTTGTAATAGTAAAAGGACGTCATACCGTACGTGAAGTTTCCGCCGCGCTAACCACTTCTAAGACATATTTCCCTTACAGTGAACTGCGTGAGACTGTATTTACTCAACATTCGTCCCATAACAGGGTAAAAATTAACTATTTTCATTGTGCACTGTCTCGATCTTTCGATCACTACGGTGAGAAATCCAGTGAACATTAAGGACATTTTTCTATAATATTAAATAGTACGGACTAGTGTGGTGTGAATACAACCATAAAACCGCCTTAATCTGTTAATAATATTTGTTCAGAGACTGTGATAGATCACGTTTTCAAGTGCTTATGAACTGTGTATATAAAAACTGTGTTTTCTATAGCATGGACTGTGAATGTTAATTCAACGCCGTTAAATCAATATAAAAATAGAACTGTGCATTACGGCAGTGTGTAATATTAATATCCACAATATTTGTGAATTCAATAGTGCCAATTGAACTTTCCGTGTTCCGACATTACTTCCAAGAACAACGGAAATCTTGGCAAAAGTGCTACAAGATCCTGCTACATTAAATGTTGCTTCCAACGAGGGATTTACATGGTTTCTTCAGTTATGGTACCCATTGAGGGACGTCGACGAGGGAGATTGACATGGTATCTTCACTGAACATCGCCGGTGCAGAGTTCGAGTCTTGGTTCGCACTCCGCGGAATGTTCCAGACACCGTACAGCACAACTCCAACATTAGTAAACAGATCTTCTTGTAATCTGAGTGAGTAATCACAACTGACTGACTTTTTACCAAGCACTTTGTTCAGTACAGTGTTCTTACAATTGCTGCGTGTGGATATTAATTCATAATTTCGTCAGTTGAAAGTTCATATTTTGCTGTAAATTCCTTTCTAAGTCATTAAGTAATTGAAGTGCTTTATTCGTTTCATTTTTTCAATTTAAACAAACTGAAAGACATACTGCAAGAGTTCAAATATTTAATTTATCATACTTTCCATGACAAGTGTGTGTTTATTTTGTGTTTCAAAATTTAGAAAGACTGTAGGTCAGCACCATACATGATGAACTGACAATTTCCAAGGTGCTAAGTAATACGTGTGTGGTTTAACATTTAGAAAGACTGTAGGCTATTCATGATCTATAGAAGAACAATCATTATTTTTGAAATTCTCAAGAAAACAGACGTCAAGAAAATCATAAGATAAATCTTTTCTTTTACATTTTGGCAAATATTAACTACCAAATTGAGTTGCAAGTGCAGGGTGATGTATCTGTGGCTATTATTAATAAATTTCATACAAAAAAGAATTACCATCTATTATTCGCCCTGCGATACTATCCATCTCTGTACCTGCTCCAAAAAACACCAGACACTACCTGAGATCCTTCCCATGCTCAAACCCCACAATCATTTCCCGGTACAATACAGAGTGGGTAGTCGCCAGGGTGATCAGTATGCAATCTATGAGCACCAAATCATTTTGCACCACTGGGGCAGTAGATGCAACCGGCTGATGGCGCTGCACCCAATTAAACATTTTTCACTTGGCATGGATTTTGTGGAATTCCAGAAACAGACTCTGACCTCCTCAAGGAGTTTTTGATAAAACTGAAGCAATTTCAATCCCATAAGTATCAGTAAGGATTCACTGTAGGTCATAATTTTCAAATGACACAGAGCTTATCTTTCACAAAACTGTCCACGTCCCTTTTACTAAATAATTTGCAAGAAATCATGCTTTTAAGAAGGCACTAGTAACTTGGTTATAAGGCTATTTTGTTGAAATATACAGCAAGACAGAGAAAAAAAACCTGAAGCAACCAGGAGAAATGGTTGGATGTCAAAGTAAGTTCGTACATGTACATATCATCAGCGGGTATGTAATGATTAGAGCTGCAATTCTCTGTGACATACAGAACAGCCGCCAGTGTGTTGTTACTAGATCTCTCAGGGTATATAAGGGGTATGAACAGCAGCAGATGTTGAGTGATCGCTGTGAAGGACACGGAGATGGCGCATTTTCATGCGAGACAGTGCCATCACCTCCTAACAGAGTTTGAAAGGGCCCTGATTTTGGGTCTCTGTTTGGCCAGTCGGTCAAATCATGCAATATCCAGATTTGTGGGGCATTCAGATGTGACAGTGGCCCAATGTTGGACTGCATGGGAACATGACGGCAGGCATACTCACTGTCAAGGTTCCTGTTGACCACGTCTGACCACCACAAGGGAGGAGAGGTGTATTATGCACCAAGCACATTGTAACCCCTGCCATTCAAGAACAAGTGAGGGACTCCCTGCATCATTCTGTGTTATCCCGCACCATTGGTCGGACACTAACAGCACCCGGACTAGCGAAGTACAGTCCCAGGCAAAGGCTGCCATTATCACAACACAAACAGCTGCGTTTGGAGTGGTGCTATGACCAGGAAACATGAACTGCTAATCGAAACAGACTTTCAACGTATTAGGTCGTGATACGTACATGTAGTACGTGTTGAAGAGATGTTAAGTACAGAACAAAAATGGCCAGACGGACACCAGTGGGATCCGAACCCACGACCTAATACGTTGAAAGTCTGTTTCGATTACAATGCGGTTGTGAAAATTCAATATTCATTGACATGCCCCACAACGGGCGACTTAAACGCACTCTACAGTTTGCTAAAAGGAGTGCCAGACCTGTCGCTCAGATCCTTTCAAACAGAACAATGATGGCCTAGGCCACCATAGCTCAATTGGTAGAGCAACTGATGCGATATCGGGAGGTTGTGGGTTCGGATCCCACTGGTGTCCGGCAGGCCATTTTTGTTCTGTACTTAACATCTCTTCAACACGTACTACATGTATGTAACACGACCTAATACGTTGAAAGTCTGTTTCGATTACAATGCGGTCGTGAAAATTCAATATTCATTGACATGCCCCACAACAGGCGACTTAAACGCACTCTACAGAGTGCTAGCAGCAGTGCCAGACCTGTCGCTCAGATCCTTTCAAACAGAACAAAGATGGCCTAGGCCACCATAGCTCAATTGGTAGAGCAACTGACGCGAAATCGGGAGGTTGTGGGTTCGGATCCCACTGGTGTCCGGCTGGCCATTTTTGTTCTGTACTTAACATCTCTTCAACACGTACTACATGTACGTAACACGACCTAATACATTGAAAGTTTGTTTCGATTACAATGCAGTCATGAAAATTCAATATTCATGAACTGCTAACGAATGGCATCGCATTGTGTTCAGCGATGAATGACAGTCTGCACTTCCCCAGATGACCATCATCTGTGAGTATGGTGGTGACCGGAGGAGAGATCCGATGCTTCCAAGGTTTTGGAAAGCCACAGCAGTGATATTCCTGGTGTCATGGTGTGGGAAGCCATCAGGTATAACTTCAGGTCACAGCTCATTAGTGGTTTACGAAACTCTGATGGCACAACAGTACGTCACACACATCCTGCATCCTCAGGTGTAACCTCACATGCGACAGTATCATGGTGCCATTTCTGAACAGGACAATGCTCGTCCACGCATGGCATGTCTCTTTATGATCTGTCTGCATGATGTTGAGGTACTATAGGCCTGTCCTCGATAGAACATGTTTAGGGCCAGCTCGGACGTCAACTCTGTCCCAGTGCCAGTATCCACGATAAAATGACCAGTTACAACAGCTGTTGACCACCTTGTCTCAGGAGAGGATACAATGGCTTTATGACACTCTTCCTAACTGAATCAGTGCATGCATCTAGGCCAGAGGGGGTGCTACATCATACTGATAAGTGGGCTCGTACTGCCAAGTTGTTTGTAAATTTGACTCAATTTAGTAATCACTAGAGCCCAGATTTCCAGGCACTATCAAATCTAAAATTATGCATGCATTAATGCACTATCAAATGACAGAACATACAATAAGGTGGAAAATATGCACTATCAAAATTCACTTCAACATTGTTAAATTTTCACTTTTTTTTGAAACTTTGTACACCAACTAATTTCTCTACATTGTCTTCATATAAGTTCATTCGTTTATCTGACAGAACATTGCTGAACACAGAAAATGATCTTGCTACGTCACAAGAAGTGACAAGTTCATACTTAAATGAAGACATTTAGGATGAAGTATACCTGGAGATACCTCTTTTTAAAAACTGACTTAGAAATTCCTTTCTTCAATCCATTTAGACACGAGGTCTCTTCGTAGACTTTTAACAGGTGGCATGACACCAACAGTTCACAGCACAATCCAACAATACATTACAATTTGAAGCATGTAAGCATGCTGCTTTCGAACTCCCTTCTATTCTCAATTATTTCATCCTCAGATGTGTAAACAGTGAAAGTTCGGAGTAGGAAATTCAAGGAAAACGAAACAGGATTCAGTGCAAAACCAAGGTTTGTAAGCTGCCATCTCAGTAACGCGGCGTAACAGTAATGTGATTCAAGTTTTGATTTCTTCATCTAACATAGACGAAAAAAATAAATAGCATTTAGTAATGCAAAATTTAGGGTTCAGTTTCACTGTGACACCTTATTTCTAACGATTAGAGCGGTCAACGTGGGGTCTCCCCGGTGTTTGGACTGCACAACTTACTTTGCCAATTTACTTGAACATTGTGTGCATTTTATTATTTTTAGGTAAAGAAAATTTATTGATATAATTGAAAGATGTAACGTGTATTCTAAAAAGGCAAAAATATATACACTTTATGAAAATGAACATGTTTTAGAGAACACGCAAATAAAGTCAAGAAATTCAAACACAGGACTGCTCTGCATAGAGTTTTGAAATCAAATAGCAGATTACTGTTCCCAATGAAATGAAGCAAATTTAGTTTTCATCTTCAGCTTCTTGACTGCACTTTTCACAGGTAACCTTATGCTGACTATGATTGCGGCACACATTTCGACGATATAAGTCACAGGTAACACCAGTCTTCGTATTTTTTATGCGTTCCACAAATGAAGCAGGTTTTCTTTTGTGATGCACACTTCATAGTCTCCTTGGCTTCATGAAACTTCGATAAGAATATCTGTAAATCACTTGTAAGAGACAGAAGCTGAGCTCTTTCTCTGAGATTTACCTCCATCAGACTCAGTCCTAATTCAGTGAGATATTTCCTTCTCACAAAATCCTTTGGTGGGCTGTTGGCCAAAAATATCTTGTATGAGTTTATACCTGCAATATCGAGTTCACGGAGAAACACTACAAGAAGCCATCGCCTGGTTTTCCTTGGTGTTGTATATGTAGAACACATCTGATCAACAGTATCTGTGCCACCCTTGGTCCCATTATAGTCAACGATGATCAATGGTTTATTAGTTGTGGGATCGATTTCACCTGTGTCATTCATAGTTGATAGAAGAAGGACAACTGTCTTCTTTTTCTTCACATAGGACATTACTGTAGTTTCATATCAGGTTGGAATCCAAACGTGCTAGAGCCAACCTGGCAAGATTAGTCCATTAGAAATTTGGGAGGCATTTGCCTATTCTTTTTAATAATGTCCTGATGAATGTCAGTCCTTGCTCCAATAGGTATTCGGCCAATGGACTGCTACTATAGTAATTAACAGTGGTAACATCCATATGTGAATTGCTTATTGGGTCAGTCAGTCTTTTGACGATGTTCATTGGTTTGCTCGGCTTGTTTGCCACAGTAGTTTTCCAAATTGAACATGTACCAAATGTCCTTCTGTCATACAGAGCATAGAATTTGAGCCCATACTTAGCTGGTTTTAGAGGCATATACTGGATAAATGTACAACGGCCACAGAAAGCTACCAACGTCTCATAAATAGTTACAAATTCCCCTGGAGAGTAGGAAGCCTGACAATTAGCAACAAACTTCAAATGGAATTCTCCGACGGATGCTAATCTGTCTGCCACAATTCGTACATTTCTAGTACTTAAGTCATCAAAACGTAAACATCTCATCAAAAACAGAAAGCGCCTGGAGCTGAAATTTGCTGTCAGGATTATAATTCCAGTACCGTCTCGTGACCAAAGTTCAAAAATTTGCTCTTTTTATTTGCAACAACAAATTATGCCCCTAAAAGTGCCATAATTCGGTATGTGTACTATCCTTGTAGTCCCTACTTCGTGACTCCGGATTCTTTGACCAACACTTGGCAACGTAAATGTTAGTGTATCTTACAATATCATTGATCATTTAAATGGAAATTATTTGCAGGAAAGCATCCATCAGTGTTGGAGTGTTTTGTGAACGTGCTTTTGGCCCGGGAAAAGTCTTCACGCTATTTTTCGAATGGGTTCTACAATAATTCAGATATACAGGAGTACTTTTCAAGATCGTTTCACCATCTTTTCCAATATAAAATATGACGTCGTTGTACCCTGTGTCCTCTTCCATTGGAATATCACTCGTAATAGATTGTGCCGAGTTACTAGAATGATTGTCATCCACCAAACCTTCTCCTTCAAAATCGATGTCACTTTCGAAATCACTGTCACTGTCTACTTGGTCTTGCTCCGAGAGTTCCATAAGACACTGTCGGATGTCATCAGGTTGAATATATCTCCTTCAATCCCTGTAGTGAAAACAACCCAGATCACTATATTTATATACGTATATTGCTCGAACGTGCAATTATATACATAATGAAGTATCCAACTCCATTAGTCACTAAAACATCCTGGAAGGAATGTTGTTAAAGTGGAAATAAAGTATAATACCGCTTGGAACAGTAAACGTAAGCTCCAAAAATTCTTACATTTCTGTGCGCATTGCAGTGTTAGGACCGCTCCCAGCAAGATGAACAGTGGGGGCTGTCTTCCGACTGAAAATACTTCCTGCACAGGAATGAAGATAAGCCACCTCCTCATTGATGTGTTTAGGGGACAATTCTTTAAACCATGCCGTAGCCTCCAAGAGTATTGGACTTTTATAAGACAGAACTCTAGGCAAGGGTTTCCTAAACTTTTCACCTATAAGGCTCCGTGAGCATATCACACACATGTCCAAGCACCCCTTAGCCACAGACCATAACAGTGCATTCAGTAAACAAAAAAACATAATTTTGTAATGTTACCATGTTTGATTTTAATAATATAATTTAAGATTAATATTTACATTCCTTGAATGTTTATTGTAACTTCATGTACATGAAGGTACTTTATAATTGCACAGAAATTATAAAACAGTGTGACACCTGGCTAATAATTACTTCTGGATCTGGTAACTTGCTTGAAAAAATTCACTTGGCGCAGTTGTTGGATCAGTGGGACAGATGGTGCTGTTTTACAAATGTTGCCACTCGAACTGAAGATCAGCCTCCACATGAGCTCGGTTTCTGTACTTTGTTTTGATTTGTGTGAGAGCAAAAAGGTAGACAAGTCTGTTGTCATTAAATATTATAGCTTAGAAATTTGACCAGTAAGGTTCTGTCAGCTAAGGTGCAATATTGTGTGAGCGTTGTCAAGGCATTCTCGCTCTTCATAACGTATGTGCTGCGGGTCAGTATATCTCCAAAAACATTATCACATAGGAGGTTTTGTCCCGGCAACGACGATATTTCCTTTCTAGAAAATGCAGGGTAAAGGGGATGGATCCAAAAGTCAATCAGAGACGTGGAGTTGTGATACATTCATGGAACTTCCTGGAGCTAAACGTGTCACTGCATCTGATTCTCACCTACATCATACTTCAATTCATTTTTCATTTTCTCTCTGCCAAGATACTCTGATTAGTTGATCTTCATACATTATTATTTTCATGCCCATATCAACAGTTTGTCAGTTACAATTATAAGGTGAGGAGTTCCCACACAACAAGTATTTGATTAGGTGGAACCTCACCACCTGATAATTGTGATAGTTGACATGCTTCAAGGGAGGGCAGTTCAAAAGGGATTTCTGATCCACGAGATTTTATCAACCACAGGCAGAAAATATCATCTGAATGTGGGTACTAGCAATTCCAAGTGTCTCACAATTACATCACTTACACTACCCTGTAGTATTTGTTTTTTTCCCACTGCTTGCTTGTACCATCTATCAGCCAAGTTAAGAGTTAGATACACTGAGTGTAAGTTATACAACAGTGAAGATATAGTCCCTAATAATATTATTGGCTTTACATTCTAACTAACTTTTACAGTTTTGGAGATGCTGAGGTGCCAGAATTTTGTCCCACAGGAGTTCTTTTATGTGCCAGTAAATCTACTGACTTGAGGCCAACATATTTGAGCACCTTCAAATACCACCAGACTGAACCAGGATCAAACCTGCCAAGCTGGGGTCAGACAGCCAGCGCCTCAACCGTCTGAGCCACCCAGCCCGGAAATATAGTCCCTAGATGGTGTATGTATAGTATGTGTAAAATAAAATTTCCATCTGCAAATACTCACAACTTATATTATTATTATTATTATTATGGGCTCCTTAGATTATTGTCGAGGCCCCCCCAGGGGTCTGCGGACCACAGTTTGGGAATGGCTGTTCTAGACCACAAGTTTTACAAGAATATAACCACATATAACGTGGCTCAGCATATATGCTAAACAGACGCATGTATAATGCCTCGACAACAGGGATAACCTTGATGGCTGTTAAGACTAATTTAGTAGCTGAATTGCTTTTCTTCCACAGCACGACTGAAAAATGTAATTATCTATCAACATATCAACTTTAACTTATGAGCTTTGAGGTTACCCATTAATGAAAATGAACTACCGCATTTTTCACAAAGGAAAGGTTTCTCTCCACTATGAACAACTGAATGTATTTGCCACGTCCTCTGGTGTTTAAATGTCTTACCACACGTACTGCAGGTATAAGGCTTCACAGCAGAATGCACTGCACTATGTTTACTCAAACCATAGGCTCTAGTGAAGGCAAGACCACAATGTGAACAAACATGTGAGCGTTTACCCGTATGCGTCCGCATGTGCGACCTCAAACTAGCCTTCCATGCATAGCGCTTGCCGCATATTGAACAAGAGTACGGCGTTTGATCCGAGTGGATGATCATATGTTGATTTAGCCGTTTCATCTCAGTAAATTTCTTATTGCACACTTCACAAGAATACAAGACATTTCCAAGGAATGGACAGTTGTCATCCTTGGGACAGCAAGTAGTCGAGAACTGGTGTTTCATATTATGTGCCATATGCTTCTTCAAAATATCTTTATCCTTGAAACTCCTTCCACAAGAAGAACAGTTCCATGTAATTTCACCTGTCAGAGAAGTGACTGCTTTTATTTCAGTAACACCAGTGGTGGTAGAAAGCAATGAGGAAAGAACCCTGTAATAGTAAGATGAAAACTATTTAGAACATATCAAGTAATTTTTAAGCTAGAGTACAAAGACACTTGTCACAACATCAAAATTGAAAGGTCTTTTGATTACAACCTAGAACATTAGTTAATGGAATGCCTATTACACCAACATACACCTCAATAGGAATTTGTAATACCATAAATATGACCTCAATGATCTCTCCAACTACATATGTAATACCTCTTTTTTTTTTGCTATTTGCTTTACATCGCACTGACACAGATAGGTCTTATTGCGACGATGGAATAGGAAAGGCCTAGGAAGTGGAAGGAAGCAGCCGTGGCCTTAATTAAGGTACAGCCCAGGCATTTGCCTGGTGTGAAAATGGGAAACCATGGAAAACCAACTTCAAGGCTGCCGACTGTGGGGCTCGAACCCACTATCTCCCGATTACTGGATACTGGCCGCACTTAAGTGACTGCAGCCATCAAGCTCGGTTCTAACACCTCTAGGCATAGCATAATACTAGGCCTGATTTTAAGTAAGGGCTGTTTGAAAATAACTATACAACGAAAGGCGATTTTCAAACACCACATTTATATGCAGATTCTACATACTATACTCTATTTTTCAACATAGGCATCAAGTTTGTTTGAACAATTATCATACCTTACAACTAAGTTTTGAATACCATCTTCACAGAAACTTGCCACCTGTTCCGATAACCAAGAATTCACGGCCATTTTCACTTCGTCATCATTATTGTAGTGGCTGCCGCTGAGATGATGTTTGGCATCTGTCCTCACAAGTATTGTCTTCAACTGAAGCCACCAAATCGTCTGTGATCAGAGATGAGTGATCGGAGTGGGCCTCATATTGGACATTGTGACGGCCATCTTTGAAGTCTCAAACCCACTTACGCACTTTGCCTTCACTGATAGCATTAGCACCGTACACTTAGCAAATCTGTTGGTGAATTGTCTGCAGTAGACAGGTCCCTTGCCGAACCTCGCACGGGGTGGGCGAGTCGATAATCTTGATCATTTAAGCAAGCACAGAGCACAACCATACAGGTTAATAACAGAGCTGCAACTGAGCACCATTTTTCCGAGGTATGCTGGCACCTGACGCACATGCTTGTTGCGACACGCGCGAACTACTAGTGTGTACAACAAAATGGTCCTTACTTAAAAAAACATGCCTCGTAATTGACCCTTCTGTCCGATTTAAAGTTGGTCTTCAACAAACTAAGGAGGTGGATAAAACAAGAAAGCCATCTATGAACCTACTGTTAATTATTTCAAAGTCACATACAAGCTCAAATGCATTGGTGTAATAGCTCTACTGGTAGGAGCACGAGGTGCTATACCTTCTATTTTGATGAATTTTGAAAAAGTATCACATTCCAACTTCCATACAAGATGAGATAGTCACCATAGTACTACAAAGAGAGTTGTCAAATTCTGAATCACCATCTGAATCCACAATTCTACATTTTTGAAATTTTATAAAATATCATACTTGCATATTGTAATTATAACTGTAACATTAAATATTGATGTCATATTGGTATACTGAGTCCTTTTACCTCCAATGGGAAGCAGTTTTGTGAATTAGAAAAAGTTTACAAGTTGTTTGATATCACACCGACACATGGTATGATAGGATAGGAAAGAACTAAGGGTGGGGAGAAAATGGCTGTGGTCTTATTTACGATACAGCCCCAGCATTTACCTGGTTTGAAAATAGGATACCACAGAAAATCATCTTCAGGGCTGCCAACAGTGAGGTTCAAACCCACTATCTCCTGGATGCAACCTCACAGCTGTGTGTCCCTAACCGCACAGCCAACTCGCTAGGTACAAAATAAATATGACAACACTTTTGGTCAATGACACACTAACACATATTCTGTACTGCACCAATTTGTCAAGATACAAACTTGCAAAATTTTAATAACAGTGATGATTAAATTTTTTTTTTACAATCTGCTTAACTTTGCACTGACACAGATAAGTTTTATGGTACGATGGGATAGGAAAGGCCCAGGAATGGGAAGGAAGCGGCTGTGGCCTTAATTAAGATACAGCCCCAGCATTTGCCTGGTGTGAAAATGGGGAAACCACAGAAAACCATCTTCAGGGCTGCCGACAGTGGAGTTCGAACCCACTATCTCCCGGATGCAAGCTGACAGTTGCGAGCCCCTAACTGCATGGCCAACTCGCCCGGAGGTGATTAATTATGCATAGGGTAAGTTGCCCTCACATATGAATGAGTTCTTGTACCCTTTGAAGCAGAATAGAAACATACTTGAAATAATAAATAATAATAATAATAATAATAATAATAATAATAATAATAATAATGTTACTGGTTTTATGCCCCACTAACTAGTTTTACGGTTTTTGGAGATGCAAGGTGTCAGAATTTCAATGTGTAAGAGTCCTTTTAGGTGTCACTAAATACATACTAACACATGGCCGATGTGTTTCTGCATGTTCAAATACCACCAGAATCAGGCGGGATCGAACCCGCTAATTTCAACTCAGAAGGCCAGTGCTCTACGTCTGACCTCTTCAACCTGGAAAGATACTAAACCCAACGCAGACACTCCAAGGTATTTTGGTCTTAAGCCTCATTTATGATTTTCCCCCTCTTTTTAGAGATATACAGATCTCAGCAAAAATCAATGACATACACTGGACTTCCCTGATGCCTTATTGTTCTTGTTTTTACAGTCACCAAAATACACACAATGGGCACACCACCAAAATGTTATTAGCTAAAATTCTATCTCAAAATGCAGTAAGTAATTGGAAGAAAGCCACTGCCAAACAATTTGACACAAAAAAGGATATCCATGAAAAGTAGGATTTGGTTTAAGAACTGATGGGAATTTTAGTATGGATTTTCTACTTCGTATTGTGACACATTCTTTAACATTTATTTTGGGTGTACCTAATTAACATCTGTTCTTCCCATGCTATCTTGTGTCATAGGAATAAAAATAACCAGTCAAGAGGTGTTTCATGCCTGTGTAAAGTTAGTTAACTCAAAATTCCATACTAAGATTGCCTCAGTAAGCCGAGGTGTGCCCTCAACATGGTGATATGCACATGAACATCTGTTCCCCAGTCACATACTACTGTGCAATCAGCAGTTGGGGTGTTGGCTTATTATTCTTGACTAGGTTAGATGGACATCTTTCGTTAACCATACTCAGTACAATATCTACTGAAGTATCAAGTCATATACAGTATATCTGAGCATTGGTCCAAAAAGGTGGTAAGCACCAACATGGCAAATTTGAGTATTACAGGTTTGCCGAATGTACTCTACATGCTTATCTCCTTATATCCTGAAATCAGCAGTAAATGCCTTCTTTGAATAGTTTCCAAAACCATTACAAAATGACAACTTGTATTTCTTTGATGAAGGACAGTGGTTTATGCCATTACAATGGCTTAGAGTAAGAAGATGTAGCTTCTTTAACAATTCTCATGACGGTGTTATCACGCCACTTCACCGCACGTGTGAGTGAAAATTGAAACTCACCAGAGTTTACAGCGGCATGATATTGAGGACTGTTTCGTGAATATAGATGACGAGGTGGATGAATTGGAGTATGAAGAATTATATGCTGGTATATCTGAAGTTGTGTACTTGAAGGATACTATACAATAAGCACGGTATAACAAAATAATGAGCGTTTACTAAACAGTACAATTTCCTCAACCACTTCACAGTTCAAGCGGGTTATACCAAATGTGCTCATCACTCAAATCAACCCCAGGCTTATGCATAGTTAGAGGTTTGAGTACTTTCTTCTACAACCAAGAAGTATGCAGCTAGGATATGCCACGTTTACAGCATGAAAAATAAGAAATCAGGTAGGAAAGATACTCGAAAAGCAGACATGCCCTCAGTGTGAGCAGTGTGGTGTTGGGCTGTGTATGGAGCCATCCTTCAAAATTTACCACACAAAGAAACAATATGATTCCGTGTAATAATGTACCTAAAACTCATAATAATGGTGTAAAACATGCTATAAATTCAATCCATAGTGATATTAAGTGTGCCCGCCCTGTGGTGTAGAGGCCCCAGGTTCGGTTCCTGGCCATGTCATGGATTTTTACCCATATCTGAGAGCTGGTTTGAGGTCTACTTAGCCTATGTGATTACAATTGAGGAAACATCTGATGGTGAGATGTGGCCCCGGACTAGAAAACCAAGAATAACGGCTGAGAGGATACGTCATGCTGACCACAAGACACCTCGTAATCTGCAGGCCTTCGGGCTGAGAATCCAATATAAATGGAGAATGCCTGTGCTTGTGTTCATAGACAGTGCTCTCTTGGGGTTCTGCTATACGTTAGGCTTATCCACTAGTATGATTAATAGATTCTTCAGTTGTTGATGACAAGTCTAATGTATAACCAGAGGTAAATATGTAAATATATAAATATTTCAATACATACTATATATTTTAAAGTGTTTATGTACCTGTACTTTAAAATAGTTAATCCACACGAATTTTATGCCTAAAAGATACACCTACACTTGTTTTTAGATTGTACATATAGCCAGTTTTTACTTTGAAACATGCCCGATTTGAACGTTGGACACATTCCAATATTATGACTTTTCTACTAGGCAAGGCATATTAACCACTTGACGTACTTTGACGGATCTCTCCGTTCTGGCTCTCGACTGCACTCCAGTACAAAGACGGATTTCTCCGTCCGCGCATAGTGTTTATTTCCGGACCCGGTCCAAGCCGGTTTCCTTTGTGAAAGGATTTGATATTAGTAAGGTAACCTCTTGACAGATGGAAGCACTGTTTTATTCCATTGATGTATTCAATAAACACTTCTGTGCAATTATTCTGTGGAAAGAATAATTTGTATCTTAGCAACCTCATCGTAAGCGAAATCATGGCTGCCTCCAAGTTGAGAGACGAAGCGATTATAAGGGAACTTTACAAGAGAGCGACTTTGATATAGAAATAAACTATGAAGAATTTAGTGGAAGTGAAAGTAGTTCATGTTACCGTGACGCGAGTGCTGGTAGGGGTGAACAAAGTACTGTTTTGCTGCCAAATGTGTCGATGAATTTTAGGCCTACATCTGATGCCATACCAATGGCTTCTAATAATATTTTACACAATAGGGAATGGAACTGGGAGCATGTAAGTAATACTTCAGAGTGTAATTCATTCATCGCAACTGGTGAAATAAACAGTGTTGTTCGAAGGCGCCTAGGACAATGCCCAAACGAACTGCAAGTTGTAACGAATTTCTAACAGCAGACTATTGGGAACATCTAACCAAAGAGACAAATGCTTATGCAAGTAAATGTCTTGTATCAGCTGCCAAAGATATAAATAGGGTAATGACATATGAAAAAGAACACTGGCTTCCTGTATCTATGGATGAAATGTAGGCCAGGTTACCTTGAAGTGGTAAAGTATGATGGCAAGCAGAAGTTCAGACTCAATCTTGTTGTTGACTACAACTGTGCAATGGGTGGAGCTGATTCCCATGACCAGAGACTCGCATCATTCCCCTTGATGAGGTAGTATGTAAAAGGATACAAAAATATATACTTCTACATCCTAGATATGACACTTCAGAATTCCAACATCATTCATCGCCTCCTCAACCCTGACAAAAAGCTAGTAGGCTTTACCAGCTTCTGGATCAATTTGGCCGAACAGCTATTGACAAGTGTGACTTCGCCTGACTATCCGAAACGACGATGTCCAAGCCCTGGGTACACATCACTGAGAATTCAGGGGAAGCACTGGGAGCACTTTCCAACCAAAATACCCCCAACAACGAAGAACGTTACCCCATCACGGAGATGCAAAGTCTGTGTGACACGGGGTCTGAGGAAGGAATATTCATTTGAATGCCACCGGTGCAAGGTGGCGCTGCACGTAGATGGCTTTTATGATCTACCAAACGCATAAAGACTTTACAAACTACATCTGACAGTAGTTTGGATATTTCCTCTCATTAAGTTGTAGGAAAGCATGCTAGTTCAGTGTCGGTGATAATATCATGTAAAGTAATGAAAATAAATGGTACACCAAGTCATAAATAAGTTCAATTAAATGGTAAGTGAATGGGTTAACTAACTTTGACTTATGTGAAGGTACTAATGTACAGCTGAAGATGACTGTATAAAAAGTCAAAACCGGTACTGTAAGTAGGATCTTATATAAATAAAACTAGTATTGATAAGGTGGAACCTTTTCTTATCTATAATATATAAGAACTATCAATACAGAAAATGAAACTAATAAATCAAGATCAAAGGAATGCTGGTGGGAGAAAAAAAGAAGAAGACGTGCCATTTTTATATTATAAGGGATTCAGAACTGGTATGATGTTTCATTCAGAAGATGAGAGGGACACAACAAAATGTTACTAACAGGGCAATTTTGGCAACTCTGACCCATCAATCAGAGCCAAACTCAGTATGGAGATGGTAATATGATTCTTGTGAGCAATGCTGTTGTTTTCTGCCTCCCATCTTCTATTTAGTGCAATTTTCCAAGCATTAAATGTTTAACTATGGTTTGAATTCGGCACGCTTTGAGGTCTGCTGGTGGGTGGGAGAGGAAAGACGACATGGTGCTAAGGAGCAACTAAGAGAGGAGAGAAAGCAACAGCAACCATGGGAGCAGCAGGTAGCATTGCTCTAGTGTGTTTGCTGTCATTTCTCAGCGCTGCACTGCGGAGAGGACAACTGTAAATATATACGAGCAGATTGCAAATAAAAGGAAATTATTGTTACTAATTGATGCAACCACAGTGACGTTACTGTCTAGACTTACATTGCATTATGCATGGAGGAATGTCTATTAATAGTTGCTGTAACGCTGCTCCTACCGATGGATGTTCTTTTCAAGTAGCCTCATATATATAATTTACATAAATATATCTATAAATCGTCGGCGTTCAGGCAGAAGTGACTAAGCGGACTTAATCACTTAATATGTAACATAGTAGAAGGCATTGCAAAAAGAACTAGCCCAAAAGGTGTGATAGCCTCGCAGTAATATAAAATCATATCTCACTGATTTCTTAACACCCATTTATCTCAAAAATATGTTTTTGGATTTAGTTACTTCTGCCAGAATGAAGTCGAATAAATATTAAAGTTTATTTACTCCACCTATTCAATACATAAAAAAAGATTTTAATAATGAATTAAATCTGTAAATAAAATTATAGAAACATGTTTCGCCCTTTAATTAAGGGCATCTTCAGCCTTAATCTCAAACTGAAAGATAAGTAATCAGGTACCTGATTGTAATTAAATTACATATGAATGTGAAGAAAATGTTGGAAATGAGCGAAATGGTTGACAATAGTTATGAAATTCTTAATATGAGGCCTTAATAAAGTCTAAAATACAAATAGTCGTAAATTTATACACTTTCTTGAATGTAGTTAAGAAATTCTTGAAATGAGGCCTTAATAAAGTCTAAAATACAAATAGTCGTGAATTTATACACATTCTTGAATGTCCTTGTTTAAAAATTGGTAACAAATTGTATACTGCTAGTTTTATAAGAACGCCACTTTTTTATTAAGGCCTCATTTCAAGAATTTCTTAACTACATTCAAGAAAGTGTATAAATTTACGACTATTTGTATTTTAGACTTTATTAAGGCCTCACATTAAGAATTTCATAACTATTGTCAACCATTTCGCTCACTTCCAACATTTTCTTCACATTCATATGTAATTCAATTACAATCAGGTACATGATTAATTATCTTTCAGTTTGAGATTAAGGCTAAAGATACCCTTAATTAAAGGGCAAAACATGTCCCTATAATTTTATTTACAGATTTAATTTATTATTAAAATCTCTTTTTATGTATTGAATAGGTGGAATAAATAAGCTTTAATATTTATTTGACTTCATTGTACATTTCAATACGGACCTAAACATGAGAATTATAACATGTTCTGCCAGAATGCCGACAAAATAGTGTACATACACTGCATGATATAAATTGTATATAAACCGTAACAACAGTATGCTCCATATGTATATATAAAATTCAATATTTATGACAGTGGACTGGTAGTCACTGAATATACAAAATTTGTATACAGTTCATCCATACAAAGAAAATTAACTTCGTGAGCTCCAGTTAAGTTACCATATCAGGAATAATTCTAGTCTGGTTTTTGCAGTTTTGAACTTTAGTAGAGTTTCTTATAAGACATATTAAACCTTATCTCATTCCCCTCCCCCCTTCTAATGGTTAAGTTTTTGGTAATGATACACAACTGACAACTGCCATTTTTTCAGGAAACAAAAACATCAACAAAAATAGCATCCTCTTAGAATTATCAATATTAGCGATCATGGGGTCACTTTCAAATTATTTGCAATCACCTCTTCAAATGATGATGATGATGATGATGATGATGACCTCTACAATCCTTTTCTAACAACCACTGGTGTAACCATACAACTAGGTTACAGATTCCATTCAGTATTTATTATTATTATTA
The DNA here is from genome assembly GCF_040414725.1 of Anabrus simplex. Lineage (NCBI taxonomy): Eukaryota > Metazoa > Arthropoda > Insecta > Orthoptera > Tettigoniidae > Anabrus > Anabrus simplex. Next base: position 115,822,781 of record NC_090274.1, read on the forward strand.
TTATTATTATTATTATTATTATTATTAACCTGATTCATTAGATTTTATATATTCTGTTTCTCATCATTTAGACTGTAATAATTAGGTATCACGTATATTATTGTATTTCATCATAGGTTAAGTGAATATGTTTGTAATTATTCTGTATTGTAGTAAGTGAGATTTGTTGGTTTCATATTGTCATGCTGTGGCTTGTAACTTTGGCTAGATGAGCTGGCATAGTATTTTGCAATCGAGGCTATGTTTAACTGTGCAAGGAGATTTCCCGGTGACGCATTCGGCATAGTCATTCTCGGACCGCTTGGGTACGCTTAGACGACACATGACTGATGACATCAGTGCGTGGACACGTGATTGCGACCAAGTGTCATTATTCGCCAGCTACTGTATGTGGAAGTGGAAGGGATGAACAGTGAGTGGGGAGATGAGTCGTCATCGCGAGGTGATATAAGTCGAGGCAACGGTAGTGAGAGGTATTCAGATGATATCACTCAGTTGGTACTCAGTTCATCAGATCTTACTCAGTTCATAAGCAGTTGATATTGTGGAGATCATATGTAACAGTCTGATGTATCAAATGGAAGAAGTGGTTTTAGTGTGATGGTTAGAGCTAAGAGTTGTGTTTGAAGAGGTAATCATCGAGGAAGTCTACAAGTGGTGCTTGTATCCGAGCAGAGACGGGTACTATGCTGATAAAGAAACATCATCTTCTTGTGAGGATGGACTTCACAAGATTTTTCAATAATATTTTCCAATTATTTAAAATACATTGAGTGGACGTAATTACATTGGAGCTCCCTACACGCGTACATGGTATGTAGGCCAACTCCTTGTTATATAAGAAGATAACAACAGACGGCTCCCGACTTCAGCTCACAGGTTTTCCCAAGAATTTCAAGTTCAACAGCGGTGTATGCAGACAACAGGTAATTAAAGCATCAGACATGTTATGCATTCATAACATGAAGAAGAGTGTAATCAGCGGCGATATCACATCTCACTTCAAGTTCATGCCAATAGCTTTTTTTGTTTAGATTAAATTTTCCTTTTCTTTGTACCGCAAATCTCACGATATATTTCTTTTGTTAAATTAAAAGACGTAAATGATTGTTCATTGTGACGTAAATTTAGTCATAAACTCAGTTTTATTTTTAATTATAATAAGTGATTCCAGTTCCATGTACAATCCTCAATTGTGGAAATGCAACAGTAATTTAATATTGTCCTGATCCATATCCCTGTATATTGCCAGATATGTGAGTTTATCACCTCACGCCTTGAGATAATTGATATAAGAGGTATGCTCTACCGAATTTTGTTGTTTTTCTTAAAAAAGCAACTGGCGCTCAAACAAATGTTATGTATATTGTGTGGAAGATATGAAGGTATAAGAGTAGTGGTTGGAGTAGCCACAACGTGTCGCCAGCAACGTGGGACTCGAAAGGTTCAGAAAAAGTGTTTCTGAATGGCAATATACATGGATCAGTTCTTTTAATAAATACGCACATGTTAAATTCACCGAGTAATGTTAGGAAGGTCATTTTGTTGAAGTTTGTATTTAAGGGGTAATGTCAGAGGAAGTGCAAGGGGAAATAGCTTTGAGATCGCGAAAAATTAGTAGGAAACCGAAGATGGACAAGGATAGCAATATGCAGTCAGATGATGAGGCTGAGGTTATTGTGTCCAAGGAAATCCAAGGTGGTAACATAAATAGGAAGTTGGTGACTAAGGTGGGACCTACTGAAAGTCAGAAAATAGTACAAACTGAGGAAAACGCTGTCACGCAAGATCAAAGTAAAGGGGTGATTGACCTGGGTTTATTTAATTTGCTGATGTCCAAAATGACTGAGCAGAATAATATCATTAGTGAGAAAATTGAATCTCAGAATAATATTATGAGTGAGAAAATTGAATCTCAGAATATTATTATGAGTGAGAAAATTGAAGCGGTCATTAGTGAAAAAATTGAAGCTCAGAGTAATGCCATAAATAGTATTAATAAGAAGATTGATGATGTTAGTAATAAGATAGATCATAAGGTGTTAGAAATAAGTAAGCAAATTAATAATTTAGAAAGTAAGGTAAATAAGGAGTGTAGTGATATCAGAGCTGAGATGGAATTGGGTCGGAGCAATCTCCATGCGGAAATAGAGCAAATTAGTGAGACATGCATCAAACAGATTGATGAATTAGGCGCCAAGATCGAGTCCAATAAAGGAGAAATCAATGAGTTAGTAGAAGAAAGGTTTGAAAAGATAACCAATACAGTGGGGCAAGAAACTAGGAAATGTATTAGTAGGGTAGAACAGGTGGAAAGAAAACTTGGAGAAGTAGGTGATCTAGAGAGTGAACAAAAATCATTATCACAGAAGGTGAGAGAATCGGAAGAAAAATTACAGGAGAAGTTAAGAAAAATTGAAGAAAAGGCTGAGGAAACATTGGAAGAAAAATTTCTGAGTTGCCAGAGAGTACTCCAGAAAGAAGTGCGTGATAGTAGAAATGTACGCGAAATAATTGTAAATAATGGTTTAATCACTAGAGATCATGACTTACCTAAGTTTTCTGGGAAAGAATTTAACCCGATGGAATTTATGAGAGTAGTAGAGAAGAAATTTGCTGTTCAATTAAGAGACAATATTGTTAGCTGGGAAACTGTATTGGAGATCTTATCTAATGCTTTCGTAGGAGAGACTAAGTCTTGGTTTCAAGTATATAAAAGCTCGATGTCTAGTCTAACTGAATTTAAGGAGAAATTCATGGCTAAATTTTGGAGTGAAGGTGTTCAGAGTAGAGAGAGAGAGAGAGTAATGTTTGGCAGGTATAATTCTAACGAGGGTGTTAGAATGACTGAATACTTTTTGGCTCATGTTTTGGTGTGGAGAAATTTACAATGTATTGGACCTGAGGCTGATATAGTTAGACTTATGGCTAAGCACTATCCCGATAGAATAAGAGAAGCTGTTTGTATGCAAAGAGTGGAGACTATTAAGGAAATGGAGATTTTGTTGGAAAGTTTTGATGCTTTAGGTAGTAGCTTGAATAATAGTAGGACACTAAATAGGAATGTAGAAGGAAGGGGTAACCAATCTAATAATCAGGACAGGACTATGAATAATCGTAACTACAGAAGAGAATATCAGGAGAGACCTAATAATAATTTCCACAGGGAGAGAAATTATCAAAATAGTTCGGAAAATTTCAGGACTGGGAGGCGTGATTATGGTAATCAACCAGAAGCTGGGAGGCGGGAGAATACAGGCCATAATAATAATAATAATGACGCTAGAGGAAATAGGCAACAGGGGAGGCCGACTGAGGTGTGTAACCAACAAGTCGTAACCGAACCAAGTACTTTAAACGCGCAACGGACTGTATAAACAGGTCACTGAGACAGTCCGTAAATGGTGAGTTCACGTATAAGGTAGATAAGCATGTTAATGTCGACCAGCCTATAGTTGTAAGTGAACATGATTGTGACCTAAGTAGCAATAATTCAAATGTTTTAAGTGACGACTTAATCGTAGACAATAAATTTTATAAGTGTAATTTAAATTTAGATATAAGGCAAGATTTGTTAAGTGATCTTATATTATGTAATGAGGATAATTTAAGTAGTGTTACTGTTACACCGACGATTGAACTGCTGATATGGGGCAGAAAAGTTAAGATTTTGTTGGACTCTGGTAGTGAGAAGTCATGTGTAAATTCCAAGCTGTATGAGGAAGTTTTGAGAGAGAAGTATGAGGTAGCGGAAATTCCAGTGAGGAATACGTTCATCGTAACAGCTGTTGGAAACAAGTCTCAAAGAGTGAATAAACAAATAGCTGTCCCCATTATCATAAGTGGAGAATGTATTTTCCAACCATGCTTAGTTGTGCCTAATTTAGTTTATGCCGTTATTTTAGGTACTGACTGGTTAACGTGTCACAAGGCTAAATTAAATTTTGATCTGTGTAATGTCAATCTTATTTGGGGAAAGAGTAGCAGGGAAGTCAGTTTACCATATGATGTTTTGTCAGAAATTAGTGCGAATAAAGTGTGTTCTAGTACGGAAGGATCTTGTGAAATTCCTAATATGAGGAAAAATATTGATGTCTAGAGATGAATTGTATGAGACAGTGGAGAAATGTAATTTAGCGGAAAGTCAGAAGGACGAATTGTGTGAATTATTGATATCACATAGTGATGTTTTTAGCGATCGGCCTGGTAGAACACATCTTTACGAACACAAATTTAATGTTCTTGATAACTCAACTTTTGTAGGACCGAAATATCCCATTCCGTTAAAATACGCTAGCGCTGTTGAAGAGCAGATTGACATTATGCTAGATTATAATATAATTGAACCATCATGTAGTCCTAATTTAAATCCACTTGTTATTATACCTAAGAAGGATAACACGGTAAGATTGTGCATGATAATTTTTGTAAGACTATATTGGATGAATTTGAGCTTGGTGACAAGGTTTTACTCAGAGTGCCACTCCCATCATCAGCAGAAGCTGGTCAATTTTCTAAGTTTTTCTTGTTATATCAGGGATACTTCACCGTAGTGAAACGGATTGGGAAATGTGCTTATTCATTAGAAGACAAGGAAGGAAATATTGTAGGCACATACAATATAAGAAATCTTAAGAAATATATCATGTGAGTTTGTTGATTAATTTTCATATTATGTTAATTCACATATTTTATGAAGCTGGCATTGCGAACAGGACTTCAGTGAAATTAGCGTGTGTTGTGATAATAAGTGAGGCACGGCAGTGCAATAAACTCCAGTGCTTGGAGACAGTGTATATAATGAAATGTCTTCGAGAATTACTTTTGAACACTCAATGAACGTTTGAAATGACAGAAGTGAGAAAGAAATGTAATCTGTATGTAAATAATACTGTATAATCAAAGTGAAAATGGTAATTGATAAATGTTTTATATGTGTAACAACGAACATCCAGATGGATGATACTATGTACCAAATTTGTAAAGGGCATTTTTATACATGTATCTATGGTGTACTCGATTTCAGGTGATGGTGTATATATTTCATGAATCAATCGATTCATTTAATCGATTATTTCATGAGGGAGGCGTTCTGTAACCGTACAACTAGGTTACAGATTCCATTCAGTATTTATTATTATTATTATTATTATTATTATCATTATTATTATTATTATTATTATTATTATTATTATTAACCTGATTCATTAGATTTTATATATTCTGTTTCTCATCATTTAGACTGTAATAATTAGGTATCACGTATATTATTGTATTTCATCATAGGTTAAGTGAATATGTTTGTAATTATTCTGTATTGTAGTAAGTGAGATTTGTTGGTTTCATATTGTCATGCTGTGGCTTGTAACTTTGGCTAGATGAGCTGGCATAGTATTTTGCAATCGAGGCTATGTTTAACTGTGCAAGGAGATTTCCCGGTGACGCATTCGGCATAGTCATTCTCGGACCGCTTGGGTACGCTTAGACGACACATGACTGATGACATCAGTGCGTGGACACGTGATTGCGACCAAGTGTCATTATTCGCCAGCTACTGTATGTGGAAGTGGAAGGGATGAACAGTGAGTGGGGAGATGAGTCGTCATCGCGAGGTGATATAAGTCGAGGCAACGGTAGTGAGAGGTATTCAGATGATATCACTCAGTTGGTACTCAGTTCATCAGATCTTACTCAGTTCATAAGCAGTTGATATTGTGGAGATCATATGTAACAGTCTGATGTATCAAATGGAAGAAGTGGTTTTAGTGTGATGGTTAGAGCTAAGAGTTGTGTTTGAAGAGGTAATCATCGAGGAAGTCTACAAGTGGTGCTTGTATCCGAGCAGAGACGGGTACTATGCTGATAAAGAAACATCATCTTCTTGTGAGGATGGACTTCACAAGATTTTTCAATAATATTTTCCAATTATTTAAAATATATTGAGTGGACGTAATTACATTGGAGCTCCCTACACGCGTACATGGTATGTAGGCCAACTCCTTGTTATATAAGAAGATAACAACAGACGGCTCCCGACTTCAGCTCACAGGTTTTCCCAAGAATTTCAAGTTCAACAGCGGTGTATGCAGACAACAGGTAATTAAAGCATCAGACATGTTATGCATTCATAACATGAAGAAGAGTGTAATCAGCGGCGATATCACATCTCACTTCAAGTTCATGCCAATAGCTTTTTTTGTTTAGATTAAATTTTCCTTTTCTTTGTACCGCAAATCTCACGATATATTTCTTTTGTTAAATTAAAAGACGTAAATGATTGTTCATTGTGACGTAAATTTAGTCATAAACTCAGTTTTATTTTTAATTATAATAAGTGATTCCAGTTCCATGTACAATCCTCAATTGTGGAAATGCAACAGTAATTTAATATTGTCCTGATCCATATCCCTGTATATTGCCAGATATGTGAGTTTATCACCTCACGCCTTGAGATAATTGATATAAGAGGTATGCTCTACCGAATTTTGTTGTTTTTCTTAAAAAAGCAACTGGCGCTCAAACAAATGTTATGTATATTGTGTGGAAGATATGAAGGTATAAGAGTAGTGGTTGGAGTAGCCACACTGGTCATTATGATCTTCAACAATATTGATATGCCATACTTTGCATTGTTCGGCAATCAATAAAATGGGAAATATTTGTTCATAAATTGAACTCTGCAAATTGATATGTAGAACACTTACTCATGAGATGAACTCCCTCTGTTGTCACTCTCTTTATCGTGAGATGCTTCCTTCCCATCCTAAAGGAAATAAGAGATGTATCAATCAATTATATCTAACAGATCATAAGGGAGTAGTCTGGAATACAAGGGATCTACAGACTGACCAACAAGAAGATGGCTTGTTAAATTTAAGAAGGACCTGCACAGATCTGTTGAACCAGAGTTCTACCACGCAGGCATAATGTGCACTCTGTTTGAGGTGGCATAAGGGATGTAGGGAAACAACTCTGGGTGCCTAAAGGAAGTAGCAATATACTGTAGATATAACAAAGGCGCACAATAAAAATTACTTTGTAAACAGATTTGTGTATTAGTTTATGAGTGACACCCATTTGATAATAAAACATATTAAAAATACAATATGTTAATTAAACAAATTAAAGGTGTTTGAGAACATTCTGGAGAATAGAATCAGAAAGAAGGCAGAAGGAAAGCTAAGAGATCAGGAAGGTCCACAGTAGGCCTTATACAGTATTTGCAGTAAGACAACTGCAAGAGCATCATTATAAGTGGGGTAAAGATCTACTGATGGCCTTCTTGGACTTTGAGAAAGCATATGATCGTGTATGCAGAAACAAGGTAGGAGAAGCCTTACAGAGAAAAAGGTGTCAAGAAGCAGACAATAGAAAGCATGAGGGAGATGTACCATGGGAGCATCAGTTGCATGAAAGCGGGAGGAGAGAGAACAGACTGGTTTGATAAAAACTGTGGATTAAGTCCAGAAAGCGCTCTGTCATCTTTGCTCTTCATTGTAGTAATGGATGACCTAATGACAAAAGTGGCAAGGAAAACTGGGGAAGAAAAAAATGTAAGTAGTGATGTTTGCAGATGACCAGTTAGTTTGGGGAGAAAAGGAAGAGGATATCAAGGAACAGCTAGATGCATGAGAAGATGAGGTGCAACAATATGGTATGAAATGTAATGCCAAAAAGAGCGAGATAGTGACCACAACTATAAAGGAGAGACTTATGAGAGGGATAATGCTTGGAGGGGAACAGCTTAGGAAGGTAGAGAGTTTTAAGTAGCTGGGAAGTACAGTCGAAACTGAAGAAAACGTCCTTCTCTAGCATGTTTCCACTGGTTATTATATCATTATTCCAAAGTCCCAGTCCATGTCCTATTACCCTATTAAATGCATGTTAAAGGAACCTGGATATCTTATTTACGCCAATCTTGAGTATGATCGTAATATTCCTACCATAAGAAATTCAAATTAGCATTCCCAGCCACGTTGCATGGACGATGTGCCAGCGGCCATTGGCCTGGTTGAGGATTTGGTAGAGAACTTAATTTCACGTCCCTAGTGTGTCAGCCTACAGCGTCTCAAGCCAGTCTTTGATGTGGGCCTATGTTTGTTTGGATCGCGCAACAGTAGCTCGTGTGATGTGTTGGTGCTTAATTTATGTCCTATTAAATACATGTAAAAGAAACCTGGATAGCACATTTATTTAAAGGAGAAACAATAAAACTTTTGTATACACCTATTCAATACATTAAAAGCAATTATAAAATTAGGATCTCATCCTTATTTTATTGCTTAAATATTAAAACATAGGACATGTTTCGTTCATATTTTGAACATCCTCAGCTATATATATTCTTACAAGGTTAAATGATAACATTGTTTTAGAACTTACACTAAGGTTTGCCATTGACAAACTTATCCATAATGAGCTTTGAAAAACCTATTAAATATTAAAACGTTTGTATATTACATCGTCTTATTGAAAATAATAATTAAGTTTTGACCTTTAAAACCTTATTATTTAAAATAGAATGTCAATACATTTACAATCTGCTGAATTGCTTAATGTTTTCAAATTATTCGTTGTATACGCATTCAAACATTTTGTTACAACTGGCATAACTTTTCACATATTATACTGTTTGGAATTGGAATCCTGATACACTCAAAACAGCTGAGGTTAGGCTTCAATATCATACTATTCACCCATAAAAGTGACAAAAATGGTGTGCACTGTTGATTATAGGTTATAAATTTTGTCCTACATTAAATATTTAACTTCAAAATTTGTCGAATTCACAAATTGCTTGTAATCTTGACCAGTGTAGGGCAATCGTACAGATGTAAGCAGGGACTCTGTCAACTGGTGATGAAGAAGCTTTGGTGACATGCAAATGGTAATTTCATCAAAGTTTATGTAAGAAAGTCTATTGACATATTCTTTCTCCTCCTGCCTGCATTTACTCTAGTGCACTCAGCTGTTTGACTGCTGCTTGTTATTCTACTTGCGCTCCTTGTGTTGTATATCTGAGGATGTTCAAAATATGAACGAAACATGTCCTATGTTTTAATATTTAAGCAATAAAATAAGGATGAGATCCTAATTTTATAATTGCTTTTAATGTATTGAATAGGTGGATACAAAAGTTTTATTGTTTCTCATCTAAATAGACTTTCAATACGGAAAAATGGGGATAGTCTCTTGCAATAGCACATTTATGTCGCTCTTTAGTATGTTTGTAATATTCCCACCATAAGAAATATAAATTAGCGTTCCCAGCCACACTGCACCCATGATGCACCAGTGACGACTGGTCTGGGTGAGGATTTGGTAAAGAAGATAACTTCACGTCCCTAGCGTGTCGGCCTACAACTTCAGGGAGCGTAAGTCACGATTGAAGAGGTGTTTTATGACAAATAAAAAGATGGCAGGATCATCTAATAGGCCATATACGTAGGCATGATAGTTAATGAAGAAAATAATAGAGCGTTTCATAGAGGGGAAAAATTATAATTGAGGGCAACGCGTCCGCCTGTCACCCGGTAGTCCCAGGTTCGATTCCCGGCTGGGTCATGGTTTTTTAATTGTAAAAGATTAATATCACTGGCCTGGGGACTGGGTGTCTGTGTCGTCCTTAACGTTCCTTTCCTCATATTAAACACTCTACACTTTCTCTATTCCAATTACATGCAGGTTCATATCACATGGTGCAAGTAGGGGCAAAAGATCTCTAAAGGTCGATGCCCTGAACAAACAGCATTAAAAATATATATAATTATATAATTAAAATTATAGACGACAGCATATGACACAAATATTAGATGACATGAGATGTGACTCCTACTATGAACTGTAAAGGAAAACAGGGAAACTTGAAGAAAGGAGAGCTGCTTCTACCCAGTCTCATGGCTGATGACTAGAGAGAGAGAGAGAGAGAGAAAGAAGTTAATTGTGTAACAACGTACATAAATTAGGACTACTGTTCATATGCTTAGTAGTTTGCAGGACATTCAGTTATGGAGAAGAAGAAAGCTAGACAGTTTACAAATGATGAAAAATTAAAGTTTATTGAGAAAGCAGATGTTAATCCATGCAAGAAACGTGTGCAAATTGCCCAGATGTTGGACATCCTTACGATAACTTTAAACATAATTGTAAGCAACGTGTATAGTTCGTGTCTCTAAGAATGTTTCTCCTCATGTTGGTGTTCTTAAAATGTATTCTTCATTATTAATTTCATTAATTATAATTGTAAACATTTGTTTGTTTTCATCATAATTATTTTTACGTTCAAACCTAACCTTAAATTAAACAGCATAATTGTTTTTCATTTTTTCAGCACGTTCTCTCCTTAGGACATTATTTTTTTTTCGGTCCCCACAAAAACATCCAAACCAGTTTTGGCTGTTTCATAGAGGAAAGTGGAAGAAATGATAATGAATAATCGAGAGTGGAAGACAAGCAGGAGCGTTCCTGAAAAGTGTCGGAAGCCTGGTTTGGAGCAAGGATGTCCCTGAAAGAAGCAAAAGGGTGATATATGTACAGGAGGTACTATGTACCTGTTGTGACGTATGCAGCAGGAACTTGGATAATGAGGCAGAGAGCAGTGACTAGGATACAGGCAAGTGAAATGAAATTTCTGAGAAGCAGAATAGGAGTGTCAAGAATGGATAAGATGAGAAACGAGAAGGTTAAAGATATAGTAAAAGAAGAGCCACTACAGAGCAGGTTAGAGGCATCTAGACTTGGATGGTATGGACACATGAAGAGGATGGCAGAGGAAAGGATACCAAGGAGGATGCACGAAATGGAGATAACAGGAAAATGTCTGAGAGACAGGTGGAGTGGAAGACTGTGTAGCGAGAAGAGGAGAGGACTGGGTGAGAGTGGCGAGGGAGAAGTGGTGGGAAGACAAGAGATGGAGAGGCTTATGTTACAAGCAGACCTGACCAGAAGCTGGAAACTGCATACGATAATGAAGATGATGATGGTTAAAACAAATGAAAAAAATATTATCCAGAACATATTTAACACCCATAATGTGCAGGGATCAATTAATGAGAAAGTAGATACCTCATCAGAGCAAATGTCTTTGACCATTTTCTCATCGACCTCGTCTGAACTCAGATCAGCAAGCAGACCATATGGATCTTCCTCTATCTTCACCTGGCTGCCAGTGGATATGATGGTATTTTGCTCCTATAAAGAAACATTCCGAGCGTATTGCTATAACTTCACAAGAGTTCAAGAAAAATAACATTACAATCACAGAATGCAGCTTGAGACAAGCTTTAAAATTTACAACTTCTCAGATCACAACTCTAAACTTAATATAAACAACAACTAACTAGTGGCTTATGCTGCCTAAGCAATGATAAACTATGTTAGGCTGAAAATCAGGGCCAGAAATTTGATGACCTAAAAATGTTTAAAAAGTGATCTATAAAACGACGGCAAAAATCCAGTAAAATGATCCAGAAACTTTTAAACATTACAAATTTTACAATCAATTTACTAATCGAGTTGGTATAGTCTATATTTATGTTATAGACATTATAATAAGCTAGTGGGCTTTTCCCATGTCATGAAAACAAGGCAAAGTCTTCGCGTTTCTCAGAGAACTTTGCCCCGGGTCTTCAGAAGGAAATCTCCACTGTTCACGAGAAAGACTTCTCTCTGCTGGAATGTGGACATTTCCAAGAAAAAAACGGGTGAGCAAACTTCCTTTAGTCCCAAGATTGACATAGCAGTGTAAAGATTTTCAAGTTGAGATAATATCCAATACCACATGAGTAAAGGCTTCAAACAGCCCTCAAACATGTAAGAAAATTGCTCAAAAAGTATAAAGTAGCCTAATAAATTCCATAAAATGACCATATAATGACGTATAATTTTAGAAAATGACTTAAAAATACAAAATGGCAAAAGAAAAAAAAATGAACTAATGAATTAGCATTTTTACAATGTGGCAACTATCATCAGGATTTCTGTACAAGTTACCACTGTCTGTTGTGAACCAATGAAAAGACGACATGTCAAAAAATCCTAGCCCTGCTGCTAAAGTTTCAGTTAAATATGATGGTCGTGCCATAATGACGTAGTTTGCCACTGTTTTCCCCAATGGGAGAAAAAGTACTATGTCACTGTTTGAAATGAACAATTCTCCTACTATGCCTCTAGTAACAATGATACCAGCTGCCACACGACAAATAGTGGAGCATCTCAGCGGAGGACCTTCGAAATAAAGTACTAAAATTATGAACGAAAATCAGCAATATTTTTTTTTTCTGAGAACCTGTAAATGAGGGTTTGCTGAGTAAATTCTATTCAGCCATTTCATCACAGTTTCCAATGCCAGAAAATGGCTCATCAAATTAGATTTTGGCAGTTCAACCTGCTCTAATAATAATAATAATAATAATAATAATAATAATAATAATAATAATAATAATGTTATTGGTGCGACAGTGTGGGACACAAATACAATTACGAGCTTTTTAACCACAACAACTTTAATATACGCTATTGGAGCTGGAATTACCGTGGCTGCTGGCACCAGACTTGCCCTCCAATGGATACTCGTTAAAAAATTTAAAGTGTACTCATTCCGATTACGGGGCCTCCCCGTGCCGGGAGTGGGTAATTTGTGCACCTGCTGCCTTCCTTGGATGTGGTCGCTGTTTCTCAGGCTCCCTCTCCAGAATCGAACCCTGATTCCCCGTTACCCATTACAACCATGGTAGGCGCAGAACCTACCATCGACAGTTGATAAGGCAGACATTTGAAGGATGCGCCGTCAGTACGAGGACCGTGCGATCAGCCCAAAGTTATTCAGAGTCACCAAGGCAAATGGACCGGACGAGCCAACCGATTGATTTTGATCTAATAAAAGTGTCCCTTCCACTTCTCGTCGGGACTCTGTTTGCATGTATTAGCTCTAGAATTACCACAGTTATCCAAGTAAAGTGGTACGATCTAAGGAACCATAACTGATTTAATGAGCCATTTGTGGTTTCACCTTAATTTGGCTTGCACTGAGACATGCATGGCTTAATCTTTGAGACAAGCATACGACTACTGGCAGGATCAACCAGGGAGCTGGCTGGCTCGAGAGCCGAAACCAAGCGTCATAGCCCGCCGCCGACGAGTGCGACCTGCGGGACACAGACTTGCTTTGCTCTGTTGGCCGGCCGAATGGCCGCCAACTAAAATTTCATAGGCTACCGAGCACGGGCTCTCACCCGGCCGGGCGTGTCTTCACTAGGGATCGGATCCCTTCACCATACATCGTCACACACGTCCCACTAACTACTTATTCGGTTTTTGGAGACATCGAGGTGTCAAAATTTAATCCTGCAGGATTTCTTTTATGTGCCAGTGAAGCTACTAACACAAGGCTGATGTATTTGAGCACCTTCAAATACCACCACACTGGGCCAGGATCAAACCTGCCAAGTTGAGGTCAGAAAGCCAGTGCCTCATCCGTCTGAGCCAAATGGCCTGGCCCAACTCTCTCTAATGGATACCTTTATTCAGTGGACACCTCTTTACACAGACATTTTTTACGCAGAACCAATTTAATTTTACTTAAGACGCGCGTTAAATAATTCCGGACAGTGGACATCACCATTAGCCTCATCCTTTTGTCTTAAGCGGACACTTTACCCATTCTAGACACTTCCTTTACACAGGACTCTGTCATCCTTTCTCTTAATATCATTCTGCAGACATACAGGAATTCCTCTTGAATGTATGCACTATTTTGTGTCCAAGGAAAACAGAAAGAAACACACATAGAAATGCTGAAGTAGCCAGGAAGTTAGTTGTTCTGTACAGGGCTCCTTCCAAACCTTCTGTTAGGGTTGTCTTGTTTTCAATTAATGTACATTCTGAGAACTCTAGCTATCCAGGAATGTGCAAGTGACTCATTACTCACAAGTTACAAAGGGATTTTCCAACACAGAGCTTACATAAGTTTATTCATAACTAGATTGTCACTGATAAGGTTGAGGTCAACTAGTTCAGTTAAACTTGACAAGGAAGAGACTAAACTTAAATATTATAACTAAGTGGTCCACCTATTCAATACAATATATAATTTATTATATTTAGTACATGTTTCGTCCCCTAAGGGACATCATCAGCTAATAATAAATTAACATTAATATATCAGAAATACAAAATAGATGTTATTAAAATTGGAAAGACACATTAAAATATTGATATATGGTTACGACATTTAAAATAAATTCTTCAAAATTAAAAAAAAAATTGTAAGTCATATAATAGATAAAAGAGTTAAACTGTCCATTTTACTCTTGTTGATATTCTTGGAAAATACCAGTTTTGCTTTATAAAATCCTAAATGATCAATTGTTGTAAATAGCACACTTGGTTTGTATCTCTTGATGAAAGAATTGTTAAAACTTTAATATGCATTCATTAGATAGTATAATATATTGAATGCTTCAGAATTTTCAAGTCAGCTCGGGGCCGTAGTGGTAAAGTTCTTTGTGGTTAAGGATATCATTTTATCTGAAATAAAATGAAAAAACATGTGTAAGTAACGTGAAATGGAAGATGAAATGAATATAATGCAATGAAAACGTATTACTTACTCCTTATTATTGGCCCCGATGTGTGGAGAAGGACTCACTTCTACTGAGGTAAGTGTGCATCTACTTCAAAACAGGTACTGGTAGTTACTACGCTGAGCGGGGAGTGTGGAGGGGAAGTAGGAGAGTGTGTCCCAAGGTGAACGACCTGAGTGTCACCGAGCGTGTGACGTGTTAGAGTCTGTTTCTTTCTAACTCTCACTTTTATTAGTTCCTCATATAAAATGTTATACCTTTCAGAAAGCTCATTGATATTATTTGTTGGATTGTTCCTCTGGTCTAGATAAATGTAAATTTCTTCATATATGTTTAATAAATGGCCTTTATTTACGGTTTTCAGTATTTTAAGGTCATTATCTATGTTTGTAAACATGCGATTGGAGTCGGTCATGTGTTCGCTCATGGCCGAGTATCTGTTGTATTTCTTGGCTCTGGTGTGTTCCTGATATCTTATAATGAAGTTCCTACCGGTTTGTCCAATATAACTTTTTAAGCAACTAGCACATTTCATATCAATGAGCTTTCTGAAAAGTATAACATTTTATATGAGGAACTAATAAAAGCGAGAGTTAGAAAGAAACAGACTCTAATACGTCACACGCTCGGTGACACTCAGGTCGTTCACCTTGGGACACACTCTCCTACTTCCCCTCCACACTCCCTGCTCAGCGTAGTAACTACCAGTACTTGTTTTGAAGTAGATGCACACTTACCTCGGTAGAAGTGAGTCCCTCTCCACACATCGGGGCCAATAATAAGGAGCAAGTAATACGTTTTTATTGCATTATATTCATTTAATCTTCCATGTACGCTACTTACACTTATTCTTTTCATTTTATTTCAGATAAAATTATATCCTTAACTACAAAGAACTTTACCACTACGGCCCCGAGCTGACTTTAAATTCTGAAGCATTCAATATATTATACTAACTAATGAATGCATATTAAAGTTTTAACAATTCTTTCATCAAGAGATACAAACCAAGTGTGCTATTTACAACAATTGATCATTTAGGATTTTATAAAGCAAAACTGGTATTTTCCAAGAATATCAACAAGAGTAAAATGGACAATTTAACTGTTTTATCTATTATATGATTTACAATTTTTAAAAAATTTCAAAGATCTTATTTTAAATATCGTTACCATATATCAATATTTTAATGTGTCTTTCCAATTTTAATAACATCTATTTTGTATTTCTGATATACTAATGTTAATTTATTATTAGCTGATGATGTTCCTTAGGGGACGAAACATGTACTAAATATAATAAATTATATATTGTATTGAATAGGCGGACCACTTAGTTATAATATTTAAGTTTATCTTGAATATTCACTAATTGATTATAGTCAATACGAGATTAGTATTACTTGAAATGAAGCTGTTAAAGCTTATCACTTGTAATGTAGATGCTAGCCAAGCATATACACTGACTGACAGAGCAAATGCAACACCAAGAAGGAGTGGTCAGAACTTTATGCCAATTGCAGGGTAGACTGATGTCACTGAGGTATGCTCATGATGTGAAATGCGCCGCTGTGCTGCGCACGTAGCGAACGATAAATGGGACACGGCGTTGGCGAATGGCCCACTTCGTACCGTGATTTCTCAGCCGACAGTCATTGTAGAACGTGTTGTCGTGTGCCACAGGACACGTGTATAGCTAAGAATGCCAGGCCGCCGTCAACGGAGGCATTTCCAGCAGACAGACGACTTTACGAGGGGTATGGTGATCGGGCTGAGAAGGGCAGGTTGGTCGCTTCGTCAAATCGCAGCCGATACCCATAGGGATGTGTCCACGGTGCAGCGCCTGTGGCGAAGATGGTTGGCGCAGGGACATGTGGCACGTGCGAGGGGTCCAGGCGCAGCCCGAGTGACGTCAGCACGCGAGGATCGGCGCATCCGCCGCCAAGCGGTGGCAGCCCCGCACGCCACGTCAACTGCCATTCTTCAGCATATGCAAGACACCCTGGCTGTTCCAATATCGACCAGAACAATTTCCCGTCGATTGGTTGAAGGAGGCCTGTACTCCCGGCGTCCGCTCAGAAGACTACCATTGACTCCACAGCATAGACGTGCACGCCTGGCATGGTGCCGGGCTAGAGCGACTTGGATGAGGGAATGGCGGAACGTCGTGTTCTCCGATGAGTCACGCTTCTGTTCTGTCAGTGATAGTCACCGCAGACGAGTGTGGCGTCGGCGTGGAGAAAGGTCAAATCCGGCAGTAACTGTGGAGCGCCCTACCTCTAGACAACGCGGCATCATGGTTTGGGGCGCTATTGCGTATGATTCCACGTCACCTCTAGTGCGTATTCAAGGCATGTTAAATGCCCACCGCCACGTGCAGCATGTGCTGCGGCTGGTGGCACTCCCGTACCTTCAGGGGCTGCCCAATGCTCTGTTTCAGCAGGATAATGCCCGCCCACACACTGCTCGCATCTCCCAACAGGCTCTACGAGGTGTACAGATGCTTCCGTGGCCAGCGTACTCTCTGGATCTCTCACCAATCGAACACGTGTGGGATCTCATTGGACGCCGTTTGCAAACTCTGTCCCAGCCTCGTACGGACGACCAACTGTGGCAAATGGTTGACAGAGAATGGAGAACCATCCCTCAGGACACCATCCGCACTCTTATTGACTCTGTACCTCGACGTGTTTCTGCGTGCATCGCCGCTCGCGGTGGTCCTACATCCTACTGAGTCGATGCCATGCGCATTGTGTAACCTGCATATCGGTTTGAAATAAACATCAATTATTCGTCCGTGCTGTCTCTGTTTTTTCCCCAACTTTCATCCCTTTCGAACCACTCCTTCTTGGTGTTGCATTTGCTCTGTCAGTCAGTGTAAATACGCTCACATATATCAGATTTAAAAGATCAAGATTGGCAAAATTGGTAAAGACATAACCTTTTTAAAACAATGTCTGACTCACAATTTCACCCCCAACTTTTTGAGACATAGGAAGATGAAATTCAAAAAAATTGAAAGAATTCTCAAAACTCAAAAGAAAACTAATGAAATCTGGATTAAAAGTGAAATCAAATTTCTCTACAAGGAAAAAGCTCATTTAAACTCAAAGCTTTATGAGGCACACCGCAAAGCCCCATTATAATTGGGCCCGAATGAATGGGACTCTTACCAAAAACATTTAAACATTAAACTCAACCATATTTTAAACTTAAAACAAAGTAATTTAGATAAGAAATTAAGAGTATTTTTTTGACAATGGGAAGTCTCTCCCAATATTTCGCCGAAACCAAGGGAGGACATAATAATAGAAACGCAATTCCATCCACCCATCAAGAATTTATCTGATATATCCTTCAGTACAACAGAAGAAGCTATCCTTAGTAATGGACCCAAACATAATTGGCTCCACTCTAATAAATTAAAAGATAAGATAGATACAGTTGCAGAAATAGAACACTCAATACAAAAATTACCCTTAGATCAACAAGAAGAAACACGATATGAAATCAAAAAGAAACTAAAGGATATTTTAGTCAATCCTGATAGTGAAATTACCTAAACACACTAATAACAGACAATTAAAAGAACTTAAACGAAAGATTCAAGATAATAATCTTATAATTACAAAAGCTGATAAAGGTAATGTTACAGTCATAATGGACAAAACTCAATATGTTGAAAAAACTGAACTATTCTTCACAGAAAGCAATATTGCAATAGTTAAAAAAGATCCCACTAATGGACTCCTAAAAAAGTTAAAACAAATTCTGAAAAACAACATATTTCTGATGAATGAACAGGAAACTAGAAAGCTGCTTAATATGAGTCCGAGACTTCCTACTGCTAGAGCGATGCCAAAAATACATAAACCTGGGGTACCCATCAGACCTATTATTAATTACAGGACCAGTCCAACATATAAAATTTCACAATATGCACATAAATTTCTTCAAACACATTTCAAATTTCACAACAATAAATCTATAAAGAACTCTGTCGAATTCTGTAACGCTACCAAAAATTTAGAATTAAATTCCAATCACATAATACACTCATATGATATTAAAAATATGTATCCTAGTATTAGAATAAAAGAAACCATCAACATTATTAAAGAGAATTTGATCCAATTTAGCCACTTAAGCAAACAAGAAATAAATGAATTTTTAATCGTCCTAGACTTTGTCTTAAACAATAACTATTTTATGTTTAACAACAAAATCTACCAACAAAAAGGCCTTCCGATGGGCACCCCAGCATCAGGCATCCTAGCCAAAATTTATATTTATCACATGGAAAAAACTAAAATTATCGACAAACTTGATGGTTTGTACCATTGGTCTAGATTTGTAGACGACACCTTTGTAATACTAGATGAAAGAATTACTAATGGCCAGACCTTTTTGAACCAACTTAACTCTCTTAATCCATATATCAAATTCACGCTTGACTCTGAAGTAAATAACACTTGAAAATTACTAGAAATAATCAAAACCTTTCCTTTAATATCTTTAGAAAACCAACACAGAGTGTCAACATGATAAAAAATGATTCTTTACACCCAGGAGCTCATAAAAGAGCCGACTTCTTTAGTATGATTTACAGAGCTTTTAATATTCCGCTTTCAACCCAGGATTTAGAAAAAGAAATTAACACTATATACCATTTAGCTATGCCTTTGCTGGCGGGACCTAGGGTTTACACTGCACTAAGTCTTCTGGTATGGGCTAGAGCAATTTTGTTGCTTTCATTGATTTGTCTCTGTCTTATCCTTGGCTTTGACAATATGAAAGTGAGCGATGCTAGTAATGCCATTCCTTACGCAGCCAGTCCCTGCTATGAATGATGTGAAACTGTTGCTCATTGGGTCGGTTGGTGCATGCATTTCATTGGGCTTGGCAGACTGATTTGTAATAGCAACTTCTGGCCCAGTGAGGAAAGCAATGGGAAACTACCTCACTCATTTCCCCAGTACGCCTCTTCAGTGATGCCTAGGCCATCTATGACAGCTCATGGTGGAACTGTTGAGGATCCAACCAGCCTCCGGGCTGATGACTAAACATACATACCATTTAGCATATAAGAATGGCTATAATAAAGAATTTGTAAACAGGATTATTAATAAAGTAAAAAATAAGCCTATGACTACACGTTAATACAAGAACGAAAAGAAAAAGAGAATAAGAAATTTGCCGTATTTACATATAATAGCAGAAAAAAAAATATAGTATTACGAATCTATTCAAAAGACGTAATTTAAGAATCGCTTTTAGGACTAACAACACAAACTCGAAATTATTTTATAACACTCATATCGTTAATAATAATAATAATAATTTCCAAAACACAGGTGTTTACAAACTGAAATGTGCTAGTTGCTTAAAAAGTTATATTGGACAAACCGGTAGGAACTTCATTATAAGATATCAGGAACACACCAGAGCCAAGAAATACAACAGATACTCGGCCATGAGCGAACACATGACCGACTCCAATCGCATGTTTACAAACATAGATAATGACCTTAAAATACTGAAAACCGTAAATAAAGGCCATTTATTAAACATATATGAAGAAATTTACATTTATCTAGACCAGAGGAACAATCCAACAAATAATATCAATGAGCTTTCTGAAAGGTATAACATTTTATATGAGGAACTAATAAAAGTGAGAGTTAGAAAGAAACAGACTCTAACACGTCACACGCTCGGTGACACTCAGGTCGTTCACCTTGGGACACACTCTCCTACTTCCCCTCCACACTCCCCGCTCAGCGTAGTAACTACCAGTACCTGTTTTGAAGTAGATGCACACTTACCTCGGTAGAAGTGAGTCCTCCTCCGCACATCGGGGCCAATAATAAAGAGTAAGTAATACGTTGTCATTGCATTATATTCATTTCATCTTCCATTTCACGTTACTTACACATGTTTTTTAATTTTATTTCAGATAAAATTATATCCTTAACTACAAAGAACTTAACCACTACGGCCCCGAGCTGACTTTAAATTCTGAAGCATTCAATATATTATACTATCTAATGAATGCATATTAAAGTTTTAACAATTCTTTCATCAAGAGATACAAACCAAGTGTGCTATTTACAACAATTGATCATTTAGGATTTTATAAAGCAAAACTGGTATTTTCCAAGAATATCAACAAGAGTAAAATGGACAATTTAACTGTTTTATCTATTATATGACTTACAATTTTTTAAAAATTTCGAAGATCTTATTTTAAATGTCGTAACCATATATCAATATTTTAATGTGTTTTTCCAATTTTAATAACATCTATTTTATATTTCTGATATATTAATGTTAATTTATTATTAGCTGATGATGTCCCTTAGGGGACGAAACATGTACTAAATATAATAAATTATATATTGTATTGAATAGGCGGTCCACTTAGTTACAATATTTAAGTTTATCTTGAATATTCACTAATTGATTATAGTCAATACGAGATTAGTATTACTTGAAATGAAGCTGTTAAAGCTTATCACTTGTAAGGAAGAGACTTTCATTTGCTGATTGTTGAGACAGAAATGCCGTAGCATTTCAATCGTCCAGTGAATAAGAATAGGAGGGACATTGTGGTATACGAGTGGTTCAAATATGTTTGAGCCAAAAAACTGTGAGTGATTGGGCCAATGCTATATGAAAAAGCATGACAAATTGCAAATAACCTGGAAGTTGAGGTTAATTGATTAAAGAATTTGTGTGTCATGCTGGGTCATTATACCCTTTTCGAGAATATTGTGATAAAGAAAACTGTGCTAAATTTGTACACCCAGCTGAACGATTACTTCCTGAAGCTGTAAATGAATGCAAAGGCTGTAAAATCACTTGTAACATCTTTCAGGCAATACTTAGTTAGAATTTAGAATAATAATTACAGAGATGTATGCTTATATTTATGGTGGATGTTATTTGCTGTTAAAATGTTCCATTAATTTTTACAACCTTGGTTTAGAGGACACCTCTCATGACGGATATTTTTCTATGGAACCAACGGTTCCCGCAGAAGAGAGGTTCAACTGTAATTAAGAGGGCTGAATTCCAAAAATCATGGTTTCTTGGTTTTGCAGGATGAAAGATAAATGAAATGGACTAGAGCTCCATTTCACACTTCACTGTGCATATCAACGAGCTGTCAGAGTGCAGAAGAAAGACGCAGTTGGATACCATTATTTTCAAGCATGAGCTGGTATGAAGTGTTCGGCAATGCACAAATGTAGCAGAAGTACTGAACATGACAAAACTTGCAAGAAGGCATCAAAAGGAAGCAACACACCATGTTAACGTCCTCTGCCATAATTATTCATGACATGATGTCAGAATCATGCAAGTGATTTTCGCAAAGGAATGGTAGCAGATTCTTGACCCCACCCAACAGCGCTCTTCCAAAAAATTTAGTATATTAGAAATTCAAAATTTTTCTCCTTTCACTCGAAAACGAGGTCATTTCTTTCTACTTTTTTGTTATAGTAGAGGCATTTTTTTTTAAAGTTCCAACTTAGTTTGGTTTTTCAGGCAGTCAAAACAAATTCAGGATAAAAAACTGTGAGCATTTAATAACAGAAAAATCTGGAAGAAAAAAAGAACATTTAATTAAAAACAGTCCGGCTCCTTGGCTAAATGGGGCTTCTGGACCAAAGGGTCCTGGGTTTGGCTCCCAGCTTGGTTGGAGATTTCAATGTTCATTGGTTGATTCCTCTGGCTCAAGGGCTGGCTGTTTGTACCGTTATCAATCAATCAATCAATCAATCAATCAATCAATCAATCAATCAATCAATCATGATTAATATTAAAACAGAATAACTTGTTTCAGTCTTGAAAAAACATCATCAGATTCTATCAAATTACTCTTTTATAATACCGTATTATAATTTTTATTAATTTTATTATTTATTTTATTTATTTATTTATTGGTTATAGAATGTCCCAGTGAGCTAGTGGCTCAAGGAGGGACTGCCCTTTACAATCACAGCTTGGCAGCTTTTAGTTTCAGTTAACAGATCAGGCATAGGCCTACATAAATAACAAGGAATATTTTACAATGATTGTTTTACATCATAATATCATTATTTTACATGGAAAAAAGAATTAAGAATCAGTATAAAATAATTTATGTTAAAATTCTGTGTACACTCTTCCAATAACTTTCCCTTTGGTACTTGTTTAATGTCACACTAACCCATCAAAGGTTCTTCCGTGAGAGATGGATGGGAAAGGGCTAGGACTGCGAAGGTAACAGCCATGGTCTTAATTAATTTGCCTGGCGTGAAAATGGGAAACCAGGGCTGCTGACAGTGGGATTCAAACCCATTATCTCCTCACAGCTGAGCGACCCTGACTGCATGGCCAACTCGTTCCTGTCTAATAACTGGATGGTGGTATGCATCACTTGACCAAGCGCCAAAAGTAGATTTTGAGATATTGACACAAATGCAAAATCCTTTGTATTAATTCATATTTCCTGTTAAATGTGAGGTATTATATACCAAAATGAAGATAAAAACATAAATTTTCTTCTTAATGTATTAAATGTACATATGCATCCTCTTAAATGACTCAGCCAGTTCTACTTTCTTCCATAAGCCCCATTAATATTGATAGCTCCCCATCGAATTCCATTTCGTTCACCAAGTTGTTTCCAAGGAGTCCCTAGCCTGTCAAATGGGAGGTCTCCATTACTCTTATAGGTTTGAGGCTTGCTTAGAATGTTTTCAGCTTGGTAAATTTATGAAGCAGGATGCTACCCTACTTACATATAGTCCAAGTGAGGATCTCTCTCTCTATTCCAAATACACAGCATTGCCCAATAATGTGTCAACTCGTAGCTGCCATTAGACCTCCAGAGGTCTACTTTAAAAAGAGATAAAATAAGAAAGCCAGCTGGGAAAGATTCACCAACTTACTGGATGAGAAGATCAAACCACTCATCCAATTCCAGAAGCATATCAGTAGTTCAATAATATCATCAGGGAGTGTTCAAGAGCTACAATCCCTAGAGGATGTAGAACAAACTACATACAAGGTCTAACTCAAGAAACCTCTGCCCTCCTGACAGAGTATCATAAACTATTTGAAGAAAACCCTTTCAACAATGACATCATCACAATGGGACAAGTAATTTCTTCTGGATGTGCTAGGAGTAAGTGATAAAGTAAAACCTCGTTAATTCGTCCCAACCCTTGCAGCCTCACAATATATTCTAAGACCTGTTACTGCATGCAATTAACCTTGATTCACAGTTTAAAGCTATCAAATGTCATGAAAAAAACGATTTATAAATGTATCTGACAAGGGGCATTTACAGTATTCAAATAATGCACTTGGATAACTCACCGGCAAACATAACCTCATGCAATGAAATCAAAAGAAAGAAAAAATGATTCAGAGACGAGGAGAAATCTAGACTGGCTCCCCTGTGCAAGTGCTTTATTCATTGGATTACTGTACTGTATATGTATTTTAAATGCCTTTTGTTTGCACGGAATGTGCCCGATGCCCTTCAAACATTGCGGCTTATCGAAAAAGTCTCTCGCTTCCGTCCACATTACAACAACAGTACAGTGACTATACTTGTACAATTTCCCGCCATGGCACTTCTAAGACCTATTAATGCATGCAATCACCTTGATTCTCAGTTTAAACTTTTCAGTTGCCATGGAAAACACTATTTCAGAAATTTATCCAACAAGGTACATTTACATTATTCTAATAATGCTCTTGTATAAAACAATGACAAACATAATCTCACGCAATGAAAGGAAGAAAAACACGATTCAAAGACGAGGAAAAATTATGCTGGCTCCCCCGTGCAAGTGCTTTATCTTTTTGATTACTGTACTGTCTGCATTTTTAGATGCCTTGTACTGGCATGGAAAGTGCCCGACGCCCTTAAAACATCGTGGCTTTTCGAACTTTCCTATGATAGGGAAAGGAAGTTTCTCACTGCCGTGTACAGTGTGCACTGCAGAGCAACACAGTATATTTGCTGGCTGGCAGTTCTCTCCTTTCAAACCATAAGTGCGTTTGGCCACAATATTTAAAAAAATAAAACAAACAAACAATGCAGTTTCATCGGCATTGACAATATTGTTTGGAGCGTATGAATTGATTATAGATTACAGGAGCTGGATTCAGATCTTTTTCTGCACCCCACGCATCACATCTTGATGATCCTTTCAACACTTGCATTTACAATCATATTCAACCATCCAATGCACAGGGAGCTTCTATGCCGCCAAAGACTACATAAATGTAATGAAGATGTGCCGAAAAAAGAACCTGCTTGTTGTGCACAGAATGACCGGACCGGATTTTCATAGCACAGTTCATCTGAAGAATCACATTGTAAACAGGAAGACAGGCACAAACAGTGAGAAGGTAAACCGGTTGCATGTGAGAGAAATAGAGTTGAAGAAAGATAAACCATTTCACATTTTCTTCAAAATGCATTTTCATGCAGAACACACTGTTGAAGTGAACATTAAAAAATCTACAGTTGGTCGCGGCTTCATAATGAAATTGGATCAGCTCTACATGGTCTGCTCACTCTGTTGTGGCCCAATAGGAAACCAGTTTCAGAAGTGAAACTGAATGACCTGCGCTCTCTCATGGAGCTAATTCCCAATTATGCTAAGCCTTTCTTTAAGGGCTTGTTTAGTGATCCTGGAATAGACAATGATATAGATGAGTTGATTGTGGAAATATGGATTTTGAACTCAAAAATTCCTTAAATTCCTGCATTATATTACACTTGGAAAACAGTATGTTTATCATGCCTTAATACTATGATCTACCAGTGTAATTTCTATACTACTGTATATTTAAAATTCACGTTTTTTCTATGTCATGTTGTATGCTGTTATGCATAATCTAATCCTGTACTTAAATAAGCAATAAAACTAGTTAACAAGTACCATGTTTTACACAGCACTGAATTTTTTAAAGTCAAATCGATCACTAAATGACAATTTTATTTATTTTTGGTCAAGTGATGCAAAACAAAAACTAATGTAACTGCAATAAAGCATCAAGTGACCAAGCACCATTATATCAGATATTTCTTCTATTTCTGAAGTAAAACGGGCACAGTGGTTAAAGTTGATGGAAGAGACTGACGTGGATAGAAGTAGTCAAAAAGCTTGGCAATTAGTTAGACGACTCAGGAGTGATCCTAATAAAACTTCAACACATTCCAATGTCACAGCAAACCAAATAGCACATCAACTTCTACAAAATGGACAACCATCAAATCTATGTCGGCTTCAGAATAAAGGAATTGAGAGGGATTATGAGCAGGATACAGATAAAATTACTAAACCTTGTACTTTATCTGAGCTGAACAGAGCAATAAATCAGTGTAAGAATGGTAAAGCTGCTGGCCTAGATCAAATATGTGTTGAGCAAATTAAGCAATTTGGACCTGTTGCTAAACAATGGTTACTAGAACTGTACAACAGCTGTATAAACACCTGCAAGTTACCACGTGTATGGAGGAAAGCCAGAGTAATCGCAATTCTCAAACCAGGAAAAGACCCAAATGATCCAAAAAATTACAGACCTATCTCACTGTTGTGTCATCTGTACAAGATCCTAGAATGGATGATCCTTGAAAGACTTACAGTGATCATTGAATCACTTCTTATCCCAGAGCAAGCAGGATTCTGAAAAGGGAAAAATTGTACTTCACGGGCCCTCCATCTGACACGGTATATCGAAGATGGATATGAAAGTCATAAAATCACAGGGGTGGCTTTTATCGACTTATCTGTTGCATATGATACAGTTAATCATCGAATACTGTTGTGCAAATTATGCAACATGACAGAAGATTACAAGATGACAAGTCATTTGCAATCTTCTCCAAAATTGTAGGTTCTTTGTCAAATTTCAGGATCAGAATAGTCGATGGAGGAAATAAAAGAATGGTTTGCCACAAGGCAGTGTTCTTGCCCCTATAATCTTCAATATCTATACAAATGACCAACCTCTTCCAGTTGGCACCAGAAGCTTCATATATGCAGATGATCGAGCTATTGCTACTCAAACAAACAGCTTTGAGGTTGTACAAGAAAAGTTATCAGAGGCTTTTCTGAACAATCCTGCTACTACAGAGGAAACCAACTAAAGCCCAACCCATCTAAAACTCAGGTATGTGCCTTCCATTTAAAGAACAGACAGGTGTCAAGGAAATTGCAGGTAGTATGGGAGATACTAAACTAGATCACTGCCCAACACCTAAATATCTAGGTGTAACATTGGATTGTGCTCTCACCTACAAACAACACTGCATGAACATCAAGCAGAAAGTGTCGGCTAGAAACAACATCCTTCGCAAGTTGTCTGGAACCAATTGGGGTACACATCGAAAGATTTTGAGAACTACAGCCCTGGCTCTGTGTTACTCCGCTGCACAGTACGCTTGCCCTGTTTGGTACAGATCCAGTCATGTTAAACAAGTTGACATTTCTCTAAATGAAACATGTTGACTTATCACTGGTCTGAGACCAACTCCACAAGATAGAATCTACTGTTTGGCTGGAATCGCCTCACCAGAGATTAGAAGAGAAGTTGCATCCATGAATGAGAGAAGTAAAGAACTTGTCTCATGTGCACACCCACTGTAAGGATACGAACCTGCCCACCGAAGATTGAGGTCTAGGAGGAGTTTCCTGAATACAACCAAAGATCTAAATGAATCTGCTCAATCCACAAGGTTGAGATTATGGAGAACCAGAAATCCTCAACTTGCTGGTTGGATGCTACCAATTGAATATTTCCCTCCAGGACATGAGGAACATAGGTCTACGTGGGAATTGTTGAACAGGCTTTGCACTGGGGTTGGTAGATCAAGA
This sequence comes from Anabrus simplex, assembly GCF_040414725.1. Lineage (NCBI taxonomy): Eukaryota > Metazoa > Arthropoda > Insecta > Orthoptera > Tettigoniidae > Anabrus > Anabrus simplex. The sequence continues at coordinate 115,850,246 of NC_090274.1, forward strand.
AACAATATGGTAAAATGGGGCTTTCCTGGCACATCCAGACAATGTGAATGTGGTGAAGACCAAACCACAGCCCATTTCATGAACTGTAGTAAGTGTCCTTTAAGTTGCAAAATGGGGGACTTGATGGCTGCGACATATAATGCCCGTGATTTGGCAAAATTCTGGGCCAATACTATTTGATATGTATGTCATTAAGTACCATTATGTTATGTAAAATGTATGTTCCTGATACAAATAAATAAATTACTATGCTGTGAAGAATATTAAGGGTCCCATACATGCTCAGATAGCCAGGAAGCCACTAGAGGTAGATGAAGACGTGCTCAGCTGTTTTCTATGATTATGCACTTCTGATGCCTGGTTGTAAAAAGAGACTGAAATTGTATAATGTAATTGTATTATTAAGTAGTCCATGCAGAAGATGAGATGTTGCTTGGCGTTGGTGTTGTGCTAAGCATGAAAGCGCCTTGCAAGAAAAAGACTTAAATGGACCAAAAATTGGTTGCTGCAAAGGGGAAAACAGTCGAATGTGACATTGCTATGTGAGCTACAATTCGACTGGAATGATTATTTAAGGACAGAGGAGGAAACATACTCTGAACTCGTTCAGATGTTAGCACCAATCATCAGTAATAAGAGAATCAATTCCACCGCACAAACAATTACACTGATACACCAAAAAAATAATTTTGGTGGAGATCTTGGTATCCAACAAGCATTCTAAGACAACTGAAACATACGGATTCAAAATACGAGAACAAATTATCTCTATTGCCCACAGTTCTTGAGATATACGATATCAACCATTTACCTATTTTTAACATTATATTGATGAAAAAACTTACAAACAGAAGTTTCACTAGAGCAACAATTGCTACATGGACTACTAAATATTTTTGTTACCATTTGCTTCACGTCGCAAGCCGAGAGCTGCAGACCCTAACCAGACGGCCACTTGCTCGGTGGAGTGCTAATGAACATGGCTCTAGCTAAGATTAGTGAAAATGCACCTCATGACAATTATTCAATTTGTCTGTGAATTTATGCAACATCTGGATGTCACTGTCACTGAAAATAAAGGGGAAACAAAAATTTTTGACTCAACTTTGTATGAAAAATTATGATAAACAATTAAAGCAATTTTTGATGAACTTTGTCAACATCTTGTCAACATCTTCAAAACTTGACATGACAGAGCAAAACTGTTTTCAAATTTGAAATCAGGATAAAAAAACTGCACTAGAAACAGTAACCCACATGTCATATATCTACCCCTTGTAAACCAGTGTTATCTGCAATATTAAGGTTTCTTGCTACTGGCTGAAATTACAAGGATCTGAAATTCTTCACAGTCATATCTGCACAAGCATTAGGAAGAATAATTCTTCAAGTCTGTAAGGCAATTTTTATGGATCTACAGGAAGCAATATTGCAAGGTAAGTTTCCAAAGAGCTTTTTTTTTTTTTCTTTTTTCTTTTTTTTTACAATGACATCAATATCAATTTATTCTGGAAGCATAGACCCCAACATTTCTTGTATTGAGGGGTGAACTACTCTAGATAGTCTTGTCAGTCTCCCTAGCTGACCATCACAAAGGGCTTCATTTATAACTTTCTGGCAATAAACTGCCATTTCAGGCTTCATATTCCTTAAAGATTCAATCACATGAAGCCCAAATCCATGGTATTTCTCACGCGATGCAATGATTCGCTTTGCAATAAGGTTGAGAATCTCATCCCGCTTCCTTGGAGCTTTCCTCTTCCGCACCAAATTCCCTGCAGAGCGGCTGGATGAGGGTGTGGGTGGATCATCACTTAAGGGGGACATTCTTTCCCTTTCAATGAGCTCATCTTCCTAAAAAAATTAAAATAATTATATTATTATTATTATTATTATTATTATTATTAACACACATCTCTTAACATTTCAATTTCCTGATTCAGAAGAACAATGAAAGAAAATTGGCAAACAGTTTGAGATACAGTGGCAATTCCCAACAGTGATTCCTTGTACTTCAACTATAAACGATTCCATAATTCGGAGTTAATGTCTGTGGTGTACGCAGACTATGAGTTTATAATGTTCGATTTTGGCACAAATGGAGGGGTCTAGATGGAGGGACAATTGAAAACACTCAGTTTTACAATGGATTGCTGGAGGAATAACTGAAACTGCCACCTGTTGACAAAGAAAACAATCTTCTGTATGTCTTTGTGGGGGTGAGGCTTTTTTTTTTTGCTAGTGGCTTTACGTCGCATGGACACAGATAGGTCTTATGGTGATGATGGGACAGGAGAGGCCTAGGAGTTGGAAGGAAACGGCTGTGGCCTTAATTAAGTTACAGACCCAGCATTTGCCTGGTGTGAAAAATGGGAAACCATGGAAAACCGCCTTCAGGGCTGCCAACAATGGGATTCGAATCCACTATCTCCCGGATGCAGGCTCATAGCCGCGCACTCCTAACCGCATGGCCAACTAGCCCAGTGATGAGGCTTTTACACTCAGGTATGACTTCATAAAGCCCTTCAGTGAATGTGAATTTAACACATGAGAGGAAAATTTTCAATGCTAGACTCAATCGTGCAATGTACGTAGTGGGGAATGCTTTCATACAGAAATAGGGGTAGCACCATGTAATCGGAGAAGTATTGTTCTCGCCTGTAACATTATCATCTCACCTCCACGACATTCATAATTATTCGCTGCTTTCTTCCCGGCGTTATGACGTCCGCACACTGCCACAGTTACTATCAGCCGTATACCTGCGTGAAACATGGATGACATGATCAGCTCTAGATTCCACACTCTTCATGGATGTTCTCTGACTTCACTGTACCTCCCCTCTCCAACTGGCCTATATAAGCAGCTATCTTTGCCTGCTACTTTGAGAAGTTCTTCAGCTGTTGGAAACACCTTTGTGTTACGCTGATGTAAATATTCACACAAGTATGGGACTTATTTTTCGACCATGAGGCATTGAAACCTTCGCACAACCATGTTCTCGAAAGGTTGTACTCGATTATGTATCCATAAGAGGGCAGCTGGATGTCTAATTCCTTTGTTTGGAATGCTGTTCGAATTTATGTGAAAATGAACTTTCATTGGTTCACGGTGTAGGTTACTGTAGTCACGTCCTAGTTTGTGAACTATGGGCAACGGCTGAGTGGCCTAGTAAGTGGTCCCGAGAGTCGGGATACCAGTTGCTACGGAATGACTGGGCACCTCGGACTTATTCTGAGTCATGGCCTTCCTTGTACTCAGGCGGCTAGAACTATACAATCCACCGTGGTCCCTAACCTGTTAGAGGAGTGATCCTCACTTGGACTATATGTAAGAAGGATAGCATCCCGGTTCATGAATTTACCGAGCTCAAAACATTTTAGGTAAGCCTTGGACCTATAGGAGTAACGGACTGCCACTCCCATTTGACAGGCGAGGCACTCCATGGAAATAACTTGGCAAACACAATGGAATTCGATGGGGAGCTATTAATTTTAATGGAGCTTATGGAAGAAAGAAAGTACAACTGGATGAGTCAACAAAGAGGATGCATCTGGATGTGCTAGGAGTAAGTGATATTCTAGTAAGGGGAGATAATGAGGAAGAGATAGGAGATTATAAAGTGTACTTGACGGGTGTTAAAAAGGGAAGGGCAAAATCTAGGGTAGGGCTGTTTATCAGGAATACCACTGTACGCAACATACTTTCTCATAGGCACATAAATGAGCGAATGATGTGGGCAGATATGGCAGATGGAGGAATTAGGACAAGAATTGTCTCAGAGTATTCACCATGTGAGGGTGCAGATAAGGAAGAAGTTGACAAGTTTTATGAAGCATTGAGTTACATTGTAGTCAGGGTCGACAGCAAGGATAGGATAGTGTTAAAGGGGGATTTCAATGCAAGAGTTGGAAACAGAACTGAAGGATATGAAAGGGTGACTGGTAAATGTGGGGACGATATGGAAGCTAATGGGAATGCTAAGCGTCTGCTGGAGTTCTGTGCCATTATGGGTTTAGCAGTTACGAATACATTCTGCAAGCATACGGCTATTCACCGATACACATGGGAGGGTAGGGGTGTCAGATCCATAACAGACTATATCTTAAGAGAGTTTGAATTCAGTAAGTCTGTTAGGAACGTACGGGTTTTTCAGGGATTTTCCAATTATACAGACCACTATCTGATCTGTAGTGAACTAAGTATCTCTAGGCCTAGGGTAGAGAAAGTGAAATCTGTCTGCAAATGAATAAGGGGAGAAAATCTCCAGGACGAGGAAATTAGACAAAAGTACATGGGTATAATTAGTGAGAAGTTCCGAACACTGGACAGTAAGCAGATTCTGGATATAGAAAGAGAATGGGGGGCATACAGAGATGCCGTAGTAGAAACAGCAAGGGAATGCCTGAACAACTGTGTGTAACGATGGGAAAAGCGAACATCTTGGTGGAATGATAAAGTGATAGCAGCTTGTAAACATAAAAAGAAGGCGTATCAGAAATGGTTCCAAACAAGGGCCGAGGCAGGCAGGGAATTGTACATAGATGAAAGAAACAGAGCAAAACAAACAGCTGTTGAATCCAGAAAGAAGTCGGGGAAAATTATTGTAATAACCTGGAAAGGCTACGTCAAGCAGCAGGTAAACCTTTCTGGACAATAATAAAGAATCTTAGGAAGGGAGGGAAAAAGGAAGTGAACAGTGTTTTGAGTAATTCAGGTGAACTCATACTAGATCCCAGGGAATCACCGAACAGGTGGAGGGAATATTTTGAAAATCTTCTCAACGTAAAAGGAAATCTTCCTGGTGTTGTTGAGAACAACCAAGCTCATGGAAGGGAGGAAAATGATGTTGGAGAAATTACGCTTGAGGAAGTGGAAAGGATGGTAAATAAACTCCACTTTCAAGAGCAGCAGGAATAGATGAAATCAGACCTGATATAGTAAAGTACAGTGGGAAGGTAGAGATGAAATGGCTTCACAGAATAGTAAGATCAGAATGGAGTGTTTAGTATGGTACCTTCAGATAGGACAAAAGCAGTAATTGCACCCATTTTGGGAAGGTAGGGCGCGATCAGTGTTTGAGAGGAAGTTAGTTGAAAACCAGTGTGGTTTCTGACCACTGAGGATCTGATTTTCAGTATGCGCCAGGTAATTGAAAAATGCTACGAGAGGAATAGACAGTTGTGTTTATGTTTTGTAGATCTAGAGAAAGCATATGACAAAGTACCGAGGGAAAGTATGTTCACCATACTGGGGGGGCTATGGAATTAAGGGTAAATTATTGAATTCAATCAAAGGCATTTATGTTGACAATTGGGCTGCTGTGAGAATTGATGGTAGAATGAGTTCTTGGTTCAGGGTACTTACAGGTGTTAGACAAGGCTGTAATCTTTCACCTTTGTTGTTCGTACGTTACATGGATCATCTGCTGAAAGTTATAAAGTGGCAGGGAGGGGTTCAGTTAGGTGGAAATGTAGTAAGCAGTCTGGCCTATGCTGACAACATGGTCTTATTGGCAGATTGTGCCAAAAGCCTACAGTCTAATATCCTGCATCTTGAAAATAGGTGCAATGAGTATGGTATAAAAATTAGCCTCTCGAAGACTAAATTGATGTCAACAGTAAGGAATTCAACAGAAATGAATGGCAGATTGGTGATATAAAGATGGAACACGTAGATAATTTTAAGTATTTAGGTTGTGTGTTCTCGGAGGATGGTAATATAGTGTGAATGAATCAAGCTGTAGTAAAGCTAATTCAGTGAGATCACAGATGCGATCAACAGTATTCTGTAAGAAAGAAGTCAGCTCTTGAACGCAACTATCTTTACATTGGTCTGTTTTCGGACCAACTTTGCTTTATGGGAGCGTAAGCTGGGTGGACTCAGGATCTCATTCATAAGTTAGAAGTAATACAGCCGGGCTGAGTGGCTCAGACGGTTAAGGCGCTGGCCTTCAAACCCCAAAATGGCAGGTTTGATCCTGGCTCAGTCCGGTGGTATTTGAAGGTGCTCAAATACGACAGCCTCGTGTCTGTAGATTTACTGGCACGTAAAAGAACTCCTGCAGGACTAAATTCCGGAACCTCGGCATCTCCGAGGACCGTAAAAGTAGTTAGTGGGACGTAAAGCAAATAACATTATTATTATTATTATTATTATTATTTAGAAGTAATAGACATGAAAGTAGCGAGAATGATTACTGGTACAAACAGGTGAGAACAATAGCAAGAGGGTAGTAGTATAAGTGAACAGTTCTGCCACCACCTCCGCCTCAGCCCTCCGCAGAGGCCTCCTCCTCACGCTGGCTAAGAGCGCGACCCTAACCTCACATCCGCCATCTTGGAGGGGCTTAACCTAACTTTTTATGCATAAGAGAGCTAGCTAAACCTAAGTTTTACAGCTGGATGCCCTTCCTGACGCCTAAGAGTGTGACCCTAACCTCACATGCACCATCTTGGAGGGACTTAACCTAACTTTTTATGCATAAGAGAGCTAGCCTAACCTCATGGAAGGGCCTAACCTCAGTTTTACGGCTGGAAGCCCTTCCCGACGCCAATTGCACAAGATGGCGGCTATGCATGGCTCTTTATGAAATGCCGCCTAATCTCACATCCGTTATTTACAGGGGCTTAACCTAACTTTTAACGCACAAGACAGCAAGCCTAACCTCATGGAGGGGCCGAAGCTCAGTTTTACGGGCGGATGCCCTTCCCGACGCCAATTACACAAGATGGTGGCTATACATGGCTCCTGATGAGACACCTTAAGGGTGCTTGCACAAGATGGCTGCTATACATTGGCTCTTATGAGACGCCCTTAGGATGCTTGCACAAGATGGCAGCTATACACGGCTCCTTTTGAGACGGCTTAAGGGTGCTGGCACAAGAGGCTGCTGCTCTTATGAGACGCCCTGAGGATGCTTGCGCAAGGTGGTGGACACAAGATGGCGACTATACATGGCTCCTTATGAGACACCTTAAGGGTGCTTACACAAGATGGCTACTACTCTTATCAAGAAAGCTAGCTTAGAGTATAACGTGCCATGCTGGTTCGATTCATTAAATTTGGGGCTTAAATGCAAAATGTTAAATATCTCGAAACCGGTGCATCGTAGAGCGAAACGGACAAATTTTTTCTGCCTAATAAAGTAGGTTTGGAGCATCAGGAGCATGATAGCATAAGAAAAAATAGTCTAATGATGAGATCAACGGTTCGGTTCGTACTTAGACCCTTTGGCACTGACAGCTACCTAATTCTACAAGATGGCGGCTAAGCATAGCTTCTTATGAGACTGCTTAAGGGTGCTTGCACAAGATGACTGCTATACATAGGCTCTTATGAGACGCCCTAGGGATGCTCGCGCAAGATGGCATCCACAAGATGGCGGCTATACACAGCTCCTTATGAGACGTCCAAGGGGTGCTCGCGCAAAATGGCGGCTGCTGTTATGCATGCGTTGGAGGGCGTTGAAATTCTACATGCTCTTGTTTGTAAACAAAGCTGCGTTATTTTTTTTACAGCGGCCACCTTTAATCAACAGAGCATCGTGCTGCCGTCTTTAGCAACTACTTTTGAAATGTGGTGGTGGCAATGTCCACGTGACAGCTGTCATCCGATATCTTTAATTAATAAAGCATCGTGCTGCTGTCTTTACCACCTTTGAAATGTGATGGCGGCAATTTAAAAAAAATCTACGTGGTTTTGATAGCTGTCAGCCGCCATCTTTAAACAACAACGCATCGTGCATCAACCATTACAGCACTAAACCTCATACCTTTGAAATGTGGTGGTGTGTAATTCAAAAAATTCCGTTAGCTATTACCTTTAAACAGTACAACATTAGTTCATTCGCGAACCTAACCTCTCATCTACCATCTTGAAGGAGACTATCCGTAGTTTATGACAAGATGCCCTTCCCAACGCTAATTAACACTTAGAGGTTACTACACAAGATGGTGGCTGCTCTTATGACCTTCTCCTCTGATAACATGCATCACGAAGGCTAGAGTGGGCACGTGCTGCAGTGATGATGTCATTGTGCATGTTTAGACTTGATCGTTTCTTCAAGAGTAAAGAGGCAAAGGAATGCAATAAGTATGCATCATGAAAGCATGAGCTGCAGCGATGACGTCATCATAGTTGTGCATGTTTAGATCTGCAGATTACAAAAGAAGTGAATGAAACATAACAAAACTAGAATCGAACACTGTACTCGATGTCGTTAACTTCAACGTGCGTTCAGCACATTGTTTGATGTGTTCAGATCACTAAATAAGCAATAACAAGACTAGAATCGAACACTGTACTCGACACAACATGTGTTTAGAAGATCAGATTACCGCACATTCCTTGTAGGGGTAAAGGGCTAATAGGCTAAAGGGCAAAAGGGCTAATGGGCTAAAGGCCTAATGGGCTAGGGTGCCTCTCCTCTCTTTATCCGGGCTTGAGAACGGCTCTATATCTAGAGGCAAAGTTAACACCCTAAGGAAGGGAGAATATTGGAAAATAATCTATACGAATATAGCTACTGGATCAACTATATACTACAGAAGGAAGACTTAGGTAAGGGTAAGCGCAGGGACTGTAGGAAGGTGTTTAAGCTGTTGTACGGTCGAGAGAGAGAGAGAGAGAGAGAGAGAGAGAGAGAGAGCTATTACTTAATAATACCTACAAGATGTAGTTCTTGCTCTATTTAAAAACATCTGATTTTTACTCTGTGTAACCAGCATCATGATAGGCTCTTAGCAGTTGCCAACGTTTTACGAGTACGTTGGGGTCTTTACAATGTCTTATGTCTGCATAGGATAACAGAGGCTTGTTGTGAACTTTGAGCATATATGTAGACAGTTGATGTGTAGGGACTTGTTTTGATAGAATACGTGCTTCAGCAGTAGCGTTTCTAGGTGCAAACTTAACTTGTTTCGATAGCAATGAAGCGTTGACATTTTCTTCTTCATCATCTTGCATCTCTTCTTGAGATGTTTACACTGCGACAGAACGTGTAGTAGGCTTAGAAAATGGAGTAAAATCATCAAGCTCTAATGGCAATGAAACATTGAGATCTTATTTTTCTTCTACTTTCCCTTTACTACTGTTTTGATCAACATCATTATCATTACTATCATAATCATGATCTTGCCTCTCTTTGTCTTGAAGTTTTTGCTTAGTAACAGAACTTGTAGCAGGTCTAAACAACAAGGGAGAACTAAAAATCTCTCGCAGAGGTGTACTTTTTAAAAATAAATCAGTGTTCGCTTGACTACGGTTGAGCTCTTCGTATTTTCTTCTCGATGAAGCTACATTACACTTGGCTTCATGACGTTGAGCGTTGTGTGCGTTCTTGAACTCTCTTCTACAATGTTTGCATTGAAAAATTGTCCTACATGATATCTCATGACGTCTCTTGTGATAGCTTTGGGAAAATGCTTTTCCACACTCTTTGCAAATATACCTAGAAATAGGTTTTTCCATGACGGACTTTTATCTTCTGCCAACAGATTCTTCTTTAAATCTGCTAGACACTTGTTACTTGCTGCTTCGATGATGCAAAAGGCTTAGCGATTAACAGTAAACTAACACAAAAGCGTATAACCAAGATAGCAACAGTGAGGTTTAACTCCGTGAAGAAAGCAGCAGTGAGGTTAGCGATGTTCTGTTGTTGGATTTTAAATTCCCGCTACGACATGCATACGGTGGCAGCCTTGAGGTTTAGCGCCGTGAAGATGGCAACAGTGAGGTTAGCGATACTCTATTGTCCTTAAAAGTGAGGTTATGCATCGACTATCACATTAAACTTCTTCCGCTAGTGTGTGCAATGATCGCAATTGTGTTTTGCTACCTTAGCATAACCTATGTGCATGAACTTAAAGCACAAATAATAGCTATGTTTTAAAGCGTGTACTGTCCCGTTACGTAGATCAACCCGAAACAAACTACGATAACGGCAGCAACATTAAGAATCAACTAGCTGGTACACAAATGAGCTAGTTAAAATATCACAAACAGGAAGCGTAAACACACACCCACAAAACATCATTAACAAGAACAAGAAGAGGACTTACCTGTAATGATGAAGGGTGTCTTAGAAAACCGTGGAAAGTATTAAAAGTACCTGGTATCAAGATACTACTTTTTAAAGAAGAACAACCAGTGTTTTAATTAAAGGAAAATAAGTGTGATTTATTTCAAAAGAAATTAAATTGAAAATTAAAACAGGGAAAACGTCAACGCAGGAAAGAGAAATCATAGTCCAAAATTAAACTTATGTAAAATTAATAAATAGTAGTTAAGATTACCAAACATGGTCGACCAATCACAACGTTAAATAAAATCTAGGAGGCCTCAGTATACCAGAGGAAGTAGGATATTTGAGATAATTATTTGTTTATAATAATACTTTAAAATATGCAACTCTAAGCACGGAGTTCTATCCAACAGGAAGAATTTTCCACAGCTCAGATAGGGTAGCCAGCCCCGTGGTGCCTGCCTCTTACCCGGAGGCCCCGGGTTCGATTCCCGGCCAGGTCAGGGATTTTTACCTGGACCTGAGGGTTGGTTCGAGGTCCTCTCAGCCTGCGTGATTAGAATTGAGGAGCTATCTGACAGTGAGATGGCGGCCCCGGTCTAGAAAGCCAAGTGTAACGGCCAAGAGGATTTGTCGTTCTGACCACACGACATCTCGTACTCTGCAGGTCTTCGGGCTGAACAGCTGTCCCTTGGTAGGCCAAGACCCTTCAAGGTCTGTAGTGCCATGGGGTTTGGTTTGGTTTGGTTTTTCAGATAGGGTAATCAGCACAATTCGTCATACAGGTAGCAAATAAATGGAAAATAAAATTAAATACCTCAAATGCAGTTTCAACATTACATTAAAACAATGGGAAATAATACAAATAAACAGAAAAGCCACACGAGTTAGTAAACTCAGAGATCAGCAGGAAATATCATCATGCCTTCTTTTTTTTTAACAATCCAATTATTACCGGTCGTCATAGCAATGAAGACCATGTACACAATATAACCACGGAAACCAAGCCCGAACAACAAGGAGAAAAGCATAATACAACGCGAAAGAAACAAGGAGCCCAGAAAATCAAAATAAGAACAGAGTAGACTTTTAAAAAAAATCCTTCCTCTTGGTCAGAACTCATGTGGTTCAACCCTTACCTAATGGGGTGGTTTGATAGCATTTCAAAACAAACTATTACATAATTTTACAAATGTTTAATGCAATAAGAAAATAATTTAATAATTTAGCTTCACCCCGCATTACAGTACACGCTCAAAGGCATGAACACCTCAATTAAAACGAACCCGAATTATGTTCTTGTTTAATTATAATTATAAAGATTTTTAGCCGAGATGTGAACGTACAATGCTATTTAGAGTCCCACACACAAAAATATTCCAGTTAATTTTTAAAATAGTTCCATACTAAAAGAAGTTCCAGTACACGAAGAAGCGGAAGGAAATCCATAATTGGAGTTGACGCGATGGCGCCATTTTACTACTTACAACTCATGATGAAGACATATAAATGAAATTTTGAAAATATACACCCTGGTGACGCTCCCAAGATGAAGATCTCTCCAAAAACGTATTGAGGGCGTGAGAGAAGGCGCCCTCTCACAGTTTTCTTCAGCCGCAGTCCATCGCACTTCTCGTACATGAGATACATGGAACGCGCGTCCATCTTCAACCACTCACAACACCAAGAATGCCGCACTCGCGCTGAACAAGAATCAACAAGGAAGCGTTCTCTCCGAGGAGAGCTCTAATTGGTTAGTAGGCGGAGCATCGTAGTTCGAGCACTCCGCGTAGATGTCAGTACATACAGGGTGCTTTCTTTTGATAAGATCATCGCCCAGACTTGAGCGCTACCACAGAGTAGTAGTGAAAAATTAAAACTAGAAGTAGCAAGGAAGATGAATCTAAATAATTTGAGGCAAATTAAGTTCGTAAAACACAAATTTCAATGGGAATTAGCCCAGATCTAAAACGTTAGGCGGCGGGGGGGGGGGAGAGAATCGAACAAATATGATGCCTCGACGGCAGTACACATCACCTATCGATGATGCATACATCGACTATGCTGCTACTTAGCATAACCTATGTGCACGAACTTAAAGCACAAATAATAAAATGTTTTCAAATCTTGTGAACATAGCAGCACGAAGAATAGCCATGTTTAAAAGCGTGTACGCATCACCTATCGTACTAAACTTATTCCGCTAGAATGTACAACGTTCACATGCGTTTGTACTGCTATTTTAGCATGACCTTTGTGCACGAACTTAAAGCACAAAGAATAGCTATGTGATCATAGCAGCAGTAGGAAAAGCGATGTCTAAATATCTTGCGAACAGAGCAGCAGTAAGAATAGCAAGGTTTAAAAGCATGTACACATCACCTATCGATGATGCATACAACTATCGTACTAAACTTCTCCCACTAGAGCGTGCGGCAATCGCTTGTGTGTGCTGCTATCTTAACATAACGTATGTGAACGAACTTAAAACATAAGGAATAGCTATATGTAAAAATCTTGTGAACATTGCAGAGTTTTAACAACGTAGGCGTGGATTTTGAACTTCTTGTGCTGACGTAGCATACAATGTGACCGTGACGTCACGACCACGTGCTCTTGTTTGTAAACAAAGCCACGTGCGTTTTTGACAGCTGTCATCTTGACGGACCCTAACATCACTTTTAAGGATAATAGAGCATCCCTAACCTCACTGTTGCCATCTTCACAGCGCTAAACCTCAAGGCTGCCACCGTATGCATGTCGTAGCGCGGAATTTAAAATCCAACAACATAACATCGCTAACCTCACTGTTGCTACCTTGGTTATACGCTTTTGTGTTAGTTTACTGTTAATCGCTAAGCTGTTTGCATCATCGAAGTACCAAGTAACAAGTGTCTAGCAGATTTAAAGAAGAATCTGTTAGCAGGAGATAAAAGTCCGTCATGGAAAAACCTATTTCTAGGTATATTTGCAAAGAGTGTGGAAAAGCATTTTCCCAAAGCTATCACAAGAGACGTCATGAGATATCATGTAGGACAATTTTTCAATGCAAACATTGTAGAAGAGAGTTCAAGAACGCACACAACGCTCAACGTCATGAAGCCAAGTGTAATGTAGCTTCATCGAGAAGAAAATACGAAGAGCTCAACCGTAGTCAAGCGAACACTGATTTATTTTTAAAAAGTACACCTCTGCGAGAGATTTTTAGTTCTCCCTTGTTGTTTAGACCTGCTACAAGTTCTGTTACTAAGCAAAAACTTCAAGACAAAGAGAGGCAAGATCATGATTATGACAGTAAAGATAATGATGTTGATCAAAACAGGAGTAAAGGGAAAGCAGAAGAAAAGTAAGATCTCAATGTTTCATTGCCATTACAGCTTGATGATTTTACTCCATTTTTAAAGCCTACTACACGTTCTGTCGCAGTGCAAACATCTCAAGAAGAGATGCAAGATGAAGAAGAAGAAAATTTCAACGCTTCATTGCTATCAAAACAAGTTAAGTTTGCACCTAGAAACGCTACTGCTGAAGCACGTATTACATCAAAACAAGTCCCTACACTTCAACTGTCTGCATTTAGGCTCAAAGTTCACAACAAGCCTCTGTTATCCTATGTAGACATAAGACACTCTCAAGATCCCAACGTAACCGTAAAACGTTTGCAACTGCTAAGAGCCTATCATGACGCTGGTTACACGGAGTACAAAGCAGATATTTTTTAAATAGAGCAAGAATTACGTCGTGTAGGTATTATTAAGTAATAGCTCCCTCTCTCGACAGTACGACAGCTTAAACACCTTCCTACAATCCCAGCGCTTACCCTCACCTATGTCATCCTTCTGTAGTATATAGTTGATCGAGTAGATTATAGATTATTTTCCAACATTCTCCCTTCCTTAGGGTGTTAACTTTGCCTCTAGATGTAGAGCCGGTCTCAAGCACGGATAAAGAGAGGAGAGGCACCCTAGCCCATTAGGCCTTCAGGCCATTAGCCCTTTTGCCCTTTAGCCCTACAAGGAATGTGCGGTAATGTGATCTTCTTAGAACAAAGGTATCCCTGACATGTTCTAAACACATGTTGTGTCGAGTACAGTGTTCGATTCTAGTCTTGTTATTACTTATTTAGTGATCTGAACACATCAATGTTCTGCACGCATGTTGAAGTTAACGACATCAAGTACATTGTTCGAGTCTAGTTTTGTTATGTTTCATTCACTTCTTTTGTAATCTGCAGATCTAAACATGCACAACTATGATGACGTCATCGCTGCAGCTCATGCTTTCATGATGCATACTTATTGCATTCCTTTGCCTCTTTACTCTTGAAGAAACGATCAAGTCTAAACATACACAATGACGTCATCACTGCAGCACGTGCTCACTCTATCCTTCGTGATGCATGATATCAGAGGAGAAGGTCATAAGAGCAGCCACCATCATGTGTAGTAACCTCTAAGTGCTAATTAGCGTTGGGAAGGGCATCTTGTCATAAACTACGGATAGTCTCCTTCAAGATGGTAGATGAGAGGTTAGGTTCGCGAATGCACTAAAGTTATACTGTTTAAAGGTAATAGCTAACGGAATTTTTTGAATTACACACCACCACATTTCAAAGATATGAGGTTTAGTGCTGTAAAGATAGCTGAACGATGCATTGTTGTTTAAAGATGGCGCCTGACAGCTATCAAAACCACGTAGATTTTTTTAAAAATTGCCGCCACCACATTTCAAAGGAAGTAGCTAAAGACAGCAGCACGATGCTCCATTAATTAAAGATATCGGATGACAGCTGTCACGTGGACATTGCCGCCACCACATTTCAAAAGTAGTAGCTAAAGACGACAGCACGATGCTCTGTTGATTAAAGATGTCCGCTGTCAAAAAGAACGTAGCTTTGTTTACAAACAAGAGCACGTAGAATTTCAAATTGCCCTCCCACGCATGCATAACAGCAGCCACCATCTTGCGCAGTAGCCTCTAAGCTAGTTTTCTTCATAAGAGCCTGTGTATAACCGCCATCTTGTGCGAGCACCCCTAGGCCGTCTCATAAGGAGCCGTGTATAGGCGCCATCTTGTAGAATTAGATAGCTGTCAATGCCAAAGGGCCTAAGTGGGAACCGAACCGTTGACCTCATCATTAGACTATATTTTTCTTATGCTGACATGTTCCTGATACTGTGAACCTCGGCATTCGGTGGAAAAATTTTGTCCGTTTTGCTCTACGATGCACCGTTTTCGAGCTATCTAACATTTTGCATTTAAACCCCAAATTTAATAAATCGAACTGTTGTTTCTAGCATGGTTCGTTATACTCTTTACCATACCAAGACCTGATCAAGTTACAAAAACTTGCTTCAAGACGCGACATAACAAGCTAAAACAGACCAAATGCCAAAGGGCCTAACTAGGAACCGAACCGTTGATCTGATCATACTATTTTTTTCTGATGCTATCATGTTCTTGATACTGCGAACCTACGTATTAGGCAGAAAAATTTTGTCCGTTTTTCTAGATATTTAACATTTTGCATTTAAGCCCCAAATTTAATGAATCGAATCAGCATGGCACATTACACTCTAAGCTTGCTTTCTTGATAAGAGCAGCAGCCATCTTGCACAAGCACCCTTATGGCGTCTCATAAGGAGCCATGTATAGTCGCCATCTTGTGTCTGCCATCTTGCGCAAGCGTCCTCAGGGTGTCTCATAAGAGCAGCAGCCATCTTGTGCAAGCACCCTTAAGCCGTCTCATAAAATCAGCCGCCATATTGCGCAAGCACCCTTAAGTTGTCTCATTAGGAGCTGTGTATAGCCGCCATCTTGCGCAAGCATCTCAAGGGAGTCTCATAAGAGCCAATGTATAGCAGACATCTTGCAACCACCATCTTGTGTAAGCACCCTTAAGGAGCCATGTATAGCTGCCATCTTGTGTAATTGGCGTCGGGAAGGGCATCGGCCGTAAAACTGAGGTTAGGCCCCCTAAGATAGCGGATGTGAGGTTAGGCGGTGTCTCATAAGGAGCCATGTATAGCCGCCATCTTGTGCAATTTGCGTCGGGAAGGGCGTCCGGCCGTAAAACTGAGGTCAGACCCTTCCATGAGGTTAGGCTAACTCTCTTATGCATAAAATGTTAGGTTAAACCCCTCCAAGATAGCACATATGAGGTTAGGGCTGCACTCTTAGGCATCAGGAAGGGCACCCAGGTGTAAAACTGAGGTTAGGCCCTTCCATTAGGTTAGGCTAGCTCTCTTACTCATAAAAAGTTAGGTTAAGCCCCTCCAAAATGGCAGATGTGAGGTTAGGGTCGCGCTCTTAACCAGCATGAGGAGGAGGCCTCTCCCGTGGGCCTGAGGAGGAGGAAGAGGCCTCTGCGGAGGGCCTGAGGTGGAGGTGGCGGCAGAACTGTCCACTTATAGAACTGAGGGTACTCAGAATGAGGAGGTAAAAGCTAAATGAGGGATGAACTCGATGGATGAAGCTGTACGCATAAACCAGCTTTGGTGGTAGGATCATAAGAGGCAAATGGAAGAGGATAGGTTACCTAGGAGAATAATGGACTCTGTTATGGAGGGTAAGAGAAGTAGGAGACCAAGATGATGATAGTTTGACTCAGTTTATAAGGATTTAAAGGTATGAGACATACAACTAAATGAGGCCACAGCACTAGTTGCAAATAGAGAATTCGGGCAATGTTTAGTAAACTCACAGAGG
Organism: Anabrus simplex; assembly: GCF_040414725.1. NCBI lineage: Eukaryota > Metazoa > Arthropoda > Insecta > Orthoptera > Tettigoniidae > Anabrus > Anabrus simplex. The sequence goes on from NC_090274.1 coordinate 115,866,978, forward strand.
CTTGCAGACTGAACGCTTGTAACCGAGGTTACATTTTCGCCCCCTTCATTAACCTTTTTAGATATGGCATCTTGCCGTGGAAATTTGTGTTGCCAGAAATTTATTTTCCACTATTCTCCGGCTTTTTTCTTGTCGGTGAACTGGATGTCACGATGGATGTTTCAAAACTTCACCCCGCATCTGTGGGCTGATATTCTTTCATATTTCATTGGTGTATCTCTATGAACTACGCTCTTAGAGAGTTCGTTCCTGCTTAGTGCTATCCCCCCCTGGCAGTGAGTCTAACTTCGTTTGCTCTGTCCAATGAGCGCGTGGCTGCTTGCTTCTGTCTGGCTGCGGCTGTGAGTGAGCATTAGTCGGCCGTCACTGTGTGTTGAGTCGCCATGCAATCAAATGGTGGAATTGAATGCTGTAGCGTATAGGCTTGGCCTGTACCGATGGCACTGGGATGATCACCACACTGTACGGTGTAACCACCCTGGAATGTTTCTTCAGTCATCTTCATTTTTTTTAAATCATCCTTTTGTTAATTACCTTATGATTGAATACTTCAGGTGGAAGTCATCTGTATTTCGTGGTACAGCTGAAAATAAACCATAAGTAATGCAATGAATTAAATATTCGTGTGTTCCAGCTTAAAATCTAAAATGCTTCTGGACCAAGACATCAGCCTCGCGTTTCCATCATTTTGGAACTATGTTGCGGATCGTGTGAACATTATGTCCATCTCACGAAATTTTGAAAATGTTCTCTTCTTAAATTTTTTTAAATGGACATCTACTGTGTAAATTACTTAGGCCTACTAACTAGTCATGTGATTTCCATTTGAATCCAGTTAAACGTTTCACTGTATTGTAGTTCCATTAATTACTGTTTAAATTTTTATTATTTATTATTATTATTATTCAAAATATAACATAATTCAGTATTCATTTCAAGTTTATGTTAAAGGCGGTTTAACTACCATGTGAGTTTCTGCAAGAGTTTTTAAATTATTATTCGATCCCATTCTTAATATTAATTTTCTTTCCTCCTTGTTATTTTATATTAATTCGCAATTCTTTGAGTTATGGGATATAACGGTTTCTCTTTTGTTTATCACGTGCAAGCTTCGTATTGTGCTTTTTTCGGGATGGGTTGCTCTATCTCCTTGTTTGGTGGTTGCAATGGTGATGGCCATGATTACTGTTGATTGCGGAAGCTGTGGATGTACTTAGTGTTTGTGTGGTATTTGATATTTTTTCTTCATTTCTAAATGATTTTTGTACACTTTCTTGTTTCTTCGTGGTAATATTTTTCTGGTTTAATTATATTTTAATGTAACTGAATTAAACTCAAACTTGTGGATTATTTTGGTTATATGCCTTGCAGAAACTCAGTGGGAATTCTTGTAACCAGCAGAACTTAATTAGAAACTGGGAATTTGTTTAAATAATAAATTAAGAGTCTACCTGAAATTATTTTAAGTTAAATTTATGTTAATAGGTTCAGGGTTTCTACTATTTTCCTTTTGGGTCAGCCGATCGCGTTTCAAATAGTTGGTCTCTTATAGTATTTTTCTACTTTGATGGCGGGCGGCCTACATGCTGTCAGGGGAAGCGGGGAGCATGGGGCCGACCAATCCAGCACGACGCGAGAGGCCGTTAAGGGATAGAGAGACAGAGGCCACTACTACAACATTGCTAGGAGCGCCCGCGCGCGTTAAAGTTGTGTTGAAATCCACATAACAATGAAATACAGAGCTTCGTATGTTACAGTTCGATTATGGCCTGTGGATGAGTTTTATTATTTTTATTTATTTGTGTATTTATTTCTATTATTTTCTTATATCTTTGATGCAGTATGATACGAGTTAGTTAGTAATGCATATAACAAGTGCATTGACAACAGACCGAAAAACAATTCGTTCAAAAGTACATAGTTACACAACACATTTTCTTACTTTATCTTACCTTATTCCAGCTGAAGGATGCATGTTACAGCACCCCGACACTCACCATCGTCACCAGAGCTGTCACCGGAAATATCCTCGTCACTCGACTCCTCACTGTGGCTGTCGTCTCGCAGATTTATGATGATATCGTCCATGACTGTGTCCAATACCACGTCCCTTTTGTAATCGTCCTCTTGAAATTTTTCAGCATGTGACACACAAGCCTTCCACTCCTGTTCGGTTATTTTATCCAGCTCCTCTTCCATTAAAGATTGGACGTCAGTTAGTTTGAACGTTTCGTTCCTTTTCCCTACAGCAGTTTTAACGTTTCCCCAAACCAGCTCTATGGGGATATATTGACAGTGATAAGGTGGCAGGCGAACAGCAGTATGACCCTTTCTGTCAGCAAGTGTATCAATTTCGTACATTTTTGCCTTTGGCTTGAATTGTTTCACAAGAGACAACAGTTCGAGTCTGGAGTGATTGCTGTCATAAGGAATATTCCTAGCAGATGACCACGATATAATATGAGCTTTTCGTGTGTTTGTTGTAGGAATTCGTTCTAGCTGTACTGAATGGTAGCTGGCATTGTCCATTACAATCACTGCATCTTTGATGTTCCTATCGTCAAGAACGTCTAAAAACTTCGAAAACCCCTCTTTAAAAACCATAGCGTTTATATCAGTGTGTTAGTCATCACTGGTCGATTTCACCTTTGGCCTGAAAACCAATTTACATTCCTGTAGAAAACCAGTGCGACTGGAACCTACGGGACAAACAATAATTCGTCCACCTTTCCCCACAGGAACTTTTAAACCTCCTGTACCCTCTTTATCTTGCCAGATTTTCGTTGGAGCGTAATTCTGATGAATGTAAGTCTCATCTAAATAAATTATATGGGGCGATGGGTCCTTATTCCTCAGGAGATGCATTTTTCTCAAAAACGTTCCTCTGGCTGTTACTACATCAGCTCTCTCCATTAAAAATCTTCTCCCGTTGTTGCTTTTTTTAATACTTGAACCCCATAGACTTTAGCATCCTCCACAATGACGTAACTCCCCATTTAATTTTTATATTTCTATGTAAATCACCACGTAATTTGTTCAGTGTCGGGTATTCACCCTTTACGTAATAACTGAGGAGAGTTCTTCTAATTACATCTTTATGGAATCAGTCGATTGCCTTTGTTATACAGTTCCTTTTGATTCGTTTGCGCGGTGATTGAAATGAGATGGAACCAGATGACTGGGTACTGTTTTTACTTTCCTTTATTTTCTGCTTCCTTTTGAAAATATTCATGAACATTGCTGATCAGTTTTCTACCCTGGCTCCTTTTCTCCTTCCTCTTCGCCATTGTACGATATACGTATAGTGCAATTATTATATATAAAAAACACAGAGCAACACAAATAGAAACAATAGAAAAAAACTAACGTCACATCACATGCCATGAAAACGTTAATCGAAGAATGCAGTAAAGGACACGGCAAGAATTACTCATAAAACAAACTCGTCAAACAAGCTCTTTGTAATACCCAACGCACACTGTAAGACTACTCGGCAACACAGTGGTTCGTGGAGTGAAGTGAGCGTGGCAAAGTCTCTGGTCGACTGAATAGTTCTCAGCGCCACCGCTAGGCGATCTTTTGTCTGATTGGGCAGTGACATACTGCCCGCACCCCACTTCCCCTGACAGCACGCAGGCCGCCCGCCATCAGAGTAGAAAAGACCTTTAGTGGTGAATTTTGTTCTCATTTAAAGAATTAATATTGTTTATACCTTCTTAGATTGTTAGTGGAAGATGACTTAATTTTGCTTTCTGTTAATTTATTTTAAACCTTTATCTGCTCTCTGCTAATTCAATTTTAAAAATATATTTTTTTTCCTAAATTAAATTTCGTGGTTAATTTAAAAGGTGTTTTTCTTTTAATTGATATTAGTGTTCATGCTGTATCGGGACGTTTCCTGATCCACTCCTTCCATATCTCACCTCTGGGTTTTAACGTAAGTTGTGTCTTCTGTCCTTTTTTTTTCAGCCTGGTGTTTTATTTTTGTTATTGTAATCATTGTGTTTTTACTTGTGCCTGCTCACTTCAGTACCGTGGCAGCGCAAGCTGAAAGGCATAACAGTCTATAATGATAATGTACGTATGAACTTTCTGTGTCAATACTCTAGAAAACTTCTAATACTTCAAAATTTGTTTACATTCTTCTACTGTGCAATACTCTTATCTAGAACTTGTTTACGTTTATCGGGTTGGGTTTAATGCATCCATGCTACATCCAGTGTTTTCTAGAACATGATATTTGAAATAGCGCATTATTTTCTAGTCAGGTGAATTCTTACGGTATGCCTGGACTTTGTCATTTAAAATGCTGATCTTTAATTCATTCTCCTATTCTGTTGTTTTTCCTATCTTCCCTAATTTTTCTTAATTCACATTCTACAGTTGGTTGGGAAACATCTGTTCTGTTTAATGAATGTAATTGTAAATGTTGTTTGGATGAACTCCAAATTGTCACTATCACCGAACTTTGTAATATTTCCTTCCTGGTTTGTTGTGAAAAATTTATAATCTTTTGATATTTTGGTGCTGTACTATTCCTAACTTCTTGTACTGTGTTTCAATACATCTATTTTCTTCATCCGAAGTTGCCAATTCTTGTTCATCCCCTAGAGCTGTTGCATTTTCCTGACTGCTTGTACATTGCTATTTATATCCTCCCCCTTTGTACCATCCATGTTTACCTCTCGTTGCTCATCCATGATCCCTTTTATCTTTCGTAAATAATTGTAATAACCTACCCGCCACTTTGGTAATGGAGCTAATCCTAACAATTTCGCCTCGTGTTTCGCATAACATACTGCGATGAAAGTGCTGTAATACATATTCCTCTGACACATGTGATTTAGGAGAGACTAGGGCAATGTTTATGCCCTTAGAAAGGTGGCATAACAGAAACCATAAAGATGAAGCAAGGAATGTAAGGAACCTATTTCTACAGTACTTCCTTGATCACACTATGTCAACCAGCCATCTAAGCCTAATTATGAGAATAATAAGATAACGTATAATTAAGCTGTGTACTTATCTGTATTTTCTTCCTCATTTTCACACATATTTCCAGTGTTTATAGAAGAGAGCCCTTGGTCATACAAAAAATGTAGATACAGTAGAAGTCCGCTATAGCGAGTATGGCATTTAATGAGAACTCCGTTATAGAGACGACTTTTTCTGTCCCTTCAAAATTCCTATATTAAACTGTGTATCGTCCTACAGTTACAGCAAGAACCCTATCACTGGCGCATCCGTTATTACGAGCGATTACACGCGCACGATTTCTTCCGTTTCCGATATTTATGCACCCCAGCGATGATATTGCATGTGATCGATTACCTTCGGCATAGTTTCCTCGCTATGTGCACTAGCGATTTCTCCCGTCGACATTCGAAGGTGATAATACCAATATAAATGGTCCGTTATTGGACATTATAAATTTTCCAGCTAGCTCATTCTTGGTTGCCAGCGTTTCGCCCTCGTGTGCTAGGGTGGGCTCATCAGTTGGTACCTAGCACACCTACCAATACGCTGGCTAGTGCATACCGTGGAGGCCACTGCGTAGGCTGACTGTAGCCACCGGCAGTGCCAATGCACTAAGAGACTTTGTCTCATCACTAAAAATTGATGCCTGCTTGGCCATCAGATGATATAGATGCTGATTCCCATAGGGAATCTGAAATATTTGTCCTGAATGAGCAAATTTATAATACCAATATAAATGGTCCGTTATTGGACATTATAAATTTTCCAGCTAGCTCATTCTTGGTTGCCAGCGTTTCGCCCTCGTGTGCTAGGGTGGGCTCATCAGTTGGTACCTAGCACACCTACCAATACGCTGGCTCGTGCATACCGTGGAGGCCACTGTGTAGGCTGACTGTAGCCACCGGCAGTGCCAATGCACTAAGAGACTTTGTCTCATCACTAAAAATTGATGCCTGCTTGGCCATCAGATGATATAGATGTTGATTCCCATAGGGAATCTGAAATATTTGTCCTGAATGAGCAAATTTATAATACCAATATAAATGGTCCGTTATTGGATATTATAAATTTTCCAGCTAGCTCATTCTTGGTTGCCAGCGTTTCGCCCTCGTGTGCTAGGGTGGGGTCATCAGTTGGTACCTAGCACACCTACCAATACACTGGCTAGTGCATACCGTGGAGGCCACTGCGTAGGCTGACTGTAGCCACCGGCAGTGCCAATGCACTAAGAGACTTTGTCTCATCACTAAAATGGAATGGGAATCAACATCTATATCATCTGATGGCCAAGCAGGCATCAATTTTTAGTGATGAGACAAAGTCTCTTAGTGCATTGGCACTGCCGGTGGCTACAGTCAGCCTACGCAGTGGCCTCCACGGTATGCACTAGCCAGCGTATTGGTAGGTGTGCTAGGTACCAACTGATGAGCCCACCCTAGCACACGAGGGCGAAACGCTGGCAACCAAGAATGAGCTAGCTGGAAAATTTATAATGTCCAATAACGGACCATTTATATTAGTATTATAAATTTGCTCATTCAGGACAAATATTTCAGATTCCCTATGGGAATCAACATCTATATCATCTGATGGCCAAGCAGGCATCAATTTTTAGTGATGAGACAAAGTCTCTTAGTGCATTGGCACTGCCGGTGGCTACAGTCAGCCTACGCAGTGGCCTCCACGGTATGCACTAGCCAGCGTATTGGTAGGTGTGCTAGGTACCAACTGATGAGCCCACCCTAGCACACGAGGGCGAAACGCTGGCAACCAAGAATGAGCTAGCTGGAAAATTTATAATGTCCAATAACGGACCATTTATATTGGTATTATAAATTTGCTCATTCAGGACAAATATTTCAGATTCCCTATGGGAATCAACATCTATATCATTCGAAGGTGATGTCGGAGTCGATAAGTAATACCCGTCCACAGTTGCTCGGTAAAGAAAATTCGAAATGAAAGAGAACATATTTTCGTAATAAATGCGTAAATAACATGTCTGATAACGGTTGTTAACTCGTTAAAAATTAAGGCTGACAACAACCACTTAATTTTGAGGCTGCAATTAAATAAGAATGGGATAACCTCGAGATATGGCAGAGTGCTTAATTGATTTCAGAGGTTAGTATATATTTTGTTGCGTCTGGTTAAACTGCAGAAAGGCTATTATGAAAATTTATTTACTTATTTTTTTTTTTTTGCTAGGGGCTTTACGTCGCACCAACGCAGATAGATCTTATGGAGACGATGGGATAGGAAAGGCCTAGGAGTTGGAAGGAAGCGGCCGTGGCCTTAATTAAGGTACAGCCCCAGTATTTGCCTGGTGTGAAAATGGGAAACCACGGAAAACCATCTTCAGGGCTGCCGATAGTGGCATTCGAACCTACTATCTCCCGGATGCAAGCTCACAGCCGCGCGCCTCTACGCGCACGGCCAACTCGCCCGGTATGAAAATTTATAGCGAGAAAGTTATAATTTCTCTACTGGCGCTTGAAGTGTGTTTTCATCATACGTAGAGTATGGTTAAGTTAGGATACGTGACGCTGTTTGAATAAGAAAACTGAAACGTTTGCAACAAAATGCGATCGATCATCTCCGGTATGGTATAGTTTTTTCACTTTGTGCATTTGCGAGGTCTCTCTTTGACATTCAAAGGCGACGTTGGAGTTGATTAGTAATACCCATCGACTGTTGTTCTCTAAAGAAAATTCGAAATGAACGAGGATAACAGGTTTTCGTAATAAATGCGTAAATAACGTGGCCGATAGCAGTTGTTAACTCGATAAAAATAAAGACTGAAGTAAACGATATCTTAATTTTAATGTTATATAGGGAAATTAAGTAAGAATGTGATACACCTCAAGATATGGCAGAGTACATCACTGATTTCAGAGGATATTTCATATCTTCTCGCGTCTAGTTACGGCTATTTACATGTAAATTTTTATAATTTTCCCTATGGGAATCAACATCTATATCATGTAAATTTTTCGCGAGGAGGTTATTTCTCTACATGCGTTTCAAATATGTTTTCATGGTAGGCTACATATACGGTTAGGTTAGGTGACTCTGTTTGAAGAAGAAAGCTGAGGCGTTTGCCACAGAAATCTCTGGAGTGATACGGTACCGTATTTTTCCTAATACAAGACTTTTTTCTCTCAGAATCTCATGCGAAAACTCAAGGGTTGTTGCATTCGCGGCCTAACAGTAAGTTAATGGATACCACTGGCAACTACCGCGCTAACCACGCTGCTGCTTTTCACACGCGCACAGAACTCGTTGACAATAAACGACCGCCTCTTTACTACACATCGCTAGCCGCGACAACCGGTTGTGCAGTGCCTGTGTGTTTCTCAAATCTGCAGAATGGCATCAAAACATGCGACCCTTCGAATTCTTAGAAAAGCCATGGCTACTTAGTGGCAGAGTCATAACGCGTCTATTGTACTTGACGCTTAGTAAAATTAAGGTTGATAGACAGCACGAATATTTTCGTGATGAACAGTCGTATTGTAAAGATACGTGGAAAAGCTATTGCCGGCAAATTTTCAATGGGTTCTAGTAGATATTATGATGTCAATTTTAAGTTAATGTTTATAAAACACTCAGAAATGTAGAATAATTGTGCAGCCGCAAGAAAATACGGCATAGGCCTAACTAAAGCCAATATTTGGCGTTAGCGTGAAGACAAAGAGCTAAAAAATGCATAATGTACAAAAAATGCATTCAGTGGTCCGCAACAAGGACGCTTTAAAGAAGTCGAAGATGAAATCGTAAGGTATGTGCATGAGAAACGCAAGGGCGGTATGGCCATACCGTGGAGCAATAAACTTGTTCGTTGACCTTCAACGTTCACGATTAGGCCTATACATCGCTAGCCGCTGAATTTGGCTGAACTCGACAAGCGAGACGTGCGTGTAGCGGTAGCCGGTTATATCTGATGCTGCGTAAAAGTAACAGTTTTATAGACAGCAAGAATAATTTCTTGATGGATCGTTGTATTGTAGAGACGCATGGAATAGCTATTGCCGGAAAATTTTCAATGAGTTCTCTTCGTTATTATGATGCCAATGTTAAGTTAATGGTCCTTAAACCCGCGGAAATAAAGAATAATTGTGCAGCCGCAAAAAAAAAGGAAAACAAAAAACGGCGTGACGAAAGTCAATGTTCGGCATCTAAAAATAGTCTAAAAATGCGTAGGCCTACTGTAAGACAAGGCATTCATATGATTTTACAAACTTCTTTTTGAGCCTGATTTAAATTTTTTGACGGGAAAAGTGGGGTTCATCGTGGATTCGGAGAAATACGGTACTATATTTTTTCAGAATGAAATTAAACATACACTTTCACGTAGTATTGGATTACGAAAAATAACAAACAAGCAAGCAAGCCGTAGTGTGGGTACCATCTGCGGAAACACAAGTTTTGAACAAACTGATTGCCGTTTCATACCGATTTTAATGTGCATGAAGGATTTTCTGACTTTTATACAAAAATCGGATGTAACGACAATCCGTTATAGCAAGTAAATTTTTCGCTGTTATGAATTCTCGCTATAACGGACTTCTACTGTATTAATAGTACTACAGTTTGGGTATATAAATACTGTCCACACCACATTTACTGCGGACAAGGGGAACAGACAGTGGAACACCTTGCATTTGAGTGTCCTTTGCGTAGTTACAGAGGCTCTATTGAGGACTTAAACTGTGTCTCAAACGAAGCTCTTCTCTGGCTATTAAATTTTGACATGGAACTTTAGTTACGAGCTTGAGATGGTAGTTGTATATATTGTAAATAATATTGTATTCATCATACGCTAAAAATAATAAATAACCACATTTACTTAGCTTGGATTTCTTAACTTTCTTTGCCTCCTTCCTATAAGTTAATGGATACCACTGGCAACTACCGCGGTAACCACGCTGCTTCTTTTTATCCACTTAACTGCTGCATGTTTGTCCACGTCAACATCCACCTCTCTTAATTTCTCAACGAAAACTTCTTAAACATATTGTTTCATTTGCTTACTGGAATAGTTCTTACTTTTAATTTTCCACAGATATGGAAATGATGTGTGCAGCTCTAAGAATTGCACAATGAACCCATGTGAGTAATTTCCCATATCACCAGAATACGTTGCTTCAGCCATCGGTAATAGCAAACTAAATCACAAAGCACTACCTTAACCTCAATGGTACATCAATAACTGAATACGGATTGATCGCAGTTTCACCTTCGTATGTTATAATGTTTTCACTTCCTGCCACAACCTATAAAAGGGCGCTTCCGTCGCAAAGTCTCAGTCTGAATTCAAGCACTGCTAGAAGGCCGGAGACTTGCTTGCGGACTTTTTGTCAGTGGACTCAACGGCCATACACACAGAGACTTGTCTGAAAAGTCTGGTGCTGGACTGAGTGACTCAGACAGTTGAGGCGCTGGCCTTCTGACCCTAACTTGGCAGGTTCGATTCTGGCTCAGTCCAGTGGTATTTGAAGGTACTCAAATACGTCAGCCTCGTGTCAGTAGATTTATTGGCACGCAAAAGAACTCCTAAGGGACTAAATTCTGGCATCTCAGTGTCTCCAAAAACTGTAAAACTAGTTAGTGGGATGTAAAGCCAATAACATCATCATTATTATTATTAAAAGACTGGTTTGTGCAGAATTACCTCTTCTAAGTCTGTATGTGTTTGAGGCCCTTTGCACTAGATGAAAACATAGTTTTGTAGAGGTAAAGATTAGTATTCCAACAATATACTGAAGAGGCAGAAATATGGCATACAGATGAACATGATGACTGAGCTTACTGATATGATACAGGATGTTGCGGTATACACTGGTCAAGGTGAATATATTAACATAGTCATGCAAAGTTTAAAATACCACATACAGTGAAACCTCGATTCTCCGTTTTTGGAGGGACCTGGGGATAAAAACGTACGATACGGGAAATCGGAAAATCCGGGAACGAATTAAAACCGTCAACAGTTTGACTGTACTTCACAGTAATGAAATATATATATCATTTTATTTGTACAAAAACGCCTGCATTAAATACATTAGTTTAAAAACTTTATATTTTATATTCAGTTTTACCGAGAAACTTCGTCACGTTCCCGTGAAAACGTCTTTCAGGCCAGCAACTTTCATCAGTCAAGCTCATCGAAAAATATTCTACTAAATAAGTTATCAGAATTATATTGATATCTAAGAAATTTAAAAACACATCTGAGACTCCAGTTTCACTATTGCTGCAAGGAGAGTGTATCGGAGATATTATGCCGATCGGGAAAACATTATAATACAGTCACTTAAAACGTCTGTTTGTTTCACCTTGAATAAATCTAACTGGAACAGGAACAGTTATTTACAGTAATCGTTATCTGACGACAGTCTCATGTAAATTATTGACTGTTTTAATAACCTAAAAAAGAACAATGTAACTTATTTATCAGTAAAGGTTTTCGTGCTGTATTACGAACTTACGGCGCGAAATTTAACTTCGAGTTCACCCATGTTTTAGGCCTCGGTACTTTCCATTAATGATTTTTTTTGACCGATAAACAGGCGAGAAATGTGGCTTGCATGATAAGCATTATTACTGGTGCAGTTCACATGAACATACCTGTGGTATTATAGTTAGGAAAGATAGCTGAAAACACGTAAATAAGCATAGGTTGTAACACGACCAGTCACATAGTCAAGTAAGCTAATCACAACGCACAAATACAAAAATGATACCAAAATACATTAAATCCCAGAAGATGTAATGAAACACTCTCGCACTCACAAAAATAAAGTGTCACATCGCATACATATAGGTTACGCACTGCACACACAACACTTAAATTGTCATTTCTTCAGCCACAGAATACAGTAGTCACTTTGTAGTGAAAAAGTCTTTAATCGTCAGTTGTTTTTTGTTTTGTCGTGCCTTAATACAGTACAGTGCTCCCTCAATATTTAAAACGTTCTGTAGTTCGCTGCTGTCTGTGTCATACGCAGTAATATAGTCGCGAATTTTGTCAAAGGCGGCTAATGCTTCTGCAAACGTTGGCAGGGGTTCGATTTCGTCTTCGTCTTCCCCCTCGCTCGCGATCTCATGCACGGCGTTTGCACTGGCTGTGGCAGTAGCATCATCACACAGCTGTTCTATGCTCTTTACACCACAAGTGGCGAGCTCACTATCGACTGTAGCGTACGTCTCGAAGTTAACATCTCTCGGCGCGAGCTTCTCCCAGTCCTCACTGAAAAGTTGTTCTTCGCTGCCGGTGTTGGTGTCGTTCGTGTCTCTGCTTTCGCCAAAGCCACATTTATGAAAACAATTTTGAATGGTGGAGGGCGAAACGTGGAACCATGCTGACACAACAAAGTGGATTGCCTGTAGAATACTGAACTTCGTCTTCACTTCTTTCCCGGCGTCCAACATACACACAGCCCTTTCCACCAGCTGCTTGCGGTAGTACCCTTTAAAGCACTTTATCACCCCCGCATCCAGAGGCTGAAGGACACTGGTACAGTTCGGGGGATAGAAAATAACTTTCACATTTCGTAAGAAAGAAAGTTCCTGCGGGTGGACGGCACAGTTATCTACAAACAAAACTATTTTTCTCGCTTGAGCACCCATAGAAGCATCCAGTCCGTGAAGAAAATCCAAAAAAATGTCTGTGGTCATCCAAGCTTTACCGTTCGCATAGTATCGCACTGGTAACTTCTTCACGTTCTTAAAGCATCTCGGTTTCGCTGCTTTACCTATAACAATAGGGATACGTTTGTCTGACCCGTCACTGTTACAGCACAACAAAACAGTTATGCGGTCCTTCGCATTTTTGCCTCCATGACAAGATTCTCCTTTAAGAGCCAGCGTGCGAACCGATAAACAGTTGAAAAATAGGCCGGTTTCATCCGCGTTATAGATGTTCTTCGGTTCGTATCCTTCAAGCAGCTCTGGGAGATTTTTCCCCCAATCTTCCACAGCCAAACCGTCAACTGCAGCACTCTCGCCGGCGAGCTTTTTATACACCAGCCCGTGACGCTCCTTAAACCGGGAAATCCATCCATTCGAAGCAGAAAAATTGTTGATACCCATTCTTGCAGCGATGCTTCGAGCTTTTACGCGCAAAATGTTACCATCCACAGGAATTCTCGACGCCCGAGCTTGCTGATACCAAGAAAAGAGAACTGCTTCCATTTTAGAATATCTCGATTCCTTCCCCGTTTTTCTATTCTTTGCGGAGGATCCACATTTTTTAACTTGTTCACGTATCTCTTGTCTTTTCCCTATTATTGTATTCAGTGTCGAAGCAGGTAAGCCTAAACGTTTCGCGATGTCAACTTTTTTTTTTCTGTTGGATTTCTTTCAACTTCCTCTATAATCTGAAGTTTTTCTTGCAGGGTTTTCACATGCTTTACAGGTCGCGCCATTTCAATATTGTACTGTGTAAGCAAACCGAAACTCGACTGCGTAAATTGTTGGTTTTCACCAGCTAGTAACACAGCCAACTGTAGGAAACATTCAACAGAAAGCCTTCATTGTTAGCCTGGTACAGAATGTTCCGTAAGTATGATCGCGCAAGATATCTGATGAAATTAAAATACGCTAGACCCGCAAATTCGATTCCTGCCGTCCATTCTCGAAATCTTGAAAAACGCTTGATCGAGGATTTAGCGTTGATGGGACTGAAATTTCTGGACGGTTGATGCGGGAAATCGTTTCTTTGAGGAACGGATAACGCGGGATTTTTAATACAGGTTTTAAATGGGATGCTCGCGGGACCACGTAATTTGAACGAATATTACGGGAAAACGTAGTTTCGGGGAACGGATAATCGAGGTTTCACTGTAATTGAATAATCAAGTCCGATACTGAGGTGAAAATATATAAGTGACATGCTGCTAACATTGTAATGAAACTGATGGAGGGAAAACTAAATGTTAGACACTCGTTCTTCACAGACAATTTCCACAACATACAGTTCCTCAATGCCAACAACCATTAAACAGGAACACAATGAGGTGATCACATATGTAATCATGAAGAAAAACTTCACAGAGGTGAACACACATCCAAACATGTTAATGGTATTAACCTGACTGTGTGAAAGGATTATAGAGATCTTCATTTCCACAGAATTTGAAGATGAAGTGCTTGACACTGTAACAAGGAAGAAGCAAAAAGCAATTCTGCAGTATAATCTCCTGTTATCTGGTGTTGACTGGCAAGAAAAAATGCTCATGTTATATTTGTGAAAGGAAGACAATTCACTGGTATAAGAAACTGCAGTCAATATCTTCAAAATGATGCTGGTCAATACACGTAACTTTTTATGCTGCAAGTTCTCTGGAGACAAAATGACTTTGTATGACTTTCGACTCTGTTATTCACCATCAATAATGCAAGCATAAAAACTAAGTCAGCAATAGCAACAAACCACCCTTCTAGCAAAACAAACAGTAATTGCCAAATCAATGAGAAAATGCTCTAAATTGTCCTACAAAAAGGGGGAAAATATTGATTCCAACCATTATCGTCAACAGCACCCTGAAAATCCTGCTTAGAACCTTACTTCAGAATTGCCCACTAGTGCTATACATGATATGAATGACTACAATAACATTCACTACTGGATCAAAAAAATAAAAATACTTTACTGAAGGACATTTTTGGTGTGAATGATTCTTCTTCTAGTTCTTGAAACATTTCTGCTTATGCAGATCATTCACAGAGCCTTGTCCAATTTCTCTTTTTTACCCAGTCTATAATTCATCACTGTCTTCCATTGTAGTCCTCTCTGAGTTCCGTCATTCTCCACCTGATCCCTCTATCTTGTTCATGGTCTTCCAATTGGTCTTCTTTCAAACTCTTCTTCGTAATCTTTCTTGTCCCATTCTTTAGAGGTGGCCGAACCATTTCAGCCTATTTCTGTCCATAGTTTCTTTTAGGGGGTTGACCTGTAGCATGTTTCGTATTGTTTAATTTCTATTACCCAATATCCCTCACAGAAAGCGCATCTTTGTCGCTTGCAATCTACTCAGATCTTTTTTTGTTCAAGCCCAACATTCAGATCCATAGGTCAATATTGGCAAATAATATGATTTATATATCATGATTTTTGCTTTGGTAGGTAATTTCCAACTTCTAATTATGTCTGATACAAAGTAATAAAATTTCGAGCAATTTCCTATCCTCTCCAAAATTTCTTCCTTGATGTTTCCTTTCCCAGTTAGCTGACTTCCTAGGTATTTAAAAGCATCTACTTCTTTAAAAAAATTCCCTTATACCTAATGTCCTTTACTTTTCTGTTTTCTCTACTGATTTTCACTACCTCACTTTCTCTTAAACTTATTTCCATGCTTGCTTCTTCAATTGACCTCTGGCAGGCATCTAGTTGTTCTTCCAATTTCTGTTCATTTTTCTTCCCATATCAGCACATCATCTGCATATGCTACGATTTTTTGTATCATTTGCTCTGGACCCTTAGTGAACTTTCCTCATAATGTTGTTCATCACTATATTAAAGAGCACTGGTGAAAGTACACTTCCTTGTCGAACGCCGCTGTTCTAAACCATTCTGATTTTTTGCCATCTATTATAACACAGTTCAGACATTTGTTATACATATTTCTAATTCTGAATTGCATTTCTCTTGACAATTCCATTCTATACAGACCTTGCCATATCTCTTCTCTTCTAACCATGTCATAAGCCTTTTGTATTGAAACCATGACCTTTGTGTCCTAAGAATTTTAAGTATAAAAATATTACAGGAGGCCCATGTCAATTGTAATAGGAAGCTCAAAATTTTATATATGTCTGAGGTGACACGTGGCAAAGAGAGGTGGCTACCTTCCTTCCCACACTCTGAGATGTGACGTCATCCGCATGTGTCAACAGTGGATTAATACAGAAGAAAGTTTAGGTTGAATGAACATATTTAAATGAAAGAATTAGTGGTGAATGCAGTATAATGAGGGTCCCGTATTTATCTATAAGACAATTGGTCTTTAGTAAGACGGATTTGAGACTGCTAAGACATTTCTGTGGATATTTCAGAAGGACGTGTGTGTCTAGTCTACCCACGCTAAGTCGATAGAAAATAGTGCCTATAAAAATGAGGTCATTTAACAGGTTAATTTAATGAGAATAAATTTTAAAATGTTCATGAACAATACTGCTAACGAGTTAACAAGTCTGTGGTTACATCAAAAACTCTTTTAAATACAGTTCATTTAAGTCGGAAAAGTTATGCAAATTTTCTTGGCGGCAAGGGGAAAATGCCTGGAGAGAGGGGTCGTGTCTATAAATAAGAAGGGACGCCATGTTGAAACCCTCCTGCATTTGTATCATTGAAGCGTGAGAGAGAGGGTTGAACTGTGCAAGTAAATCGTTCGTCAAAAGAAGACTACGTACTACAAACCTAGATTCTGCCGATGTGGCTGGATCTTGACTCCATGTGGAGATAGTTTTTTGAGCATAAGTAATCTGATAAAAAGGACGGTCAAGATACCGAAGTAGTTTTTGTAAAATTTGTAACATTGTGAATAGAAGTAATTCGTGTGTGGGTAATAAATACAATCAGTCGAGTGCGATCAACGAAGACGCCGAGTGAAAGGGCATTTCTTTTTTTTTTAATGCTTTATTTCCAGGAAAAATGAAGAGAAATTCTATGTACAGCCAAAAATGTAAAAATGGCTAAATAAATGACAGAGGGTCAGAGGTGAGCCCAATGATGGACACTGACGTAACATAAGGTAGGTTTTTCATAAAATTTCGTATGGCTATTTCTAGCCGGGTGCAGCCCTTGTAAAGCAGACCCTCCAATGAGGGTGGGCGGCATCTGCCATGTGTAGGTAACTGCGTGTTATTGTGGTTGAGGATGGTGTTATGTGTGGTGTGTGAGTTGCAGGGATGTTGGGGACAGCACACACACCCAGCCCCCGAGCCATTGGAATTAACCAATTAAGGTTCAAATCCCCGACCCGGCCGGGAATTGAACCCAGGACCCTCTGAACCGAAGGCCAGTACACTGACCATTCAGCCAACGAGTCGGACATAAGGTAGGTGACATACCATCTTACCGCCTACTGTATCTTGTTTTATGATGTCAAACTTATATGTATTTGAAATGGGTATTTATGATGCAGTAGGTCACCAATATGTTTTTGTGAATGTTAGAAATATGACAAAAGGTCATTTGTTTTATTTTCTGCTTGGATAAATTTTTAAAGTATTGCGAGTGCCGTGTAATGCTGTAAAAAGTTATTAAGGAGGGTTTCAAAGTGATGTCACGTCCAAAGTAGATCGTCATTTCCGTGAACTTATTGCCTATATTTTGTGATGTCAAATTAAGATGTTTATTCGACGTAAAATTTTTCTGTTGGAATTTGATGGAATTGATGCAAAAGGATCTGTGGTTACCCATTTTCAATCGGGTGGAAATGCTGTATGTAGTGTTGAGAAATGCAAATCATGAATTTTGTCACGAAGTGTAACGATATTCTATGTCCGTTTAAACTGTGACCACGTGACAATAAATAACAGTAAAATTTGTCAGTCATTTTTTTGAAAAATCAGTTTTGAAAAATACGAGATCATTTTATGCGAAGTTGTTCATTATTAAAGTATTTGTGTGTGATTGTGCATCGTGGATTCTAAGTATTTTATTCCAGTTCTTTTGTCAGTGAGAGTCGTCGAGTTTGAGGCAAGAGGTTAGATATGTCGTATGAGTTGAGATAGGATTTTTGAATCAAGTGATTGGAAGCCTGTAGTGAACCTGGGACTTTTGTGGGAGCACGAGGAAGATTTTGTATAATGTTAGGGATGGAAAGTAGAGCGAGAAAATCCTGCAGGTATTAATTTGCGATGTGTACAGTTATGGTAGGACATTTAAAAGTAAAATCTATGTGCATATTTGTTTGGACAGAATATTGTATTTTTGTTCTATTCTGCCAAGTCAAAGGGGTTCATTCTGAGAGACAAGTCAAGCGTGGCGAAAGACATGTGTTTCATATTAAAACTGACAAACAGGGCGAGGGTCGTTTGTTTTCAATGCCGCCAGCTGATGGGAGTTCGCCGCTTGGAGATAATGGGGTTGTGTGCTTGCTACGTGTTAAAATGAAACTGCATTCTTGGCAACGGAGATCATTATTTGCGAGAACTAGTTGAAAATATCATCCGGAGATAACGTGTAGGTTATTAGATACTGTGAATTTGTTTAATTGAGATCGTAATGTATATTTGAAACCACGAAGTTAGAGTATAATGAGTGAGGTTAGCCAATTTCAGGGTTGTCCAAAATATAGAGTGATGGTAATGATGATTGATTTGTTTGTGAGGGGTGCACAAAGCTTTATGGAATGTTATGACAAGATATGACATCGTAATCGGCTTATATTGTACGGCAAGTTACTTATGGCTTTGTACTTAATTATTAGGGTTATCCAAGTATTAATAATGGTTAGTATTAGATTAGATAAAAGAGTGACGTCATGAAACAAGATATAATACTGGAAATAAATGATGTAATTTTTTCCAGCTGCATGATAACAACTGATATTAAACATGAGCGAATTAAAATTTAATTCCATCAAAATTTGAGTAGGGACTTGTGAAAGAAACCATTCGTCCGTAGAGACAGAATTTGTTGTTCATTAAGATTTCATTAAATCATTTAAATTTATTTAATTATTCAATTCAGTGGAAACCGTAATTATGAAATAACTGTAAACGAAGTGAATAACTTGAAGATGCATTCTGGAAATCTTAGTTTATTTTTCTGGGAATATTTAAATGTTAACGTAACGATTAAGGGGACATATCCGAAGGTGATGGATTTTACTGCCATAAAGTATTGTGAGCGTTGTTGTTGTTGCATTATTTGATTTTGATTGATTGAGCAGTAAATGTGCTGGGGTTAGTCAAGTGGAAACTTTGGTCATCAACCGATGTAACTTAATTGTGTTTAGCCTTCAGCTTAGAAACTTGGATGGTCATGGGGTCATCAACCTCAGAGACTTAGATTAGGGCCATATGCCACTGCAGCATCATTTTCCTTGCAGTCATCATCCACAATGACTTTAAAGTAACTTAGAAGTTTAGAGGTCGGTCCATGACATAGTCGCAGGTCACATCAATTCAATTAAGGGTCCATGCCATACAACCACCGTGTGGCATACACTGATTGGACTGCCTTAATTATGTCCAGAGTTCGTGTTACGAGGGCTGGACTATCAAGAATCATTATGATGGTACATGTAGTCTCAAATGGAAGCCGAATTTAAGGATTTCCAGACTTTCCTTTCTTTATTTAATAATTGAGACAATGGTTTCTAGTAAGGATGCCCATCAGGCAGTTAAGTCAAAGGCTCAAGCCAGCATTCGGCCCCTCTGTGTAAAAAAAATGATTGTGGTGTCAAGTGGACAAGATAGAGTCCGAATTATACATGGATTTCAAATTATTACTTTCTTCCGTCAACATTTCCAAAATAAAATACAAATATTTTATGAATAGACCTTTCATTTAAGTAGAAAGATTAGGATTACTGAACCCTACCTTTTACCTCAGCAAGTGACAAAGAACCCGAAACGACCCAACAGACAGAACTCATGAAAATTGCTGATAGGTAAGGAAGGCAGGTATACTTCATAGTGGACCAAAGGGTTCAGTATATATAACTGATTATTGCATAATAATGTAACATCATTTGATACAAGGCAATGCAAAGGTGTGTGCATTCAGCCCTCATCCCATTTCTCTACAGCATTGAGCATGAAGTCAGATGAATCTTTGTATCAAGCTTTTATGACCAGATGCCGTTCCTGATCACCCTACACAGAAGAGTTAATAAGATGAAATGGATGACATGAAATATGATAGCAGGAAGAGAGAGGATGAAATCCTGTGCCAGCACACAGCCTAATCCTGATGAATAGTATCATCAGCTCAAGGCTCAAACATCCCCATCTGATGGATGAATCAGCATACTCCATATGAACACTGCAAGAAGGTTTGGCATTAAGTCTAGGCTTTTGACACACAATTTAGTGATTCAAAATGCCATGCAATGTAAAAACATGTGCATTTCTGGCATTCAGAATATTATATTGTTCAATGGTACCATTTACGCACATTTGCATCATTCTGCTTGTAATTTAAAAGCTTTCATCTTCTACCTACTAATAGAAAGAAAAAAAAAATACTAGCTCATGGGGCAATTTCTAGGTTCTTATTTTACAATGTACTTCATGTCGCACTGACGCAGATACATCTTACGGTGGTGATGTGATCGGAAATGGCCAGCAGTATGAAGGAAATGGCTATGGCCTTAATTAAGGTACAGCGCAGCCAGCTGGTGTGAAAATGGGAAACTACACAAAACCATCTTCAGGGCCGCCGACAGAGAGGTTCAAATCCGCTATTCCCCAAATGCAAGCTCACAGCTGTGCCCGTAACAGCACAGCCAACTTCCTCGGTAGTTTATAGGTTTAATTAAGGCAGCAGTGAACATGTTAATTCCAACAAATCAACAGTAACCTTATGAAACGTCACACACAAGTGAATCACATCTCACCTCATTGTTATAACATATTTTCTTGCATATTAAAGCCCTTGCATAATTTACGCATCCCAACATTTTGGGTGCAAAGTGGAGAAAAAGAAATGTTCACATATTTGACTTCTTCGAACATCCATCATGCAGTTCCGGATGTGTTTCGAAATAAAGATGTCAACTACTCAAGTATCAGCCTTCTTATTGCAAAAGCGGGCCTTCCAAATGCTGGTCAACGTGCAATTATCAGCCGGTAGGAAATACCACTGCACTAGTTCAGTGAGGGAATCAGCGCAGAAGTGACTAGTGATGTTCTATTCCAGTGTGGTACAGACATATTTTACGAGTGTTTCTGGGATAGGACATGCGTTTTCTGCGATCTCAAAATTGTTTGTTAGTCCAAGGTGAGCAAGTATTTGGTTAATACTGCATCATATAAACTCGCGGTGATCAGTTACACCGACACATACAGGGATATGGCAGTGGGGCGGAAGTATTCAGTGTCTGAATGCAACGTGCGCTACCGTAGTAACAGAGAAATGCAATTCAAGCAACCAAGAAGCCTCGCAAAGTATTTTGCGGACAAAAAAAGACAAGTTCCAGCAAGAAGAGGAGGATCTGCTTAAATATATGATTTTGTTACGCAACGGTGGACATGCTGTTTCTCAAGGAATGTTGCATTTTAAAAGACGAGAAATTGCTGCTGCACATGGAATCAGTGTCTCGGATTTGAAGGTTAGCTACGGCTGGATGATTAATTTTATGAAGAGAAATTGACATTCTCTTTGATGAAGAACGACATTATGCCAAAAATGCTGAATGATTTCAACCAAAAAGCAATTGATTTTTCATCGCTTTGTGATTGAGAAGCGTAAAGTGAAGGAATATTTGCTCTCCCAAACAGGAACTGCAGGTCAGACGCCAATCAGTTTCCATATGTCACAAAGCAGAACAATCGATATGAAAGGGACATTGAGTGTTATCATATGCACTACCGGAAGCGAAAAACAACGATGTACTGCAATGCCTGCTGTAACAGCTGATGGCAGAAAGCTTGCACCTTACGTTTCTCTAAAATGAAAAACAATGCCCAAAGTAAAATTTCCATGAGGGATCCACGTTTGTATCCAAAAAAGGGTGGATGGACACGTTACTCATGTCAGATTGGATACGAATGGTGTGGGGAAATCTAACAGGTCGTGTTGGGCAGTTTCCTGTGTTTTTTTTTGCTGGTATGTCATTATTATGTACTTACATGAATTGTACTTTTATTTGTTCATATTTATTTCACTTCAGGTCATATTGACAGCTCGTAATGGGAAGAATATTTTCCAAAGTCAGTACTTGAAATCAAAGTGTCCAACCTACCTGATGTCCTAGTACCCTATTTGACATTTTAGAAAAAAACTCACACTGGAGTTTTATGCCAGATGACGATAACCATGAATGAATTGAACCAATTGTGTTTATATTATATTTGATGTATCTTTTACATGTAAATGAATTGTAAATAATTTTTAAATATCTGAATTCCTTAAATAATTTACGCATCTGATGTTTTCACCTGTATTTTTCATAAAAAAGTGTGCGTTAATTATGGGAGAAAATACGGTAATATTTTGCAGCTGCACAACAACCGGGACAGAAAACCAAGAAGGCTATCAAAAAACTGGGATGGATAAAAATGCTGCTCTCTGGTTACATCTTTGCTAAACTGAAGGACTAGCTTTATGGAAAGAGGTTTGAAGATAATAACTCTTCAAGATGACTGCCACACACTTCCTTAGACCTGCTGGACAGAGTTCTACCATGCAGGCATAAATGCACCTGTTCCAAGGTGGCATAAAACAGTTGAAATGGATGTAGGGAAACAACATGTGCATAAAAGATTTAGCAACATATTGTACAAATAATAAAGGTGTAAAACAAAAATTGCTTTGGGTACTAAGTTCCAAAGGACAAAAGTTTGTTAATAAAAAATCCTAAATTATTATACGTTAATAAAATATTCAAAAAATATTATCCAGGACTTATTTAACACCCAAAATGTGCAGGATCAATTAATAAGTAGATACCTCATTGGAACGAAGCTCTTTGACCATTTTCACATTGACCTTCTCCAAACTTGGATCAGCAAGCAGACCGTATGGGTCTTCCTCTATCTTCACTTGGATGTCATTGGATGTGAGGGTATTTTTCTCCTGTAAAGATAAAAAAGAAAATATCAGCATATTGCTATTCCTTTACAAACCAAACCCCATGGCACTACAGCCCTTGAAGGGCCTTGGCCTACCAAGCGACTGCTGCTCAGCCCGAAGGCCTGCAGATTACGAGGTGTCGTGTGGTCAGCACGACGATATTCCTTTACAAGAGTTCAAGAAATATAACTTCATGATCACATATTGGAGCTTGAGACAAGCTTCAAAATTTACAATATACCAGATCACAACTCTAAACTCAATATGAACATTAGCTAACCAATGATTTTGTGGTGCCTAAACCAAGATATACTATATCAGGCTGATAATGTATCAGTTACGTCTTCAGCCACAGCCTGGTTGGCTCCTCAAAAAGCACTAACAAAAGTTACGTCATTATGGGGAAAGTGCTAAAACCAGTGGTAGTTTACCATTAGTCACGGCCATCAAAGAGATTGAGATTTCAGAGATAGCTACATTTTGATCTGGCATGTGTCAAGAGATGAAATTGATAGCCTTACACAGATACATCCTACAAGGAAGTCACTTAAGCATGACCACTTCTGAGTAACCTTTCAGTTAAATTGATCACTAGATTGTCATAGATATTTTTTAATGAAATTTTGAGGAACTTAAGGCTTATTTCACATCTGTGCACTTTATATGGCGTATCAGAAATCAAACACCTCGACAGCAAAACAACTGACAGTTCCACACTGTCACAGGTGAACATGTAGTGGAAGCGGAAAGTGTTTTTTGAAGACTTTATTTGTAAAGTATGATATAATGTTTTATTTGTAATGACCTAACCAGTACTGTGTAATATTTGTAACATGTATTTGTAAATAGTAGTATTCAGTTCTATATTTACTGGAAGTATCCAGAAACTTTTGTTACATGAATGTTTGAACAGGGTGTGTTGCCTTTTGTTGGTTATGTGTTCTAGAATGTATTTTCTGACTGTTCTGGAAATGGAAGGTTCACGATTGCGTATTCGAGAATGTAGGTTAAGTTCGCGACTGAAGTTGGAGTTGTGATTGGTGAACCTGGGAGGGGATGGGCGGACTCATGCATTCTGATTGGCTACTCCAAGGCCAGGGTTTTCCTATATATAGCGAGCGAAGCTGCGTTGTCTTGTCTTGTCCTGGCTGAAGTTTTATGTCATTGCGACGCTTCACTACCGGGATGAGCCACCTTCGGGTAAGCACTCTTGAATTCCGTTCCGGCTTATATTTCCGTAATGTTCAGTTGCTATTTCGTATAGGAGTCTGCCCTAGCCTAACCTGATTCGCCAAATTAATTATTTATGATGCCTTAGCTTTTCAGCTGGGCTTGGCTGTTTGTTTTCGAGGCATTCCCATTTCCTATTTCACTAAATATGTAGATTGTAGTTTGATGTATTTACCTTGGGGTTTGCCTCTGGTAGTTCAGTGTCACTTGATGTACGCTAGAGTTTTGGAGAGTACGTATACTTCACTGTAAATTGCATTGTACAACTGGATTTGTAACTAAATGTATAGTTGGTTTGGAATTTTGTAACTTGTACGTAGATATTATCAAAGAACCTCTAAGTTAGGTGTATCATGGAGCTTATAGTTCGTAAGTTGCAGGTTTGTGGATTTGGTTTCAGAATGTATTTTGTAAAATTTCATTTGTAAATAATATTTTTCAAATTTAAGGATTATGGCGAATTATTTCGGAGTCTGCAAACTAAGCCATGTCCATGTCCTCGGTAAAGTCCTAGCTCTTTCCACCTTCCTGGTTTATTATCCATTAGTTGGCCCTACTGTTTTACGTATGTTGTCGGCGGAGACCCGCGTAGTCCAGCTGATGTTTCGCTGAGTGTATAGTGGTTTCTGATATTGTGTAGTTGCTCTTACCTTCCCCTCTTTACTGTTTTCGTGCTTTGTTTTGTGTAACCACTGTAGTAGCGATTACACATACCGCAAGCACACAGCAGCACAAGCACAAGAAAGCCTAGAGGCCATCCCAGCATGAAATCATGCTAACTACTTAGGGTAGGACCCAACATAAGCACAAGACAGGACTGGGGAACTATGGGAATCCTGACATGAATCAGGGTCAAACAACCTCGACAGAGGAGTGGATCTTACACAATACATGGAACAGAACAATTACTGTATAATCCCGAATACCACCCGCACTTTTCCCCCCAAAATATTGGTTCTATATCTTGGGTGCGGGTCTTATTCAAGCCGTTCATTTTTGTAAATATTTACTAAATTTACATGGATTATTGAAATAGATTTGAATATGGTTACCATACTCAATATACCACATGTAAATGGGCATTCAGGTCTTATTGTGTTTTAGTTGTGTTCTAGAAAACAAGATTGATTTTTTCTCAATATGGTTACAGTGGCATGTAAACGCGAAATGTAAGGTAATGAAATATGGTAAATCAAAGAATATGGATAAATATGAAGTAAATATAAAAGCTGCTGCAGATGGTCGATCGTCATTTGTTTCACAAGTATTGCTGGGATGCTGGGTGCGTAAATAGCTGATCTCGCAGGATATCGTACTTTGCAAGAATCGAGACTGTTGGTTATGGAAGTCTACCTCGCTCACATTCAAGTTCTGTATCTGTCCCGTGAAAGTGCTGTCTCGATAGTAAGCGATGGATTCAAAATGGCATCTGCAGCGGTTTACTGTCCGTGAAAAACTTAAAGTTGTAAGTGAAGCTGAAATATATGAAAATCGTGCCATTGGCAGAAATCACGATATTGATGAATCATGTATTCATGATTGGCAGAAGAAGGAAAAAGTTCTAAAAAGTAACGGCGATCACCGAGCGTGCCGCGGGCGGAGTGCAGTGTTTCCGGAAATTGAAGAACAACTCCATAAATTTGTGACAGAAAAATGTGAGTTAAGATATGGTGTTTCTAGTGAAATGTGTCAATTGAAAGCACTAGAGATCTCAAAAGAACTCAAAACACAGGGTTTTACTGCAAGCTGCGGATGGATCCGTAACTTTTATCGGAGAAAGGGATTAGGCATTAGGAGACATACATCTATTTCACGTCTCCCTGGGGCATATGAAGAAAAATTAGCGGCCTTTCAGCGTCACATTATTCATTTGAGAACGCAAAATTCTTATTTGCTGTCGCAAATTGGGAATGCTGACCAGACACCTGTCTATTTTGAAATGCCATTGGAAAATACAGTTGATACGAAGGGTTCTAAAAGTGTAACCATCAGAACAGGTGGTAACAAACAGCAATGATGCATGGGAATGTTGTGCGTATTAACGGATAGCACCAAACTCCCTCCATATGTGGTTCTGAAAACGAAAACACTTCCGAAAGCAAGCTCTCCATCCGGTGTTATTGTTAGAACGCATGAGTCCGGCTGGATGGACAGTGCATTAGTTGAGGAATGGGTGAAGTGCATTTGGCAACATTGACCGGGAGCTTTGTTACAAAAACAAAACATGCCTCTGTTGGACAGTTACTGAGAACATACAAATGATGCTGTAAAATATATGATGAGGAAAGGAAAACCCGACCCTGCGATAATTCCCGGAGGACTTACTTCTATTCTACAGCCGTTGGACGTGTGCAAGAACCAGCCTTTCAAAACTGCAATGAAACAATTGTACACCGAATGGATGTCTGATGGTGATTACGTGTTAACACCAACCAGACGAGTGAAGAGGCCTGAAGTGGGACTAATATGCACCTGGATCAAGAGCGCGTGGGCATGCATTCCCAAGGATCTAGTGTCCAAAAGCTTTAAGAAATGCGGAATTTCAAATTCAGTGGATGGTAGTGAGGACGACTATTTGTGGAAAGATGCCAGCGACAAAAGTTTCTATGGTGAAACTTCACATGACGACGGTGAATTCTGAATGATCTCAGTATTGGACCGATTTTATTTACAATTTTTGTGATGATGTTAATAACTGTAAGCTGTCTGAATTTATATTTGTGGTATATTTGAAGAAAATTAAACAGGTATGTAAGTTATTTGATTTTTTTTTTTTTTTCATATTTTGCCATCTTAAATTTAGGGTGCGGGTCTTATTCGGTGGCGGGTGGTATTCGGGATTATACGGTACTTGAAGTAACGTAAACACCATGAATAGTTTAAACTGCCCAAGATATTTAATAGAAAGGAAATTCAAAGAAGAAAATAATTGGGTAAAGGTTTTAAAATACTAGAAAATAAAATACAGTAGAACCTCGATAATTCAAAATCGGTTAATTCAAAATCCCCCCAATTCGAAGAAGGTCTCGTTCCCGGAAACATGAGATACAGTTTTGCATGTTATTTAAGTTGTTTAATTCGAAATACAGATAATTCGTAATTCGAAGTACAATGTCGGCCCCATTACCGAAGTTTAGACCTTTAATTCGAAACTGCCTTTACATTTTAAAACAGTAGTATGTTACAGAGTAATTTCAACTCGAAATTTATCCGCGTCATAATATAACGCGTGTTCCGGAATTTGGAGTGGTACTGTAGCTTTCCGCATTTACACTCACTCTGGTGGATCTACAGTGCGCTTCATGATTACCAAGTTGAATGAAATTGGAATTCTTTTGTATTCAAACTTTATAGAACGCCGTAATATCACGCAATGGGCAGTGTGCGGGAATGCAGAATCCGCGAACACTGGCGAAGCCGACAGTTGACAAAAGAAAAAAAAAAAAACAAAAACAAAACGTGGCTTATATAATAAATTTGTAGGCACCGAACAATATTGTCATTGCCGATGAAAGTGCATTGCTTTATTTTAATGCGAACCCAAATGGTCTTATGGTTTTAAAGGAGAAAGTGCCAGCCGGAGAATCGTACAAGTGTGAGGGATGGGGGTCATCGTAGTGCGTTGCAATGCACATGGAAGCGAGAAACTTTATCCCCTCGTCATAGGAAAGATCGATAAGCCACAATGTTATGGGCGTCGGGCACTTTCCTTGCCAGTACAAAGCATCTAAAAATGCAAACAGTACAGAAATCCAAAAAATAATGCATTTGCACAGGGGAACCAGCATAATTTATCCTCGTCTTTGAATTGTGTGATATTTTTCTTTCATTGCGTGAGGTTATGTTTGTAAGTGATTTACCCAAGTGCATTATTTGAACATTGTAAATGCACCTTGTTGGATACATGTTGGAAATAGTTTTTTCCCATGGCATTTGAAAGGTTTAAACCATGAATCGAAGTGATTGTATGTATTAATGAGTCTTAGAATACTTTGTGACGCGGCAAGTGTTTACATTTCTGAAGTATGAGAGAAGTGCCATGGCGGGAAATCGTACAAGGATAGTCATAGGAAAGTTAGATTTTAAGGACATTGGGCACTTTCTGTGTAAATACAAGGCATCTAAAATGCTTACAGTATAGTAATTCAATGAATAAAGTACTTGCACATGGGGGACAGCATAGATTTTTCCTCGTCTTTGAATCGTGTTTTTTTTCTTTCTTTCGTTGCGTGAGGTTATGTTTGTCAGTGAGATATCCAAGTGCATTATTTGAATATTGTAAATGCACCTTCTTGGATACATTTTGGAAATAGTTCTTTTTTCATGGCATTTGAAAGGTATAAACTGTGAATCAAGGTTAACTGCATGCAGTAACGGGCCTTAGAATATTTTGTAACGCAGCGAGGGTTGGTACTTCTGAATTGCCAATTGGCGGTTAATTCGAAATCACGTAATTCGAAGTCCGATTTTTGAGTCCCAATGACTTCGAATTAACGAGGTTTTACTGTATTTACAATTAATGAACTCAAATTTAAATTAATAAAATTATCTAAAAAGAGAAAATCATGAACACTAGTATAATTACACTCCTTTCAGAAATAACCAATACATTAATTTTACCATTTTCATAACAGGGATTTCAGAGGACCATATTTACCTTTCTCATAACAAGAATGGGGCTAATAACCTAGGCATTAGGCCTCTTTAAACAACAAGCATCATCATCATCATCATCATCATCATCATCATCATCATAACAAGAATATTTTAGTTTACTTTGGTGCACTGTTTCAAATATAAATAAAGCCTTGAGAGATGGAGGGGACCATCAATAAAAAATAAGGTGTACAATACTCAAGAACTCTGAAGGGCCAAAATTAAAAACCCAAAACTACAGGGTCTTTATTTATGCTCGGCAAGGATTTTCTCGCTCGACCTTGGCCGCCAGTGACGGTTCAGCTGCCGACTACGCGCGTGCGTATGTACGGCAGAATATGGTGCTCAAAATCATTATCATGCATTTATGCTGAAAATGTTCTCCATGCACTGCCAAACATAATCAGCATCTCCTGATGAAGTTTTTGGTTACTCTACCAAGTTCTTCAGCACTGATGGATGCAATTGCAGCTCTTATACTGTCTTTAAGTTTAGTGCGTGAGGGTTGTTCCCATAAACTACATTTTTTAACATTCCTCATAAATAAAAATCACATGCCATTAAATCTGGGCTACGAGGGGGCCACAGATTTTTTACTTTTGATCCTTGTACCAAACACGCTTCAGTAAGGAGATAACGACCTTTATGCCTATCTTTATTGTTTACTGAACCTGTACGTTTGAATCTCTTGGCCAGTTGTTTTATTGTCCGATTGATAGGAATGGGTTTCCCAGGAAAATTCGCTTGAAACTTTTGTCTTGTCCTAATGCACGATTTTCTACCCTTAATGTAAGCACTGTGCAGATATACACGTTCACGTAATGAATATTTCACATACATTACAGCATTATACACAATCACAATAAAATACTATACAATACGACATACAGTGCGCAATAGCTTCATTGAACACCCTACTATCTCAGAGCTCAGCTCTCAGCAACTGCAGGAAGTGCCGGAAACCCCGAGTACCATTGGCCGGTCATTGGTGGCCAAGATCGAGCGAGGAAGTCCTTGCCAAGCATAAATAAAGACCCTGTAATTAAAATACCTTACTCCCTTGATCTTTCCAAATAAACACATTTACAGAACAATAACAAGCCCACGTCAAGAATTGACGCTACCAGAACAATAGACAATAATCAAAGATGCGATGAAATATCATAGATAAGATCAAGACAAACAATCTAACAGTCTCAAGAGTGATGTAACAATTCATACAAGGCCAAGATGCCTCTTTGAGTAGAACCCTTCGTAAGGGTGCAGTGGCATCACGCGACAATTCTTTTGGTGATTTGCCTCCAGGAATTTCTGCCTTGAGAATGGTGACTTTTGCTGTTAGCTCATCCTGGTCAAGCTCTTGATCTGGTCCATCCATTGTAATGGTGCACATCCTCTAGGTCTTCGGCCATCAACATTTTCCTCTATGATAAGTATTTCCATTGCCTCCTATCTCCTGGCAATATGAGCAAAATATCTGAGTTGTTTTTGGTTGATAAAGGTTGACAGTCTTGTTCTGATGCTGAGCTGTTGCAGGATCGATTCATTAGGACGGTGTGCTGTCCATGGTATTTGCATTAATCTCCTATAGCACCATATTTTTAGAGCATCAATCCTGCGATGATTGCCATCTTCATCGTCCAAGTTTCTGCTGCATAGGTTGCGATACGGAAGATCAGAGTTCGAATGAGGGTGAGCTTTGTCTTGGAAGCAATGGAGGTGTCCTTCCAGATGCGAGTAAGTTTTGGAAGTGAATTTCTCGCAATCGCAATGCGCTTATGGATCTCAGGTCCACAGTCCCCGGTATTTGTGACAATAGATCCCAGATACTCCAAGCAACTGACCTCATAATCAGCAATTTTTGTTATGGCAGGCCTGTTGTTATTAAAACAATCTACAATCTCCAAATCTACAATCATCACTTCGGTCTTATTATTGTAGATTTCAGGACCATATTCTCTGCTTCGGTTATCTAACCTCCGCATGATGGTTTCTAGTTTATGATCAACTGTTGCAATTATCACAGTGTCATCTGCATATCTGAGATTGTTAATTTTCCTGCCTCCCGTCGACAATCTCCCTCATAATGAACTCACTGTATACATTAAATAGGAGGGGGGAGAGAATGGAACTTTGTTGCGCTCCAGCAGTAGTAGAAAAAATGTCTGACAAGTTGCTATTAATTCTCACTGTCTCAGTGTTCGAAGAGTACAACTGTTGAATCAGGTACACCAAATGTCTTGGCATCCCCATCTCAATGAGTATAGCCCAGAGCTTTGAACATTTTACCTTGTCAAAGGCTCTCTTGTAGTCCATGAAGTACAGGAACATCTTTGATATTGTACTTCCTTGTCTTCTCTATAAGCTGCCAGATGTTGAGGATCTGCTCACGAGTTCCTTTGCCTGGAACGAACAGCTTGATGCAGTATTGTCTCCATACTTTGGTGATGCCCACTGCATTTGTGAAGATATTCCCTGGTTGTCTTTAATAATCTGAGTCTTAGGCATAAACTCTCGTGCTAAGTATTTCACCTTGTCGTACAGTTCTGCGCTGTGATTTTTGGTGGCATGTGCCTGTAGTTCTGCACGCAGTGTCTTAATATGTTCATTCTTGTCTCTTCTACAAGTGGGTTTGATATCACTATTTATTTTTTCATTAGTTGTCCTTGTTGTTCTAGATCTGTAGCTGTGAGCTGGATGTTAAGTCTCATTTCAACCAGCTCCAAAGTTTTGTCAGTCATCCAGTGTTGTCGCTTCAATAGGGTGTTCATCTTTCGGACCTTGCTCGCTGCACCTGTGATCCATTCTTCAATTCTTTTCCAAGCCATGACACAATTTCCCTCTAGGTCAGGTGGCCCAGTGCTTCGGAGTAATGTAATTAGCTTAGGGGCCAATAACTTTTTCGACTTTATTTTGACCACTGGTTTGCTCAGTTTGATTCTAAGGTAGGCCCAGAGTAGATGATGATCCAATCGCATTTGGCACTAGGTATTGTTTTCACATTATGGAAGGAGGATCTCCATCTTTTATCAACAAGGATGTAATCAATTTGGTTCTTTAAATGCCCATTCTGGGAGGTCCACGTAAAGAGATGACGTTTGTGGTGTCTAAACATGGTATTCATAATGGAAAGACTGTTGTCAGTTACAAACTGTATTAAGCGATTGCCTCACTAATTAAGTGCACCCAGGGCATACTGTCCTATAGTTCCTTGCAAGTGGTTGTCCATCGAGGTGGTTCCTACTTTGGCATTGAAGTCTCCCAATATGATGGTAATAAGTCTTAGTTTAAGTGATGCTATAGTATCTTCCATGTTGCATAGAAGTCTTCAATCTCTTGGTCGTTTGCAGCAATGGTGGGTAGATATACCTGGATCAGGTGTAGTTTATATGGTTTGGTGTTGAGAGTGAGGGTCAGTAATCTTTCATTGATAGGTCTGTATTCCTCAACATATTGGGATATCTGCTTATCAACAAGAAATGCGATGCCATTCTGACTTGTATCATTTGCCCCGACAATATATATTACAGGGTCATCTGTTTTAAAATGCCCACATCCTTTCCAATGAGTTTCTGACAGTCTACAAATGTCGATTTGATGTTTCTTTAGTTCTCTTTCTACAATGCAAAGTTTTCCCGTCTGAAGTAACCCTCTCACATTCCATGTAGCCTTTGTGAAGTAGGTCTGCATCTGGTCGATCAGTAGTAGATTTGCCATGCGAGGCCTGATCGTTCTCCTCTGCACGTCCAGTAGCACATTTCAAATCATTCAGCCCGGAACAAAACTAACCCGATCGCTACTCAGATCGTGCAGCATACAGATATTCATTTTTTGACTCTGCATGATGTGCTCATAATCAGATGGTTTCCCCTTGCCTTCCTGATTCTATGCCACTGGCCATCCAGTGGCTCTTCCGCCTTTAGGGGCAGCTTCCCACCCCAAGGCGGCCATTGGCACTTGGTAGAGGGGACCACTTATACCGATGGTCATTCAGCCAAGATACCAGATACATTACAATACAAGGCAAAATAATATTAAGAAAATTAGCAACTACAGTGTCCCTTAGAAGGAAGAAAATATAATGAATCTACCTAGAATTTCATCTTTACAACAAACAAGTATGCGAGCGTGTCCTTAGCAGCTGACGGGCCGAGTGGCTCAGACGGTGGAGGCGCTGGCCTTCTGACCCCACCTGGCTCAGTCCGGTGGTATTTGAAGGTGCTCAAGATGGCGGCGAGTGAGAGTAACTGTGTGTTCTTTTAGGAGTTTTGGTGTCAAAATAAGTAGTGTGCGCAAAAGAATATAGTGATGTTCATCTAGACGCTCCAGCCAGTGATTTATTGTGTTGTGAGGTGCTCGGAAGTAATTCTGTCCAATTTAAACGGCTTTTTTATTATTCCACGTGCTACAGCGGCTGCTGGCGTACCCAAGCCTTCCTCGCCGGGAGTATACGACTCGCCATCTCAAGATTGAATATACCTCAGGTTGGAAACTGGTTGACTGCCGTTCGTGAGTTTTATTTTCCTTCACTGCCGACTGCAAACCTCCCTTGCATTCTTGTAGCACCGGCTTTGATTCGAGCCTCTAGTAAATTATCTCAGTTTTCTACTCGGTCTACTTTAAGTTTGTTGTTGACATTCCTACTGTTGGCTGGAGATGGACCCGCGGCGGATAGTGCGATCTCAGTTTACCATCAGAATATCTGCTCTCTTAAAAACAGAATTACTGACTGTGAGCTCTACCTACAAGAACTATCTTATTTCGATATTGTCGCCTTCTCTGAAAGTTGGTTAACTGACTTTGTTTCAGATACGGAAATCCCTCTTTCCAAAGAGTATTCCATTTTCAGAATGGACCGTGGATCTCGAGGCGGGGGAGTTCTCCTGGCCGTTAAATCCAAATGGCTCGCTAACCTACATACTGATTTAAGCAGTGACTGTGAAGCCATTTGGGTAGAAATGAAATTTCAGCATTCCAAATATCTATTTACTTGTTTTTACAGACCACCTCGATCAACCCTGAATTATTCTGGAAATTTTCTCTCTTCTGTAATGAAAGCCATCCTAATGTAATCCTAATGTAAATATACTGGGCGACTTTAATCTCTCTATATCTTGGAATTCCCCTGCGCAATGTGTCCCTTCTAATAGCCTCGACAAGTGGTATCTCGACCATTATATTACAGGCCTAGGCCTCCAACAGTACGTCCTTGAGAACACCTGTGGGGATAGTCTTCTTGACTACCTGCTCTGCTCCATTGAGCCTTCAGTTATTTCTGTGGGACGAAATATTTTTAAATCGAACCACAAGTCTGTAGAGGCAACATTCTCTATTGCCCCCCCCCCCCGAAATGTCATCGACCCTATACCAGGAACTGTGTACCCATGTGGCGAAAGGTTGATTGGTAGGCTGCCAATCACACCCTCTCTCTTCTAACCTGGCACTTGCTGCAAGTGGGTGAAGTCCAGGATGCAGTGGACCTGTTCAATGACCAAACCCGTGCTGTGAACCGTGACCTTGTTCCTACTCATAAAACATCTGCCAGATGCCCACCTGGGAAGAAAAGTGACACCAATATTGCAGAAATTAATAAAACAAAAGTCTGGAAAGACTGGAAAATATCACCTTCTGAAGCCAGCTATAAAACTTTTTCTGACCTTTGCCATCACTATAAACGGCTTCTAAAACAGGATTACCAGGACTACATAAACTCTGCCTGCCTAGAAGTGAGAAGTAATAGCAAAAGATTCTGGTCTCTGATAAACAGCAGAAAAAATACAAAGCGTGTGCCAGACACAGTGACTTGGGGGTGATAATTTAGCCAGTGGTAGTAATAGACCGGAAATTTTCAACGATTACTTGGCGTCTAATTTTGTTTCACCTGTTCAGTTCCCAGATTTTTCGTGTATTGATTCTGTTCCTTCTCATAGTCTCAGTAATCTTTCAACCTCTGAGTCAGAAGTCTATTCTTTACTTTCCTCCCTGCCAGAAAATAAACCTACTGGTCCGGATGGTCTCAGTCCTGTCTTCCTTAAGAATACCGTTACGACTCTTGCCCATCCCACTGCTGTTATATTTAACCGTTGCTTCTTAGCCGGCTACTTTCCTGATGACTGGAAAATCACTAACATCACTCCGGTTTTTAAAGGTGGAAAGAGGTCTGATGTCAGAAAGTATCGTCCGATTTCTATATTACCCACCCTGTCACTCATCTGTGAAAAGATTATCCACCAGCGTCTTCTTTCTTTCACATTTCCTTATATATCATCCCAGCAGCATGGTTTCTTCCTGGTAGCTCCTGCCTAACTAATCTGTCTGTTCTTCTCCATCGCGCAACATCTGCTCTTAATGCCCGTTCCCAGCTGGACGTGTGCTACATTGATATTGCAAAGGCTTTTGATACCGAAAACCATGCACTTCTTTCCTATAACTCTCAGAACATTTTAATATCCATGGTCGCTTCCTAACTCTCCTGCAGAGCTTCCTCAATACCAGAACTCAGCGTGTGGTTCTTGATGGGTTCAGTTCGACTCTTGTTATGGTACATTCTGGCGTCCCACAGGGCAGTGTCCTAGGTCCGCTTCTTTTTGTCTTATTTATTGACGATCTCATTAATACTATATTCTCTGTTTCTTGTGAAATTCTACTATTTGCAGATGACTGTAAAAAATTAAAACAAATTGATTCATTATCAGACGTAAACTCCTTACAAAGTGGGCTTAACTCACTCTCTGAATGGTGCTCCACATGGCGTCTTAAGCCTAATCCTACCGAGTGTTCCTCTATTTCGATCATGCTTCGTAAATCCCCGATTCTCAGTAAATACTCCCCCCTTGGAAACCCATTGTTTGACAGCATATTGTTATTTGTCCCCCATATACGAAAGATAACCTCACGGGCAATGTCACTTCTCGGTTTATTGTATAGATTTTCTGACATCACCAATGTCCACGCCCTCCGAGCCTACTACGTATCTTGAATCCTACCGATTATTGAATTCGTCTCTCCTATTTGGTCTACTTCTTCACCCACTAATCTGAATCACATAGACTGTGTGCAGTCATTCTTCTGTGCCATTGTTAGAGCCAGAGTATCTGATTGTCGAAACCTGAGCAGTAATCAGATACTGGATAAGTTAAACCTTTGCCTGTTATCTAGTCGCAGGAAAGTAACCGACTTCAGATTCCTATATAACTCTGTTAATGGTTTATTTCGTTCTCCCGAACCTGCATCCTCCTTTTCCTTACATGTTCCAACTCGCAAAACCAGGACTAATCCGCCCCTTCATATTCCGTATTCCTGACTCTCTCTTGTTCAAAGAAGTTTATTTATCTGCATACCAACCCTCCTTAACTCTATCTTCTGACAGGAACTTGGACATTTTCTTCTTTGTGTGCCTCCTTTAATCGATTCTTCCTTAAATGAACCTAGTTCATTTTCTTCATATTCCTTTTTCTTTTCTCTTCTCATTGCTGTCTTCTCTTTTGTACATAATGTAATATTCATTTTTTAAAAATTTTTTTTTTTACTGTACTATACCATTACTTATGTGTTATATCTGTATTTATCTTACTGTGCCTAGCTATAAGTTCTTCTCTTCGTTTTACATTCAATCTTCAATTTTCATCGTTGTTTCTTTTGCCTTTATGTTTTGTTCCTAATTGTTGTGTCTCTATTGTTATTTTGTTAGTTTTTAATTTTTTCCTCTATTTTTATCATTAGGTGTTTTTTCCTCATTGTTCTTCCACTTAATTTTTTATATTTGCCTTGTGCTACTCCACTGTAAATATATTTTACCTTTGCAGAACTCTGTAATTCAGCTTCTCGCTGTTTTGGTTTCCAAAATAAATAAAAATAAATACGTCAGCCTCGTGTCGGTAGATTTACTGGCACGTAAAAGATCTCCTGCAGGACTACATTCTGGCACCTCGGCGTCTCCGAAAACCGTAAAAGTAGTTAGTGGGACGTCAAGCCAGTAACTTTTTTTTTTTTCTTTTTTAACTTATGCTGTAGGGTCAAAACAATTCCATATTTATAATACTTGGCATACAATCATTATTATATCACCAAGATTCAGTACGATTTTAATTTTAACCATTGCAAGTTTTGGGAGTTAGACAACCTTAAGAATGTTTGTGGAACCACTACACGAACCTCAACTAGGTTTTATGAGTTTTCGATAGAACACTGCTTAATACCAATATAGTTGGTCTGTTATTGGACATTATAAATTTTCCAGTTAACTCAATCCTGATTACCAGCGTTTCATCCCAGTGTGCTAAGTAGGGCTCATCAGTTGCTAAATAGCACACCTACCAAGATGCATGGCTAGTGCATATTGTGAAAGCCACTGCGTAAGCTACTTGGAGCCACCAGCAGTGCCAATGCACTGTGAGAGACTGTCTGATTTTCAAAAATTGATGCCTGCCTGGCCATCAGATGAAAATGTATAATGTCCAATAACGGACCAACTATATTGGTATTATAAATTTACTCATCTGGAACAAATATTTCAGGTTCACTATGGGAATCAACATCTTTATCATCTGATGGCCAGGCAGGCATCAATTTTTGAAAATGAGACAAAGTCTCTCATAGTGCATTGGCACTGCCGGTGGCTCCAAGTAGCCTAAGCAGTGACCTCCACGGAATGCACTAGCCATGCATCTTGGTAGGTGTGGTATTTGCCAACTGATGAGCCCAACTTAACACACTGGGGCAAAACGCTGGCAACCAGGAATGAGCTAGCTAGAAAATTTATAATGTCCAATAACAGACTAACTATATAGGTATTATAAATTTACTCATTCGGAACAAATATTTCAGGTTTGCTATGGGGATCAACATCTTTATCAGAAAACTGTCTTTCAAAAAAGTTCACACGAAAATCATTTCTGAACATTATTTTGTGAATAATCATTGCCTTCTAGTAAAAGTAAGTTGAACATGTGGTTCACAAGACATCTCTCAAAAATATTAATTTAAAACATCAACGACAGTAGACATGTTGGCGTTTTACTCATTGCAGAAACATGCATAATAGTTTACGTAGATAATGTATGTTGGAGTTAATATCAAGCCAGACGATCACTTACCAGAGTGGTGATTAATAATTCTGACGTACTCACTTATTTAATTTTACTCAAAATGTTTCTAAAGCTAAGTATTTTAGTCAACTGCAGGCACTCGCAGTCACACATGAAGTTGTATTTCAAATTTACACACAAGTTCAAATTAAAACACTACCAAAGAAACAAAGTTCAATATTGTAACGTGCTACTGCCATAACCTCTCCATCGACGTTCTACGAGTTTCTGCAAACTTCGTCGCATGTACATCTCCACATACTCTACAATTTTATGTTTCTACAAGACTATAATGCTATTATTATTATCTGCTCTGGTTATCAATACTTCTTCCTATCATCGGAATTACCTTACTTTGCTCACCTGTCGTTACCCTCCGACATTTCTCGACACACTGACTGCTGTCTTTCTGTCTGCCTCGCACCTACTACATCATCTGCCATGTCACATGATCTTTCTCGAATGAACTGGTCTTCGCTTCCGGGCGTGTATATATTGGACTGCTTGGCCCGTCTTCGGCAGACTGGCATCATCTTCTGTAAATAGTGTGTGTGTATGTGTGTGTGTGTGTGGAGGGACTACGGACCTCGCACGGCTTGCCGTGTGCTGCGCCATTTTCTTCCCTACCAGCTGATGGAGTTATTCTGAAAGGACTTTGGTGAGCTAAACATATCATTTACTAAACTTGTTTTGGAAACTTTAAAACTCGGCCTGTTTCGGCATTTTGAGTGATGGCATGCTATGAAAACTTTCAAGGCCTTGGTTTCGAGTCTAACTCCTTGCCACCTTCAAAACTGATTAAGATTAATTGATTTTTAGTGCTGAACACTTGGTGATGTGGACTGAGCCTAAACATCGTCAAACA
This sequence comes from Anabrus simplex, assembly GCF_040414725.1. NCBI lineage: Eukaryota > Metazoa > Arthropoda > Insecta > Orthoptera > Tettigoniidae > Anabrus > Anabrus simplex. Next base: position 115,905,544 of record NC_090274.1, read on the forward strand.
GAACTTTCACAACCTTAGACGATTCTGAAAAAAATCTATTGGCAGATCAAACATTCTCCAGCATTACGCAGTCGGAGTTTCCTTTCTTTTCATCCTCACTTATCCTTATTGTACTGATCCTCCTTTTTACCCTACCCTTTTCTCTTTTATTAGGTGTATATGCTTTTTATATTAGGGCGCCCTGGAGGCGTATTCGTTTTTTTTTTTTTTTTGTGTGGCCAAATATTTCCTGATCTTCATGGTAAAAGTGTACTTGTTCCCTCCAAATTTGATCAGACAATAATATTAATAATTATCCTTTGAGGTGATTGTGTGTGTGACACCTCTCTTTTCAAAATAATAATAATAATAATTGAGAAAACTGGTTTTGTGATCTAGTTCCATTATATGGTCGAGATTCACACTGACACAGTGTTCTATGTAACGATTTTTGTAATTTTGTCCAAACTTATCTGTGGGTTAGTCCCCTTTCGAAAACGTTTCCTCTAAAACGGGGACCCGAGCTATTTTGTCTTTGTAATCAATGCCTGGGATTTTTGCTCGGACTACATCTTCTTGGTTAACAAGGTGTATATTGTGATAAACTTTTTTCACCAATTTTATTGACAAAAAAAAAAAAAAAAAAAAGAGAGTTGTTCTTTCAAAGGTTTTGAAACTCTACATAAGAAATATATCATCTGAGATGATTATCTGTATAACTTTGGAAAAACTGTTAAAGCACGGACCTTGCATGGCAGTTCCTTTTTAATCTCTTGTATATATATTGGTCAATTTTATTCTGTAGGTTTGACTTAATTATCCCTTTGATACTTTCCTAAAGTGTCCAGGGTATATTTGAGGATCTATTTCTTCCAAAAATGTTAGTGTGTACTGTATTCTCGTTAAAGCTGCTATTTCCAATACACTTGGTCATCTAAAAAAATTTTTTGTAACGTGGTGTTCTTTTTTGATTTTTGGTACCTACCACGGTAAACCTCTCCTACTATCCCCCCCAGTACTGCTTCCGCTCACTCTGCTCCTTTCTTGTTTGATGTGATCGACTCCTCGGTGCAGTGTTGCCTCTGCACAGACATCGTTTGGTAGTTTTTTCTTTCAACTGGGATGAAAAGACTAGTTTTGGAGAAAGTTCTCAAGATATCTTAACTATGTTGCACAATACGTCACAATATAGAACAATTTATATAGGCCTACACCTTCTTTTCACTATCATTTTTGCCTGCCGCAGTGAATGGCAGGAAGACATGCAACATCACACCTGCTATTGCCGAGTACTGAAACAGAAGTAAGGTTTAATTACGGCCACTATGGAGCGCGGTGCAGAACAGTTGAAGATCGAGAGATGAATTTATTTATTGCCCACAGGTATACTAAAATTTAAACAGATTCATTAATTAGGAGTTCAGACAACAATAATCTGCCAAATTTAAGCAGAATATGAAGCAAAGCTTAACAAACATGACTGAACAATAATAATAATAATAATAATAATAATAATAATAATAATAATAATAATAATAATAATAAAACTGCCCCTTTCAATTATAATGCCAACTGGCTCGGTAGTTTTTAGGTTCAATTAAGGCAGCAGTGAACAGGTTAACTGTAACAAATCAACGGCAACCTTATGAAACTCTATACGAGTGAATCATATCTCATTTCAATGTTATAATATTATGCAGGTGCACAACAACCCAGACAGAAAACCAAGAACACTATCCAAAAACTAGGATGGACAAAAATGCTACAATCTGGTTATCACATCGTTGGTAAAAAATGAAGGACTACGTTTGTGGAAAGAGTTTTGAAGATAATTACTCTTCAAGATGACTGCCACGCAATTGCTTAGACCTGTTGGACAGAGTTCTACTATGCAGGCATAAAGCAACTGTTCTGAGGTGGAATAAAACAGCTGAAACTGGTGTAGGGAAACAACACGTGCCTAAAATATTTAGCAACATATTGTACAAATAATAAACGTGTAAAACAAAAATTGCTTTGTAAACATTTATGGGTATTAAGTGTCGAAGTGACACACATTTGTTAATAAAAAATCTAAATTATTATACGGTATCCAAGAAATACCATTCACGACCTATTTAACACCCACAATGTGCAGGATCAATGAATGAGAAAGTAGATACCTCAGTAGAATAAAGCCCTTTGACCATTTTCACATCAACGTTCTCCAAACTTGGATCAGCAAGCAGTCCATATGGATCTTCCTCTAACTTCACTTGGTTTTTAGTGGATCCAATGGTATTTTGCTCCTATAAAGAAACAAATCCCAGTGTATTGCTATATCTTCACAGAAGTTCAAGAACTATAACTTTATGATCACATAATAGGGAAGAGCAAAACAGTGGTGATGACAAGAGGAGAAAGAGAAGGAAAAGGAATCAATAGAATCAGCAGATAAAACTTCGAGGTTGTTGAATACTACCATATTTGGGAAGTGAAATAATGCAAGATGCAAGGTTGGATAAGGAGATTGCAGAGGGGCAAAAGCGTGAAATACATTCTACCAGTATGTAAGGAACTTGGTGTGGAACAGAGAAGCTCCCATGAAATGTAAAGAGATACTGTATACGATGTACCATACCACTATATTAATGTATGCATCAGAGACTTGGGCACTGACAGCGAGAAATTAAAGTAAAATTCAGGCCAGTGAGATGAAGATTTTCAGAAGTACTGAAGGGATGTTGTGGGTTCGGATCCCACTGGTGTCCGGTTGGCCATTTTTGTTCTGTACTTAACATCTCTTCAATACGTACTAAATGTGTGTAACAGGACCTAATAAGTTGAAAGTCAATTTCGATAACAATGCGGTAGTGAAATTTCAATATTCATTAATTCAAGGCCTATTTCACATCTGTGCACTTTATTTGTAATAGAGCTAAAGTATATTCTATGAATATTGAATTTTCATGAGGGCATTGTACTTGAAATAAACTTTCAACATCATTTTCATTTGTCCAGCTTCTAATAATAATGCTATTTGTTTTACGTCCCACTAACTACTCTTTTACGGTTTTCAGAGACGCTGAGGTGCCGGAATTTAGTCCCGCAGGAGTTCTTTTACGTGCCAGTAAATCTACCAACACGAGGCTGACGTATTTGAGCACCTTCAAATACCACCGGACTGAACCAGGATCGAACCTGCCAAGTTGGGGTCAGAAGGCCAGCGCCTTAACCGTCTCAGCCACTCAGCCCGGCTGTCCAGCTTCTGCCAGGTAGGGGTATTGATGGCACTTTTCCACCTTTGCCCCTCCTTCCACCACACTTCAGTAATAGTATTCCAGTCCAGTCTTCTTTTTCTTTATTCTGCTCTTGACAGAGTCCATCATCTTGCTCTGGGCCTCCCTCTTGCCCTCTTTCATTCTATCTTAGCATACAACACTTGTTTTGGTATCCTTCCTTCCTCCATCCTCATAACATATCCAAACCATCTCAATTTACTCTTCTCCATCTTATCAACTAGTTTCTTTGACCTCTTACTCTCTCCCTCCTTGTCTTCCCTACCATACTCCTCAGGAACTTCATCTCACTGGCCTGAATTTTACTCTCATTTCTTCCTGTCAAAGTCCATGATATATACATTAATACAGGGGTATAGTACATCTTGTACATGATCTCTTTACGTTTCATAGGAGCTTCTCTGTTTCACACCAAGTTCCTTACATACTGGTAGAATGTATTTCTCGCTTGTATCCTTCTGCTGATCTCCTTATCCACCTTTACATTATTTCACTTCCCAAATATTTGAAGTATTCAACAACCTCAAGATTTTGTCCTCCAATACTAATGATTTCTTTTCTTTCTCTTTCTCTTCTTGTCATTACCATTGTTTTGCTCTTCTCCAGAATGATTTTCATACCATCTTTCTCCAATATTGTCATTTAAAGGCTCCAGTTGGATTTGCACTTTTCTATTGTTGTCTACCCAGATCACTGTGTCCTCTAAACTATCAACATTTAGGTCATATTCAGTACATATATTGAAGAGATATTATGACCAGAACAAAAATGGCCAACCAGAAACCACTGGGATCCGAACTACAAACTCCCAATTTTGCGTCTGTTCCTTCATCCATGTGAGTTATGGTGGCTTAGGTCATACTTATTCTGTTGGAAAGGATCTAAGCTGCATTACTGCCAGCATAACTGTAGAGTGCATGCAAGTTAAGTTCATAATAACATCACTTCAAGTAACAGCTCCTGGTAACTTTACCCTACTATTGTTACAGAGTGCCACAAACCAGCTGCCACGTACCAAATAGCGGAGTGTCTTCGAAGATTACCAGTGCTAGATGGTATCCAAGAAAATACTAAAATTATGCATGAAAGTAAGTAATCCCATAATAACTAAAATTTTCCAGAGCTATAAATGAGGGTTTGCTCATTCAAATTTCTTCAGCTGCTTTCTCACAGTATCCAATGCCACAAAACAGCTCATCAAATTAGATTTAGGTAATTCAAAATGCAGGATTCTGGAAATGGTCTCTGAGGTTAGTAGAAGGCAGGATCAAATGAAACCAGTTGGGCTTCATTGCACACTTCACAGTGCGCATATTAACGACTTGATGCTTCCACCTAATCAATAATAAATGTAGTGACAAATATATAAATTTACGTTTCTTTCAAAATGAGTCACAGTACTTGTTTCAATCTATGTAGATTATCTTCAATTGACACATCATACTATTAATAACCTAAATAGCATTCACTTATTATTACACAAGTGGCCAAATGCCATGGGAAGAATAACGAGTTCCTTCTCTACAAGCCCTCAAAACTGCAGCAATAAGGCGAGGCATCAAATCTACAAAGTGTTGGAACCGTTCTGAAGGAATCTTGACCCACGCATCATGCACTGCTACCCACAATTGGTTCTTGTGTAGTTGGTGTGGGGCTCATGGAGTGTACACCAGCATCGCAGCATCCGACAAATGCTCGAATGGATTAAGATTGGGGGATCTGGAGGGCCAATTCATGGTCGTAACTTCACTGGAGTGCTACTCCAAGCACCTGCGTGTGACCATAGAGTGGTAACATGGTGCACTGTCCTACTGAAACATAGCATCTCCATCATGGTATTCTAGTGCCAAAAAGGGATGCAGATAGTTTGAAGCAATGTCCACGTAATGTGCACCTGTCAGCGCTCCCTGCAGCTTAACTGCAACCATGAGAACGCCACCCAGATCAGAACTGAGCCACCTTCCACCTCTACACAACCTTGTTGACATGCAGGATCCATAGCTTCATGGGGCATATGCCACTCTCACGTGCCCATCAGCTTGATACAACTGGAATCAGGATTCATCGAACCATGCCATGTGCCGCCACAGTTCCAGGGTCCATTGCCAACGTTCGCGGGCCCATGCACATCGTTCAGCTCTGTGTCGAGGTGTTAGCAAAGAGACACGAGTTGGTCGTCAGCTGGTGAAGCCTATACGGTGAAGTAGGCTCCTTATAGTCTGATAGAAATGGGTTCTTGACTCCCAACATTCAAGTGGGTGGTGATCCGACTCACAGCGTACCGAGTGCCCAGTATGTTTCTGTGGAGGCGATGTGATGTCCATTCGTTAAACATCTGTGGTCCTTCCGTGCGTTGGTTTATGCAGGTAACATTCTCTCTGCAATATTGAGGAACCACCCTCGACACTGTTGACCTCGGAAACCCGAATTTACGTGTAATCTTTGCACAGCTATGACCCGTGCGCCGATGATCATCCCACGTTCAAAGTTGGTTACTCATGACATGTTGCCGTCTTCGTGTCTGTGACAGTCTGCTCAGCTATTCCAAAGCCAGCCGCAATGCTCAGGGCTCATACACTGCACAGTTTCTAATGCGACACAACTTCCCGTGACTTTTGGCCACTCAGAGTCTCGTCATAAAAATTTTACAAACTAATTCTGCTGTTACAAATCAATGTCATGGTGAAATGGGTCATTAAAACTGTTTGCACCAGTCAAACACTTGTGAAGTACAATCTCTTTGTCTTTACTTTAGTTGTGAAGCAATGTGTGATGGTCTACTGCTAGTTGTTCCTTTTAGAGTAGTAATAATAATAATAATAATAATAATATAATAATATTTGCTTTACGTCCCACTAACAACTTTTTAAGGTATTCGGAGACACCGAGGTGCCGGAATTTAGTCCCGCAGGAGTTCTTTTACGTGCCAGTAAATCTACCGACATGGGGCTGTCGTATTTGAGCACCTTCAAATACCACCGGACTGAGCCAGGATCGAACCTGCCAAGTTGGGGTTAGAAGGCCAGCGCCTTAACCGTCTGAGCCACTCAGCCCGGCTTTTGAGCAGTACTGACTAGAACATAACATATCAGATTTTGGTAGTCAGTATTCTATTGTTTAATGTAGAGTTTTAAGGCAAAAGAGTATAAGTCAAAAAAGTTAAATTTACAGGAGAGCCTTTTTTTGGTCCAGAGTTTAATCTTCACTTATTTGTAAAAAAAATTGTTTCATATTATAGCTTTTGATATTCTTCTACATAATCTACCACGAGAAATTTTAATATTTACATATTAAAAAAAAGTAATATGTGACATATTATCATGACCATATCCAAAGTGTGACTTATATGACGAATGGAAAATTATCTACTGTTACTGAAGTTCTATTCTAATCATACTTATATTGGGAAAGAAAATACGGAGGATGGAACCAAAATATTAAGATCAAATGACACTACTTTATTTGCATGTTCAAAATTGACCAAAGCAAAGTACCATAAATTCACAATAATATCCTGCATCTGACATAAGAAATTATTCACACAAACAATTCTTACTACGACAAAGTATACACAATGAACAGAAACTGACTGGAAATTTGTGTTTAAAAAATAATATGACAAGAGATAAAATTGACATTGATATTCACACCAGACAGTCTGTAATAGTAGAACGAAGTTTAATCATCATCCATGTGTTCTTCTATGTCAGGATAGACTTCTGGAACTCCAGACGTGCACTTCAGGTTGTTATAGAATGGATGGAATATTTATGGAACTAGTGGTAGAAGATCCATGATATCCTCCTTTTTCTCTCTTGTGATTGGCAACGGAGTGGTGTAACATCTTTGAGGTTGAAGTACAGCATTGGTTTTCCCTCTGCGAATAAAGCTTAATTGTTTAAAGTCTTTATCTTCTTTGAGGCTATTCTTGAAATGAATCATGCCAAACTCTTTGGTGTATCTGAACCACTTGGTATTTAACCAGCTAAATGGTTCTCCATTTGTGTCCTTTTGTGCACTTTAACAAACCTGCAAAGTCCAAAAAATTGGAATGAAGGAGTTCCATAACTTCAAAATGTCTTTTCTTCCCTGCTGTCCGTACCAACTGGTACCAATCACGTGGATGGTAAATAGGAAGTTCTAGTTTCTTGTTTTACTTTTCGATAAGTGCATGCTCAACATCACATCCATATGACTATGGCCACTGACCATGAACTTGTGATCAACTACTTCAAGGTTAGGATTATCTTGCATTACCGTCAAAAGAATCGAGGTGACATGCGAGTTCTTATTTTGACCTACACAAGTGTCAGAGTAAAGAATAACATGTTCATGTTCAACATCTGGTGGGAGTGAAGTTAATTCCCAGTAGATGCAAGTAGCAATTTGATTCCCACCTCTTCCTCCCTCATCTTTATGCCACATGTAACATTTTACATCTCCTTTACTCGTCTCATGCATTGTTAAATTAAAAGTCCATAATGTGCGTTTATAAAATGCTACAGACGTCTGGAGGAATGGAGTTGGGAGATATTGTTGCAAATCGAAGGAATAACACCTCAATGAATCATCATGTTTAGCAACAAGCTTATCTTCTGATTTTTGTATATAAGCATTATCTGCTTCTGCACAATTAAGGTTGATTTCCTGCTCAATTTCATTGCATTCAGAATCATTTTTTGCAACTCATTTCTTGGTGTGAAGCACAACACACTTATGTGTCTGCTTTCGGTTGTTTGATTGAAATATTCAACTTACGAAATTCTCGTTCATATACTGATCTAGACGCACGATTACCCTCAGTTTCTTTGTAAATAAAGGTTGTACATCATTTGCAGATTAAGGTGGGAAGGCAAGTAAGTTTTATCACTTTCACAGTGGGGTTAATGTGACTTGTACAGGGGAAATGTCTGAATATGTTTTCTTACCTGTTCTAACCGTGCATCACCTCTTTTTATTTGCAGGTGCTTTTCTTCCTCTCTGACCATCTTCTGTCACTTCTGACACAGTTTTACCATCATCTTTTACAGCTTGTGTTATGAACATACTAGTGTCACTGAGTGCGTCCATGAAACACTGCCTACAAACATGTACTCATTCAGCATTAATCTTGAAAAGAATCAAATTTGTTACAGATCTGTTGTGCTGTTGCTCTGGATCAATGGCCCTTTTCCGACTTGTTTCTGGTGGACTAGAATCAACCAAGCTATTTACATATGCCTTTCTCCTGTTTCTGTCACCTAAAGCTCAGTACTCCTCAAAGATAACATTTTAAACTGGAATATTTCCAACCATTGTCCATTCCAACTCAGCACGGCATCCCATTCGACACTTTTTAAGAGGCCTTGATACCCTGGCCAAAATCAATTTTTCCTTGCTGGTAATATACTCCTTTTTCATGTTACGACTGATTTTTTTTGTTGCAATTTCTTTTGTACAGTGAAAATACCTTTACCTTTGAAGCATTTTGCAGTCTCTCCTGAATTACTTTTCCTCATTGGCTCACTTGGTAAATCACAAACCACGATTATGATACTTTCCCCAACATTACTTGCCTGATTGATTACATTACTTTCATTTTTTAAAGTAATACTTGAGACAGGTATAACTTTATCACTAATAACATTGTCAGCAGGTACAAACGTTTCCAAGATTTGAGGGCACTGAAGTTCAGTGTATGTATGCTTTTTGGCAATCAGCGCATGATTTGGATTTAGTTTGTCCAATTGGATATCTTCACTAACTGGCCGATCACTGTCCTGAATAAAATCACTGAATTCGTTGTTATAAAAAAGTTCAAGTATGCTTGTCTCATAGTCCTCCACAACACGCACAATGTCCAATTGAGCGATATTGCCTGTATCTAATTGTTCTCGTTGGAATGTACCTGGGTAAACATTTGGATTCAAGGAAACATCTTAGTCATCACTGTCTAAACATCTTTCAACCATCCTAGTAAATTCCAGTCTGTCATTGTTGGAATTGCATGCTTTTACTGGTGCCATTCCAACAGCTGAAATAGGAATATTGAAATTACTACATCTAGAAAAGAAATGTCACTATAAAACATTTCACAATTAGAAAAAATAATTAAGAAATCAAAGCACAGCTATACCGAGGATTATCCAATCTAAAACTACTTGCAGGGACTTATTATAGTTACTGTTATTGCTGTATTTTTCACATTGGCTTCATTTTGCCATCTCTAAAATCTTCATAGTTTTCGATGACATTATTGTCGTAATTATTCAAACACACTGATCGTAGCTCAGAACTGTAAACAAGATAAAAATATGTACAACTTCAAACACTTTGTGAAGCTTCCTGTTTGTCTTCCACAACCTTCTTGTATGTTTGCAATAACAGCATTGAGGCAATCTTTCAAGAAATCATACTGCTATAATGTGAGAGTAACAACCAAAGCTAAATTAATTGTTGTAACAATGTGCTACCAAGACTGCACTGTGTGTTCATGTTGAGAAAGTTTGACTTATACCATTTTGAGTAATCACGCAAAGCTATGATGTCTCATCACAACATGCCGGGCTGAGTGGCTCAGACGGTTGAGGTGCTGGCCTTCCGACCCCAAATTGGCAGGTTCGATCCTGGCTCAGTCTGGTGGTATTTGAAGGTGCTCAAATACGCCAGCCTCGTGTCGGTAGATTTACTGGCACGTGAAAGAACTCCTGCGGGACAAAATTCCGACACCTCGATGTCTCCGAAAACTGTAAAAGTAGTTAGTAGGACGTAAAGCAAATAACATTAATAATTATTAATTAATGATCACAACAGTATAACTTGAGTTATACCACTTTTCCTGAACACAAATGAAAACTTCAAAATTGTACTCTTTGAAGTTACCCCATTTTCATAACCATGTTTCATTTTACACTTATACTAATTTGACCTTTCAAAAGAGCACTTTTTTTTTTTTACATAACATAGGTGACATCTCATTTTAGCCATTTTTGACTTGCACTCTTTTGCTTTAACACGCTAGATATAGATGTGAACAGTAGAATAACAAGCTTGTCTATTGCATGAAGTTCAATAAATGTATGATTTCCCCTTGATTCCTCGTGGGCTGCGGGCAGCATTCTGTTTCTTCTTCAGAGCTGCTGTCCATGCTGGAATGATGATGAAATGACAATAAACTAAGAGCTTTTAAACCCCCCTAGCTGCCATCAGGTTTTGTTTATGTATGTATGTGTGTATGTATGTATGTATGTATGTATGTATGTATGTATGTATGTATGTATGTATGTATGTATGTATGTATGTGTGTGTATGTATGCATGTATGTATGTGTGTGTATGATAACACCGATGTCATGATTGATGAATAGCCAAGCGATTGCTCAAGTCGCAGGCTACATTTATTCATAGAAAATGGTGCAATTGCTCATTTGCTGATGATGCTTATTGTTTAAAGAGGCCTAAAGTCTAGGTCAAGATGGTACAAGATGAGTCTAAATGTAATGACAATTAAAATTCCAAAATTCTTTCACCGACCAGAATTCAAAACATGATGATGATGAACAAATTAATATGAATTTAAAACAATCAGCAGATCTAACTCACAATATTGAAAGTTAAAATAATTCTAAAATGCATCCACTGGCCAGAATTCAAAAGGACAACAAACAATGATTATGAACTTAAATCAGTGAATCTGACCCGCTATGCCCCTCCTTCCCATAAAATAACTTAAAACAATGGTATAAAAAGGACAAGGGACTGCTTCCAAAGCAAAATTCTACATTGAGGATGCTTGTTGTCTAAAGGGACCAAAATTCAGGTAACTGGCCCCTCATAATGGTACTAATTGCTGGTAAAATAGAACCATGGTGTTCCTCATGTAGCAGTACTAATCACAAGTAATGTAGACTCATGGTGTTCCTCACACAGTGGTACTAATCACGGGCAATGCAGACCCATGATGTCACTCATACAGTGGTACTAATCACGGGCAATGCCCAGACCTGTGGTGGTTTTCACATCATGGTACTAATCATGGGTACTATAAACGCACAGTGATCCATCCATGATGACGCTAATCACAAGCCCATGGGGTTCTTCACATAGTGGCACTAATCGCAAGTAAAGGCAAGCCATGGTGTTCCACGCATGATGCTACTAATCACAGGTAATCTCAAAGTTCAAGATCTATCATTTCTTAGTTGCCTTTTATGACAGGCAGGGAATAACGTGGGTGTATTCTACATCTGCGTCCTCCACCTACAGCGGGGTACTGCTCATTCGAGTGAGCCACCTTTCCAAAGCTCCTGAGAAGTTACTCACTTTTATTCTTACAACCCAATGACATGCCCACCAGGAAACTGTTTCTTAAAGTACAGTGAATTCTACACACCAGAACTTAACGAGTCACAATCCGTAATTTTTGTCCCCAACAGCTGATCAGCCAGAACCCAGAACTGTTCACTAATATAAGCTATTAGAGTACAAACGTGGAGTACTAAACGTTTGAAGGCTTAATTACTAACAGTAATTTTTTTCCAGACCATGGTTACTGCATTAGAAATTTGTTAGATAGGGAAAACGTTTAGATGATGCTTGTTGTTTAATGGGGCCTAACATCTAAGGTCATCGCCTCCTAAGGGTACGAAATGGACAACATGAGAGGATAATTTAAATATTAAAATGTATCCACAGACTAGAGTTTAAAATAAATGGTGATGAAAAATGATTATGAGATTAAAACAATCAGTGGATCTAATTCGCAATGCCTTATTTTCTAATCAAATTATAGAAAATTGAAAATAGAGGTGATAATGGAATAAGGCATTGCCTGGAAATGCAGATATATATAATTCATGTCAGAAGTTAAAATAACACATTAAAATACGCAAACACGAACTAAAATAGAGTCAAAGAGATAAAAGTGCAGTTAACAAAAATACATTAAGACAAAGAATAACGTTTAATCACAGTCATTAGCATGCAGAATACACAACAGGCTTGTGAGAGGGAAGATGGCAAGATGTTCACATTCCAACAATGATGATTGCCATTATACTTATGATGAAACACTTACTAAATCGAGGGTTTTTTCTTCTTCTGTATCTGCAGACCATGCAGGCTCACATTTGACAAATACAGGAACCTCCATACTTCCTGGAAAAAAAAACAAACACACATTCTTAAAATAAGTTCAATACACTAGAAGTTGCAAATATTCATAGATCACTGTCTTAACCCTCACAGGACCAAGGACATTGTGGACTAAGGAGGGATAAAAAAATGATCACTACACATACACTTAAGTGAAGGAATTATTTCACATTAAAACTATAATATCATATAAAATATTCTGAAGAACACCACCTTATTCAATACACAATGTTGTTAATTCTAAAATTATTTACAATATTTGCATATAATGACAAGAAACACGTAAGAACTTTTCCACAAAAGAAGATCGCAATGAGAAAACATAATTCTTAAAAGAAACTTTTCACACAAATGACTTTATACTTGTATTTTAATTGCTTTATGACATTTTTATGTACTGATTATGATCCAAAGGATCGAAACATGTCTATGCTTTAAACTATCTGTGTGTTAATTTTAGAGTTAACAACATTGTGCAATGAATAATGTGGATAAACATCCTATATTTTAATTGTAATTTGTCAATACGTACCAAAGATGATTTTTATCATATGTAACATCATGGTATGTTTCTAACCAAATAACATACACACACTTAAATGCACAAAACAGAGATCGTAGTTGTCTAGTTGTAATATTATGAAAATGCCAAAAATATTAGGAAAAGGCAACCCTCCATGGGCCCATCAAGTTTTAAATGTTGATAATTCAAATAATACTCCTATATATATATTTATAGAAGTGGTGATTATTGTAAAATTGGACAGTCAGGTATTAAGGAATACCCAAAGCCACGGAAGCACAATTGGATGCCGTTATGCATCATTAGACCAAACGCCAAAAGTTGGTTTCGAGATGTTCGCGTTTAACTTTAGGGTTATGTGTAAATTTGAGCAAACAATTTTTTTAAACATGGTATTCCTGGTGTTGTAGGATAATAGGTTGTACCTTCTCACCAAATTTCAACATTTTTATACCCACAGTTCATAGATTTTCTTGAAAAAATGGCGTTTAGTCTACTGATGCAATTTTAGGTACTTTTCACGTGCAAATAATGTTTCACAATGCTACACCAATAATCCCTTACTGTTGAATTTCTACTGAGATGGACTTCAAAAAATGTGACCGCAGTTGTGAATAAAACCTGAATCTCCCAGTGCGCTAAGTGCTTGAACCATCGTGAGCCGCGTCACAAATCCGGCACATTATTCAAGTTTTAGATGGAGAAACTCTAGAGGGGGAGTTATTCCCTAAAGTCACTGCTATAACCACTTATTGCTATGAGGAATTTCAACTGATCTGAGTCAAATCTGAATGTAAGAAGTGAGCCATTGTAGTCTATACAATGCAATGCAATGTGTATGGATTTTCCTTCATTATAGGCCTATTATGTTCTGAGAGTACAGTACTGACTTGATATTTTCAAGCCTTTGGGTAAGTTTTGTTCTGCTTCAGACACACATTAGTTGCTAAGTAGAATAGCAGTCTCTCATACGATTAGGGGCGTTGACCTAGATGTTAGACCCTTTAAACAAGCATCGTCATCACCATTATCACCATCATCATCAGAATACCAGTGCCTTAAACTAAGTAAAGGATATGAAGGTCGATCGCTTCATGCTCTTGGTCTCAAACCTCAAACCCCTACTCCAATCGCTGCACAGTTCTCAGTTTTCTGGTCCAAAAACGATGACTTGTCTGCAATGATCTAACTTGTGCAGACATTTGCACGGACAAGTCATTGGGTGTATAACGGTATTTGGTGGTTGGCCGCCTGGTTATTGATTCATTCGAAATGTTTGGCCCAAGAATGGCAAATGAAGCCTTTTAAGTGCTGAGTTACCAGTTGACTGTTTGGTACCTCAGTGCTGAGTTTTTTCATTCGTATGTAGAAAACTTTGTAGAAGCCTCAATTTTTAACTTATCAGTGGGGTGATTAGCTTAAAATGTTTATAAATATTGGTTGTTTATAAATCTAAATGGAAATGGAAAATCCTACACTTATGTTCATACTATTTTGAGACAAAACAAAATTACACTTATGTGCCCATGTGTGCATTATCTTTATACAAAGTAAAGATCCCAAAATAATATTATTTCCTAAAATCTGTACGCAACTAATACATGTAACTTCTTAGAAGTATATAAGTTGATATTTTAAAATACTTTCCAAACTTGGAATGTGGGGATAGTTAACTGTTTTCTACTGGTTGTTTGTGATGCCGATTTGTTCAACTGTCTACACCAACTCCACTGGCACAAAAGTTTGTAAAAAATCAATGATTTTCGGGTTGTCATCAAACACTACTGTGGTTATGATTACCTTATTCCAAGGAAAGCAAAACGATTCTGAAAGAAAGTATACAATTTTAAAGGTAAATAGAAGCTACTGGAAGACAAAGAAAGGCTGAAGACAGAACAGCGTGCAGAATTCATGCGAAGACCACCAATGATGATGATATCAGTCGAACAGAAAATGTGATTTAAAATATTTGCTCCCATAAATTCATATAAAACACTGGACAAGTAAGAAGATTGTTACTCTCGGTTCATTCAATCTCGAAATCAGGATCTCCATTGAATCCATCATGCCGTCCACAATGTCAGAATCTCCTTGATGTTCCTGGTAAAATTGTTTGGCATCTGCAAGTATTAGGTACATCAGCGACTTAAAGGTCTCCAAGTCTGGCTTCAGAGATTTATTTTTCATTCGGCCAAAAAGGTATTAATGCCTGATTAAAGGGAACTCTAGATTCCCGTGGTCGTCCCAATCTTGATGTATTTAGATTTACTTCCATATATTCACTATCAAATGTAGTTTTGACGTACATACTGAACGGCTGGGATTTCAAGAACTGGATTTCTTTTAGTTTTCCCAGTTTATCTTGCAACCATGGATATCCGTTTCCCAATTCACAATCAGTTTTTCAAGTTCTGCTGAAATGAAGAACGATGTTTTCCATCTGGTGAACAATGCATTTTTCTGCCTGCAGTTTCTCATTACGTTTACGTAGTCCTCTGCAGTGTATAAATGCTGATGAAATTTGAGGGTATGCTAAATATCTGCAAAGTCACTGCTTTCATTATTCTGATTTGAAATTCACTGATTTGGCGCATATTACCTAGCATAACATGTTAAAGCACACTGAAGCCTTTGCAGCTTCCTCAAATAAATATATCGATACAAAAATATTACTTACATTGCAGACTACCATATTAGATACCGTACAACAATCTCATTTTGATGCTAAACTCACAAAGTTCTTTAAGGGACTTATTCTCCGACGTAACCATTTTAGCAAGCGGCATTAGTAGCATTGTCCTTCTCCTTACTTTTGGAAGTACTTGATACATTGCTGAACTTTGCCAATTGATAACCCACTCAGTGCATCACCACGTCAATAACTTACCACTATCGAAAATGTGGGGTCCATCGCTGTCATCCACGACGCAATGTGAGGAATGAGGCGCTTGGTCTAATGATGCAAAATGGAATACTGCATAGTCTACTGATGCAATTTACAGTTTAACTGATTCCCAATATGTCGCTTAGGTTTTCAGTTTACTGACAACTAATGCCCTCTTGTAAGACAGTGGGAAATTTATTAAAAGTAGTTCAAGCTTTTCTCTACAAGATAGTGCTAAAATCTCAATTTTTGTTAAGTGATGCTTAGTCTACTGATGCATAATTCCATCCAATTTAAGGCAACATCAAGCATGTATACCTCCATATCTCTGGGCATTCAACACACAAAGTATCCACCTTCTGGCTGTTCCTGGCTGAAACAGGTTGATGAAACTTGGCCCAGTCAATTCCTGATACAGAACTTTACTGGTGGTGGATATTTTTGTTTTAATCTTTCTCAGCATACGCCTTTAATTGGAAAATAAATGCATGGGTGTGGAACTGGGGACCGCGTTTTTTGTAACAACTACAAAAAGTTATGTGAATATAGTAGAATTTATAGTTGTAATGTAGCAAAGTATGCATGTATATATTTGTCTAGTAATAATGGTATTTATTAACCCTCTTGCATTCAACGCGCCGATCTGTCGGCGTGAGAGGTTATGGCAAGAATGCTCACGGCACCTATACATCGGCTCTGTGCTATTTAGGGATTTTGGTCATTTGTGTGACTGTAGAATGATAACGGATGATTGTGACAGTAACTTAAAGCGAAGTCCGCCTCTGTGGTGTAGCGGTTAGTGTGATTAGCTGCCACCTCCGTAGGCCCGGGTTCGATTCCAGGTTCAGGTACGAAATTTGAAAAGTGGTACGAGGGCTGGAACGGGTTCCACTCAGCCTTGGAATGTCAACTGAGTAGAGATGGGTTCGATTCCCACCTTAGCCATCCTGGCAAATGCTGGGATGGTACCTAACTTAAGGCCACGGCTGCTTCCTTCCCTCTTCCTTGTCTATCCCTTCCAATCCTCCCATCTCCCACCAAGGCCCCTGTTCATCATAGCAGGTTAGGCTGCCTGGGCAAAGTACTGGTCATCCTCCCCAGTTGTATCCCCCGACCCAGAGTCTGAAGCTCCAGGACACTGCCCTTGAGGCAGTAGAGGAGGAATCCCTTGCTGAGTCTGAGGGAAAAGCCAACCCTGGAGGGTAAGCAGATTAAGAAGAACTTAAAGCGTTGAATTTGCCTTTTACTCAACAGATATATCCACCTGCCCAACAAAATATTTTTATTTTCAACAAATGAAATCTGTTGGGAGTGAATGTTTACTGTTGTTATTGCATGCATCTGCTTTTGGTTGGCTTATGAATACAACAATTTGATCTTGGTATCAGTTTAGTTTAGAGTTTGTTTCATTTCTTTGGTAATCTGTACTTCCTGAACTATTATTACACATCTTCTCATTACTCCACTGTTGCACGTGCTTGCATAATCTTTTTATCATAATGGCTGGGCCATTTTCAAGGCCGAATGATTCTAATATTCTTGAATTTTCAGATAAATTAGACTGTAATAATAACTTTTTTGTGGAAAGTGATTCCCGTTATGTGGGAATTTTCTCACAGTCACAGCTGCTGGCCGTGTATTGGACCGTGAAGACCTTTGCGTCATACTTCATGAGTGAATTGCAGCACACACATCATGCTGATATCAAATTATTCAGAATTAAATATTCTTTCTTTGAGGTTTAAGAGTAAAGAAGAAAGACTCAGTAATGTCTGATCTTTCTGTCATTGAAAACCATTATTTATTTTCTGAAATTGTCATAGTCTCCTACCTTAGTGTAATTTATTTTAATAACTGTTAAAATGTTTCCGTGTTGATTTTTTGTAATTTGATTACAAAGTCACAAAAATTAGTTTGACCCACTTCAAGCAAACCCCAGCATATACGCTGAGTGCGAGAGTGTTAATTTACAGCTAATTTTACTCTTAATTTGTGTAAAAGCAAATATTATCTTCCGTTCAGGACAAAAATTATAATGAAATTTCATGGATACGATTCTTTCATGTACCCACTACAAAATTATGAAGAAATTAATAGTTTCATTTCAGAAAGTTCAGGAAGTCATGACTTTTGACAGAAATCATATAGATAATTATTAAGTTAAACAAATTACACTTAAATTTATTTTGAAAGCTTTAAACAGATATAAATCTTCAACTATATGGAGAAGACACATACTTACTTTCATACATGTTCTGTAAGTATTACGTAGCAAAACCAATTATGTAAAAGTACAATGTACAACAGCACATGGGCAGAATGTAGTATCACAAGTCAAACTGTAGGCGGACTGTGGATGGTCGATCGTTTCATGCTCTTGGTCTCAAACCTCAAACCCCTACTCCAATCGCTGCACAGTTCTCAGTTTTCTGGTCCAAAAACGATGACTTGTCTGCAACGATCTAACTTGTGCAGACATTTGCACGGACAAGTCATTGGGTGTATAACGGTATTTGGTGGTTGGCCGCCTGGTTAGTGATTCATTCGAAATGCTTGGCCCAAGAATGGCAAATGAAGCCTGTTTAACCTTTTAAGTGCTGAGTTACCAGTTGACTGTTTGGTACCTCAGTGCTGAGTTTTTTCATTCGTATGTAGAAAAATTAGTAGAAGCCTCAATTTTTAACTTATCACTGGGGTGATTAGCTTAAAATGTTTATAAATATTGGTTGTTTATAAATCTAAATGGAAATGGAAAATCCTACACTTATGTTCATACTATTTTGAGACAAAACAAAATTACACTTATGTGCCCATGTGTGCATTATCTTTATACGAAGTAAAGATCCCAAAATAATATTATTTCCTAAAATCTGTAGGCAACTAATACATGTAACTTCTTAGAAGTATATAAGTTGATATTTTAAAATACTTTCCAAACCTGGAATATGGGGATAGTTAACTGTTTTCTACTGGTTGTTTGTGTTGCCGATTTGTTCATCTATCTGCACCAACTCCACTGGCACAAAAGTTTCTAAAAAAATCAATGATTTTCGGGTTGTCATCAAACACTATTTGGCCCTCAGAGCCTGTCACAGTTACCTGAAACTCTGGTGAAGAACAGTAATCCATCTGCCACGAAATTAGCGATAAAATAGCTCTTGTACTAACCGTGTTTTTCTTCTTTAGTTTAGAAGGAGGCTCTGTTTCTCTCTCGCATACAATATTTTCGGCACTCTCTCAATCACTCTCACTTTCAAAATTGCTTAACAATTCCTCAAAATGATTATCTCCATTATCACTTTCCGCTGTGGTCAATAACTGAAAGATTCTGTGATCCGAAATAACATTACTGCAAGGGCAACTAAATTGTTGTTCCACCATGTTTGTTTACATCACAGATTAACTCCACAGACGTCTACAAAACGCTCTGTAAGTTACTTCCCGAAGCTATAATCTCTGATCAGTTAGTTCTACATAATGCCCAACAGATGGCAGAACATGTCAGAGATCAAATTCGCACTCGAAAGTGAACAGGGAAACTCAAAAAAAATTAAAATTCTCGCTCACCGTCTATAGACGGGCATAGCACTGGTGGACCGGCTGCGTCAGCCTGTCTATAGGCGGGCGTAGCACTTATCGGGTTAGAAGACATTCCCGCTGGGCAAGTTGACCGTATGGTTATGGGTGCGCAGCTGTGAGCATGCATCTGGGAGAAAGTGGGTTTGAAGCCCCGGTTAGCAGTCCTGAAGATGGTTTTCTGTGGTTTCCCATTTTCACACCAGGCAAGTGCTTCCTTCCCATTCCTAGGCCTTTCCTAAAACATCGTCACCATAAGAACTATCTAAGTCGGTGCGATGTTAAGCATTCCATTTTTATCATTAAGTCCTGGCTCGATTTAAAAAATAATGACACCTTGGAATTTGCAATGTCTATTACTCTAATATTACATTTAGAAAAAATTTTGTTCCATTTAAAAATACAGTCAATTCCGTTACCTTCACAGACAGCGAGGGATTCCACCTCTATTGCCTCAAGAGCAATGTCCAGGAACATGAGACTTTGGGTCGGGTGATACCACTGGAAAAAGAGGGCCAGTAGCTCACCCAGACGGCCTTACCCGCTAAGCTGAACAGGGGCCTTATAGGGGGGACTGGAAGATTAGGAGGGATAGACAAGGAGGAGGGAAGGAAGCAGCCATGGCCTTAACTTAGGTATCATCCTGGCATTTGCCTGGAGAAGTGAGAAACCATGGAAAACCACTTTGAGGATGGCTGAGGTGGCAATCGAACTCCCCTCTACTCAGTTGACCTACCGCGGCCCGTTCCAGCCCTCGTATCACATTTCAAATTTCGTGGCACAGCCAGGAATCAAATCTGGGCATCCACGGGTGGCAGCTAATCACACTAAACACTACACCACAGAGGTAGGCGGCAGACAGTTATACTCAGGAAAATTACTGAAAGTTTGAGCATGAAAATAGATTTTTATTATTTTTTTAAGGTTTACAAGTTACTACTATCGTGGAAAAAAGTACAGACACTTGAGTTAATACTTTTTGTAAAAAGTTTATCCTTTGTCCGACACAGAAACAAGCTACACCAAAATTTAGCTTATTTCATTCTAAGTTTAATTCACTCACTTTGAAAATTCATAACTTTAAAAGTATTGATCTGATTGTTACCAAACTAATATGTCTTAAAGTAACTTATTGTTGATCTGTATACCAAGTTTTTATTTCATCAGGATAATACTGCTTTTTCCCTGCATGCAAATGCTAATTTTATACTGATTTACATTTAATTGGGTGGGTGTGTCAGAAAAAGTAGCCTACTGGCTGGCGAGAACAATGAACTTGGCCATAGAAATCCTAGCGATGTTGCCGGGTTGAACATCAATCAGTGTTCCCTGCTGTAAAATAAGCAAATGTTTGTTCCAACTTTTGAAACATCTTATATTTAATGTTCCCGGTGATGGGGGGAAAAATACCACTCCTCATCACCTAGGATGTTATTTCCTTATTCCACTTTTCTCAGCCCACAACACAACAAAGTAGTTCTAGACAAATCTAAGGTAATACAGAGCAGTGACAGAGTTCAATTGGCATGGCAAATAGGCCAACTGGGCAACACCGCTCCGCCGATATGCAGCTTTCTTCTCTCAATACCATTCAATTAAATTTAAATCAATATAAGATCAACAATTGCATGCAGGCAAAAAGCTGTTTTAGTTTTAGTCTGGCATTCTCATGAGCTTAATAACAAGCCAATTATTTTTGTGGCTATGATCACCCAGTAATGAGAAAATGTTGCTTCACAAATTTTTCAACAATCCATTTCACAAATATCAGATGAATTAAAAACTTTGTACTCCTATCCACAGTAAGTTACTTTAAGACATATTAAAGTTTGCTAATGATCAGATCAATACTTTTAGTTATGGTTAGCGTGCTGGCCTTTGGCCACAGGGGTCCCGGGTTCGATTCCCGGCAGGGTCAGGAATTTGAATTATGACTGGTTAATTCCCTTGGCACGGAGACTGGGTGTATGTGTCGTCTTCATCAACATTTCATTCTCATCACGACATGCAGATCGCCTACGGGCGTCATATTAAAAGACTTGGTGAACCGAAGTCCTCGGACACATCCCGGCACTAAAAGCCATACGCCATTTAATTTCAAAGTGAGTGTTCTGCTGGAAATAGAAAAAAATACTGGCACTGTTTTTGCTCCACCTGCATTAAAATTTTAACTTGGTACGACAAAAATTTCTACTCCACATCATTACATGTAGAATAAAATAAGATAAATTTTGGTGTAGCTTGTTTGTATGACAGACAAAGGATACATTTTTTTAAAAAGAGTATTAACTCGGCTGTCTGTACTTTTTTCATAACAGTAGAAGTGAACATATTAGCTGACTCACCCCATGTCTGAAACAGGGGTGCTGCTTCTATACCTGATGAGCACATTTAGGAAGGAGGAAAAGAACATCAAAAATGATGGTTAGTGATACCTTAAGAGATCCTTCTGTGGTGCTTCAAGGGATCAACCATCCCAGCCCTACAAGTATTCTTACTTATACAGAAGAATTAAGAGAGAGACAATGTAAACCAGCAAAATGCGACTAATTGTTGTGTTCCTATTAGCGAGCAAAGTTTTGAATGTTTCTAGTAGAGCTCGCATTGTGTCCAGGAAGAGTGTTGCCACATTTGGTACAGGTAAAACAACCGCAAATTTGAAAATTGTCATGTCTTTTTTTTAACACATGTCTGCGCTGGGCCAATGGTCTATCCAATCCAGAAAAATTGTCTTGTTGTGGTATACTAGAGGTGTGTGAAGTGGCCCAAACATCAACCTTTTGCTTGCCCCAAGACTACCAGTTTTCTCCAGACCATATGCTAACCTATTCAGACCAATGATCTCTTCTCTTAGTTCTCCAACATTTACAACCCTTGAGTATTACAAGCGACGTCGTCCTAGCCGTGCCATGTTGGATCTCCAACAGATCTTTTGCTCGACAGGCACGGAAGCTTTACTGAAACAGGTCTAATGATTGTCTTCTTTTCAGGCTCAAGTGTATTAAATTATTAATATAATGAACAACATAACTTATTTCACTTTCGGCAGGTGAGAGAGATGCAAATTTTAACACCCCAGGGTGCACCTCAGTAAAAAGATGATCTATTTTCACATATCACATAGTTCGAGAGAGATGCCCTTTTACACTTAACATTATTCAAAGGGCCAAGGAAGTTACCTACAAGTAATATTAATTATAACACCTACATAACGTTTCATATTTCATAGCAGAATTATTAATATTTGAATATAAAACGCGGTCATACTGTCGTCAACACTATTTCCTGACCTGGAAGACACTCACGTCGTTTACTTAGGTGAACGTCAATTACAGGAGGAAGAGGATTTTACTGTTGATTCCTTATATTACGCACAATGATACAGAGATTGGCAGTAACCAGACTCAATACTCAATGTATTGTACTAATTCTTTGTAGGTATGAAGAACTACAGGTACCGTTAATTTAATTTAATAGCAATGATGGTTCTAATTACCATTGTACTGAGAATCTGAGTTTGAACATTTAGTACATTATAATTACGTGAGTTTCTTATCAGCTTACCTCCTGACCAGTGTGTAGTGTCTTCTAGAACAGCATTCTAACATTCAGGTTCGGCTGTTCAACTCTAAAAGCACACACCACATTTTAATATAGTGCCTGCCGGATATTCCCTAACTCTATATCCGTCCAGTTAAGCAATTCTGGAAATGCGTTGACCAACGAGCTAGAAAGACGTCTGTAAAGGCCTGTTTTCACATGCAGGACTGTGCTTCGGCTGTGCTTCGACCGTGCTACGGCGGTGTCGCCTACTGTGTCTTTTCACATGTAGGACCGTGCTGCGACTGTGCTGTGGTCATGTGGTGTGGTCCTTGTTCATTGCATCTGTGCTCACAGGTTGGAGACATGGATCCGAACGAAGAAGACGTAGTTATCTCCTGTGCAGCGTACATTGTTTTACAACAAAAGAAAAAAAAGAAACGATACTGGGTTCATAAATTGTTTACAACGAGAGAAGAAGAAGAAGGAGAGTTTCACACAATTTTCGGTCGGCTACGAAATGACCAAGAAAAATTCGTAAAATATTTTCGAATGCGTTACTCCAAGTTTGACAATTTGCTTCAACAACTGAAACCACATCTCACGAAAAAGAATTCAAAATGGAGGAAATCCATTAGTGCAGAAGAGAGACTAGCATTAACATTACGGTAAATAATATTCATATGTACTGAAGTATTTTGATCGTAGATCAGTGTACGTTTGGTGTAAATTTGGCACTTGCATGTCCACTAGTATTATACGCATATATATGCAGTTAATTAACATTGAATTAACATTGAAATGTGCATTGAGTAGATATTAATATTAATTTTTACACATTTTCCAGGTATCTCGCATCTGGAAATTCGCAGATCTCCATGAGTTTCAGTTACAGAATTTCCCCGACAGCTGTTCACTCTATAATAGTCTCCACATGTGAGGCTATTTGGGACATTTTGTCTCCAAAAGAAATGCCCCAACCTACTGAGGAAATGTGGAAGAAAATATCTGAAGAATTCTATGATCTGTGGCGTTTTCCGAACTGTATAGGAGCTTTAGATGGAAAACACGTGTTATTCAAACGCCCCCAAGCAGCGGGTCTCTCTTTTATAACTATAAACATACTTTCTCTATAGCTATTTTGGCATTAGTGGATGCCAAATGCAGATTCATTGCTGTTGATGTAGGAGGTTATGGTAAGTCCAGTTACGGAGGACTATTCTCAAGATCAGTTTTAGGAAGATCTTTGGAAAACAAAACGTTAAATATACCAGGTCCTAAACCGTTGCCAAATTGTAATGAACCTGTTGTGCCTTATGTAATACTTGGTGATGAAGCTTTCCCACTGAAAACGTATCTGATGCGTCCGTACCCCGGATCCACAGCTCGCAGTGATGAAAGGCAGGCGAATTATAATTTCCGGCAGTCGAGAACACGACGAGTAGTGGAGAATGCCTTTGGCATTGCTGTCCAGAGACATAGGGTACTCTATGGAAGACTCCATATGCACCTAGAAAATGCTGAAAAAGTAGTATTACACAACTATTTACTCAGTGACCTGCCAGTAGTAAACGATTACGAAGACAACAGAATATGTTCTGAGCAATCATTGTTTACTGCGCTACCACATGTTGGGGTTCATGGAAGTTTTGAGGCTACAAGAGTCAGGGAAACGTTTCGAGAATATTTCATGAATGACAAATTAGGTCCCTAGACAAGGGATATTGTGATGGAAGGAAGGTGTGATTAATAACTGATAACACAAGACGTACGTGTACAGTTTGCTTCATTGTATTTTATTCACTGTATTTTCAGCACAATACATGATACATATGCTCTGTTATTAAATGACACTAGTTAAAAAATAAAATGTTAATGTTAGGTATATTCTGTACTTCATGCTAGGCTACTGGTAATGAGTTTCTTGACTCGGTATTATGGCTGGAGTACTTGTGCCAGGATCATACAAGCTGAGATGAGGGAGATTGCCATGTGCGGAAACGTGATGGGTCCTGTTTCCAGTATTCATATTAGCGAAATTATACCCCACTATACTGCTGTTTCTCTGCATTGCTTCCTTTCGAAGAATTTCTAATTCCTTGTTGTTGACAATGTTGAAAATTTCCCGCTTAATTTCTGCCTGTTCGAGTTCATTAAATTTCAGCATTGTTTCGGATATGTCGTCGAAGAACGTCATCAGTTCCTTTTTGGTTGGGTCCAACATCTGCTGAGTTGTGGTTCTGGATGAAATAAGCTGATTTAACGTTGTCGCTAAATCAGATGTACGTGTAGATGACTCCTGTGATACTGCTCTTTTACGCTTTATTGACACCGTTGATACCGCTGGGGACGGAGTAGATCGTGGTGTTGAATTATCACCATTATTATCAGCAGACTCGTATGTGCCCTCACTTTCCTCCCGTTCTTCGTCCAAATTTGTGTGAGTTCTGAAACATAATAATAATAATAATAATAATAATAATAATAATTGTTTGTAATTTTTACGGATAACCTAGGAAACATTTGAACTTACTCTCGCTCCTGTAGAAAAGGTTTGAGAATTTCCATTTGCATTTCAAACCTCCATCTTTTAATTTTCTTGGCAGCCTGGCCACTCACAGTTCTTCTTCTGTTCAAGGCTCTTCTATAGTAAGATCTCAGCAAAGTCCACTTATTTTAGCATTCTTCAGCTGAAAATAGCGGGGAAGTACAAATTAATCACTTCAGTTTGGCCTAAACGGTATCTTCCTGCACAATAACAGCCTTCTAGAAGAAACTTACCAGTGATGTTGAGTTGCACTGCAATATCCTTCCATATTTTCTCTTTTAAATGGTTGTTGTCATAGTCTCTATGCTGGAAATTATAAAGGCATCCATGTTGTTGAACTAAAATTATCACTTGTTCTTCCATCTTTAAGGAAGACAACTGCGCCACACCTATTACTGCAAACTATCACACAATGTATCTCAACCAACGAGCACAGTACTCATACAGCGTACTACGCACCCTATGTTATTCTGTCCTCGTTTATCTCTGGATCACGTGCGACTGAGTGCTTCCGATTACCACCGAAATAAGACGGAAGTCCGGCTTGGCGACACTAGGGCGACCGTTTCTAATTTTCACATGTGGTACTGTGCTGAGACCGGGCGACGACTGTGTGGGCCGTAATCGCTCTGCTTGGCGATCCATGACAGCACGGTACCAACACGGTAGGGACACAGTCCTACATGTGAAAATACTCAACTGCTGTTCAATGCAAATGGAATGCTTTATACTGTTTGACGATTGCGGACGACACAGCACGGTCGAAGCACAGTCCTACGTGTGAAAACAGGCCTTAATGATGTGTGCGAGCACATACTTTAAGCCGACTGAAGTGAGTGATGGTCCTTTAAGCAGCAAGAGGTCACTCGTATGAACGTGTTTCTGTTGCCGATCTATTCAGTTCTGCTTTGTGCTTTTGTCTGGTGTGAAGAATGTTTACGTGGTATTTATTGTGCTGTTGCTTAGTGTCGTAATTATGGATTTTGATGTACCAGTGTTATGTATGTTTACAAAAAGTGACGAGTTAGAGCGTTTATCGATTTCTCATTCTAAACGAACTAATAAGTTTAATTCGGACAATTCTCGTGAATGTTCCGTGCATTCCCTTCCAGCGCATTACGAGAGAGATATGAAAAATGAGCTTGTAGACAGGATGAATAGAAATTAAAAGTGTGACGACTCCCTCTGAAACATATGTTCCATCAGATACGGTGTAGGCCTACATGTTTTCCGCTGCCCGCAGGCTGCAGTCGATAAAAAAAAGGCCAAGTACGCACGCTTTTTGTCGGCTTAGTGTGGAAGTGTGTAAACAGTTTCTGGTCTTTTCAGTAGTTTTATACGTACAGAATATCTTAAGATAACTTTTCGTGAAGTGATAAAGTACCGGTATTTGAGAAGTAGGACGTATACTTCGGCATATGCTTTAATTTACTACCGCATGTGAATATGCCAACAATTTGCTATGTTACGATAAACATTCGAATGAAAAACGATTGATTTTTCACCTAAAAAGATCCCACTCTGTCCTTAAAGTGGTCGAAGGCTATCGCATACCAAAATTTGCCTTTAAGTGATAAAAGTCGTACATGTGATCTGCATTTTGCGGCCGAACTTACCCAAAAATGTGACATTTTCATTATTAATGGCAAAAAAATAGAAATTCGAAGACAGAAATGCAAACTGGATCCCACACAGTTTTCCTAATCTTCTGAAATATTTATCACGACATATCATATTAAGAAGATAGACTGGACTCCTCTAGTATAGCTCTGTTCACTCCAGTACTGGTGATAAATCACAGGTTAGGGCTGATAATAAGAGGGAATTCATCATAAAAGAAAAGAGAATAAGCATCTCCAGAGGAAGGATACTTTTTTTTTAGTAGAAGGTTAAAAGAAGAAAAGCAAAAGAATGCTGAACTAGAAAAGGAGCTTTAGGAATTTAAATTGCCTAATAAACAGGTAAATACTTCCAATGAAAGACTAAGTATTAAACAGAAGACAATAATTAATACTATATTGCAGAAAAACAATATCAGAAGTTCAAAAGGCATGTGTTATGATCAGGAACTTCCACTGGAAACACTCGTATTAAAAATTAAGTCCCCGAAAAGTTACAGGCATTGTAGACAGTATGACCTTCTGCCACTCCCTCATCATCACATCTTTGCATCTGTTGATAGGCCTGAAGTGTCCATACTGTATCAGTCATCATTCAGTCAGTGCCATTTCTCAAACCTTAAAAACTTATGATGATGACGACAAGAAAAGGTTAGGAATATTAATATTTGATGAAGTTAAACTAAGAGAAGAAATACAGTTTAATGACACTTCTTCAAAAATAGATGGATATATAGCCTTTGATGATCTCACACCAGAAAACCAACAAGCAAGTAATGCAAATCATGCCCTAGTGTTTAGGTTTTACCACTATTAAAGCACTGGGTACAACCTATTGCAATATATACAAGTTGTAATTCCACACCTGGTGATATACTGTCAAAAATAATGATCCATGTTATTATTCGACTAGAAAATGCTGGGATTTCACATTGCTGGATTTGTGTGCGATGGGAGTCAGACAAACAAGGAAGCCTGGCAAAATATTGATATCAGTGGTAAACTAAATAACTTACGTGTAAGTGTTCCCATCCTGTGAGCTCCTTCAGAAAGGTTTGGGTGTTTTCAGATGCAGTTCATATCCTGAAATGGATTAGAAACAATTTTCATGCCAAAAAAAATTATACCTATAAAGGCCACAATATCAGCTTCAACTACTACAGGCTAGTTTATGAAAATGATACCCTCCAGGATTCTGCAGGTTTGCGGGTATGTCAAAAAATAACCTCATCGCATATCTGTCCTTACAGTTTTCAGAAAGTGAATGCTCGTTTGGTGTTCTGTTTATTCAACGGACTATAGCAAATAAATTTTTTAAGACACTCACACCAATGATTTTGAAGGAAGTGAAGCCACAAAAATTTTAATGAGGGACCTCAATGAAATTTTTGATGCATTGAATGCCAAAACTCCTAACGAAGCATTATTTCCTGATTGTCAGAAATTTTATGATTGGTGTGAAATGAGTGAGATCTTAAAAGCACCGATCAATACATTTGCCTTTGAGAGAACTCTTGAATCCATGCGTGTGACACTTAAAAGCACAACAGAACTTACACAGTATTTGTGGAGTCTTGATTTTTTCTTATGTGCTTACAAGAAAATTCAACCAGGACCCCTTGGAAGGGCACTTTGGTATCCTACGATCCATAAGCTGTGATGATCACCCTTCTACAGTGGACATTTTGCATCCGCATATGTTACAGTCAGTGTATGTCCCACTAAGCAATGCTCTATCTATGGCAGGTAATTGCTAGTCTGAAGTTGAAGTACCCTTAACATCATTTTTCAGTCAGATTAGAGCTATGGCCAAAAGCTGTTGTCAAAAAGGATGCCAAAATCATAAGTATCATTTGTGTGAAATGAGTGAGATCTTAAAAGCACCAAACAATACATTCGCCTTTGAGAGAACTCCTGAAGCCATGCGTGTGACACTTAAAAGCAGAATAGAACTTAGGCTACACAGTATTTGTGAAGCCATGGAAAAAATTTACAGCATGTTGCCTTCAATCAGCCACTATTATGAAGTTGTGAAGATGAATCAATAGCTCCTTTCTCCAGTTTAAAAATGAATGTTAGTCATCACACTTCTGTGGGTATATATTGTTAAACATGCAAGCAAAGTGACAGACTGTACAGCATGTATTGGTCCTCTGCAAAACAATACAGAGGAGGCAAAAGGCTGTCTGTTTTCTGCCCTAACAAGTCTGCAAGAATATTGTAATGCATCCAGTTATCTTATTTACCCATGAAATGAATTATTATTGCTGTTTTCTCATGTAGAGGAAGTTGTGAGAAATATTAGTGTACACAGAGTATTATGGGGAGAAATATTTCAAGAATGCCTGCAAAATTTACCTCCAATTACTGTTTCTCGTGGTCTTGTGTCCTGTACTGAACGTGCTTAGGACTTGGGTAGCAAAACTAACTTTCCATTACATACAATGCTGATTTTATTTCCAAACAAAAGAAGGAAAGAAATGCAAGATTCTACGACTGCTAAACGTATCCAGAAAATGTCCAAGGTGTCCAGTTAACTGACTGATGGGATGAAGTGCTGGTAAGATTCATTAAGCTGGGCATGTTAACATATAAATTAAGTTAAGTAGTTATGTAGGAATTACATGTGTATGACATACATAACAATCTTGTGGCTGCCTGCAGAGTTTTAATATGTTTATATTACATAGCATGCACACCAACAGTTAAACGTGTGTTTTTTAAGGTTATAACTGATAATTGCAATCGAGTTTGATTTCATGGTGAATTAATGAAAGATCACTTAGTTCAACAGACACATAAATGTTTGAGATATTCATTAAGACACTGACAAACCAATTTCAGAAGTAATGTCATTGAATCATTACTAAATGTAAAATATTTCCTATGTATTTTTCACATATTACTTTGAAATTAAGGAACGCTATATCTTAACTTGTACGGAACACAGATCGCACATAAACACAGTCATCGGTCTGTAAACACAATGCACAGTTCAGAATCATCACATTAATGAACACACAGTTTTAAATCATCTATGTAAATTATAAATTCTGAATTAAGTCACATCAGATCTCACTTAGAATCACGTGTTCAGAAACAGCTGATCACTATTTATCTACACCAGCCCCACATAGTGAAGGAACACGTCAACCAGCAGGAGTTTACACTGTTTACAGTATAACCCTGATTTTGTGTCGCCTCGATTTAGTGTAAACACACATTTAATGGAAAGAATTTCAAGTCCCGAAAAATGTTCCATGATTTAACGTAATTCACAATAGAGCAAAACCCGCATTAATGTTAAGGAAATATTAAAATTCTCAAATATTTATTTCCATTTGCTTTGGTTATGGGACAATATGAACCTATGAAAAAACGTCATAAGCTTGCTAATGATGATTCAAGGCAGAAGAGGAATTTAGAGCACGGGCACTTAGGGCTAAAGTGAAATGTCGGACTCGGTTACGCATCCGACCGTGGCCACTGTAGTACAATAGAAGAGAACCCCCGTTTTATTTACAGTGTTATTATGCCCTTCAAAAATTCCTATGTTAATCTGTGCAATATTCTTCAGTTACAATGAGAACCCCTTAGCCTGATTCATCCGTTATTATGGGAAAATTCGGGCGTTTTAGGTTTATCCATTACCAATATTTGTACCCTTTACTCCAGCGTTTATATTGAATGTGTTCAATCATCTTCCGCATCGATTCCTTGCTGATCTTGAGTAAGCCAGACAGAGCTCTCCCTACAACTCCGACTGGTGTAAACAAACATCGGGAGAACATGTTTTTGCAATAAGTGCAATGACAGCAGTTGTTAACACCTTAGAAAGAAAGACTGAGGTAAACAATTGCTTAATTTTAATATTATATACTGAAATAAAATAAGATTTTGAAGCTTTTTCTTCTCAAGATACAGCAGCGTACATACCTAATTTCAGAGGTTAAGTTATATATTTTCGCATCTTGTAGAATTTCAAAATGCTATTCTTATGTAAATTTATAGTGAAAAGGTTATCATTATTCAACAGGGAGCTTGAAATATGTTTTCGTTATACATGAGTGGTAAACCTAGGTTAGGTGATGCCATTTGTAGTAAGAAAATTGAAATGTTTGCCACGAGCCTCTGCAATTATGCTATTACAGTTTTTAAGGACGATACTGAATATGCGTGTTCAGACTACTGGAATTAGAAAATATGTGTTAATGCATATGCCGCTACTTGGAAAACATCCACGAAAATGTTTAAGCAATCTGATTTGCTGTTTCATACTGTAACGTGTTGGTGGGGTGAATAAATGAGTACAGAACCTGGTAGCGTCCTATTTCTAAGATTTATTAACTAAGCATTAAATTTATAGATTTACACACATACACACAGAGACGATAGCCGAGATTACAACTTACGCAAGTACACTCACACGGTTCGCTCTCTCTCTCTCTTTCTTAGTTTCTCATGTTCCATCTACAATGACACACACACAGAGTCATCGATTATGTACACTACACTCTCAGCCACTCAGTCACACTCGCTAGCGCTGTCACGGTCCACAGCCTACACGTCAGTCTCGCAGGTGGGGATAGTATCTGCTGTTCACTCAATCCGTTGAATCCCGTTCGCAGTCCGAACACGTCGGCACCCAGTGTTCCCTTCGTGCTGCTCCAGAACACTCCAGGTTCTCCTCCAGCAGCCAGCCTCAAGGGACACACACACACGACATCAGGGAAACAGGAACGAGCCCTCGGCTGCAACAGGCAGATGCTCCATCAGGTTGCACTCTCCCAGACCATCACTGACTGCACTCCAGCGAACTCAATCTCGCTCTCACTCACTCTTACTCACTAACTCCATCTCTCACTGACTGCAGGCAGGTTGTTCCTCTCTTATATAGCTGCGCCAACCCTTCTGGAACAGTCCGGATGCTAGATATAACCAGAAACCTCACGAGATGGAAGACTCCAGATTGATTGATAGTTGAGTAATTTCCGTCGTCGTTTGCTGTGGGTCTGCGGGCAGAGGCGAGAGGGCTGGCCTAGCACTTTTAAGTGTTGCTCGTGATTGGCGGGCTCGAGCGTAAGGGGGCTGGGGCCGATACGGTGACACCCCGGCGTCCCTCAAACTCTACATTACTGCGAGTTGGCATGGCAGACGCCATAACTATTACAATACCAATTTTAATGTGTTTTTGTTCAAGTTTGGTATCTTTCCCGACTTTTATAGAAACTCGTGTATAAAGTTACAAGACCAACCTTAAACTAAACCAGTTTTGCATTCACCAACGAAAATCTGTCAAAAGGGAGGGTTAACCATGGGCTCACCATTATCAGGAATAATAGCATACATATTCATTGAAATGAAATGTCGTATGGCTTTTAGTGCTGGGATATCCCAAGATGGGTTCGGCTCGCCAGGTGCAGGTCTTTCTATTTGACGCCCGTAGGTGACCTGCACGTCGTGTTGAGGATGATATGATGATAAAGACAACACATACACCCAGCCTCCCGTGCCATTGGAATTAACCAATTAAGGTTAAAATCCCCGACCCGGCCGGGAATTGAACCCGGGACCCTCTGAACCGATGGCCAGTACGCTGACCGTTCAGC
Source organism: Anabrus simplex (assembly GCF_040414725.1). Taxonomy (NCBI): domain Eukaryota; kingdom Metazoa; phylum Arthropoda; class Insecta; order Orthoptera; family Tettigoniidae; genus Anabrus; species Anabrus simplex. The sequence goes on from NC_090274.1 coordinate 115,938,231, forward strand.
CAATGAGTCGGACTACATATTCGTTAATAACATTTAAAAACAATTTCTTAACCAACTAAGAGACATAGAGGGAGATAAAGTTTTAAGCGGTGTGCAACTGCCCTGACCGGCAAAATTTAATGGATCACTTGAATTGTCTAAGGAAAAAGCATGTTAAATAGTAAAACATTTGTTTTATTATTTAACTTACATCAATCACTTTCATGGAAAAAATTATGTATTATTATGTGTCTGCTATTGCTACCCTTATTTAGATAAGTTTTTAATGAAAATAATCCGTGTAAGTAGTAAAACAAATGTTTCACAATTTAACATGCTTTTTTATTTGAAAATTCAAGTGACCTATAAATTTTCGTGGTCAGTATAAAAGAAGCTACAGATCAGTTAATTCACAGAGGCTTGCAGACTGAGTGCTAAAAGACATAACTGTGTACACTGAAGATGCATGTATGAGAATGATCCATCATTTATCAACCACATTTCCTTATGTATGTGCCTTCAGCAATTATTCAGTTGGCTTCAGCAAATAGCATAGTCAGTAGCGGCAATTAGGGCACTTTGTGGAAGAAATATTCAATTTTTTATTCCATTTTAGCCAGTTGGAACTAGGAATTTATAGGAAATATTTAAGAAAATGGTACAAGTCCTGTTGTCTTATCAGTTAATTCTTTCCTTTATTTTTAAATTATTAACAAAATGATTAGCAGAAATATGCATACTATGTCGTTCGTCGTTGCTAACCGATTTGTATAGTGTCATAGCAAATTATGGAGCCTTTACAGTGCTGTAAGGAAGGGTAGCAGGGTGTTTTTTTCTTTTCCAAGATCATGGACACTGAGGTACGATTCACTCGCTTGCCATGCACATTCGTCAGTTGGGCAGTCCCTTTAGTGTCCGTTAGCTTCTTAGTATGTAGTCAAATACCAGATGATTTTTAATTTTATAATCACGCCGTACTTCTATTTAATTGTAATACATGTATTGCCCCCATTTTTCCCGAGCTAAGCCCAGCCATCGAGCGAGAAATCCCAAGGTGGACCGTTCGATCGTTGGCTATCACTTTCTAGAGGCATTTAAGGGATGTTAAGGATTGATGACCAAGCAGGATAAAGAGAAATGTTAAAACAACACTCTGACATTTATTCACATAAGCAAACAATAAATGAAAATATTCTTACTGATATTTTGTTTTTTTACATAGAACTTCCATAATATTGTATTTCTTCCTCCTTATTTAGAGTGACACGTGTTCTTAATCTCCAGCCTTACTGTGCTGTAATGAAAACCAAAGAAAAATTAGGCCTCTTGCCTTTCCAAATCAAAATATTTGATTGAAAGAATTTAAAAAAAATTAACATAGAGGTTTGTAAAATAATTAACAACTGTCTTGCTAACGAGGGTTTTACAATAAATGTGTTCAAAGCTTTACCAATTCCGAGTAGTCTCAACACGTGGTTTTAAGATGTACTCAACTAAATTTATCATTTACAGTATTTAATATTAGTCAATGACGCCAACATGAGCTTCAGTAGAAAATGAAAATTGATTTCCAAAATTCTCAAAATTAATTAATTATTATTCTGATTATTATTATTATTATTATTATTATTAATTTCTCATCATTTAATTAACCTATGCTTCATTGTCACACGATCATGTTCTCATTAATTTTGCACTACATCATTTACCTAACGATCGTCATTAGCATTCCAGAATAATTATTTCCAATTAATTATTAATGACTTGGTTTCACCATGATTCAAAGTAATCATGCGGCTAACAAACTTCTACTTCTGATCTTTGTATTGCATTTCCATTCAAATTAATCTTAAAATACTTCAAAGTTCAACCATAAATGTGTCAGAAATTTACGTTACCCACGTGTGAGCTAGTTAAATGAATTTTATTTACAAATCAAGTGCCTTCGTAAAATAACGAGATGATCTTTCCTTTTAAATCTCGCTAATGAAGAAAATAAATCCTTTTTCTAGTCTTCCTCGACTTAAGTTGATCAAACTTTCCCTTAAGGGCATGAAAATTACTTCTTAAGGCAACACACAACGGTGAGTGTAATCTGCGTCGCAGCAAGTGCGCGACCGGATCAAATTAAAAGGAACCAACATTATACAAGATAAATATACATATTTACATACACACACACATTCACACTAGGGAAACACGTCTTTTATGTACATTATTTACATCGAATCCTGTTTTGGCAAGTTTATTCATGATTTTTACGAGTGGACAGGTCGCGTAATATCTAGCAGAAACAATCTGTGTACTGAAATTATCCTTCATTAATGGTGACCAGTGATCGAAGTCATGGGTATCACTTGGTAGAAACACATTTCACATATCAATGTAAGTTCATCTAACTCTTGAAATTATAATGGAAGATTCTAGTAAAATCCATAAGCACTACCATCGTTTGGGCTACAGGTTGAAACTATCGCGAGCGTGAGCCGTAATCGTATTATTTTTATTCCCTACCTGTGAAATACACTCGCAACACATGCTCCAATAATTATAATCTATCTTGCGCTCCCAATACACAAGAATAAGTCAAATATCATCATTAAATCATCAATTGCTCAATTATACAACAAATATCCCTCAGGATTGGTCATATTCCAGACCCTTCATGAACAGAGCACATTCAATCTCACATATAAGGACTCTACTGTAAATTTATGGCTCACGAGCGTTTAATTCTGTTTTACCCGATCTTTAGTCAATATTATTATTATTATTATTATTATTATTATTATTATTTAAGTGATTATTACATCTACTGATCCTCGTGGAATATCGTAAAATTAGATGACTTCATCATAAATACAACAAGTGATCTTGAAAGACACTAGGTTCGACCCTATTCACTCAAAATGTACACGCAAATTTCAGTCCAGTAATTTTCAACATTACAAGGAAAGTAGATTTATCGTGTGGTCAGTGATTATTAAATATTGAGCTCCTAAGCATGGGAAATCATTCAAAGACAACCTACATGTCTACTCTAATAGATTCAAAATTTCATTCACACGTACCTAGTCTACCATGACACCTTAAGAAGTGGAAAAAATGAAATATTTCTAACTACAACAAACTAATAGATCTACGACTTAAAGAAGAAAGACCTCTAGTTGTACAAAAGGTAAGACAGATAAATTAAATTAAAGGGTACTCAAGTTTTAGATGGAGTTCGATTCCGGTCGACAGTCAATTATTCCAGCATTTTCCTCCGGTCAGTCTCCTTCCAATTACCAGATACGCCTCACATTTTACAGCTCCATGGAGGCTCTGTAGCAGGTGTCCCTCGGTGAAGTTGTGTTGTCGGTGGTTGTGGAATTGTCCATCTTGAGGTGTTCAGCTTCTAAGACGACTTCCGTAGAATTCCGGTCACAAGCTGTAACTGAGATGACAAGATTAAGTATTTTGCACAAGCACACGTCGAATATTAATAGCTCGTCTACACAGTCGCACTTAACTTGGTTCTTAAGGCGTGTTTTATTCCATAGAATTCACTAATTATCTCGCTAAATTCTGGCAGAACGGGCGTCGACTTGAACTGGAAATTATTTCTCCACGTGGTCCGATAACGTAGTGTCCCACACAGCAGCACAGCGAAGAATATTCAGAGAGCAACACGGCGAAGAATATTCAGAGAGAGATTTACTCGTAACAAGGCCTTTTTATTTTATCAGCCTGGGAGGTGTGATCTTCAACGAGAACGGTAATTGGCTGATGGTCTCATTTAATTGGCTCAGACTATTCCAGATCCAGCATGTGAGTTGCGCGCGTGCGGCGGTTGTCACGTGGTTTACTTTGACCTTGGCACAGTCCTGGCCGTGTATCACCCCTCTGAACGACGAAAAAAACTCGTTCTTAGCTCGCCACTACTCCCCAAATGACACGCTGCAGTTCCAAGCAGACAATAAAACTTTTACTTTCCACTTGCTGAAAATATTCACAATATCGCCAATTTTAACGGGGACAGTATAATATTCTTCCTTTCATGAAAGTTTTATTGTATAGTATTGAATCAACATAATAAAAAAACTGTTATTACTGCTCTTAAGTTGGTAAACCATTAGCACTTACCTTTCTGTTGGAATACGCTTTTTTTCTTTTCAGTTTTGATGTATATACACTTCCCCCCCCCCCTCCTCCCTTGCTATATCCCTCAAATTTGGGTACCTTTTGTTGTCTGAACATTCTTTGCCCCCCACTTCATATTCTCAATCGCCGCTACTGAGCATAGTTCTGTTATCTGATAATAGAGCAAAGGAACAGATTTGTTAGGGCATACCCAAGCATTTATTTAGTTGATTAAATTAATTAATTAATTTGTTTGTTTGTTAGTTTATTTATTTATTTTCGAAGAACAATCTGAGCCAAAGCTAGTTATGGTTTTAACACAAGAGTAATCTTCAGCACAAACCATACAAAGTTGTAACTACAGTACAGTATGTACGGTGGATATCACCCTGTTTTATTGCTGTCACTGTGAATAAAGTATGATAGTACAATTTATGTTAATACAGGCAAAGATCTCTGGAAAATGTGTGCTTTCTACTGTAACCTTGATTTATGGTGAATCCCCATTTGAGGTTTAAAATATCAGGTCCCTGTAAAAATGTTAAATAGGGTTTCTACTGCATTTCTATTCATTCTGTTTTAGGTTTGTCCACCAAGAAAATACCATGCCCAGATGCTGTACCATCTCAGTTATTTCCAGGTAGCATGGAGGGTTTACTAGTGAAGGACCTAGGATACTTGAAACTACGTTCGTAAAAAAATAAAAAAATAAAAATTGAACTACCTCGCAGATATGTATTCCTTACTTCCATATCCATTCTCAAATCTAAGCTGCTTCGAAGGTCCTGGCATAATAGCATCAGAAATGCTATCCTAAAAGATGTACCTTTTGGCATTCCACAGGTCTCCACTGAACGTTGTATACGGCACAAAGGCCAAAGTATCAAAAAAGAGGCAATATCCACTCTCACTACATTATCCCCTAAGCAGAGGAAACTTGACCAGTCAGCTGTTACTTCTATATCCATCTAATCTAATGTGAGTGGTTACAAAACATAGCCCAGTTCGAAGTTATTGTGTTTCACGGAAATACTGTATCCAGAGGCAAAAGTGTTGTGAAAACTCTTACTTCTCTTATTAAGTCAAAGTTTCCAGAATTCCATGACAAAAATAATTTCTCTCTATGTAAGGACCAAGACATTTATTAGGATATGGCATTTAAATGCAAAGGGTAATGAGCTAGCACTGAGAAAATATGCCAATAAGAAGGCTAAGCTTTGGGCTGGTTCATCCACAAAATTGCTGTAATTAAATCTCCTGGCACATAAGTTATAGTACTGGGTGGCTCACGATAAGTCACCCGGTTTAATTTTCATCCTACACGTATACTATTGGGGCAATAGCTTTCAAATTGTGCGCTCAACGTTGTGCAGTTCCTGGAAATTACTCCAGATGACGTTACGAGTTCATCGCTTCCGTTCTGAGTCCACCATTTCAGTTTGCCACGATGGCGGACAAAGGGCGATTGACCGTCGCAAAAAAAAGAAAAAAAAACAACAACCGAAGATTGTGTTACTGTTCGCGGCGACGAACGGTGTTACATTGACACAGAGAAGGTTTCGTGCTCATTTCGGCACACGGTGCGCTCCCAGCCCACAGACAATACGCAGATTACATCGCAGGTACAGGATCTCTTTTGGAGTGTAAGCGGCCACATGCACGTACCGTACGTTCGCCGCAAAACATTGAAGCAGTTCGAGTGGCTTTTGACTCGTAGTCCGAGTAAATCAACAAGAAGGGCCAGTGCCGAGTTGGGACTTGTATCCATACAAGATGACTGTGGCGCATAAGCTCACTGCGAGAGATAAGGAGTGGAGACTACAGCTTGCAAGGTGGGCAATCGAACAAGACCAAGAGGCAGTGCTACACAACACATGTTTTCAGACGAAGCTTATTTTTACGTGAAGGGTGTTGTGAACAAACAGAACATTCGATTTGGGGCAGGTGAACTTCTGCAAATAACCCACATGAAAGACACCTACGGGGAGAAAGTGTGCGTTTGGGTCACGATGTCAAACCGTGGAATCATCGGCCCGTTTTTCTTCGATGCTACAGCAACTGGTGAATGCTTTTTAGACATGCTGCGAAACCAGTTCTTTCCTCAACTCATGGCCACAGGTCTTCCATTGCAGACACAATGGTTAATGCAGGATGCAGCACGCCCCTGTACTGCCAACGTTGTGCTTGATTTCCTACACGAAAGACATGATCTTAGGGTATTGTCAAACAGATTTCCATAACATTATGAATGAGAGGGAATATGGCCGCCTCACAGCCCGGACATTAACCCATGTGACTTCTTCCTTTGGGGCTTCCTTAAAGAGAAGGTGTACCACAGAAAACCTGAAAATGCAGTGCAACTTAGGGCCATCATTCTGGAGTTATGCCGGGCCATTCCAGAATATTTGTGTCGGAGAGTTGTCGCAAATGCATGTGTGCGACCTGAAGAAGTTGTAAAACAAAACGGCAGTCATATTGAACATTTGATTCATTAGGTTGTATTTCCAAGCTGTATTCTTTACTTCTACATCAATAAATTACAAATCTTGTCAACAACAAATGTGTTATTCATGAAACAAATCAGGTGACTTATCGTGCGCAACCCTGTACTTTAATATAATTGCATAAAGATGTCGAAATGATTTTCCTATGCCAATTGATCTAATTGTTCAGTTCACCAGGAAATAAATTAGTCATTTTGAATTGCATGAAAATACTGTACTTCTTATCATGTTATATGTTCTGTATTTGATAGCTTATGTTTAATTGTAATATATATGTCAAAATTTAATGCATTTTCACTCATCTTGCTTTTAAATCTATTGGAAGTACTTATCGAATCAAAGTGGACCAGATTATTCTTTGATGAAAGATTGGAGACATATTTCACAGGTGCGAGAATTAACAAGCTTGCAACTGTGTATTGTTCATACCATATGAAGTCTTAGCGCTGCAGTGAATGGGAACTTCAACTGCCGGAGTAGCCTTCGTAGTAGAGTAGGTACCTTGGATTAAACTTATCATCAGTGCACGTAACACTTATGTCAAGTTATTGCAATTGAAGCACCCAGAAGGGGAGGAGGACACAGATTGAAACTTCACTTGTTGAGAGGATGTGTGATGTTATTTCAGTGATTACAATGTTGAGACAAATTTGCAAAGAACTTGGCAGATTGACCCCATTTACCAGTATGATGTTACCCTCCTTCTATCCTGGAAGCACGCATATATTCAATTCAGAAGGGTGTCATAAACTGTTGTAAGTGGTCCTCAATATTCTGGATACTGGCACTGGGACGAAGTTGATGTCCGAGCTGGCCCCGTACATGTTCTATAAGGGACAGGTCTGCGGAACTTGCTGGTCACGTGAGTACCTCAACACCATGCAGACAGCTCATAGAGACACGTGCCGTGTGTGGATGAGCATTGTCCTGTTTGAAAAATGGCATCATGATACTGTCACATGAGAGGTAACACATGAGGATGCAGGATGTCCATGATGTATTGCTGTGCAATCAGAGTTCACTCAATCACTACCAGCCGCGATCTGAAGTCATATCTGATGGCTCCCCACACCGCGACGCCAGGAGTAACACCGCTGTGCCTCTCCAAAACATAGAAAGAATGGGACTTCTGTCCAAGTCACTGCCATACTCACAGACGATAGTCATTCCGGCTAGTGCAGAACCGCCATTCATCGTTGAACACATTGTGATGCCATTCACCTACAGTCTGTGCTTCTCAGTTATGGCTTCAATCTAAACTCTGCCATTTTTGTTGTGGTATTAATGGCAGTCTGGGATGGTAATTTGCTAATCTGGCCACCGCTGGTACGGAATGACACAGAATGTTGCAGGGAATCCGTTACTTGTTCTCAGATGGCAGGCACAGATGTGATATGCTTGGTGCACAATATGGTGATCCCTCTTGCAGTGGTCACATGGTTGACTGGAACCTTGATGATGAGTATGCCTGCCCTCATGTTCCCATGCAATCAAACATTTGGCCACTGTCACATCTGAATGCCCCACAAATCTGGATATTGCCTGATTCCACCAACCGGCCAAATGGAGACGCACAATGAGGTCCCTTTCAAACACCGTCAGGTGCTGATAACGCTGTGTTGCATGCAGCATCTCCATGTCCTTTACAATGATCACTCAATATCTGATGCTATTCACTTCCCTTATATACCCTAGCAGGCCTGGAAACAACACTAATTCACTCTGGTGGCTGTTGTACCCATCATAGAGAATTGCAACTCTAATTATTTACATACCCACCAGTGATATATATGTGTACAAAGTTAAATTGACATCCAACTATTTCTTCTGGGTGCTTCAATTTTTTTTTTTTTTTTTTTTTTTTTTGGTCAGGCAGTTTATATATTTGGTGTATTCAGTAGTGAATAGTGCGAGTTGTGTTATATCTTAGAGTCCAACTCCATGGCTAAATGGTTAGTGTGCTGACCTTTGCTCACAGAAGCCCCGGGTTCAATTTCCGGCAGGATTGGGAATTTTAACCATCATTGGTTATTTCCGCTGGCACGAATGCTGGATGTATATGTTGTCTTCATCATAATTCCATCCTCATCATGACGTGGAGGTCATCTAAGGACATCAAATGAAAAGACCTGTTCCTGATGAGCCAAACATGTCCTCGGACACTCCCGGCACTAAAAGCTATGGCTTAGAATTCTATAGGAGTATTAAGTCATATTGTTTGGAAGACAGTGAAGCAACAGAAAATTTCACAAGTGATTTAAAACTGCCTGATTGACACATTAAATTCATCTATCTCTATTCAAGCACTGTATAAAGGATCACAGGCAGAATATCCTCAGAGATACTGAAAGTATACATGCGCCTGGCAAGTTGGCTGTGCAGTTAGGGGCGCACAGCTGTGAGCTTGCATCCAGGAGATGGATTCGAACCCCACTGTCGGTAGCCCTGAAGATGGTTTTCTATGGTTTTCCATTTTCACACCAGGCAAATGCTGGGTCTGTACCGTAATTAAGGCCACAACTGCTTCTTTCCCATTCCTAGGGTTTTCGTAACCTATCGTCACCATAAGACGTATCTGTGTCGTTGCAACGTATAGCAAATAGTAAAAAAATAGTATATGTGCTTCACAAAGAACAGTTCTTGAGTGTTACTGTAAAAAGCACTTTAGAAGTGTCTGAACATTTGTGGGAAGATAATTACAGTTACAATTTGGTATCCTGCATCACTAAGTTGTCACTATCATCCATCCACCGAAAAAAAAAAAAAAAAGAAATGGTATATGGCTTTTAGTGTCGGAAAACATGATCGGCTTGCAAGGCACAGGAATTTTTATTCGACTCCCATAGGCGACCTGCACGTTGTGATGAGGATGGAATGATGATGAAGACAACACATACACCCAGCCCCTGTGCCAGTGGAATTAACCAAAGATGGTTTAAGTTCCCAACCCTGCTGGGCATTGAACCTGGTGCCCCTGTGAGTAGAGGCCAGCATGCTAACCATTTATCCATGGAGCCGGACACCTGTCCACTATCGACTTTCTACATGTACATTTACGTACCAACTAAACTTGCTTTATCCTCTGGTGGAAACTGTAAGTACCAAGCTGAAACCTCCTTAACGTCTCTTGTTAATCATATGCATATTATTGCAAGAGCATTTGAGTACAAAAAGCCTGCAGTGAAAACACAAGCTGAAAATAAAATCAGGGAAAAAAATTGCGATCTTGAAATACTGGACTTGGTAAATTGTTTCTCTGATTGTGTCTGTGCAACAGCAAATTAAATTTTTTTTTTAAGTTTCAAGAAATCATACGAATAAAAATCAGGGCCCAGCATGTACTAAAGCTGTAAAACTTTTGATACATCCTCCTGTTCAATACATGTATCCATCTTTTGATGGAGTGATTTTTAATTAAACACGTTTTGGCTCATTTTGAGCCATCTTCAGTGAAAAAATATATTAAAAGCTATGCGAATTGATGTTGAAAGAGTATCATTAATTAAAATCAATGAGAAAGAGTATATAAAATCCAAGTGAGAAATGATGATCAAGTCTGAAACAAACAAGGTTGGAAACCTCTTTGTCTAAAAGATTTTATGTCACCCTAAAATGAGAATGAGTTTTTAATATGAGATGAGCTGAAACATGTTTGATTAAAAATCACTCCATCAAGAGATAGATACATATATTGAATAGGAGGACATAACAAAAACTTTTGTGTTGTATAGTGAAAACCGGCGATACGGAATGATACTAATATCTTGTAATGGCTGGAAAAGAGACTCACGGAAATTCTTTTTACTAGAGACTAACACTTTTTATGGAGTGAAATAATGTGGGCTTCTGTTCTGTTGTGTATGTATTTTTCAACTCACAGGAGAAAAATTGTTCTGGACAGCAGCCCTCATTCACCCACTGCAAGTAGCACTACAACGGCGGAAAACGGCAGCAGTACACCGACCCAGGTACAACCCGTCCAGCCTGGTCCGGTGACAAGGTTGATCACAAGTCTGCCACCACCATCACCACCATCTTCCGACCAGGAACGAGAACCATTGCATCGCAGACCCCGCCTGCTCCAGGAGGGATCTGCACCAGTTATCAGATTGTAATTTTCTGTGTCTTGTATATAATCTTATTTTCTGTAACATTGTATTTCTTTTCAAAGTGGTTTTCTTTGCAATAGCTGTATGTATAATATTTAGAAAGTACTGTGGCCACCACTGCTTTTCCTCGCCCAGCTCGCGGCTTTGCCAGTGCTCTCACTACGTACACGCGTTCTGGTCTCGGCCTATAAAAGGACTGCTGGGGTGCTAACTGGTGCAGTCGTGTGCTGGACAACTTGAGAAAGGAGTAGGAGAATATCAAGGAGGTGTCAGACCCTGGAGGAGCTGTCCTGATAAGATCATGAGTCTTAAGTTGATAATGGACTATAACAGGAGAAGAAACAGAGATAGGGTGATAACATTTATAGATTTCAAGAAAGCTTACGATTGCATCTATAGCGAATCTGTTTAAAATTTTAAGACACCTTGGACTACACCGCAAATTAATAAACATAATAAAATTGACTCTCACTAACACCAAATCAAAAGTGAAGTTTAGAGGTGAAACATCAGAGTCATTTGAAATTAAAACTGGACTACGGCAGGGAGATGGGCTCTCACCACTGTTATTTAATTGTGCGCTAGAAATGGCAATGAGGGAATGGTTTAGAAAATGTCCCCCAGAAATAAAGATTGGCCGTAAAATCAAAACAAATTGCCTGCGTTTTCCTGACGATTTAGCATTACAGGCAGTGGACATAAAAGAAGCAAAAAACCAAATATCAGAACTTCAAAACCTTGCAAATAAAATTGGCCTCAAAATATCATTTGATAAACAGAAATTATGCCCCAAAAAACCAACAAAACGAAAAAAGTTACGATAAATGGCAAAAAAATCAAAATAGTAACTCAATTTAAATATCTTGGAGAAGTAATAACACATAACCTAAATATAAAAAATGTCAATCCAAACAACAACAAATAGATTAGCTAAAGCACAACAATTAACATGGAATATCTACAAAAAGGAATGTTTAAGAATAAATGCAAAAATAAAACACTACAACACAGTTATAAAACTGGAAGCTACATATGCAGCAGAAACACTTTTTCAACTGAATGAACAATCAAAGACTGACAGACTTCAGAAAATTAAAAGGAGGATTGGAAGAACCTGTATCAACAAAAAATAACAGAATGATGGACAGTGGCAGATAATACATAACAAAGTCGTGTACAAAGAGCTAGAACCCATTACAGATACGATGCATAAGAGGAGACTGGCATTCTTTGGGCATATGATGAGGACGCAGGATTCGAGACTTGTGAAACAACTAGTACAACACAATCTTGTTTCAAAAAATACCACAACAGGATGTAAATGGATCAGAGAAGTAAGAGAGAATCTGAAGGAAATAGGTCTGACAGCAGAAGACACCACAAATAAGACAAAATCGAATACAAACCTTACCCTTACACAAAACAAACCAATAACATGTATATTTTCAACCAAGGAAAGGGCAAGAACATCGGGGTGTCTGAAGAAGTTCTGGGAGGACCGCAAAGCCCGAAAAATCCCTTCAAAGAGAAATGAACGATAGACTGCATAAAGTGATCCAATGTGGTCATAAAAGAAGAAATAATTCACAGTCAATGTACCAACTGCATGCCTGCCTCTTTCCTAGAACCTTGAGTTCAGTTCCCAAAGAGATCAGTGACCTGAGAGCTGGTTGGAGGTTCACTTTGCCTGCGTGATTACAATCGAGGCGTTATCTAAGGGCTGGTTTACACGGGTAGAGTAGCGAGGCGAGTAGAGTAGATAGTAGAGCTACTAGCATTGTGTAAACGACTGGGATAGTAGCAAGTAGAGTAGAGTAGCTAGTACGCAGTAGAGTAGAGTGGGTTTCCGCTGTGGTAAAGTAACTCTACCACTATCCTACCCCCTCCACCGGAACCGAGCTCCGAGAGCTGGCGGAGAAGGCCGAGGACGCTCGATTTTTCAGTTGGCGCGTCATTCGCCTATTTCCACGTGTGTACTGACGGTATTCCGCGGAGTAAACTGAGCATTTTTGTGCATTTATTTGGTGGCAAAATCAAGTGTACGGAAGAAGAAACATGTAAATTTGTAGAACTGACAGTGAAAAAAGAATGTTTATGGAACATAAACAGCATTATTTACAGAAACTAAAATATGAGACGGGCGGCGGAAGAGGACTTGATTACGAAAATGGGTAAAGTGAGTTTTGGTTTTATGGAACTTAAACAGATTTTTTTTTTTAAATACGATGTACCTACAACCAAGAACTGACGAAAATTCGTAAATCCAAGAAGTCTGGAGGTGGTGCCGCCAACATCTACACTCCCTCTCTTAAGTGGTTTAGTAAATTATAATTTGCAAGGTAATACTGAAAGCCGTCCGCCTCTGTGGTGTGGTTAGTGTGATTAGCTGCCAACCCCGGAGGCCCGGGTTCGATTCCCGACTCTGCCACGAAATTTGAAAAGTAGTACGAGGGCTGGAACAGGGTCCATTCAGCCTCGGGAGGTCAGCTGAGTAGAGGTGGGTTTGATTCCCACCTCAGCCATCCTGGAAGTGGTTTTCCGTGGTTTCCCGCTTCTCCTCCAGGCAAATGCCGAGATGGTACCTAACTTAAGGCCATGGCCTCTTCCTTCCCTCTTCCTTGTCTATCCCTTCCAATCTTCCCATCCCCCACCAGGGCCCCTGTTCAGCATAGCAAGTGACACCGCCTGGGTGAGGTACTGGTCATCCTCACCAGTTGTATCCCCCAATCCAATGTCTCATGCTCCAGGACACTGCCCTTGAGGCGGTAGAGGTGGGTCCCTCGCTGAGTCCGAGGGAAAAATCAATCCTGGAGGGTGAGCAGATTAATAAAGAAAGAAGAATATTAAAAGCCACAACGTAACATTATAGCTCAGTGATATTAAGGGGAGGTACACCTTTGGAGGTCAAACAAATGCAGGTGTATTGTCCTATAATGGAGAACAGACCTCCCTCTTTTCGATAGAAGAAGGATTTAAAAAATGCCTAAACGTATAATAGTTTCGAAGATGCAACAACAAATATAAACAAGTGTCAGCTGGATTGTCCCTTTAGATGAAGGTTTCTCAAGTTTCAGTGTTACACAGCGTGTTCATCATGTGTCTCAACGTGTTTAAGTTAGACAATGATGCAGGACTGTGTACTTTAATCATATTAATAACATACATATGGATCTTCTACCTGGTATCACTTGACAATGCCATTAATTTTAAGCAATAACAGTAATGTCCACAACAAATAGAATAATTTTCCTATTTTGTTTGGAATATCCAAAATAATTATTGTTTACAGTACAATGTCAGGTCTTGAAACTTAATCTCTACACCTGGGCTGTACAAGCAACGAACAAACAAATTATATAAATAGATCAGTAATTGGGGTATTTATGGAAAAGAAGCTACTACAAATTAGGCCTACGCCAGCGTGATTTACAGTGTACTGATGGCTATTATCATTGGCCAAGAACTTCAGAGTCACCTCAAGCTTAAATCTCGGAGTTATTGCATTTCTCATCACTGTGTTGTGTCTTTGAATTTGCGATGTTATAGCATCTAACAGTGTCTGAAAGTTATAAGGCTTCGATCTCTTACACTTTCTGTATTCTTCTTTATACTCTGTCTCTCCTAAGCCAGCCTCCTACCCATTCCCTTCTTTCCTCATTTGCTTCTTCTAATGCTTCACTAACCTCTTGCATTAATATGTTTGCAAATGTATTTAACGTCTTCGTTACGATGTGCTTGCGTCTTGACATGGTGCTACTATTCTACTCTACTCGCCTTGCTACTCTACCCGTGTAAACCAGCCCTAATGGTGAGATAGTGGCCCTGGTCTAAGGAGCCTAGAATAACGGCCGAGAGGATTCATTTTGCTGACCATACATCACTTCATAATTTGCAGGTCTTCAGGTTGAGAAGTGATAACCTGTTAAGACCTTTCGGGGCCAACAGCACACGGGAATCAAATATATACCAACTATATAATTCCTTATCTACCAGGTACTTGAAGTCTGTGGAAAGAGCCACTCTCCTGTAAGAAGCCCATTATACTGTGGGAGCACATTTGCTACAAATGTGATTTCTCCAACATATTTTAACCCTTACCCTTCGTATTAAAGTTGCGCCTGTTGTCTCTACTACTCATGTTTTAAATGTGAATTTCTATCGTATATGACATGTCTTTCCACAATTTCGGAGATAGCACTTGCTCTTAAATGATGTATTCAGGCTATAAACATTTACAGCAGGCTATACTGGAGCAAATAAAAGCAACATGTGCAATTTAAAACACTTTATTTTACATTATTATTATTATTACTACTACTACCGTTATCGCATACAAATTGGTTCTGTTAGTAATTTCACTGAACAAATTATTGGTAAAAAGCAATTGAGAAACTGTAATTCAGTCTCTGGTTTCATACCTTGTGGTGGTTTGTAGCCTGAAACCGCTGTAAATGTTGATTTCTTGAAACTGGGATCTGTTGATTTATAATTGCGCCAGCCGTCAGCATCAGCTATATCCTGGGTTGCCGTACACACAAGCTGACCATCGCCAATTCACTTGTAGGCACCGTCGAATGCTATTAGATACATTCATTAGGGTACAAGAAAGGAGTAGAAGTGCAAAAATACTGGGGTTTCGAACAATTACCTGACATATACAACATTGAAAAATACACTCTATATGACGAAGAGAGCACATGGTGACCATGTTTGTTTACTATCACTCGAGGCTTCGCGTGCATGAGTGGACTTGACACAGCTGACGGCTACACTACCATCTAAATAATAGATTTTTGACTGACTGTGAAATAATATCTGGATTTTACAAAGCTCCACGCTGAACCAAAAGATGGCAGTACAATATAGCATTGTGTATTTTATTGGCTAAGAGACTAGCGGTGGGTGATAGAATGCCATATCGGGCCTTGCCCGACACGCGACCAGAAAGGGAATGTCTTAATTTCGGGCCTCACCTGAGAGACGAGTGGTAAGGGTTAATATTAATCTCAGGAATTGACTTCAAAAGTTAAGTCTGATTCTATCATATGTATTGAACTATGTAACATGTTAAATAATGACACCAGTAATTAAATAAAGCCTTGGGGTTCATGAAGAAGTCCACTGTGTAGCAGAAGATGGAAGTAACCATTGTATCAATATAATTGCCATCAACAAAGCAGAAATCATTGACCAAAGCAGCATATATATGAGCCGACAATACCTTCCTTCCAGAGAGTCTACCATGTCAGGAACATATGAGTAAGAGAACTGCTTCTAGGTGCTTTTCAATACAATATATCAAGTAAGTAATATTACATCAGTCTTGGGACTAGTTTCCTGCTTCCTACAGCAAGTCAACGCTTGTTCCCTACCATCTCCTTTGTTACATGGCCTGCCTGCTTCCTACAAGAAGTCAGTGCTTGTTCTACATCTGACATTAGTGATTTACTTCTTTGTCTGAGGTCCTAAGTGAACTTAAAAAAGACATAATATCATGACAAGATCATAACCATAAATTTTGTTATACATACTGTATGTTTTAGTTAACACATAATCTGTTAAATTTGATTTGGCTGAAAATGGCCACTAGGTGGCTTTAACTAGTCCCAAGACTGATGTAATATCACTTGCTTGATATATTGTATTAAAAAGGTGGACCCTCTTGTCAAATTATTTCTTATAATTGCACTTCAATACGGAACAAAAATGAAATTTGTAGTTTATAATGGACAGAAATATTCAAGACAAAATTGTTACCACGATTATAAAATTCTCAGTGGTAATATTGCAGAACAATTTGTAAGGAAAACATAACATTTAATTTCCTCCTGGCAGCATACACAAAAGAAAATTTCATATTCCTGACTACATTGATATTTCTTTTATGATACCAACAATTCAATTATTTTTTCAAAGAACTTGTGAGCTACTCTGTGTCCTTTGGCAAACATATTGGTGCCAGAATAAATAAATAAATAAATAAATAAAATAAATAAATAAATAATAGCCAGATATGTAAGGTTCTATGAGCTGTTTAGACCAGATAACAAATTTATGAGCATGATGACTGTAAAGTTTTCAATTGGACTTCAGGGGAACTATTTGCAGAAGAGTTATGGGTGACATGTGGAACAGCCTATTTTTTCTGATAAGCCATGTTGCTTTCTCAGAATCTGTTATAGACACATATGGTTGGAGTCCTTTGTTAACAGGGTGGCATCTAGTTGGAAGAAGCTGAATGATATTTGCTGTTGAAAGATAAAATAACTGAACATGATTCATATTTCGGGCTACCGGATGCTTATAGTTGAATTTTATAATCTAAAATATAGGACATCGTGAAATGATCAATTGAAAGCAAAAATATATGGAAATAAAAATTATTTATTGCATGTTATTCTTATCTTAAATACACCAGGAACAAGATCAATTACACATTTATTGTAAAACTTCATTCATAATTAAGAGACATACTTATTTGTTGCGAATTACCTGATCTGTTTAAAACATAATCAAAATATAATAATCATACATCATTGTTAAATTTACACTTCCTCTTCAGCATTATAGAAAAACAAGTGTTAAGACAATGCAATGTTGTAACATTTGACCAACCTCTCGAAGCATCAAGCAGCAAATGGAACAAAATTGAAATTCTTCCCTCCCACTTCCATCATTTGCCTCCAGTGACAACTAACATTCAGGCCACGCCATTTTTGACAACTGTTAATTACACTGAGGGAAATTTGCCACGTGTATCACAGTAACCAACTGGGGAACTTTATTTCAGCTCGAGAAACAATTGTCCATGCTGTCAAGCTACTTAAAAATGTATTCATTCTTTTACAACTGGAAAATACACTTTTGAACCACTGAATGATTTGTATTTTTCTTTTTGTAAAGGACATTTGGGAAATTTAAGAAATTCTTCCTGGAGCCCAGACAGATGATTAAAGTGTAGAGCATGAACTTCCTGTACGGGATGTCTGATATCACTTCATATTTATGTTATAGTATCGCCTTTGTAAATAGATCGAGACCACATTTTAAAGTTCGTGGGAATTTTTTTATGACTTTGCTGACTTTATATCTCTTAAATTTTGTGTGCCAACTCACCAATATTTGATATTTACAATCCATTATAATATTAGAACTTCCCACATTCTACATAAGCTCACTGGACAAAAAATTAGGCACCGAAGTGCGCACGCACAGATGCATTGTTAAGCCTGTATAGATGGTGCAGTGAACGAGTCCCATGCTCAACCGCACACACACTGTCTCTACGTGAGCATAAGGCAGTAGCGATCAGTGAGACATTGATGTTTCGAGTGGACAGTGTACGTCAACATGGGATGTGACAGAGTGGCAAAAAGGAGCAATCTTATTTTACCAATACCCCCTGTGGGTGGGGGATGCAGACAAAGAATACACCCACGGTATCCCTGCCTGTCATAAGAGGCGACTAAAAGGGGCGACCAAAGGACGATCGAATTAGAACCATGATTCACAATGAAGTATTTATTTATTTTCCACCTAGTCGATACAATGATTGCCTAAGGCAATTTTTATTGGTCAAAAGTGGTACATGTTTCGTATATTATCAACATCTTCAGCCACATAACACAGTTTAGATGAAAAATATAAAATTGACAAAGTAATGCTTTAGAGGAAGTGTCCTTCATCTAAACTGTGTTATGTGGCTGAAGATGTTGATAATATACGAAACATGTACCACTTTTGACCAATAAAAATTGCCTTAGGCAATCATTGTATCGACTAGGTGGAAAATAAATAAATACTTCATTGTGAATCTATTGAAGTGCGATACGGACCATGAAGCTGATTTTATGTAATTAGAACCATGAGACTACTTGTAATTAGTACCACCATGCGGGGAACACCATGGGTCGCATTTACTTGCGCGTAGTACCACTGTTAGGTACAAAATAGGTTTGTGATTAGTAGCAACAGATTGTGCTGTCAGCTTTTCCAGTACCTGTGATTAGTACCACTATATGAGTGACACCATGGGTCTGTCTTGCCTATGATTAGAACCCATTATATGAGGAACACCACGGGATAGTACGAGTCTCTGTGGTTAGTACATTTATGTAATGAACACCATAGGTTTGCATTGCCTATAAATGGTGCCGCAATGTGCAAAACACCATAGGTCTGTATTCCATGTTCGACTTTTATTACCTGTGAGTAGTACCATAATGTGTGGAATAAATAGCGACTGCCGCGACATAAATACCATAGTTCTACCTTCATAGCAATAAGTACCATTATGAGGGGCCAATGAATTGGATTTTGGACCCCCTTTAGACTACAAGCATCATCGATTCAGTACTGTGCATTAGCAGTCCCTTGGTCAGTAATACTATTGTTTTACGTCATTTTCTGTGAATATGAGGCACTGCAGGTCGGATCCACCGATTGTTTTCAATTCATATCCATCCATTCATTTTTCGTCCTCACGTTTTGAATTCTGGTCAGTGGAAGATTTTGGACTTATTATTTGTCATTACATTTTGTCTCATTTCATACCATTAGGGGCCGATGACCTAGACATTAAGCCCCTTTAAACAAAAAGCATCATCATCATATTTTACCATGCCCTTGGCCATATGGTGTGTGAAGTTGCTGGATGTGTTTGATGTTTTGCAGTGGACTGTTCATTGTGATTACAAGTAGTAGTGTACTGCATGTAGCCACAAAACATGTCAGAATTGTGGTAGAGATAAAACTTGACTGAGAGGGACCGGAGATGCATTTCTTGCCTTGTGAATCAAAATTGCTTCCAAAACTGACAGGAATTCCTGCACTTAATGTAGGAAGGTCCATCCCAACCTGTTAGAGAGAGAACATTGTGATGGGAACTGCATGCAATTATTTGGAGGCCTTTGCTCACACAGGCACATAGAGCTGCGCATCTTCAATGGGCTAGAAATCAGCTAACGTGGACAGTAGTTGACTCGCGGAATGTAATGTGGTCTGACGAATCATGTTTGTTCCTGTATTCCAACGACACCTTTCAGTCAATATCTGCATGATAGTATGCGGTTGATACTCTGATTTTTCAAGATGACAACAGCAAAGTTCATCGGACTGGATGCATTCGTGACTGATTTTATGAGCATTCCCCCACCCTATTACATCTCGATTGGCCTGCAAAATCACCTGACTTGAACCCCATTGATAACCTGTATGACATATTGGAACAGCGGGTAAAATGCCAACATCATCATCCCCACAGTTTAGTGGAATTGTGCAATCAAATCCTCAGCGAGTGGCTTAACCTGGATGCAATGTGCCTGCACAAACTTGTGGACCCACGTCCTAAACAAATCCAGATTGTTATCAAGTAGAGATGCTTGTAGTGATTTTTCCAGGGGTGAAACTTTCTTTGTCCAGTGAGTTTATGTAATCAGTAAAGTAGACATGAGATTTTGGAATAGATATGGTCATGTATTTCCTGGTGTAAGAGAAATGCAAAAATGCATAGTATTTAACATGATGATGGACTAGATCAAACTCTCCTTTCTGCTTAAACATGAACACAAATATTTAAGTAATGTTAGATAATTCTTTGTGTAGACAAAGATCAATTGAAATCACATCAAAATTCATCCTTTTTATTAAAATCAAGAAATTTCCCAAGATTCACTGGTTTCCTTCAGACTTAAAAGTACTTTGTGATGAACCTGTGACTGAATTTCTTAATTTTACTGGACCATAAATGCAATGTGAATTATATTAAAAATATCAGACATATTATATGAAAAGTCACTTTTTATTTACAATCATTCAAAGTTGTTTCTCACATAGTTAAACAAATCTATGTCATAAAATACTAAGTGTTGTTATCATCAAGTAATAAGTCTAGCTATGACAGGAGACTTTAACATATATGCATATGCATCTACAAAATCCTTGAACTCATGTAACTGATCAAAAATTCTCACTTAAAATGGTTTAATCACTTACTACAATTCAAGTGAACACAAAATCACTTTTAGATCATATTTACATAATCCTAATAACATCAAAATTGCTAACATACTGGATGAGAGCTAAGTGACCATAATATTTAAAAATCTCACCAGTAATGAAACAGTTTCTAATCATGATAAAATATCTCCTAATAGCAAAGTCAATAAAGTAACAAATTACACAAACTGATGTAAATATTTTCTACACACAATCATTCCTGGGATATACTAAATCAGGAATTGATAAATGTTCATATCATTTGCTAGTACACAGTAAAACCTACCCAAAAAAAAAAAAAAAAAGGAGTTGGTTAACTCCTAATTAAATAGATTTAATTAAGAGGAAGGAATTGTTGTACAAGAAAGTAAAACTGAAAAATGCCTTAGAATTTACTGCAAAGGAATATAGGAGACCTTGAAAATTGGTGACCATGAAAAAGAGAGAATTAAATGTTGAATACTAAGAAAACAAGAAATAATGAAATCACTCCAAGAAATATAATAGAAATTGGTAGTAAGACTGTATAATATTCAAATATCTAATCCCTGAAAGAAATACTTTATTAAAGTAACTGAAAATTAAACAGAAAATACCAATTTCTAGTGAATTTCTTTTAAAGACAAGCTTGTTACTGAGAGCAATTTTATGACCTGCACAAATGAACCAAAATTCTGAATATATCAACAAGTTAAAGAATGGTAATAGTAAGGATGGCTTTCTAAACAATAACCCTGGACCGTGCGTGCCACTCAATATCACGCTACTGTGCGCACGGGACCACACAACGTAGTTTGCCAACTTTCTCGAACATTATGTGCATTTTATCATTTTTAGGTTAAGAAAATTTATTGAAATAATTGACAGATGTAATGTGTATTCTAAAAAGGCAAAAATATATACATTTTATGAAACTGAACATGTTTTAGAGAACACACAAATACAAGTCAAGAAATTCAAACACATAGAGTTATGAAATCAAATAGCAGATTACTGTTCCCAATGAAATGAAGCAAATTTAGTTTTCATCTTCAGCTTCGTGACTGCACTTCTCACAGGTAACCTTATACTGACTATGATTGCAACATACATTTCGACGACATAGGTCACAGGTAACACCACATTTCGTATTTTTGTGCATTCCACAAATGAAGCATTTTTTTCTTTTGTGATGCACATTTTATAGTCTCCTTGGCTTCACGAAACTTCAATAAGAATACCTGTAAATCACTTGGAAAAGACAGAAGCTGAGCTCTTTCTCGGAGATTTACTTCCATCAGACTGTCCCAATTCAGTGAGATATTTCCTTCTCACACAATCCTTTAATGGGCTGTTGGCCAGAAATATCTTGTATGAGTTTATACCTGCAATATCGAGTTCACGGAGAAACACTACAAGAGGCCATCACTTGGTTTTCCTTGCTGCTGTATATGTAGAACACATCTGATCAACAGTATCTGTGCCACCCTTGGTCCCATTATAGTCAACAATGATGAATGGTTTATTAGTTGTGGGATCGATTTCACCTGTCATGCATAGTTGATAGTAGAAGGACAACTATCTTCTTTTTCGTCACATAGGACACTAGTGTCATATCAGTTTGGAATCCAAACATGCTAGAGCCAACCTGGCAAGATTTGTCCATAAGACATTCGGGAGGTATTCCCCCCCCCCCCCCTTTTTTTTTAGTGTCCTAATGAATGTCAATCCCTGCTCCAACTGCTCCAATAGGTATTCGGCCAATGGAATGCTACTATAGTAATTATGAGTGGTAACATTCCTATGTGAATTCTCTGTTGGGTCATTTAGTCTCTTGACAATGTCCATTGGTTTATTGGAAGAACTGTAAGGACCTTTGGCTTGTTTGCCACAGTAGAGTTCCAAATTGAACATGTAAAATGTCCTACTGTCACACAGAGCGTAGAATTTGAGCCCTTACTTAGCTGGTTTTAGAGGCATATACTGGTTAAATCCACAACGGCCATGGAAAGCTACCAACATCTCATCAATTTTTACAAAATCCGCTGGAGAGTAGGAAGCCTGACAATTAGCAACAAACTTCAAATGGAATTCTCTGATGGCTGCTAATCTGTCTGTCTCAGTTTGTATGTTTCTAGTACTTACGTCATAAAAATGTAAACATCTCATCAAAAACAGAAAGCGCCTGGAGCTAAAATTGTCTCTCATGATTATCATTCCAGTACCGCCTCGTGACCAAAGTTCTAAAGTATCTGCACGGTTGCCCGTTTTTGTTGCAATAACAAATAATGCCTCCAAAAGTGCCATAATCTTGGTACGTGTTGTATCCTTGTAGTCCCTACTTCACGATTCCAGATTCTTTGACACTTGGCAACGTAAATGTTAGTGTATCTTACGATACCATCGATCATTTCAAGGGAAATTATTTGCAGGATTAGCAGTGGACCTAATCTGGCTGAGTGCGCATTAAACGATAATACAAATCATTAATTCAAAAGTGTGGTCCAAACACTGCCTATGCACGCGGTCCAGGGTTAATCTAATTAAAACACCGAGCTCGATAGCTGCAGTCGCTTAAGTGCAGTC
Organism: Anabrus simplex; assembly: GCF_040414725.1. Taxonomy (NCBI): domain Eukaryota; kingdom Metazoa; phylum Arthropoda; class Insecta; order Orthoptera; family Tettigoniidae; genus Anabrus; species Anabrus simplex. The sequence continues at coordinate 115,961,506 of NC_090274.1, forward strand.
AGTATCCAGTATTCGGGAGATAGTGGGTTCGAACCCCACTGTCGGCAGCCATGAAGATGGTTTTCCGTGGTTTCCCATTTTCACACCAGGCAAATGCTGGGGCTGTACCTTAATTAAGGCCACGGCTGCTTCCTTCCCACTCCTACACCTTTCCTATCCTATCGTTGCTGTAAGACCTAACTGTGTCGGTGCGACGTAAAACAACTATTGTTGTGTAATCTAATTGAAACATATAAATATCTCCACATATTGTTCAATTTGTTAATCTTTTTTTAAGTACAGGTATCATTTTAACTAGATGTATCACAAGGAATTGGAAACAAAATTGTGGAAAGAGTTGATTCAATTTAATTCCAGGTACCAATAATTAAAAGTACTCTTGCATTACACTGCCATATTGATTTCATTGAAAAGAATATTAATCCTGTTATCAGAATAATTCCCAGATTGAGGTACATTTGTATGAGTCAACTGCTTTGGACTGTGTATTATTCTTTAATTCATAGTCATTTGATAAGGTGCGATTAAAATGTTTCCATTTGAGGGCATTGCTGCAGTGGACAAGCAATATAGCCTGACTCCAATGCGGGTATAGAAGCAAGGTATAAATTTCATTATGATAGAAACAAGGACATGTAAGCAAAGGTATTAGTGTGGTATTTGTGTTGTGCTGAAGTAAGTGTGTTAAATGTGGACACGCGATGTATAGCAACATTACCAAATGTGCCCAAATTGGACCAACGTGCCGTTATTCTGTCCTTGGCTGCCAAAGGATAAACACCGGTTGACATCCATCGGAGAACGAAGACTGTATTTGGGGCAGCATGACTATCGAAAATGACCATTGTGGAATTGTGCACCAAGTTCCGTGCAGGCCATGTTTTGACAAAAGATGCTGGTCAATCTGGGAGGCCAGCCTCATCCATTATGGACAACAAGTGGGCGGTGGATAAGCTGATTTGGGCGATGCAAACATCATGCCTTCGATCCCCTCAAAAAGGCCTTGATGGGTGGATGCTTCCTATCAGACACGGATGTGCAGCAGGCTGTTATGGACTTCTCCACACAGCAGGACACGGTGTTTTACTGTATGGGATCTTTAAACTGGTGCGTCGCTGGGATGAGTGCTTCAAGGCTTATGGCGATTTTGCCTGATTGGCATCCCGATTCAGGATTGTACATCTGTTGATTGGAAACTTTTTGATTGCCCCTTATACATATCTGAATATAATTTGGGGAAATTGTAGAAAATATTTGCAACATGAACTATAGGTAATTCAAGAGATCTGTTAGAATAATTTTTAATCTTCCATGTAGGACCCATACTAAATATCTATATCGCATTTCAGTAATTTAACTTATTCTGTGCCTATTAACATGACTGTGGTCAAGCACCTGCGTTCTGTTAAAAAACTGTCTTATAGAATAAAATACAAAGCTGATCACCCCTCAACATGACCATACTTATTACATGAGGCAAGTCAATGATATTTTGTAACATATAAAAGAACCATAAAAATTTATTTTTGCAGGGAATAATACCTTATGCCATAAATATGTGTAACAGCTTACCGTACCTGAAACATTCTTAACAGCATCTTTACGACAGTGTAACGAAAGGGCACTGGAATATTTTGTATCAAATTATCCTGCACAATAGAGGATTACCTATTGGTTTTCCAAAATATCTTTTTTTATAACCATCATGTCTATTGACTTGTTTTATAATAATTATATGCAGTATAAAAGACTAAGTAAGAAGTTCTATTTTAACCCTAGAACTGTGGTGCACTGTTTCATCAAGTGCGATCGCCTTTCTGAGACACGGTGTTTTCTCTTCTGCCATAAGTTTATAATTGGACACCAGATAGCACTAATATAGATACCAGCTGAATACGAATACTTTTATCCTCACTTTTGAAGGTCTTTGAAACACAAGTGACAGTCTGGAGAAGTTTATTTAGATATATAAGTGAAAGTACTTTGATAAGTTCTTACAATCAAGTTTGCAGCCCGATTTGTTGATGATTCTGAAACCAAGCGCTTGATTTTCGAAGATCTTAGTAACAGTGCTGATATTGACCATGGTTATTGTGTTAATTCCGAGGAAATTATTCCTGAAAGTAGTGAAAGTGACAGCAAAGTACAAGGTGTCTCAGAAGTAATGGGAAATTCCAATAACTGGAATGATGTTAAAGTTGGTGCAGGTGATGTTAGTATTTTCAATATGTCAATATATAAAGAAAGCAATAAAGGTGTAAGTGTGAACTGGATTGGCATAGAATCACAAGAAAGTAATTAGCCAGGTCGAAATGTACCATATTCCCTTCATCAGCCTGGACCTCTGAACTTGCCTCCCCGTAATGCAGCTCCCATTGTGTGAAAAGCACTCAAAATCCGTTTCATTAAAAAAAATTTACTTAACATTCGAAATGAAAAGTGGAGAACTGTGAGGCAATATGTAAGAAAATACCTGTGTGTTTTAGAATACCTTGTTTTAGGAATAAATTATCTATTGAAAATTCTTTTGACAGAACAAAATTTCCTTTGTTCAAAAAATTGTATAACTGTATTTTATAATAGTTAAGAAATAGTAACAATGTTTTTTTTGTTATTTCTGTTGCATACCTGCCAACTTTTAGAAACCAAAAATAGGAAGATTTTTAATTCTTGGATTTCACCACATATATTCCACCACAGTCTACATGAAAAAAAGGCCAGGATAAAAGGCATACATATCTATAGTTACAATGTGAATTGACCATTAAATTTAAAATCTTAAAGTAAGAAAACATAAAAATGGTTACAGGGTAGTTCCCCTGAACGTCTTTAGCCACTCTATGTATGGCATGTGCAAGACATGTTACATGCACCATTTTTATGATACAGAAATTGAAGACTTTCATGACACCTGCAATCATGCGAATAATATTATTTGTGTCACACCGGCACACACAACAAAATGCACAATACCGTATTTTCTCGCGTAATTAACGCACTTTTTTGACGAAAAATACAGGTGAAAACTTCGGATGCGTAAATTATTCAAGGAATTTAGATCTTTACAAATTATTTACAATTCATTTACATTTAAAGGATACATCAAATATAATATAAACACAATTGGTTTAATTCATTCGTGGTTATCGTCATTTGGCGTAAAATTCCGGCGTGAGATTTTTTCTGAAAAGTCAAATAGGGTACATCAGGTAAGTTAGACACGTCGGTTTGAAGTACCAACACTAGAAAATATTATTCTCATTACCATCTGACAATACGACCTGAATGACATACCGGCAAAAAAGAAAACTGTCCAACACGAGAAGGACCGGTCATCGAAGGAGGGACCCTGCTACATTACCCCAAACCGTTCGTACCCAATCTTGTACGAGTGACGTGTCTATCCGCCCTTTTTCTTGAATACGAACGTAGATCACTCGCGGAAATTTTGCTTTAGGCATTGTTCTTCGTTTTAGAACAATGTACGGTGCAAGCTTTCTGCCATCAGCTGTTACAGCAAGCACTGCAGTACAGGTACATCGTTGTTTTTTGCTTCCGGTAGCGCGTACGATAACACTATGTTCCTTTCTTATCGACTGTTCGACTTTGTGGCATATGGGAACTAACTGGCGTCTGACCTGCGGGATATCAACCATTTTCTTCGCTTTGTGATTGAGAGGCGTAAAGTGAAGGGCACTTCTGTTAATGCAGTAGCACACGTTTCATGTGGACACTGAATACTTGCTGCTCGCTGCCCTATTCCCGTATGTTACGGCGTAACTGATCACCGCGAGTTTGTATGATGCAGTATTACTCCATTACTGTGGACTGACAAACAATTTTGAGATCACAGAATGTCTCGTACCCGAAACACTCGTAAAACGAGTGCAGTGGGATTTCCTGACGGCTAATAACAGCACGTTGCCCTGTGTATGGAATGCCCGCTTTCGCAATAGGAAGCCTGCTACTTGAATAGTTGACATCTCTATTTCGAAACTCAACCGGAGCTGAGTGATGGATGTTCGAAGTTGTGGGTGCGTCAAATACGTGACCATTTCTTTTTATCCACTTTGGACCCAAAAATATTGGGATGCGTAAATTATGCAAGGGCATTAATTACGCGAGAAAATACGGTAGGTAGTTTCCTTTATCAGACGGTAAAATGAACGGAAATTTATAGGTATCTCTGAACACTTGGAGATAACGTTTGTAATATTTTTTGGCCATAACGAGAAAAGAAAATGCCAGAAACTGGCACTGACACAACCCCCTTAAAAACATTCAACTCATTAAAATTATGCACTTAAATACGCGAAACTATCACATACAAAAGAATTCAATATGTCCCATACATTATTAACATACGACTTTGACAGAGGGGGAAAGCATAGAAAAAACACGTGGCCTACAACTCCGACGAAACTACGCACAGAAACAATGTTAAGAGCGCGCGAACAACACAAAGAAAACCTCATTCTTACGTGCCGATTAACTGAGTCGTTGGCGCGCGCTAGCCTCTTGCTTACAGGACGATTGCCGTCCCGAATCCCCAACTGTATCAAGCGCACACGCTGCTGTGGTGAGTGGGAAACGATACACGAAGGCGACGGACGAAACACTCACGAAATAAAGCATCAAATAAATACGCTTGAAAATGAAGTTTCGTAAATTACACAAGCACATAAGAATTTATCCTTTATCGTAGGGGAAGAGTATTGGCCATACTAGAGGTTATATTAGTAAAAAATCGGAAGAAGTAAAAATAAATCGGAAAATCGGAAAACGAGTTAAAAACCGGAAAGTCTCCGGGTAAATCGGAAGGGTTGGCAGGTATGCTGTTGTTTTCATGTAGATCAGTCTTTCAGTTTTCTATTGGTGTATAATATGGATTTAATAGGATTAATATGTGATTACAGATTACAGGCATGATTTTATTTTAATAGTGTGTACTGAGGAAAATAACGGCAGTATTTGACAGATTAAACTGCAGCAGTTCTAGGGTTAATGCAGTTTGTATATTTGTGCATAAAATTCATATCTGTTCAAGTAGTGTTGGTTTATAAACCCATCCCCTGTATGTTACCTCTCTATTCAGCTTTGATCTTTGAGGTAGTAGTACAAAAACAATCAAGGAAATGTGTTCTCTTAACTGTGGACTATGCATCTGGAGGATAGGTGCCACCTGTGTATTTTTCTCTTTATTCCACTGCTAGTTCATTTAATCCAAGATTGTGTTTCAAGGAAATTGTTGCCAGTGACATTTGTTAAAATTTCTCCTCATTGTTGCACTCATATTAGAACCATCATGGAAAGTTTTATTCTTATTTCTCTGAATATTTGAAATAAATATAATGGATTATCTATATATACACCTTAAGTTCATCAAAATATATCTTCCTCAATAATTTTTAAATGACAGGTTTGCATACTGTTGCAATGACATCAGCAATTACTACTTCCTATCATGTCAGCATCTACGAAAAGGATAATTCTGAGGACAGTGAATCCCTTGATCATAAGTATTTGGCTAATTGAATCATCTAGCAGTAGAGATGAAATTCCTTTTGGGAATGAAGTGCACAGAAACAGAGAACAAATTGCAATCATTTCTATACATATTACACTGCATTCAAGATATCTAAAATAAGAAATCAGAAGAAAAGTTGCAATGTGCATTTACCATGACAAAATTTTTTAACCAACAGCAGTGAAGTAGACCTATACAAAAAGAATTGAAGTACATTAACATAAACACAGAACAGAATGCACACTAACCTTGTGCCTATAATTCTATTCCTTTTTCACTATGTTTCTACTTACTACATTCACGGCAATATTATTTGCAGCGTTAATTCCACATAGCTTACACACAATTCTGACAGGATTTCTAATTTTTTTTTTTTTTTCCTACTTCAAAAGATGCAAATGCTATCCATTGCTGGACCACTTTTTTGTTTCTTCTTTCTAAGCTTCTATCTCTGCCATAAATCTATAGCTATTTCTGACTGCTTATTGAGGTACAAATTCACTAAAACATTCTTCAAATACAGGGTCTTTCTTATAAACCCAGACTCCCCGAGACCTAAGCAGTTGTACACAAGGCACGTGCATAGTTCTTGACGTTATAAGGAGCGGGCACGTGTTCGACCTAGCATCAACAGCCAGTCTGAATCTCAGCTGCTAACAGGGTGAAACAGTTATCATTGCAACACCGTACTTTCGTATGTTAACGTTATTGTAAGTACAAGTTGGCTCGATGGGTGCGCGATGCATTTAATAAAATAAATTTTTCTCAGCAATTTCTTGGTGAAGTGCCACCTGCATGAACACAGATTCACATAATTGCAAATAAATTTTAAACTACTCACTCAGTGTTCAATAAAAACATGCACACATACAAACAGTTTTAACAGAGGAAAAGCTAATGACATAGGTGCGAATCTTGAATGGTCACCAAATAAATCACTTCAAAATTAGCACAAGAAGTAGGGGTTTTGGTTACTTCTGCACACAGAGTTACAAAGCTGTTATAGATGAAACCATACAGGTTTATATAGACCCACTGTTTAAATCCTGCTGATCTAGCCACAAGGGTGAGGTAATGTGAGTGGTATCTTGCGTCATTGAATGATCGTTTATTCGACCCACAGCCTGTGTTCTTTTCAGATGAGACATTGTTTTAACTTAATGGTCATGTGAACAGTCATAACTCTCGCTATTGGTGTGCAGAAAACTCTAATGGTGTTTATGAAGTCCCTCATTATGAAGGTTGGCACTTCCAGCATCTTTTATATGCTAAGATTTTATATGATCGTGTACACGCTTAAAGCAGGGCGACCCCATGCAACGCAAGTTGGGCCGAGGCAGCTGCTGTAGCACAGAGTACAGACACCGTGCGCTCTGTCTGGGTTTAAAGAGAGACCCTGTATTTGCAGCTTTCCATTTTCTGCTTGCGATTCTCTCTGTAGACGAGTTGACATTAATTCCCAGAATACACAGAAGAGAAAAGAATAATCCTAGGGATCATATACAACTTACCCAAAAGACAGAACATTGACCTTTCAATTCATCTACTATGTGTATTCCCTCCTTCATCACATTATAACATATCACCTTTTATGCTTTTCTTTTCTATCCAGTGGCATCAACTAGTTGGTCATTAGAATAAAGTGTTGATAAAAGCAACACTGTCTTATCCTTTTTTTGGAGAAGAATTTGAACAATTTCTTGAATGACATTACCATTGAAAAACCATTTCCAATAGTCTATAATTCTGGGCATCAGAGTTAAACTATCATGACATTTTACCAACTTTACAGGAGAGCAGAAAGAAGCTACCAAGACAAATATTTTGCTACATTTAATAATAATGCTATTGGCTTTATATCCCACTAACTACTTTTACGTTAATTTGGGGACACCGAGGTGCCGGAATTCAGTCTCGCAGGAATTCTTTTACATACAATATGCTTCATTATTAAAATCAATTAAAGGTATTTATGTTGACAATTGGGCTTCAGTGAGAATTGATGGTAGAATGAGTTCTTGGTTCAGGGTACTTACAGGGGTTAGACAAGGCTGTAATCTTTCACCTTTGCTGTTCGTAGTTTACATGGATCATCTGCTGAAAGGTATAAAATGGCAGGGAGGGATTCAGTTAGGTGGAAATGTAATAAGCAGTCTGGCCTATGCTGACGACTTGGTCTTAATGGCAGATTGTGCCGAAAGCCTGCAGTGTGTTGTTGTTTGAGTCATCAGTCCATAGACTGGTTTGATGCAGCTCTCCATGCCAACCTATCCTGTGCTAACCTTTTCATTTCTACGTAACTATTGCATCCTACATCTGCTCTAATCTGCTTGTCATATTCATACCTTGGTCTACCCCTACCATTCTTACCACCTACACTTCCTTCAAAAACCAACTGAATTTTTTTTTTTGCTAGGGGCTTTACGTCGCACCGACTCAGATAGGTCTTATGGCGACGATGGGATAGGAAAGGCCTAGGAGTTGGAAGGAAGCGGCCGTGGCCTTAATTAAAGTACAGCCCCAGCATTTGCCTGGTGTAAAAATGGGAAACCACGGAAAACCATCTTCAGGGCTGCCGATAGTGGGATTCGAACCTACTATCTCCCGGATGCAAGCTCACAGCCGCGCGCCTCTACGCGCACGGCCAACTCGCCCGGTAAAACCAACTGAACAAGTCCTGCGTGTCTTAAGATGTGTCCTATCATTCTATCTCTTCTTCTCGTCAAATTTAGCCAAATCGATCTCCTCTCACCAATTCGATTCAGTATCTCTTCATTCGTGATTCGATCTACCCATCTCACCTTCAGCATTCTTCTGTAACACCACATTTCAAAAGCTTCTATTCTCTTTCTTTCTGAGCTAGTTATCGTCCATGTTTCACTTCCATACAATGCCACGCTCCACACGAAAGCCTTCAAAAACATCTTTCTAATTCCGATATCAATATTTGAAGTGAGCAAATTTCTTTTCTTAAGAGAGCTCTTCCTTGCTTGTGCTAGTCCATTTTATGTCCTCCTTACTTCTGCCATCGTTAGTTATTTTACTACCCAAGTAACAATATTCATCTACTTCCTTTAAGACTTCATTTCCTAATCTAATATTTCCTGCATCACCTGCCTTTGTTCGACTGCACTCCATTACTTTTGTTTTGGACTTATTTATTTTCATCTTGTACTCCTTACCCAAGACTTCATCCATACCATTCAGCAACTTCTCAAGATCTTCTGCAGTCTCAGATAAAATAACAATATCATCGGCAAATTTCAAGGTTTTGATTTCCTCTCCTTGGACTGTGATTCCCTTTCCAAATTTCTCTTTGATTTCCTTTACTGCATGTTCTATGTAAACATTGAAAAGGAGAGTAATACCTTGGAACTCGAAAATAGAAGCAATGAGTATGGTATGAAAATTAGCCTCTCGAAGACTAAATTGATGTCAGTAGGTAAGAAATTCAACAGAATTGAATGTCAGATAGGTGATACAAAGCTAGAACAGGTCGATAATTTCAAGTATTTAGCCATATTTTTCTAACATCAGAAACTATGAACTACTTTTAAAGTGTCCAGAACCACTTTGCCACTCTTCAGAGAAATCTGTACTTTGAATCAACTACTGTTTGTAGGAGAATTGAAAAGTATTGCTTATGTTTGTAATATGCCACTTTTACATGATCCAAATATTCTAAAGTGCTCTCCATCTACCATTGCAATGCAGTTCGGGAAGTTCCACTTGAGGAAAAATTAGCAGTACAATACCATGCCTGAGTAGCTGGAAAGGATTTCAAGAAGCTTCAAGAAGCTTTATTTAATAAAGTATAAAGTATCGATTAGGTGGCTTTTTAGATTAATTTGTTGATTAAATAAAGGTGTCGTAAAGCTAATGCAGTGAGCTCGCAGTTGCGATCAACGGTATTCTGTAAGAAGGAAGTCCGCTCCCAGACAAAACTATCGTTACATCGGTCTGTTTTCAGACCAACTTTGCTTTACGGGAGCGAAAGCTGGGTGGACTCAGGATATCTTATTCATAAGTTAGAAGTAACAGACATGAAAGTAGCAAGAATGATTGCTGGTACAAACAGGTGGGAACAGTGGCAGGGTGGTACCCGGAATGAGGAGATAAAGGCTAATTTAGGAATGAACTCGATGGATGAAGCTGTATGCATAAACCAGCTTTGGTGGTGGGGTCATGTGAGGCGAATGGAGGAGGATAGGTTACCTAGGAGAATAATGGACTCTGCTATGGAGGGTAAGGGAAGTAGAGGTAGACCAAGACGACGATGGTTAGACTCGGTTTCTAACGATTTAAAGGTAAGAGGTATAGAACTAAATGAGGCCACAACACTAGTTGCAAATCAAGGATTGTGGCGACGTTTAGTAAATTCACAGAGGCTTGCAAACTGAACGCTGAAAGGCACAACAGTCTATAATGATAATGTATGTATAATATTCTTCTTTGTTTCAATAGGTTTATGCACAATTCTGAATTTTGCTGCCTTAATACCAAACAACATTTTTGCACGCTGTGGAGAGGTGATAGTTGTGGATATTTTTTTTTAAATAAAAATTTTTCTGTCCGAACAATTGCATTAAATAATGTACAAATGGTTAACCAGCATCACCCGCTGTTACAAACAGGACTTTAATATTAGTGTTTGGAATTTATCTTTCTTCTGGGATATTCAGGCCATATTTTTCTAACATCAGAAACTATGAACTACTTTTAAAGTGTCCAGAACCACTTTGCCACTCTTCAGAGAAATCTGTACTTTGAATCAACTACTGTTTGTAGGAGAATTGAAAAGTATTGCTTATGTTTGTAATGTGCCACTTTTACATGGTCCAAATATTCTAAGGTGCTCTCCATCTACCATTGCAATGCAGTTCGGGAAGTTCCACTTGAGGAAAAATTAGCAGTACAATACCATGCCTGAGTAGCTAGAAAGGATTTCAAGAAGCTTCAAATTATGTGGCAAGTTTCTCCTACAATCTCAGAAACTGTGGTCTGGCCCAGGCGAAACTGTAGAGCGAGACCGAAATGAATCCCCAGTGGCCAAAAGCCACAAGAAAGGTTCATACACTTTATTGCATAGAGTTCACTGACATGTAAACCATCTGAACTTCAGCATTTGAATTATCACAAAAATGATTAGAACAGGTTTTCAAGTTCAATGACAATTTATGTGCAAAACTTAAAAAGTGTCTTTCAAAATTTGAATTGAAAAATTAAAAAATACATTTTAGATAGCTGACAGATTACTTTTGAGCATTTCTATGTTTCTGCAATTTTAGTCATGATCATCATTAATTTGTTTCAGTTAAGTATCTTAAAGGATGGTGGCAGAACCAAGGACCAAAACCTACTGAAATCTTTGACAGGTGATGGACAATAAAGTTGTGTTAGGAATACATGAAAACGTGGCACCTGTATCATCAGTTGCTATTTTTGAAGAATACCATTCCTACCTCCGACAGCAGCTCGAGTCTGACACACTACGATGTTTCAATTTCAAATGAGCTGAGTATGCAACAACTTTAATCACCACTACTACGCACGGACTCAAATTCAGGTATCTTTGAACCAGTGACGATGAACAATCATACCACAAAAAATACCAACACCGAGAGGGATGAGATGATTTTGGAAACAGAAGAGAAAATGAGATACTCAAAAGAAAAAGTGATAAAGACTATAATGATGACCGACTGTTTTTTCGAGCCTGTTGCCATATATGGCAATGATTCCTCCACTTCCTAGAGTCAGACTTAGGCACAAGATGCAAGACATAGTTTCAGGAAAATAACAGTTCTGAGATGCTCCTACTGAAGGTATCTCCATACAACTCAGTCAATCATAGCCAACATCTATTTGAGTCCTTGATGGAGATTCACAGGCTAGTTTCCAATTACGTTAAAGTCTCAGCATAACAAAACTCTGCTGACTCACAGGATTATAAACAATTATTAATAGGGTTCACAGATATGTATTTAAATTATAATGAAAATGATTAGAGGAGATTTTTAAGTTCAATTATAATTTATGTACAAAACTTGAAAAAGAAACTTCATTTTTGTACCTTCTTCCTTTAAATGAAAATTAAACTATGTAATAAAAACAAAGAAAACACTGGTCTTTTATTTACATCAAGGTGACGAAGCGTTCTCTGGCTGATACATTTTCTATATTTGGTGGCTCGTTTTTGCAATGTTTCTTGAATTTTATTTACAACCGACAGATACAAATGGCACTAGGAAAGTTTTGCAATACACAAAAACGGTTGGCTGGACACCCCTGTTATGATGAGGGATGAAAAGAGGTGTGAAAACCAGTTTGGAAGACAGCAAAGCACGACCTTCACACCATCTGTTACCAACAGTGGGACTGAAAGCAAGTTGAGATGTCAGTGGGGTCTAAAGGTGAATATCATGCAATTATCCGCTACAATTTTGCTTGTGGATTAACTGTTGACCAGTGCCTGGAGGAAATGGCTCCTGTGCTGGGGAAAGACTGTCCACATCGGACAACAATTTTCCGCTGGTAAAAAGAGTTCTAGAGGGGAAATTTTGGGATTGAAGATGATCCTCGTTCTGGGCGACCGTTTGAATCAGTGACTGAGGGAAACATTGAAGCTGTGAGGAAAATGTTACAGCAAGAGAGGCGGTTGACACATCAGCAGGTACAAGAGACCCTCCACATCCCTGCACCAGCTATTCATTCAATTCTACACGACCATCTCCATGTTAGGTTTGTTTCCTTTGGGTGCCCCATTCATTTTCAGAGGAACGAAGGGCACATCGAGTGAAATAGTGCCAAAAAATGCTAAAACAGTTTGAAAATGGGACTTTGCATAATGTTAATAGCATCATTACAGGTGATGAAACTAGGCTTTATTATTATGATGTCCCAACAAAATCCCAGAACAAGGTGTGGCTGTTTGAAGATGAAGGTGCTCCTGTGACTGTGCGAAAGTCAAGGTCAGTGAAGAAAGGGATGCTGTGTTAATTAAGGTCACGTCCAGTTCCTTCCCACTTCCAGCCCTTTCCTATCCACCATTGCCGTAGACCTCTCTGTGTTGGTGCGGCATAAAGCAAATTCTGAAGAAAAACATATTTAGCAGAATTCTGAACATTTCCTTCCTTCAAAACACATAGATAATAATGTCATTGGCTCTATGTCCCACTAACTACTTTCATGGTTTTTGGAGATGCGGAGGTGCGAGAAGTTAGTCCCGCAGGAGTTATTTTACGTGCCAGGAATTCTACTGACATGAGGCTGACATATTTCAGCACCTTCAAATACCGGCAGACTGGGCCAGGACTGAACCTGCCAAGTTGGGGTCAGAAGGCCAGTGGCTCAACCATCTGAAGCACTCAGCCTGGCCAGATAGATATTATGGTGATCAGATAGGAAAGGGTGGTAGAGGTAGGAAAGAATACACTATGATCTTAATTAAGGTACAGCATCTGCCTGGTGTAAAATGGGAAACCACCTTGAAGACTGCCAACAGTGGGGTCTGACATTCTATAGTCATTCGTAAATATTCGGAGAATTTGTTAGATGATTCTGTAACTGTTTGTAGAGAAGATTAAATCTCCAGTAACAGACCTATACTCTTTTACTTCACATACCCAACAAGATAAGCACTGATAGAACAGTTCAAACCAGAATTCTCAATAAGCAGTAATGTTCTTTTTAACTTTTGACATTTAGAAACATTCTCATCTTCAGAGCAACTAATGCAGCTCCCAGTGAGGACACCACTCTTCCTACCAGTGTAAGCCACCTCCAGTGCAGATGTGGCCTTGGTTGAATAGGGAGAACATTCTTCACAGGTAGTGCAGAATAACAAGATCACAATTATGGGTTTAATCAACACTTAATATCCTTGATATAAATAAATACATGTCTGTCTGTTAGGTTATCAGCCTAGAGGCTGATTGAAACCTCAAATAGCACCACCAAAGGTTATGCGGTTATAAGAAAACAAAAAAACCAATGGTAGCACCAAAATGAGGCTACTAGGCAAGATAAGGAGTGAGGTAGTGTGCCACTGCTTTCCCCACTGGGCCAGAAAGTGCTATTGCAGCATGGCTGACCCTATGAGCAACACCTTTCATAACACTCAAACACACTGGCTGTGCTCCATGTATATTTATAGAATGACATGTACAGCAGGAAGAGGAGTTGCCTCTAACAGTGCATAGCTTGATGCCTAGAAACATGCCCCACCTGGGAGAAAGCCTTACCACAAATATTACAAGGGTAGGTTAGATTGTTCATATGGTCCAGTAAATGTTTCTCCAAGGCTTTCTTATCCTTGAAAGATCTACCACATGCTTCACAGTGGTAGGACTCCAATGACTTCTGCACACTTGTACAACAATGATTCTGAAGGGAACCCTTTCGTTTAAAGAATTTTCCACAAATATTACAAGACAAACCACTGTTAGGGGCGTGATATGCCTGGTGTCTTTTTAACCATGACTCTTTTAGGAACACCATACCACAAGTAATGCATGAGTAATTCTCTCTCATGTGGAGTACAACATGTCTGGCCAAATTTCCCTTTTCCTTAAAGCCAGCACCACATTCGTCGCAGATATAAGGGTATTCCTCACTGTGTACCAAATAATGTCTCACAAGGCCACTTTTGTGTCTAAACTGCCCACCACAAATATCGCAAGAGAATTGGAATCCGATATCATGTGTCCTTTGATGTTTCTTCAATAACCATGATTTCACAAAATATTTCCCACACGTCTCACATTGGTGTGGTCTATTCCCTAAGTGGCCACGCAGGTGAACGTTTAGCCCACGCTTGTAGGTAAATGATCCATTGCATATGTGACATTGGTATAATTTCTTTCCTGTATGACTTGCAGCATGGCTCTTTAGGTTGCGCCTATTCTTGAAGGCAAAACCACAGAGAGAACAAACATACGGTCTGGCATCACTGTGTGTGGTCATGTGTCTTCGTAGCAGGTGTAGGTTCCTAAACGATGTTCCACACACTGAACAGTTGCGCATCAGTTTAGTTGAGTGACTCAACATATGATTAAGAAGAGATTCACGATGTTCAAATATTTGATTGCACAGACTACAGGTGAATGTACGCTCCTCGGTGTGAGTGAACAAATGATGCTTCAAATGGCTTCGACGAGGAAATGTCCTATCACAACCATCACAAGAATACAGTGCCACTTCCTTTGCTATGGTAGGAGACCCCACACTGAAACACATAGAATCTATTGGTTATTCCTTTGCTCAAAAAATACTAAATGTAACTCACTTATTAAAATTATAACTCAAAAATAAGCACAATAAGGCTTGGTAGGGATCAATATCGTATGATATGAACTTCATCATAATCCTTATTGACATTCACATTAATGAGAAATTAAAACAAAGCTCCACCTATTCAATACCATTTAACATGACATCAAATCACTTATATAATGGGACTGGTTTCGATCCCATTATGGGTCATCTTCAGCTATGGATTAAAATTGGCATTGTTTTTCCATATTTCCAGTTTATTAGCCACTTCACTTCCAAATAAGCTAAGAGCGATAAAAGGTACAACGAACGTATGGAGGAATTGCCTTCGGGCTTCTCGGAGAGAAGCAGTGGTATTATGTCATCTTTGGATTGGCCACGGTACATTAACGCACTCCTATTTACTGAAAGGAGAAACCCCCCCGTGTGTACTTGTGGCGATCATCTTACTGTGATACACATCTTTATGGAGTGCATGGACCTGGCCAATCTGTGCCATACTAAAACTCCCAAGTACTATCTCCCTCATCCTGCGAGATGACGAGCAGTCAGCAGACCTCGTCATCCATTTTATGGGGGATAGTGGTTTGTTTTATCACATATAAATGTAGTGTTTCATATTAATCTTTGGATTATTATTCACTATGTTTTATTAATTTGCCTCTGTTTTAGTTTGTGTTTGTAAATTATAATGTGTTTTTAAAAATAGTAATTTGCATGATATATTATTGCATTTAAGGCACTATCTTATTCTAACATAATCTATCAATTTACCAAAAATAGGCATTGCAAATTAGATTCACTGATTATTTTAATTCACATCATTGTTCATCTTCATATGTTTTAAATTCTAGTCAGTGGATACATTTTAAAATTTTAATTATCATATCATAGCGTCCATCTCATACTATTAGGGGTCTATGACTTTAGATGTTAGGCCCCTTTAAACAACAAGCATCACCATCATCATGCAGTTTATTAGAACTATTATTGTGATATTACTACTAACATTGCTCCTTAGCCCTGTCCTTAGGTTTTCACACAATATTTGTTCATGTTTTTTTATGATTCTTGGAATCATTATCCCTACTACTTTCATCAGAATATTATTCTGAAACTCTACTAGAAAGTTTACTATTTCTACTAATTTCTGACATACTCCAATTTCACATTCTTTCAAACCTTGTGACATAGGATGAGAGCTCAAAAAGAAATAGTCTTTAACTGGAAAACAATATTTAAAAACCATGTCTGTTTGTGAAATACACACAGGAAAGACTATCAACAAGGTGCTGAGAGCTTGCTGAGTCACGGGAATGCACAGTGCTTTTATGAGACCCTTCAATATTTCTATCAACACACTTCTACTGACCGTGTGTTCGACGAGCACTTTTGAGTGCTCAGCACAGCAAGTGAGTCATTAACACTGTAGCACTCTGGCGCATTAGCAGTGGCATAGAGCTAGCTCTAGGTTTATATTATAAATTGTGTTGGAACAGCCAACTGCTGAGTATTAAAAAATGTTAGTTAACAATGAAATAAAATCAGATTTGACTATCATGTCTGTAGTAAACCTAGGAAAATATATAAAATGTCTAGAACACTTACTCATGTGATGAACCACCACTGGCTTCATGTTTGTCATCGTGGCCTGACTCCACAGTATCCTACAGAAAACAAAAACAAAGTTTATTACGTCTCAAATGAAATCAACTAAAAATACAGTCCTCATAGAACACTTTCATTCTGAACTGCTAAAATAACAAACAAGAAGAAAGAAAACAGACTGAAACCAGGATGCTAAGATCAGAGGGAAGACAGGAATACACAGCAAAAAGAACACTGACATCAGCTGGAAATCTTACTGAATGTATTATTTCATAATTCATTTCAATTACCTTACTTTTAGATTGAACTCTACAATGCTCACTTTTTAAAATTATTGCTAAAATGTATTTTTCACTGGAGAAATGGTTGTTTAATACGGTAAAAATACTCTTAAAAATCTATGTACAAAAACACAAGAAATATTTTAAATCTTCAGTTTGTAGCATATCTGATACAATGCACATCAGTGCCATTTTTCACACATCACCAACCAGTTCTGTTTTGAAGTCACTCTGGCCTTACAATAGCTGTTCTAACAATGAAATTTCTTAAAAGTTTTTTTTTTTTGTTGAGACAGAGGTGAACAGCACATTCGGAACATTTGATGAACGAGAAGCTCTTGCATTTCGGCATTTTACACCTGTCGGGTGTTTTCATGTGATGGTCAGTGGGCAACATTATCAGTTCTGACATCAAGTGGAGAAACATATGCTGCTGGACCCCTCTTCTTCTTCTTCTCTTCAATTGCCACCTCAACCAGGGAACGACGACCCCTCTTCCGACTACTCGACTGCCCGTAGTTGCAGAGGCAGAACACAATTTCAGCTTTGAAGTCAGCCAGACGCAGCACTTCAGAAACATTTTTCTCCTTACACACTCTTTTGTACAGGAGCCAGGCACTGACTATGGTAAGATCAATTAAGTGGTAGAACAATCTGATGTACCATTTTCTGGTCTACATGATGATTTTATACCGTCCAATCAAGCTGTATAACAAGTCCACTCCACCCATATGTTGGTTATAAACAGTTATCAGGGCAGGACATTGTACTCTTACAGTTTTCTTGGTCTTTCTGTCATACCTCTCAACAAAAGCCAAGGGAAGACTGCTGCAAAATGTTGACAAAATTAACACAGATTTATCGTCCTTCCATATCACTGATGTTAGTTTAACATCGTCAACTTTTGTCACATATTCAGTGCTGAATCCATGTTCAAGTTTGTTGAGTTCTTTGTCGGAAGGTAGTCTGCAGTTTGGAACTCTTGTTTCGTCTTGCTGTGCCAAGAGAATGAATTCCCTTCTTTGCCAGGAACAACATAAGTTTAATGCAGGTATAGTAACTGTCAAAATAGACTCTGTGACTCCCGTCTGGAGGAACATCTTGCATGAGTCGAACTACAACGTTTCCACTTGCTCCAAGGTCTGGTTCAGTTTTCAGGCGAAACTTTTCTTTATTCGCCTGACTGGAAAAGATTTCAAACATAGGTGTAGCCAGACACGTCACTGACAATATATATCTTATAACCCCACTTGTGAGGTCTCAATGGGAGTACCTTCATGTAACTTCTGGCCTCTGTTGCACATAGTTGTTCATCCACGCACAAATCTCGCTCGAATGGGACAGAACTGAACTTCTTGTTCAGATGTTCAATAAAAGGTCTCAGTTTATGTAAATAGTTATACTCTGGATCATTTTTTGCTACCATTTTATAATTATTGTTGAAATGTATGTATCTGCGAATTTTCTCATACTGTTTCCGACTCCTGCAATCCCTAATTTTGCCGATGCCTATATGGTTACTCCAGTAATTTGGAACATGTACAAGTGATGAGTACAGGCCAATTCCTATGAATTTCATAATGTCTTCTTTAGTCAGATTAGCTGGTTTGCTGGGATCTTTCTGCACAGAATACAAATTAGATTCTAAAACAATCATCTCCACAATGTGATCTGAAATATAAAATACTGAAAAAATTAGGTTGGTGTTTCAAGATTCATGAGTTCTGAAGATAATGGTTTGGCCTGAAATTTCATTGTATCGTCATCAGCCTGCAAATTACCTTTCCTCCACTCCACCTTTGAACGATCAATGTATTTGGATTTCTTCTCACTATTCAGTCTCTGACATGTGTCATCTGAAGTTCCCTGAGGATCAAGGGTGTGTTCGTTTGAGCAGTTTCCATCAGGCATGAAACCTCCATCATAATGATGCACTATTGAACCCGGTTCAACTCCATCTATCACATCTAATGTATTTTCTTCAAAATCACATGCTAATTCTGTCCCATTCTGCACACACACTCCCGAAAATAAACCGCTAGACGAACATGGTAAGTGTCCTCATTCTGTGTTCCTGAAATTACCAATGGCATGTGTTGAATAACAAACACTTCATCATCTGATAAGTTTCTCAGTCCTAAATAATCTTCATCTTCAATGTCTGAATTATCTATATCATCTGCACTTTCATCCCAGTTTGGTAGCATAGTCACTAACTCATCCTCACTATATGTGCGATCCATGTTATAATCCATTGCCATTCAAGAGCATTGTAGCAGATATGATACAAAAAAATAATATCAGTACTACGAGACACTATTAGGGTGCAACTGTTCCTGTATGCAAAAATATACTTAGGAACCATCTGAAATCGAAATGTGCAATTTTCTGTTGAGTAAAATACATTATTCACAACACCATAATGTCACAATTCGCAGGAGTACAGCACATTCCATTGTTTCCTTGGCAACTAACCTGCGAAGACACGTACTGAATTCGACCTGCATTCTAGTGACAAAAAGCATGAACTATGTTGACAAGAAAAATGTATCAGAGAAGATACAATGCGCATTAACAGCAATAAGGTTCTTAGACTTTGAATTCTACGCAGTTAAATGGTGTGTATCATATCTGATACATGACGTATTGTAGGGTTAAACAATATAGCATACTGAATGGGCATAGTGATAAAGGACAACCTTTTCTCACTCCTCTTCTGACCAGGCTCTTCTAATGTTTGACATTAATATTAATACTTCTGGACTGATTCTTGGAAAATCATAATAGGTGGAGAGGTGATACTCCGATGTGGCACATCCCAGGTGTCAGATAGGAGGGTTCTCGCCGGTATGTCGGTGGACTTGAGCAAAATAAAATAGCTCTCACAGACCAAACACACACTTCACTACCTCATTAATCACCAATTCTTGCTTCACCAATCGGCTTTCCAGGTCACATCTGGAATTGTAAACCCTGACCTCAGTAGGAAATGTTTCGATCATAATGATCAATCAGCCAATCATGAAGAGTCTTCTAATGAATGAATCCACTGGCTTGGACACACAACATTGCAGATCCGAGCAAAGGCAACATTCAGTTACGGTGCAATGTCAGTAGAAGATCAAGGTGAGTCAAAGTGCCTCGAAGCCCAAAGGAGCATGAAGCTGAAGCAAACTAAGAGAACACTGAAATTCATCAAACCAGGGAAATTTTCATATTTTGGCACACTCAACATAAACTCACTAATGAAACTCGGCAGATATAATGGATCAACATAAAATTTTAATAACGGCTCTTCAGGAACTTACGAATACAGATCAATATCCAATAAGATCTGGAGGATATCACCTTTACAACGGCCCTGCAGGAAAAAGAGTACTGAATAATGTTCCCCAATTTGGAATGGGATTCCTAGTCCATAACAGTATAATACACTTGATTAAGGACTTCTCATCAACCTCTCCAAGAATGGCAATGTCAATTAAAGTGGGGAATAAAACTTATATGGTACTCTGATAAATATGCCCCAACAAATGACAAAAATACCAAATAAAAAGAAGAAACTGACAAATTTTGGAAAGAACTGGACCATCTACCATTAAACATACCTGATGTAAACATTAAACACTTGCTTGGAGATTTCAATAAAAAACCAGGGAAAGAAAGAAAATATCATACAATAGTGGGAAGATGGGCAGCTCATAAATTCACAAAGATTACTGTAATTGAACTATGTGAGGACCATGGACTTATTCTGGAAACCACAAGATATAAGAGACAACCGCACAAATTAATGACTTGGAAATGTCCTAATGTAAAACTGGGGGAGTTTCAAACTGACCGTGTAGCCACGGATAGAGATTACTACAAAGAAGTTTATAATGTGAAAGTCCTCCAGGGGGTTGACACTGATTCACTGATCAAAAATAAAATAAAGTTAACACCTAAACAGAGACAAAAAGATCTCAATACTAGGTGATGAAATTATTATCCCAGTTATGTAATACGTGATACCGGGCGAGTTGGCCGTGCGCGTAGAGGCGCGCGGCTGTGAGCTTGCATCCGGGAGATAGTAGGTTCGAATCCCACTATCGGCAGCCCTGAAAATGGTTTTCTGTGGTTTCCCATTTTCACACCAGGCAAATGCTGGGGCTGTACCTTAATTAAGGCCAGGGCCGCTTCCTTCCAACTCCTAGGCCTTTCCTATCTCATCGTCGCCATAAGACCCATCTGAGTCGGTGCGACGTAAAGCCACTTGCAAAAAAAAAAAAAATACTTGATAAAATATATATGGAGAGATCTAGAACACCCCTCAGTGACAAACTGGGGACGATAATTAACAAACTGAAAACTGTACCTGAAGAAATTGCTTCCATTAAACGGAGAAAGATATAGGTCTGGTGGAATGAGGAATGTGACAGTACAATTCAAGAAAGGCATAAAGCATGGTTATCTGATCAACAGGGGAAAACTGAAAAAATCATGTGGAGAACTCATGAATGTCAGAAGACAAACAGCCAAAGAAACTAGAAGAATTAAAAGAAATTATCAAAAAGAAATGCTGAATACTATAGAAGAAACATTTAGTCATCATAAAACAAGAGGCTATTACAAAATATTCCAACACTATCAAAGTACACTCCATCTACACTTATGATGAAAAATAAAAATGGGGAAATGGCACACAATAATAGGGATAATGTTAAAATTATGGCTGACTATTTTATAGAATTACTTAACTCATTGCGGACCGTGGACGGCGTAAGACGTTTAAGCTTGCTCCTATGCTGCGGGCCGTGGACGGCGTAAGACGTTTAATGTTCCGCGCGAAGCAATGCTGTTTATATTTGTCATCTATGCATTCTTACACCTAAGTCAGCGTTACTGGTTGTAACAGGAAGTTGGTTGACCTTTTTGAGATAACCCTCGCGTTGAGTGGGCTCATGTTTATCTTAGCTGTTTTTGCGGGAATATCTCAGCACTTCCTCGCGCGTCAAGACGGTACTTGAGATTCCAATGCAGTGCGTGTCGTTCTTACCGAGAGTAGTATAATGGCTTATAAAACAAAGTTCATTACGGAAGATTAATTATCAGATAATGTTCACAATGATTATTCTGGTGATGAACTTATTCCTGAAATAGACTTAGATAGTGAAAGTGACGAAGAAATTCCGATTCCCGAATCCGATAGGCCTATAGATCATCCTAGTTATTGTCCACCCGTTCCACCATTTACAGAGAATTCAGCTATAAACGTTCAAATAGAAAATAAGCACGATATTTTGAGTTACGTGAGTATTTTCATGAATGACGAATTTTATCGGTATATGTGTGAGCGGACCAATCTATACGCGAGTCAGGTGATAAATGCGGTGCCCCGGCCTTTCACAAAGAATTCCATCATGCAATCGTGGAAACCGATTAGTCCAAAATCCTGATATAAAAATGTACTGGACCAAAGACCCTGTTTTTCATACTCCGATATTTTCCAATACAATGTTCCGAATACGCTTCCTTCATATTCTTTCATTTCTTCACTTCGGTGACAGTAATCATTATGCCGAAAATACAGATAGGCTGTATAAAATTAGACGTATTTTGAAACCTGTGCCACCAGATATCACACCCTAAATATTTACTAGAGGTAAGCACAAAGTATCATTTTTCTAACATCTATAGTTTAGGAGTAACTGTAAATTGTATTAAGTGATGCACGTATAGAGGGCCGGGCATAAAAATGGCCGGTCCAGGCATTCAGGTGTCAAGCTCAGAAGCAGGTACTGAACGTGTTAACTGTGAAGATCCAAAAGAACAATTCGATTTTGATTCTTCCCCAAAAACTAAAACTCCACTGGAAAAGGTCATACCACCAACTTATGATGAAGTGATTAAAGCAATAAATTCCCTCAAGAACTACAAAGCAGTAAGGGATAATCAAGTGGTAGCAGAACTATGGAAGAATGCAAATAAACAAACCCTTCAAGATTTATATGAACATATCATAGACATCTAGAATACTGACCAAATACCTGAGGAATAGCCTACAGTAATAATCCAGCCACTGTACAAAAAAATGTGATAGATCGGATCCCAGTAATTATTGGGGTATATCTCTGCTTGATGTTACTCATAAGATTTTATCTAAAATTTTATATATATATATATATATATACAAGAATTCAGGGACAACTTGACCAGGAACTGGGAGAATATCAGGGAGGATTTCAACCAGGACGAAGCTGTCCCAATGAAATCATCAGTCTTAAGTGGATCATGAAACACCACAGAGTTCAGAACAAGAGATTAATCATCACTTTTGTTGATTTAAAATAGCTTGTGATAGTATTCATCGTGAGTCACTACAGAAAGTCCTTAAAGAATTTGGTTTACACCAAAAACTCATCAATCTTATTGGAATCACTCTTAAGAATACTAAGTTAAAAGTCAACTTTAGAGGTGAATTGTCTAAGTCATTTGAAATCCACACTAGACTTCGACAGGGAGATGGACTCCCGCCATTATTGTTTAACTGTACCCTGGAGAAAGTCATGCGAGAATAGGTAAAGAAATGTCACAGGCAAAAATATTAAACTTAATTGCCTAGCTTTTGCAGATGATTTTGCATTACTAACAAGTAGTGTGGAAGAAGCTAAATTTCAAATTGAAGAACTCGAGAAAAATTGCCGCATAAATCAGACTGCAAATCGCTTTTGAAAAGACTGAATTCATGCCGACCTTCAGAATTGAAACACCAGCCATTCATCTCAACAATGGTGAACAAATTAAGATTGTGAATAAGTTAAAATATCTTGGGAAAATTATAAGTTGGAACACAAAAGAGAACATCGATCAACAGCAGAACATCTAAACTGAAAACAGCACAGCAAATCACCTGGCCAACTTATTAAACAAGCTCTCTCCATGAATGCTAAATTTTGACAGTAAATTCCTATAATATTGCAAACATGCAATATTGCAAGTTGTAAAATCCGTAGCAACTTATGCAAGTGAAACAATCTTCAAGTTGAACACTAAATCAACAACCGATAAATTGCAGAAAGCAGATAGAAGAATCATCAGAACAATCATCAATAAGAAACAGCAAGTTGATGGCCAATGAAGTGGGATATTGTGAAAGCGAATCAATAATAGATACAATGCGGAAAAGGAGAATTGTCTCTTTCTGTCATATATTCAGACTGCCAAAAACTCAACTAGTGAAGCAGTTTTTTAGTTACTTCTGGACAAACAAAACAAAGGACTTTTGTGTCACAGACATCATAACTGATTTAGAAGAATTTAATTTATCAATGCTCCAAATTGAAGGCAGAGAAGAGAATTCTAAGGAATAAACACTTGTGATTCAAACTCATACCATTTGAATGAAGGAAGTACACAATTACTGACAGTTCCAACAGGATGAAGAACTTTTGGGAGCGGAAGAAGAAGCTGAAAAGCTGACTATTTAATGCTGTTAGACTTTAATGTATATGACTGATTATAGTGCTCCAATGGGGGTGTATACTATGTAAAAAAAAAAGAGAGTAATTTCACTGTATTTATACACTGAAGCATTAATTTCCAATGTACACTGTAGAATGATTTTGTTATAACAATGAAGATAACATAGATATATCTGTTAACTGATAGTCTCCTACTCAGGAAGATACCAAGAGCTATTGGCTACCTACACTGACTGACAGAGCAAATGCAACACCAAGAAGGAGTGGTCAGAACTTTATGCCAATTGCAGGGTAGACTGACGTCACTGAGGTATGCTCATGATGTGAAATGCGCCGCTGTGCTGCGCACGTAGCGAACGATAAATGGGACACGGCGTTGGCGAATGGCCCACTTCGTACCGTGATTTCTCAGCCGACAGTCATTGTAGAACGTGTTGTCGTGTGCCACAGGACACGTGTATAGCTAAGAATGCCAGGCCGCCATCAACGGAGGCATTTCCAGCAGACAGACGACTTTACGAGGGGTATGGTGATCGGGCTGAGAAGGGCAGGTTGGTCGCTTCGTCAAATCGCAGCCGATACCCATAGGGATGTGTCCACAGTGCAGCGCCTGTGGCGAAGATGGTTGGCACAGGGACATGTGGCACGTGCGAGGGGTCCAGGCGCAGCCCGAGTGAAGTCAGCACGCGAGGATCGGCGCATCCGCCGCCAAGCGGTGGCAGCCCCGCACGTCACGTCAACCGCCATTCTTCAGCATGTGCAAGACACCCTGGCTGTTCCAATATCGACCAGAACAATTTCCCGTTGATTGGTTGAAGGAGGCCTGCACTCCCGGCGTCCACTCAGAAGACTACCACTGACTCCACAGCATAGACGTGCACGCCTGGCATGGTGCCGGGCTAGAGCGACTTGGATGAGGGAATGACGGAACGTCGTGTTCTCCGATGAGTCACGCTTCTGTTCTGTCAGTGATAGTCACCGCAGACGAGTGTGGCGTCGGCGTGGAGAAAGGTCAAATCCGTCAGTAACTGTGGAGCGCCCTACCGCTAGACAACGCGGCATCATGGTTTGGGGCACTATTGCATATGATTCCACGTCACCTCTAGTGCGTATTCAAGGCACGTTAAATGCCCACCGCTATGTGCAGCATGTGCTGCGGCCGGTGGCACTCCCGTACCTTCAGGGGCTGCCCAATGCTCCGTTTCAGCAGGATAATGCCCTCCCACACACTGCTCGCATCTCCCAACAGGCTCTACGAGGTGTACAGATGCTTCCGTGGCCAGCGTACTCTCCGGATCTCTCACCAATCGAACACGTGTGGGATCTCATTGGACGCCGTTTGCAAACTCTGCCCCAGCCTCGTACGGACGACCAACTGTGGCAAATGGTTGACAGAGAATGGAGAACCATCCCTCAGGACACCATCCGCACTCTTATTGACTCTGTACCTCGACGTGTTTCTGCGTGCATCGCCGCTCACGGTGGTCCTACATCCTACTGAGTCGATGCCGTGCGCATTGTGTAACCTGCATATCGGTTTGAAATAAACATCAATTATTCGTCCGTGCCGTCTCTGTTTTTTCCCCAACTTTCATCCCTTTCAAACCACTCCTCCTTGGTGTTGCATTGTCACTGTCAGTCAGTGTATAATGTTTAAGATACAATGTCAAACATTTGTTTAGGCATAGGAAAGGTTGTGAAATGGGTAGGATCTGGGGATTAACTGCATATTGTAATCCAAATGCTTATGGATTAGGAAGAATAAAGCTATTGTCTTTTTTCAGTCCCACTAACTACGTTTTGAGAGTATCTGGAGTTGCTGAGGTGCTGGAACTTTGTCCCACAGGAATTCTTTTATGTGCCAGTACATCTACCGACACGAGGCTGATGTATTTGAACAACTTCAAATACCACCAGACTGAGCCGGGATTAATCTGGCCAAGTCCGGGTCAGAAGTCTACCCAGACCGGCAGTGCTTATAGAAACGGCAGGATAACAAGTTCAATAAATCATCGAACCATGATGAACATTGATAACTGATATAATATTTATTATTAGGTTCTTGCTTTTGTGTATCACAAGCAGCAATTATTATTATTATTATTATTATTATTATTATTATCTTGTGGTTATATAGAACTAGCTATATGGGTAGAGATATTACGTGTTTGCAGTATTATGGGAATTAAATGTTTTTTTTTTTTTTTTGTGGTAATTTTATAACTGTTTAGTGACGCGCCCCGACTAAAACCGTCAGAACTCGTGAAAATTATGTACTTTAAAGGTTATTTTCATCCTTATAAAATTGTAAATGAGGCTGAATAATTTATTTTGTTTGGAAAATTCATGAACAATCTCAAAATAGATGTTTAATTTTAAGGTGTTCATTTTTTACTACGAAAATAGATAATAGAGGGCAAACGGTTAATATGTGCTGTCATGCACTTTTTATATGCTCTACACCAGCAGGTTGTTTGAAACAGCGGCCGGCGCTTGTGCTGAGGAGGCCATTTTGACAACTTCTG
This sequence comes from Anabrus simplex, assembly GCF_040414725.1. Taxonomy (NCBI): domain Eukaryota; kingdom Metazoa; phylum Arthropoda; class Insecta; order Orthoptera; family Tettigoniidae; genus Anabrus; species Anabrus simplex. The sequence continues at coordinate 115,988,183 of NC_090274.1, forward strand.
GAGCCTGCTATTAGTCCTGAGATACACGCCCCCTGATACACTGAGAGTGGCAGGTTCCTTCACGATTCACCTGGCAATAGGTGGGTGGATCTCTGCCAAAAACTGCACTGCAATGAGCCTCTGTCCACACTGCATTCAGGCTCACGTGTGGTGCTCACTATTGTTGGTAACAGCTCGCCCTTATCAGGTGGGAGAATATAATGTCATACGCCTCTTGCACAGTCCTGCCAGTCACGGCAGCAGATGAAGTGGACAAGTGATAATGGATGGTGAAGGGACGTGTTCCCTATGGAAGGCCTGCCAGCCTCGTAAGAGCTCGAGTTTGGCAGCCTAAGAAATTTCAGTCGGAAGCCTCTAGGCCTCCGAGAAAATGTAAATTTGTGTTCTGAGGCCGCAGGCATCGGCGGCGGGCTACGACGTTCAGTTTTGGCTCTCGACCCAGAGCTCCCTGGTTGATCCTGCCAGTAGTTATATGCTTGTCTAAAAGATTAAGCCATGCATATCTCAATGCAAGCCAAATTAAGATGAAACCACAACTGGCTCATTAAATCACTTATGGTTCCTTAGATCGGACAACTTTTCTTGGATAACTATGGTAATTCTAGAGCTAATATATGCAAACAGAGTCTGACCAGAAGTGGGTCGCTTTTATTAGGAAAAATCAATTGGCCGGCTCGTCCAGTCCGTTTCCTTGGTGACTCTGAATAACTTTGGGCTGATCGCATGGTCCTTGTACCGGCGATGCATCTTTCTAATATCTGTCTTATCAACTGTCAATGGTAGGTTCTCTGCCTACCATGGTTGTAATGTATAATGGGAAATCAGGGTTCGATTCCAGAGAGGGAGCCTGAGAAATGGCTACCACATCCAAGGAAGGCAGCAGGCGCGTAAATTACCCACTTTCTGGCACGGGGACGTAGTGACGAAAAATAATGATACGGGACTCAATCGAGCCCCATAATCGGAATGAGTACACTTTAAATCCTTTAACAAGTGTACATTGGATGGCAAGTCTGGTGCAGCAGCTGTGGTAATTCCAGATCCAACAATGAATATTAAAGTTGTTGCAGTTAAAAATTCGTAGTTGGATTTATGTTCCATGCAGTCGGTTCATTGCTCATTGGAGCCCAACTGGCGTGGCTCGTGGGACATCCTGCTGGTGGTGGGGAGTCAAAAGTCCGCGGCTGCCGTGGTTAAGCTGTGTGCAGTTTCTGCATGCTGTAGGCAGACCCAAATGAAATTCGACTACAGTGCTCTCCAACGAGTGTCGAAGTGGGCCGGCACAAGTACTTTGAACAAATTAGAGTGCTTAAAGCAGACCTGAATACCGTGTGCATGAATAGTGAAACAGGACCTCAGTTCTATTATTTTGGTTTCTGGGACCCGGGTATAATGATTAATAGGGACAGGCAATGTTAGAGGTGAAATTCTTGTAACATCGCAAGACGGACCGAAGCAAAATCATTTGCCAAGTATGTTTTCATTAACCAAGAACTAAATTTAGAGATCCGAAGGCGATCAAATACCTCCCTAGTTCTTACCTTAAAATATGCCTGTTAGTGATCCGATGACTCAGCGGGCAGCTTCCTGGAAACCAAAGCTTTTGAGTTCTGGGGGAAGTATGATTGCAAAGCTGAAACTTAAAGGAACTGATGGAAGGGCACCACCAGGAGTGGAGTCTGCAGCTTAAGTTGACTCAAAACAGGAAACCTCACCAGGCCCGGAGACCGGAAGGATTGACAAATTGAGAGTTCTTTCTTGATTCGGTGGGTGGTGGTGCATGGCTGTTCTTAGTTGGTGGAGCGATCTGTCTGGTTAATTCTGATAACAAACGAGACTCTAGCCTGCTAAATAGTCACATCCAATATCCGTTCATTTTACCGGCGACAACACGTCTTCTTAGAGGGACAGACGGCTTACAGCTGCGTGAGGTTGAGCAATAACAGGTCTGTGATGCCCTTAGATGTTCTGGGCAGCATGCACACTACACTGAAGTTATCAGCATGTCCTTCTAGTCCAAAAGAGTGGGCAACCTGTTGAACCTCCTTCATGTTAGGGATTGGGGCTTGCACTTGTTAGCCATGAACGAGCAATTCCCAGTAGGCGTGAGTCATAACCTTGTGTTAACTATGTCCCTTTGTACACACCGTCCGTCGCTGCTATCAATTGAATGATTTAATAAGGACTTCAGGCCTGTGTGAGGGATCTGCTTGGCACAGTTCCGGGTGTATCTGGAAAGATGACTGAATTGTAATATTTAGAGGAAGTAAAAGTTATAACAAGATTTCCGTAGGTGATCCTGCGGAAGGATCATTAAGGAAATTGTTTTATCAAAAACATTTTGAGAAGGAGGAGTTGGACCGCCCGCGGTCCTCTCCTTCAGCAAGGCTCCTCGGAGGAGCAAGACTACTGCCGAGAAGTGCGTTCAACCGCAACTCGCCAGAGCTTCCAACAGCAGGACAATGGTCCATCCAAGACGGAGCTCATCTGCACATAGGAAATGTTGTTCTGGACTTCCTGAATGAACATTCGGGCCCCGTGTGATGTTCCATCGATATCCCGAGCGTTTTCAGAACAGATCAATCTGGCCACCGCATAGCCCCGATCTCAATCCCTGCGACTCCTTCCTGTGGGGATATTTGAAGGAGACAATCTACCGCCATAAACCAGAAAATGTACAGCAATTGCAAGCAGCCATTGTGATTTTCTTCCGAGGGTTGAGTGAGGACTTGTGTCGTAGAGTGATCATGAACTTGCGGGTTCATCTCGAAGCTGTTGTACTCCGAGAAGGTGAATGTATTGAACATGTCCTGCACACGGACTAACCATGCATATGTCAGTGAATGTTCGTATTCAATATGTTGTATATTACATTTTCTATAAACAGTTTCCAGTGTATGACATTTCGTGCATCACCCTGTACATTTACGAACTACATCTGAACCAAATTTCAGCTTCGTCGAACGAAAAGTGTACCACAAGAGATGCTTTTATTGGTGCCCGCTTTAAGTATAAATATGGCCACAATTCCAAAACTAATACAGCTACATAGCTGTAAAATGGTATTGTCCATGCTTATACCTCTCAATATATGTGACCAAGATTTCGATACAATCCATTGAAAACTGTGCGAGTTGAAAATTTCAATCTCACCCACCGCTTGTTGTGAAGAAACTACTTGACAAGGATATTGACAAGTTCTAGCAAGATCAAACACCCTAAGACACTCATAAACAAGTAAAACATAAATTTCAGTTTTGGCAGAAAAATTAGGAGAGACCTCAATGTAATTATAAAAACCAAAATATATATAATCACGCAAAACTTTTGAACCATTCATTCAAAACATTTGATCCAAAATCTGATGTGGTGATTGTAACTATATAATTGAAATTTTCTGGGAAATTACATTTTGAAACAAAAATAAATAAATAATTTCTGTTTCTCTGCAAAAATCTTGAATCGTTCAAAGGAAACTTTTCATTCAAAAGCTGTTTGGAAGTGGATGATGAACTGGTTTCAACTAAATTATTAAAACTTTCCGGGAAACTCGATTTCGGCCCTAAAAAAATAAAGAATAAAACTTCATATTTATCATCATATTTCTCAAATTGTTAAAGGAATCATTTCAACCAAAAGCTGTTTGGAAGGGGATGACAGACCAATTTTAAATAAATTCTTAAAATTTTTTGGGAAAATATATTTCAGTGCAAAAAAAAAATAACTATAATATTGAAGGTTTTTAAATTACAAAGGGCAAATGATTGTATGCTGTTTGTTAGTTGCCCCTCTGAATGCGCTTAAGGGACACAGTTGAGTACACAAGCTACTGCCCCAGTTCCAGTGTTCCAATGTGCCTGTGTTGAGTATTCTGTTCGAACCGCGTGAAGAAACTGCAGGTATGATAAAGCACAGCTGTACATGATTGGCTCAGTTTCAGAATAGCATTACTTGCATATCCTTAAGTTATTAGTAATTATATCCGGTCTAGAAAGCCAAGAAAACGGCCGAGAGGATTCTTTGTGCTGACCACATAACACCTCGTAATCTGCAGGCCTTCGGACTGAGCAGCGGTCGCTTGGTAGGCCAAGGCCCTTCAAGGGCTGTAGTGCCATAGGGTTTGGTTTAGTTTATTAGTGATTATATAAGTAATAATAATTGTACCGGAGGTACACCCGCCCCGCGCATTTAAATGATGAGCCTTGGCGAATGCCATCTCAAATACAAACCTTGCAACAACTAGCACAAGAAGTTTGAACATTTCTCAATAGATGCCACTACCACGATGAATAGAAGAACAAGTGTAAGGACTCATCGAGTTCAAGCGCCTCCCGCCAAGTAGCGCTAGAGTGGGCTATGTCCACAGTACCGATCAGCTGCTCTTAAGAATGAGGCCAGAGGAAACTTATTACTCCGTAACTGATAAGTACGTACACTGTCTTTTAAAAACAATGAGAGATTACAATTGCAATACCATGGCAGGGTACAATGGAAGAAATCATACACAGAAATAAGAGCTACGACCTTCATCACATGTTGCAAAAAGCACAGGCTATAAATGTTTAACAATTAATTTATTGAAAACCACCTATTGAATACTATTTAAGTCATTAAGACTATAATACAATCATTATATTAAAGTTTAAGTATATGGTACATGTTTCACCTGTCATTGCAGGCATCAGCAGCCATAAATTCTAATTTCCAAGTCAGAGCTCTGAGTGGAAGCTACACTACAACTATTCTCATGAATTAATTTTTTATATATAATAATTTTCACTGATGTACAAGACCATCACGGTCATATTTGGAGTGAACCGGCCGATCATGTCTTACAGTTCTAATGGGGCATCCAATTCATGTTCACATCCAATGGAGATAATACAAAAATACCAATTCTCATAATGCCGATAATGAGATGGCATTTGAAGTCAAGTGAAACAAAACATCTACAGGTTCTTTCAGCTATGCAGGAGGTTAACGGTACTAAAACTGTTCTCAAAAAACTATTTTTTACAACAATTTACGCTAATGTACAAGATCATGTGGTACATTTGGAAATGAACTGGCCGATCTTGTCTTGAAGTTCTAATGGGACGTCCTACTCATGTCCATATTCAATGGAGTTAATACAAAAATATCAACACTCGTAATGCCAATAATGGGACAGCAATTGAAGCCTATTGAAATCATATCATTTACACTTTTTTTTTTAGCATATATAGGAGATCAAACACATTCAGCTCATGTGGTTTTTGGGATCGCCAAAATCCTCTATAGATCAACATCACATTTTTAAGGAAATGAGAATTTCTATTCATTTTTTTTAAGTAAGGTGCTGGTTAGATGGCAAGATTACTGGTAGAGAATGATTGATCGAGTCTCATTTAACAAACAGATTATACCATCTCCATTTAAACAGTGACAACATTTTAAAGTTCCTTAGAGGACTCGATAATAACATTACCTTCACAAAGGAAGATGAAACCAACAACTCTTCAAATTTTCAAGATGTAACCATAAAAAGAGCCAGTAATAAATTCAAATTTCAAATCTATAGAAAACCCACCTTTGCCCCTCTGACTATAACAAAAGAATCTTTGCACCCACATTCTCACAAATTAGCGATCTTCTACAGCTTAATCCATAGACCGTTCAAAATTCCCCTTACCAATGACAGCTGAAAATAGAAATAAAATATATAAAATATATTAAAGAACTGGCTAAGCTTAACGGCTACAAATCAAACACGGTTAATAAAATTATAAACAAATTCAAATTAAAAACTGCTACTAATTTAACCCCTAGAAGACCTAAAAAAAAAAGTTTTGCTGCTTTTACCTTCACAAATCCAGCTTTATATCAGATCACCAACACAATCAAGAAAACACAACATCAATATTGCTTTCAAAACCCGTAATACAAACAGAAATATATTTTTTAACTCCCGCACAGTAAATTCAACACACAATGGATACTCAAATTCAGGGATTTATAGACTCAAATGCACCCAATATGAGTTTTCTTATGTTGGGCAAACTGGACGCAGCTTTCAAACGAGATACTTACAGCATTACAACACATCTAAGCACAACAAACACTTGGCTATGAGTATTCATATGAAAGAAACAGGGCACAACTCCACCACTATAGACTAGGACCTTTAGATCTTAAAGATTATTAATAAAGGTAGTTTAATGACTGAATTCAGAAACACCTACATCTTTTTAAACCATCACTTCAATAACAATCAAAATCTACATGACATCGTAGAAACAAAGAGCCCAATCACAGAACAAATTCCTAACATATTGTCATCTCTTAACATAAACAGTAATAATTTTTTTTAAATCTTTGACTATAAATCCAGCATTAATACCCCTATATCAACAGCAGCCAATGTCCCTTCGCCTGGCCACGCCCCTTCCCCCACTCGCACCAACAGCGATCTTAACGCCCCGCCCACCCCACCTCTCCCAACACACTCCCCGCCAACAATGACACACCCCTACAATACGAGAAGCGGTGGTAAAGCGACTGTAAAACAACCTCACACAAGCAACACAGCCGGACTTCTCTCCTGAAGTCTAAAGGGTAAGTTTCAAGAAGATTAATTCCACTAATGAACTATCCCAATCCCAATATAGCACTCACACACTTTTTCGTTTATGTAACAGATTTCAACACACCTCACAAGCCGATACACTTACACCCAGAATCCAGCTGAACTCCGCTTCAGACTACATGGGAATAACTTCAAAACTTCACAACCTAGACAACATACATCATGTTTAAATGGAGATGGTATAATCTGTTTTTTAAATCAGACTCGATCAAGCATTCTCTATCAGTAATCTTGCCATCTAAACGGCACCTCACTTAAAAAAAAAAAATTAATAGAGATTCTTTTCACTTGACTTTGTGTCATCAGCCCAGAGACTGGTTGGATCCTCCAATAGCACCACCAAAAAGTTATGCGGTTATAAGGAAACCGCAAAAACCAATAGCAGCAACAAAATGAGGCGTACTAGGCAAGACGAGGAGTGAGGTAGTTTGCCATTGCTTTCCTCACTGGGTCAAAAAGTGCTATTGCAGCACGACTGACCCTATGAGTAACACCTTTCATAACACTCAGATGCACTAGTCATGCTCTGAATGTCATTACTCAGCACCATCCATACCCCAGCAGCTTCCATATTGTCACAGCCAAGGATGAGACTGGGACTACAGTGAAAGCTACACTTTACTCTGGCCTGTGCCAAGAGATGGATACAAAAGTACTGTATCCATCAAGAAATGACAGCAGGCAATAGAGATTCTCATTTCCTTAAAAAAGTGATGTTGATCTATAGAAGATTTGGGTATCCCAAAAAACCACATGAACTGAACATGTTTGATCTCCTATATATGCTAAAAGAAATGTGTAAATGATGTGATTCCAATAGAATTCAATTGCTGTCCCCTTATTGGCATTATAAGGGTTGATATTTTTGTATTATCTCCACTGAATGTGGACATGAGTAGGACGTCCCATTAGAAACTTAAGACAAGATCGTCCAGTTCATTTTCAAATGTACATTAGTGTAAATTGTTGTAAAAAATAGTTTTTTGAGAACAGTTTTAGTACAGTTAACCTTGTGTATAGCTGAAAGAACCTGCAGATGTTTTGTTTCACTTGACTTCAAATGCCATCTCATTATCGGCATTATGAGAATCGATATTTTTGTATTATCTCCATTGGATGTGAACATGAATTGGATGCCCCATTAGAACTGTAAGACATGATCGGCTGGTTCACTCCAAATATGACTGTGATGGTCTTGTACATCAGTGAAAATTATTATATATGAAAAATTAATTCATGAGAATAGTTGTAGTGTAGCTTCCACTCAGAGCTCTGATTTGGAGTTCCGAATTTATGGCTGATGATGCCTGCAATGACAGGCGAAACATATGCCATATGCTTAAACTTGAATATAATGACTAGGTGGTTTTCAATAAATTAAGTGTTAAACATTTATATATTGAATTTCAATACTGTCAAAATGAAAATAGTCATTTGTAAGCACAGGTTACTCGAGTATACATATACAGATAAATAACACATAATTCCCAGCATATTAAAACAAACACCCATGAACTATTTAAAGGTAATACTCTACCTACCAACTCAGTTTGTCGGTTACTGGACTTTCGAAAGCTTGCATGAAGATTTGGCGGATGTTTGAGATTGTAAATCTTGCTGGATTCCTTTCATTCCGAAGAAAAATTGGCACTTCAGATAATGATAAACAAGACAACAGCCAGCTTCTGAAGGATCAACTGAAATTTTGTCTATGGAATCGATACAATCAAAAAATATTTTGCTCCACATCGATTTTGAGTTCAGTTTTCCACTAATTACTTTATCGGCCTGGAAAAGAACATCAATATACTTTTTTGAAGGGTGTGTTAAAACGCTTCATTATTGCTTTAACCGTAGACTTTTATTTATGTGAGAACTGAAAATACTTTGATTACTGTCACGGAGAGAATGGATTGATTAACAATGTACGCAGCCAAATGATACACTAAACACTTCTCAATCGAAGAGTTTTGAACTGCGCTATCAAATTCAGGTACAGAGCTTTCCCAGTCTTCAATATTTGCTGCATCCTGAACCACAAATTTTTGTTTCAACTGATTGTTTCCTGTATTGTTATGCATTTCCACATTCCGGGCTAACATGCGCATCTGATTAACATACGAGGTCAAAATCATCTCCTGTTTAGGTTCACAATTTCCTCCTACATTTAAAGCCTGCTTTATAGGGATCTAGCTCGAATTGAATTTCGATTAGCATTTTCTAGGTGCCTTTTGAGTGATAATATTGTATTTTCGGCATCAGAAAGTACACTAGAATAACCCAAATTTTGATCAACATTAGACTGACCTTTTAATTATTCTCCATTCACTGCTGCACTCCCGCCTTCAATCTTTTTTCTTCTTTTCCTTGTGGTGGCTTGGTTATTTTTCCTGTTGGGAGTTTCATGGGACTTAATGTCACTTGAAAGGTATTTCAGAAAATTAGGGAAGATGTGAGGCACTGCTCCTGGATGTAATTTCCATCTCACATGAGAGATAGCCACTTATTCACCATTCACTATAAAATTACCTGATTTTACTATCAAATCATCAGAGAAATGAACTTGACAAATTCTACTATTACGCATTAACTCAGTATCCTTTTATGGAATAGGTCTTGCCCTATTTTTCAAATGTATTTCTACCCTTCGATGGTGAAAAAAATTGTACATCATCAACTACTCTACCGCAGCCTGACTTACAGTGATGCACAAAATGTTGAACTATTAATTTAATCAAGCCACATAAGATAAGTGCTTTAAGTGCACAAAACACAATGAACTGAGTTTAGGAACTGAAAGCAAAGAAAATTCAACTTATTGACTGAAATATTTCGCACAGTAACATCTTCCGCACTTTCCGATGCCTCGTTCGGCTCCATGGCTAAAGGGTTATCATGCTGGTCTTTGGTCACAGGGATCCCGGGTTCGATTCCCGGCAGGGTCGGGAATTTTAACCATCGTTGGTTAATTTCGCTGGCATGGGGGCTGGGTGTATGCGTCGTCTTCATCATCATTTCATCCTCATTATAACGCGCAGGTTGCCTACAGGTGTCAAATCGAAAGACCTGCACCTGGCGAGCCGAACATGTCCTCGGACACTCCCGGCACTAAAAGCTATATGCCATTTCATGTTCCTATACCCGGCTTGCCGCAACTACTGGAGCAGGAGTTGGACAGAACGCTTGCAGTGCTTGCACTGGCGGGGCCACAAACAACAATGCTATAACGGCTGGGTCCTCTCACTTGATTCTTCTATTCGTCATGCCGCTACTATAAACTTACGTTGTGCCCTCTGTTGTGAAGATGAACTATTAAAACTCAAGAGTAATTTTGTATATAAAGTTTTCCTAAACTGGAGTGTTTAGTGTTTGTTTTTTGATGTTCAAACATTTCTATCTCTTCCTGCCAACTCAGGTGTTGGCCAATCGAAAAGTTTGTACATTTATTTATTCACCAATGATAACATTTTGATGTTTATTTGATTATCCAATGAAAACTGAGGGTGTATCAGGGGCTTAGCCCAGAGTTTTCTGGAACTTTCCCCTTGGCTATAAAAGCTGGCACATTTTCGGACTAGGTTGTATTTTGATCGCTCCAGTCTAGAGTGCGTTCGTAATAGAGGCGGGGGCCGCCTCGCCCATCTTCGGGAGGTCCACCAGCTCAAGGTAATGGCAGATCTGTGATAGTCTTTCAAAGCTAGCCTGAGGGGAAGGTTTCAAGTCTTTAGTAATGTAGCTTTGTTTCCTAAAAGTGTAAATTTCAAACTCTAAATGTTAATTTCAAACTAGTCAAAAGAACTTAACTGAAATCAGGGAATAGAGCATGAGGTACCCTCTCAAGCTGATCTTGAGGTGACTACGATTTTGTAACATTTTCTATCTTGTAATTTCTGTATCTAACATATTTTTCTCCTCTGTAACATCGGGCCATAAGCCCAAATATGGTTTTATACATTTAATGTAAAATTTTAAGGAGCACAAGTGTTCATCTCCTCACGATTTTAGTTTTTGGGCGAGCAAATTTAACCTTCTGTTTTTACCAAAGGCCTTGTGGAATGGGTACTGGTTACCCGTGTTAAACTCTAGTTCATTCTTTTCATGTTAAAGATTTCAAACTGTTTAGCAGTTAAGACAGTGAATACTGTTTAATTTTGTTAAATATATATTGTGCCTTTGATAGGTCTGGAAAGTGTGAATTTTCAAAAAATAGATTCCTAAGTGTAAATTGATAGAGGAAAGATGCTCTTACTGTTGATGTAAAAGAAGTTGGGAGATTCGTCTCCTTGACTATTGTTTGAAAGGAGCAGCAGTGTTCAGGTAAAATTGTAATTGGGAGCTTCAAGCTCAGCCTGTGAAATTGTTATCTGATTATTTTAGACCTCTCTAAGAGTGTTTTCCAAGTTAAATTTCTGTAACTGATTGTTAATTACTTGGCAAAGTATTAAGATTTGAAAGAAAAAAGGGAAAGGTTAAGAAAAGAAATAAAACTGCCAATTTCAAAAGTTTTAAATCAATCTTTCAATTTTTGTGTGTCCACCCATTCCACAAAACATGGCAATAATAATAATAATAATAATAATAATAATAATAATAATAATAATAATAATAATAATAATAATAATAATTTTTGATTTACATATTATGGCCTTCATTGGACCACTCTAGGCAACTTTATACAAAGAATTTTTCAGTTTCCTGTCAGCCCAGTACTTTTTCATTCTCTCTGATCTTATCCTTCTTTCTTCATCGGAAATCACCCTCTGTATTGTCTGTTTGTTGATTCTGATTTGTAGCCTGGTTTGTTTGTGAGTTTCAGGATCATCAGGAGAATAATAGAAAAATTATGGAATAGTAAGTGCAACATTAAGTGGATTACAGAAATCAAGGAAGATATCAATGAACTACAAATAACAGTGGAAGACCTAAGAAACAAAACTGACATAATAATAATAATAATAATAATAATAATAATAATAATAATAATAATAATAATAATAATAATAATAATAATTCATATCATAATATACTGTTGAGCAGCATAAGCTATCCCTCACAGGATAGTGGTGGTGGTGGTGATTATTGTTTTAAGAGGAAGTACAATTAGGCAACCATCCTCTATATAACACTAATCAGAGAGAAAAAATGGAAGGGGTCCGACACTTCGAAAAATGAAGGTATCGGCCAAAGGAAGACAGGGGCCATGAAAGGCATGAAAATAAAAGACTCCTAGGCCTCCATACGTAATACCATCAGTGTCTGAAAAGAACAAGAGTTGACCCAGGGAGGTCGGATAGGATAGATGAAAGTGAGGAGCCTGGCACAAGTGGAAGCAATGCCAGGACTCAGCTGAAGGCTCTGTAGTCGCCAACCCCCACGCCAAAGTTCAGAGCCCCAGAGGCCCCTTTTAGTTGCCTCTTACGACAGGCAGGGGATACCATGGGTGTTATTCTACTGCCCCCACCCATAGGGGGACCTCACAGGATAGCTGTTCACCCTTTGTAATTAATGTTAATAGACATTTCTTCAAGAGTTTGGTGTTCAAACAAAAATAATATTTTTAATTTCCCAGTTTGAAACCGTTCGATCAGAGTATTTCATTCAGAAACTGTCTTGAACATAATGAAATAAAGGAGCTGGCTATGCTATCGATATTCTCTGGTTACGGTTCTATCCCTGCGAAGAAAGTGCAGGTATCATAAAGTACACTTAGACATACAGGCTTAACTGAACTTTACGATCCTGAATAGCATTAATCGCATATCCAGAGAAATAATCATCCTAAAGTTAACAGTAATGAGTAGGGCTTGGATGTTCAGGGAAAGTTGTAATTTTTTTCTTTGTCTCTATTTTCTTTCCTGATTGGATTTTGGTGAAAATCAGGTGATTGTCACAACTAAATGATCTCTATTTGTCATATAAATCCATATTTTGGCTATTTTTTGTCATAAGAATGTCTTATTTTGAGCTATTTTTTGTAGAAACCTCATATTTCGCTCATATTTCGATGGTTTGACAACAGCTGTAGCTGTGCAAAATCATTTTCAACTTACCTAATGTGAACAAGTATTTACATAATATGAATCTTGTCATACACTTCAATTCCACCCATGGAGTAGAATGAAAAACGTATGTGAGTTTGCACTATAGGCCCTGCAGCCCTACAATAACGTACTGAAATACATATACTTAATTCATTTCGTGGTGCTCAATTTAAACTTTAACACATTTGAATAATATTAATGAAATCTCGGCTTAAACGTTCCAAAATATTTCAAAAATAGATTCATTTCTAGCTTTATCGTATTTTAAACATACAATGCAGGGTGCAAATATGTTCTCGTTTTCAGAATGTTGTGTGATCTGATAATCTTAGGTATGTATATTCACAAAGGTGTGCTACGTGAATCAAGGACAATAGACTGAATAATTGCTGCAGATGTATATTCAGAAAATCAATATGGAAGTAAGAATAAAGAATTTAGGTAACAAATGTGTATCAAAGGAATTGCTGTTTCAATGTATAATTTGTTTTAAAATGGCCATATTTAGATTAACCATTTTCAGGTCACCATTTGAGTAATTTTTACATCATATTTCATCACTTTTGAGGTCATATTTCGTCACATTTGAGGTCATATTTGCTTGCTTATTTGGGCTATGTTTAGGTCTTAAACATTCCACCCTAGTAATGAGAATACTATTATTAATGATAAAAATAAATGAATAATTCTAATAATAACAACAACAACAAAGAAACGATAATTTAACTGAAGGTTTATTTTATTTTCTGTTATATGGTCAACAGGATCGTAAAGTACAGTTGACCCGGATCTGACATGCAGAAAAGAATTACTTCACTAACACATACCTCTTTTACTACGTCTATGTAAGTCTCCCCCACAACGGTTTGAGGTTGGTCGTCCTTCACCTCATTATCGACAACAGAATCGATCTTCATTTCCTACAAAAATTGAAATCTTTGTTCACTACACAGTACAATGTGAAAGCAATAATGGTCTTTACACACACATAACTGCATCACAGATTGCTTTATAACTTCTTATCTTTACAAGATTTCACACTGAATCATGAATATCAGAACTTTCATCAAATAATTTTTATCCAAATCTTTTTTTTAAAACTTTGATTTATAATTATTAGTATATTTGTAACAAAGCCTCCGTGGCTCAGACGGCAGCGCATCAGCCTCTCACCGCTAGATACCGTGGTTCAAATCCTGGTCACTCCATGTGAGATTTGTGCTGGTCAAAGCGGAGGCGGGACAGTTTTTTCTCTGGGTACTGCAGTTTTCCCTGTCATCTTTCATTCCAGCAACACTCTCCATTATCATTTCATAGCATTTATCAGTCATTAATAATCACCTTGGGAGTGGTAACCCCATTGTAATAATAGCCTATGTATGGTTCATTCATTACATCCCTGACCCGGTCAAGGATTAGAAAACAGGTTGTACGTTTTCATTTTCAGTATATTTATAATTTTTTAATCAGTTTTCATCTTTGTTCTATAAATTTTTTATGAGTTCAATGACAATTCAAAGATCATTTATTTAATCTATATAATGGTACCCCATTTGTTTTCATACGACCAAGCATGTGCTAACTGTTCCATTTTAAAAAGTGTCTTTCACAAATAAAGAAGTGCCCATCTAGATGAAAGTTAACAATTCACACACAAGATAAGAGTTAAAGTGGAATAGAATACATACATTCATGAACAATATGTTTACAGACAACTAAAAAATCTTAGCTCAAAGTCTAACCAAGACATGAAAGGTAAATACAGAGAAAAGCTTCAAATTTTATAAAGTTGTCATGCTATTCGGGTACTCTTGAAACAGCACGTGGAATAGGCAGGAATTAAGACATTACAGCTGATTATAATTGCAATAATGAGTGGGCATATTAATAAAATTAAAATTCTCTCAAAATATTGTACAAGTTTCCTAAATGGATTTCTGTACATTATTTCAAGCTGAATTCAATTTTCATGTTCTATTAACATAAAGGGAAGAAAGAAAATGCAAGACAATGTTTTAACCCTTTGACCTACCATTTAAAAAAATTGTGCCCTTACAACATACTATTTCTTATTTGAGTTATTTTAATGACATGCAGACGAATATACAGTACACATTAATGTTACACATATATAAACAATCTTTTGTGCATTCCACCATACATTTATGGTTTGGCCTCATATGTATGGAACACTAACAAAAACAGGTGTCAACATGCAAAGCAACCTCTCATTTGAGGTACTCTAATGAGGTATTCTTGCAGACTCCCCACGCTACACCACTTTGCATCACCTGGATGGCTCTGATTTGGAGCCATTTTTGATGGGTGGTAGCCAGTATATTGATCCTGAGGTGTCACAGGCATATTACCAGTGTTCGGAGAATTTGGCAAAGATGCAAGATATTTTGAGACATAAGCACTGGTTTCTTTTGTTACATGGTCACAGAACTATGGGCTTGCGAATTCACTGACCACTTACAGTTCTGTTGGACTATCTCCCAACATTCTCTTCATCACAGAGTGAATTTCACAAAGTGGCTTACAGGTGACATCAGTCAGTTTATTAGCTTCAAGATCCCAAATCCAGTTATTACTGACGTGCCTACCTCTTGATGTTGTTGCACCTTGTGTAAATCTTGAATTATCCATTGGTGCTGGTTCTTCGGAAATAAATGAAATTCACCCTCACCAATATAATTTGAAGATGAATTTTTTTCACTTCACACACTTTCAAAGTGAATCACATCAATATTCTCAAGCTAATCGTGAATAACATCATCCGCGCCACTCCAAGCTGCTGCCATATTTGTTTACGAATAACACGCGGTGAGGTGCATTTTATTTTTCTTATTCCAGGAGCGAGTTGTTGTTTATGATATCAAAATGAAGTTCAGGTATTTCCTGACATCTGTTGGTTACATGTTAAAAGTTATAGAACAAACCTCGCTGCCTCGGTAACTGTAGATATGCGTGCACGTGGACAGAAGTGTCCATCAAGGTATGTTTGAACTTCTCACTCGCTTGACGGAACATTCCGTCAGAGTATAGCATAGGGTTAAAGCTATTCTTAGTATCTCTCAAGATGTCTATCCGGTTATGGAAACCTACAATAATTTGCTAGAGGATGTGTCTAATTACATTCATTCCAAAACC
Source organism: Anabrus simplex (assembly GCF_040414725.1). NCBI lineage: Eukaryota > Metazoa > Arthropoda > Insecta > Orthoptera > Tettigoniidae > Anabrus > Anabrus simplex. The sequence goes on from NC_090274.1 coordinate 116,004,002, forward strand.
TTAGTTAAAATACTTCAAGCAGGAGCTTTAATCACTGATCAGGAGATCTAGTACTGGAACCTGACCTTTCTTGGTACAGAAAGATACAAAGGCCATTCGGCTGTACAGCTGCAGTTATAATTCGTGATAATTTACAGCAGTATGTATCCAAATCACCATCTTCCTAATAAAATACTTAAGCTTCAGTGGACAACTGTCAGGCATTTCCCGACATTCTAGTTTCCTGTTCTGGACGTATGTCAGGATATACCCGCCAGCTGTTTCCACGGTATATATACGCGTGTGAAGCAATTATGCATGTTGCTGCTATCTATAGTTATTGTAGAGAACCTTTAGGAATGTCACACCCTTCTAGATGCATTAATACTTTTGTTTACGAGTTTTACAGGTAAATAAAGAACGAGCTGTTGTTTATATCAGTCACCTCTGAAAAGGACGGTGCGCAGACAGGGTAGTGCTACTTTGTCTGATATAGCTCATTTTTTAGATGAAATTGACAGCAGTGATGATGAATTATCAGTTATGGACAGTGAGTTTGATGTTTCTGAGAGTGATGATGACAATTCTAGTGAAATGGAAGTAGTTGAAAGCGATACAAATAGTAGTGAACCAGACAATGGTTGGAGAGTTTATTGTCCAGCTGATCCGAACTTTGTAAAGAAACCACACACCTTGATTAGTGGTTTCTCACCTCCCGGAGGTAAGAAATCATCTACTCCCGTTGAATTTCTAACACTATTTTTTTATGGAGTACAACAAATTGTTGACGAGACTAACCGCTATGCACGAGAAAAAATACAAATTAATTAACCACTGAGGGAGAGAAGCATCTGGGCTAATTGAACTGATGTGACAGTCACAGAAATAAGGGCGTTTCTCGGTGTAGTACTAAATATGGGCATGAATCCTAAACCAGATATAAAGGATTATTTTGCTGAAGATTGGGTAGACAAATGCTCATTTTTCAAAGATGTGTTTTCTAGAGACCATTTTCTAACCATTTTTTCGATGTTTCATGTGTGCCCTCCTAGTCTTACTGCTACTAGGACCAGGTGCGACAAATACATAATGCAGTCGACTATTTGGAAGGGAAATTTAGGGAGTATTATGTTCTGGGGCATAATATTTCTATAGACAAAAGTACGGTGGGCTTCAAGGTACGCATCATTTTCAAGTGTTACAATCCCCAAAAACCGACTAAGTAGGGACTGCGCATATTTGTAGCAGCAGATTCAAAGACAGCATTTGTATGCTCATTCATTCCATACTACGGTGCTCCCACAACAAATGCACTAACACATACGAATCATCCGTTTACAACAAGAATTGTTCTTCAGTTATGCCAACAGATGCTTCAGAATATCAGAGGCTTCCACATCTACACCGACAGATTCTATACCAGTTGTGATCTGGCAGAGGAAACTCTGAAATTAGGGTTTCACATAATGGGAACAGTGAATACAAACAGGAAAGGATTGCAAACTCAAATGAAATCAACCTCTTTAAAGAAGATGAAGAAACAAGATGTTGTGGAATTCAGGAAGGAGGATAAAATGGTTGCTCTTTCATGGAAGGACAAAAGGACTGTGTCAATGTTGAGTACGTGCCACAACATCAGCATGCAGCAATACACACCTAAAAATAGGAAGGATGTTGATCCTAATCTGAACCCTGTAATGATCTGTAATTACAATGGCCATAGGGGAGGAGTGGACATATCTGACCACTATATGTCAACATATAATTTTAGGAGGAAATCTTACAAATGGTAGCATAAACTTTTCTTCTAGTTGCTGGATGTCTGTGTGATGAACAGCTTCTTATTATTCAACATGGAGGGGAAATCACAGCAGCAGAAGCCACTGAGACAGAGACAATACAGGAAAGAACTGGTACGAGAGTTGGTTGGTGATGTCCGTAACCTAAATGTCAACAAGAGAGGACAACCATCAACAGTAATGAAGAAGAACAGGTGAATGGGAAGCCTCACTTCATATATTCCAACACCAAGGGAAATTCCAAAGATTGTGCAGAGTGCAGCAACAGGCGGAAGAAGAGAAACAGTGTATTTTTACAACACCTGCACCAAGAAACCTGGACTTCATTCTGGAATTTGCTTCGAGAAGTACCACACGGAGAAGAAAGATAAGCAGGGAAGGGGCAAACTGTCTTTTAACTACATGTTTATTGCTTCTAGTGTGTATCTAGATCGATAAATTAATACAATGTTGTGAGTCAGACTTTGTATCTTCATTATACCTTCATTGTAAATACACAGCTTTTTTTTTTAACCCTCTACTGCATACTGTTGCCGTTAGGCAACAAATAACTTTTCACCTGTATAAATGGATAAGTGTTGTAGACAGAGGTAATTTTACGGCACACCTTCAACGGTACAGTCAATTAAAGACATATACCAGTGATGCCTTGTTTTTTTTTACATAACATAAGAAAAACAGCCCTACAACCAAAGGTACTCCTTCCACCCCATCAACATCCATCCGTACCATCCACCATTTATTTTACGTGGGCCCATCACGTTACCACAGGCTTCAGGAGTACCTCTGGCTCAACCTCAAAGACATTACCGACCTATGGTCGTGCAAGCTGTACTTGCGCCTTGCAGTACGTACCCATGGCCAGTAGGCAGTAATGTTCGGTCTTTGAATGATAAAAGCTTAGCGTAAAATCGTGAAAAATCATATCCTGCCAAATATGGAGGAGGGATTTCTCCTATCTGCTACTTCAGGTCTCGTAAAACATTATTTTTCTATGATTCCTACATCCAAACCGAATACCAAACTGCCAAAAAAATACACATTGTCAAGCACTAGTTAATACTGTCAACTGTCAAGAACAATGCATTGTGAAGGCTTCTGGCAATGAACGAAATTTTGAAGTACTCATCTCTTCGCATTGTTGTACTGATTTGAATATCAATATACAATATAATAGGTTGTTTTGTACATATTAATAATAATAATAAAACTGCAATTATGCATTTACAAGCACATACATTAAGAATACATGCATTTATATGCCCTATAAAACTTTGCCATTTGATTTCAAATGGCGTTAATTGCCTTTATTTCTTATGGACATATTATATCTTGAAACAAACAAAAGACGCAAATATGCCAAAATCTGCCCTCTACTAATAACTGAACAAGAACCAAGTATTCTCACATTTTAAATTGTACAGCAATCAACAAATTCTTTTTTTGAGGTCTTATGGCAATGATGGGATAGGAAAGGGCTGTGAGTGGGAAGGAAGCAGCCGTGGTCTTAATTAAGGTACAGCCCCAGCATTTGCCTGGTGTGAAAATGGGAAACCATCTTCAGGGTGGGGTTCAAATCCAGTGTCTCCTGGATGCAACCTCACAGCTGGATGCCCCTAACCGCACGGCCAATTCGCCCGGTATCAGCAAATCTAATAGCACTTAAGGGTGACTACAAATTAATTGGAAGTGCAATACTTCTTAACCAGAACATTTGCATGTCATTTAGAAAATAATTCTACTGCAATGTTCTTAATACTCAAACATAGGAGAACAAAGTGTGTCGACCAACCAAGGAAGGAGAATAACAACTAAGCCATTTCACAATAATACAAACCTTCTTGACTGTGTCTTCACTAAGCTCTTCTTCAAATGTGCAAGTCAATTGTTCCGGTTCAATCTTCACAATCACATGGTCATCAGCTGGAGGTTGGGTAATCAACTCCTTGAAAGAAAATTAAAACATTCAACTACTAACCTGAAAATTGTCCTTAACAACATATATCTACACATTGTAAAAGATGTTAAGGAGAGAAGTACACCACATTAAACTGTAACTTCTTAAACTAGCATATCTGATATAATGTAGTCAAATTACATAAAGCCCTCTGTTTTGTGCAGAGGTGTGTTTGTTTACACATAAAAACATAAGAATAACAAGATGAGAAACAAACAAATAACATGTATCAGTCTCAGACTGCATCACCAAAACCCTCTATTTTTTTCTTTTTACAATTTGCTTTACATCACACCGACCCAGATAGGTCTTATGGTGACGATGGGACAGGAAAGAGCTAAGATCGGGATGGAAGCGGCCGTGCCTTAATTATGGTACAGTCCGAGAGTTTGTCTGGTGTGAAAATGGAAAACCACAGAAAACAATCTTCAGGGTTGCTAACAATGGGGCTCTCTGAATTAACAAAATAAATCCATCTGTAATTAAATCTACATCTATCTCTTGTTTTAAAATATCAGAAAAATTTTGTCACACCAACCAAGATGGTAGGGAAAACCTAAACTCAGTTCATGAGGTTGTAAATGAACCTCCCCAGAATCAATTCAAATCCTGGAACCAAATCTGGTACAATCACAGAAATGCTGATGTAAATACGATGAGAGAAAGGTGTCACAAGTGCCCATGAAGCATTTTGTATATTATCAGAATTTCAAAAATTGCAAAAGACGGTAATTTGAATAATTGCATATGTTCCTCCAGAGACATATTGTAAACCTCTTTTTCTTGAGCTTTCCGTTCGTATGGTAATCAATTTATTTGTGTATAAACTATTATTTTACATAAGATCAAGTCTATTAATTATTTAACCTATTGGAATAGCATAAATGCATACAGAACAATGAATTTGCAACAGATCCATTTACACAGGTGTATGTTGTACAGAACTCAAAAATCTCATATCCATCTTAGGAACAATACTTTTTTTCATAAAATATTATGTGAATTTAAAAATCTATCATTTAACCTTTTAGGAAGAATATTTAGAAATTGTTATTGGTCAAGTCATGGTGTTCCATTACTATTTTAATGGCTTGACTTTAAGCCTTGTGGATAACACTTTATAATAAATTAACACAAAAATTTTATGTTTCCATTAAACATTTTCACACACCATCTTTATAATGGTTATTGATAAATCAATGGTACTCCATTGCCAAGTGCATGAAAGATGACAGGAATGACCTCACTACAATTGTGTCATTTTATAGGTGTCTATATACGGTGTGTGGCACTCCTAGCAGAGCCGGCAGTCGACGTGCATATGCGTGCTCCGAGCAGTGTATTCATAACCTCATGCTGACCCACTGCATAGCCACGAGGTGGCCAGTTACTCGAGTTTGTGTGTCATGGGAAACTGTAAAGTGATACGTTTGTTGCAAGAGCATAGTAGAATTAATTAGGTTATTAAACTATTGAAATGCCAATGAAATTCATGCTTGAATAAAGAGTTTTATGTATGACATATATGTAACAACTGAGTCATGTAAAGATTTCAGGAGAGATTTCCCTGGGTTTCAGTTCCAGCTAGAGAAACAGTTAGATGTCTCGTAACAACAGTAATTACGACAATTAAGCAACAGGAACTTAAGTGTGTGAGTAGCAATTTCATTACAAGATGCTAGGAATGTTTGAATGCTGAAGTATACCACTTTCAACACCACCTGTAAAAAAAAGGTTAGTACCCATGATAAAGGCTAATGGACGAATAAATAAGCAATAAATGCAATAATATCGGTAACGGAATTTTTTTTACAAGTTGTTTTACATCGCTCTGACACAGATAGGTCTTATTGCGACGATAGGACATGAAAGGGCTAGAATGGGAAGGAAGTGGCCATGGCCTTAATAAGGTATGGCCCCAGCATTTGCCTGGTGTGAAAATAGGAAACCATGGAAAACCATCTTCAGGGCTACGGACAATGGGGTTCAAACCCACTATCACCCGAATACTGAATACCGGCCACATTTAGGCAACAGAATAAACAGGAGATTACGAATATACCACATGGAATATGCATGTAGTCTCCCAGCCCCGCTGGGAGTGGGACGCACTGTATTTTCAACAGGTGGTATTTGGTTATGTATATAGACTAATTTAAATGTGTTGCGTATAACTGTAATTATTGACATTTAAAAATATTTGTGTTTTTCTTCAATTTCACTCGAATGGCCACCACACACTGCCACGGAGGTGGGTCTTCTACCCGATGTGAGGATTCAAAACCAGACAACCAGACTGGCAGTGTGAATAGATGACTGCATCAGCACACCACCGATGAACGAATTTTTACACTAATGGAGATCATTTTTCATTAAATCTCATAACTATAAATTATTAGAGTATGTTTATTTCGTTTCTTTAGAACTGGGAGGTACGAAATGAGCTGCTTGACTAAGTGGTATGTTTCAAGCTGCCAGAGGATATATTGCGTGGAATGACATTAATAGATTCATATGCTTGAGTGGAGCTTTGTAAAGGTACTAAAGATCATAATATGAAGATAAATTTGGAATTCAAGTGGAAAAATTGGGGGACATAGTCTATTCATTTAAAAGAAGAATAATTAGGGATTGGAAATATTTATCAAGGGATATGTTGGATTATTTCCAAGTTCTTTCAAATCATTTAGGAAAAGAAAATCAACAACTGATCGAGAATCTGCCACATGGGCGACTGCAATAAATGTATATCAATTATGATTGATGCATAAGAAGCAGGGGTGTTCTCCGTACAGAACAGCTGACTACGTACAAAGGCAAGGTGCACATCTCCTACTCATTCAGAGGCTTCATTCTGTGAGCATCCTTTATACTGTTTGTTAATGATATAATTTTTACTTAAAATTTTCATCACAACAAAATGTAAATGGAAATTCTAAGTTCCCATGAAGGGAATTAGATTCTTTTCTACCAATAGAGCATGCACAAATTGATTTCTTATTTTTGATGTTACATTTTCTACTGTTGTAGTTGTAATAGAACAGTCTATTGGTAAGCTCAGCATCCAACAACCACACTGCTCTGTATGAGATACTCTCCCTCACGTTCATCCTTCTGTAAGCTTTTTTCCTGATTAACTTTTTATGAACATAACGGAATCTTATTCTTTGGCCATAGTTACAGTACAAGGCCCTGCCTAAGGAAAGATCTAAGTTGAGCTGTACAACAGGTAAAGCCAAGAAAAATTTGACTGCACACCAAACTGAAAACAAATTAAAAAGAAAATCTCAACTGACCAGTGATCCAGACAAACCGCTGACCAAGATGCTGAGTATTTTGGAAGGGGGATTTCTAACGCAAATATTCCAACTTTCTTTCATCATAACATGAACAGATCAAGTGAGAGATGAGAATCAATGATGTTATTTATAAATAATTTCTGAACCTAAGTGAGTGAATTCATGTTTTAAAGCTATTGATATATACACTATGCCTTTGCCGGCAAGATGTAGTGTTTACAGTGCACTATGTCTTCTGGTATGGGCTATATCAAATTTGTTACTTTCATTGACCTGTCTTAGTCTCATCCCTGGCTTTGACAATATGAAAGTGACTGAGGTATGAGTGATGCTAGTAATACCATTCCTTATGCAGCCAGTCCCTGTTATGAATGGTGTAAAAATATCGCTCATAGGGTCGGTTGGTGCATGCATTTCAATGGGCTTGGCAGACTGATATGTAATAGCAACGGCTGGCTCGGTGAGGAAAGCAACGGGAAACTACCTCACCCCTCATTTCCCTAGTACGCCTCTTCAGTGACGCCTAGGCTATTGATGACAGCTGTTGGCGAAGCTGCAGAGGATCAAACCAGCCTTCGGACTGAATACCCAACATACACACACATATATACACTAACAGACAGTTTTGGTCAACAAATACACAAAATGTCAGATAATTTTTGTCCTCAGATATACATCCTTTTCCTTAAATCCACTAAGACAGTTTTTCAACCACAGATTTTTCTACTTTTGTTCATTGGCTTGTTGTGTAATGATGCTTGTTGTTTTAAGGGGCCTAACATCGAAGGTCATCAGCCCCTTGTTCATTGGCAGAGATGTTAAATGATATATCAGTAACCTTCTCAGGATGACTTTCATCAACATTATTTACCACATTAAGGAAGTCCACTTACTGAGTTAAATGGTTCTTCCACCTCTGATGAGTATACTGGCTCACATTTCAAGAATGGAGGTTGTTCCATACTTCCCTGAAATACCAAGAAATACATGAAAACAGCAGAGTACAAATGAGTGCATAACACAATGAAATAAAAGCTACTGAATGCATCAATGAATTAAATATTGATATTTGAAATAATATTCACTAAATATTTTACAAACTTACAAATGGACAGTAGGGTATACCTTCTATGTGCAGTCCACAAAGGTGTATTAACCAATTCAACTAGGATGATGTATACAGGAGAGAGCTAATTAAGCTCCTTCACTGTTAAAGTAGCTGCCTTGAGAGATGTTAACAGAACTACCAGATTACTTGATTTGTCGCTAACAAAATGCCTGGAAAAGAGAATGTGGTTAATAATTTAGTTCCTACATAAAACTACTTAACAAATTAATCACTACACACTAGACTACCAAGCCAGTAGGGACGACTGGGAGTTAGAAGTAGGCAGGCACAAAAATGTATAAACAAAAATTACAAGGGCAAATCAGAAAGTAAGTTACACTTCCAAGTTATGGCCATTTATGAAACCACCTACACAGAGGACACGGCTATGCAAGCTCACTTTTCCACGAAGTCCCCAAGAGACTGTAAACATTAACTTTTCACTTCTGGGTGCGTAGAAATCACCTTCAGCGCCGTGTAACAACCTGGAGAAAGCTGCTTTCACCTCCTCATCATTCTGGAATTGCCATCCACCGAGATCCCTTTTCAGCTTACCGAACACATGATAATCGCATGGCACATCACATCACATCAGCGCTCAATTTTCCCCGCCAATTTTCTTTAAGTGCCTTACACAACAGGCTTAATGTTTGAAAATACGAAGCTGAGTTGATTGTCGTGCCTTTTGGCATCAATTCCACGTGCACCACACACACTCCGTGTCAAAGAACACTGTTGCCACTACTTTTCCTGCTGAAGGTTGGATCTTGGCCTTCTTTCATGGAGGTGATGTGGTGTGCACTCATTCCATCGATGTTCTCTTTGTTTCGGGGATGAAGTGGTGGACCCATGTTTCATCTCCTGTGATAATTCACTGTAGAAACTCATTGCCCTCCACAGAATACCATTGCAAAAATGCCAGTGATGATTAGAAACATCCCTTGTGAACATCGGTGAGCAGACGTGGGACCCATCTTCGACACAGTTCACGAAATCCAAGGTGCTGGTGGACAATGTAAAACACACTGCCATATGAAATGTTCAGCATGCTGGCAATTAGCTGCAGTGTTATGCGCCGATTCTTTCTAATGATCACATCCACACGGTCAACATTTGCAACGGTGCTGGACGTCGCGGGCCTGCATTCGCAATATTCGTCCATGAGATCTGTGTGTCTGGTGTCAAATTGCTTACACCACTTAACAATACATCATCATCATCATCATCATCTGCAGTTGCAGTCGCTTAAGTCCGGCCAGTATCCAGTAATCAGGAGATAGTGGGTTCGAGCCCCACTGTCGGCAGCCCTGAAGATGGTTTTCCGTGGTTTCCCATTTTCACACCAGGCAAATGCTGGGGCTGTACCTTAATTAAGGCCACGGCCGCTTCCTTCCACTTCCTAAACATTTCCTATCCCATCGTCGCCATAAGACATATCTGTGTCGGTGCGACGTAAAGCAAAAAAAAAAAAAAAAAATCATCATCGTTGACCAACTCCAGTTTCCCAGGTATGGTATACAAGCCCCTTCCATTTTGTTATGTCCATGAACCATTCTTCATTCACAATCCGCTACCAATCCTGACCTCTCTCCTCTACATCCTTCTTCACTAAGTCTGTCCATTCTCTCTAGGTCTTTCCACTGGTCTCTTTCCTGTGATTTCTCTTTCATACTCCTTTCTTGCAGACCTGTTGAAACTCATTCTTTTCACATGACCAAACCACTTCAGTCTTGCCTTTTGGATCTTCTGGAGTAAGGAGTCTTCTAGTCCTACATCTTCTCTGACTTTTTCATTCCTGATTTTATCCCTCCTGGTCTTCTGGATCATTGTGCGTAGGAACTTCATTTCTGCTGCTTGGAGTTTCGAGTTGTCCTTTCTTGTTAATGTAGCAGTTTCCAGGCTGTATGTGAAGATAGGGGTGTAGCATGATTTATACAGCGTCATCTTGGTTTTGAGTGGTACTTGTTTATCCCATAGTAGCCGTCTTACTTGGACGTAAAAATGTACTGCTTTGCTGATTCGACTGTTTACTTCATATTTAGCTAAGTATCCTTGGACATTATACTACCAAGTACTAAAATTCTGTGACACTGTCCAGCTTAGTGCCATTTAGCATGATTTCTGGCTGATTGTCACTCTTCTGTACCTTCAACACCACGTTTTAGGCTTGTTGATGTTTAATTCATATCTCTAAAACTCCTGACTCCACCCCTGCAGTCTCTCTTCTACATCTTTCTCTGAGTTACCCCAAATTACTACATCATCTGCAAATGCTTTTAAGTCTTGTTGCCCCTTATCTTTTAGCGCCTTTAATATGGTATCCATTACAATGATAAATACTGGGCGAGAAATTCACGCTCACCATACACAGCAGTGATTTCACGATGTATGTCTGTGCAATTGAGCCATTTAGCCCATAGAAATCTGATCACTGCATGCACCTCCAATTTGGAACGAACATCCAGCTGATGCGCTGTTGAGTCTAGCCTGCTCTGCACACACGACACGACGGGATACCACACCAACATTCTTATCGGACGTGTCAGCAGTTACTTTATCTTGCACTGTATTGGCCACGGTCACGACACATAACGTGCTCTCGCGGTGAGCTAGTGTAACTTACTTTTTGATTCGTCCTTGTACCTGGGTCTGAGGGCATCAAAATTGAAAGGAAAAAAAAAAGCTACAAAATGGCACTTTTTAATGCTCTCTGAGCAAATTTCAAATTTTGATAGAACGTAAAGGTAGAGTCTTCCAACATTAGTGCAGTAATATTAGTGTTTTGCAATAAAGCTTTCAGCAATGGAACAATAATAACACATGTATTGCAATTACATAGAAGCACGGTGTGTTTATACAATTAAAATGTCATTCCGTATTTGACTACACACTTAACAAAATAACAAGATACTAGATAGAATTGCGCAGACACATTTACTGAGTGACACTGCCAGACTGACAAATGCGTACAGCAAGCGGGTGAATCATACCAAACACAGAGTATCCATCACTTTAGGAAAAATATACCCCTACTGCCCTTCCTCGCAGCACATACTACACGCTGCTGCACAAGTCTCCAATACTTGCTGTGGCACTGTACGTATCGGTCAGCCACAACGAATGACATTTTGTGTGTATTACCACTATTTTTCATAATAATTGAATAAATTAAAGGAAGGAATTAGCTGAAAAACAATGGAGACTGTACAAATTGGTTCTTTTAATAATTCCTAGTTTCAAGTGATTTTTTTACATAACTGTTAGCTTCTTCAGCGTGCCAAAACAAAAAAAATCAGGTGGCTAAAACGGAATGCAATTTTTTTCTCCTCTTGCCCCACCCCCTAATCACTGCTACTGTGCCAAACTACTGTACAAAATCTATATTAAAATATCTCCAAATTATAACCTATTGAGCTAGCATATCAAATTGGAAGGTTTCCAACAAATGTCCAGTAATATGAAACCTAAGTAGAAATGAATAAAGGAAGTGTGCTATATATAAAACACTTCATCTCAGCTGATAAACGGCAACAAAATTTACCACAATAAGCAAGACAATAGCACGATTACTGTCAAAAAATGAAAATGTCACTCCATGTTTCCTACCCAGATCCTGCCTTAACAAACTACTGGTTAGGGCTGCTGCAGCATATGGTACCAATATAAATGGTCCGTTATTGGATATGGTACTCACTAACAAATTACAGGGGTGGTGCAGGGTATCATTGCAGTGTTGCACAACTGCCAATAATTTTACACTTCATTTATCATCTTTTCTTCTAAGTTTTTAGTTTAATAAACCTAATATATGTTCTAAAATATGCCAAAATCAACCATCTCAGGTTGTTCGATGAACTAATGCTTTGCAACGGACCAATAAATGCTGATGGTTTTGAATCAAACTCAGGGTGTTTGCTTTCCAATGGCAACTCCGTAGCAGACAGTGGAGCACAGTACAGTTTCAGTAGGAGTAAGCCTAAGACTGTACATTACATCAGGTAGCATGCTCGCCAGTATTGGTCCTTGGGTGTTGCATGAGACCAGCAACACCTTGTTGAGAAATAATTCCAAATGTATCTGTTAGATTGCATCAGTCTGTGCAGGTTACTTAATTCCTGCTTCACCTCCTTTCATAACAGTAATTTCTTTTCCAATTTATTTTTTACTTTACGTCGCACAGACACAGATAGGTCTTATGACAACAATGTGATAGAAAAGGGCTAAGCATGAACCATCTTCAGAACTGCTGACAGTGGGGTTTAAACCCACTATCTGCTGAATGCAAGCTTACAACCACACAACCAACTTGCTCAGTAATTTATTTTCCATGCCACTGAGTTACCCATACCAGACCACCAACAACATTCACAACATTTTGCATCAATGAAAAACAGGAGGGAAAATTTTCAAATCAAGTGAGGTAAGAATAACTGTAGTTATACTCTATAATTAACCTATTTCCTGTGTTATATTTCAGTTTTAGTAGGAATGTAGTTCATTACTTAAAAATAAAAAGTTTCTTATTATTTCTGCAAACTTCTCATATAAAAATATGAGACGGAACATTTTGGTACAACATGCAGCTTCAAATACTACCAGTCACCACTGATAAATTATTGTAACACCACATTTTGTGCCTATTGTTGAAAATAAGAATATTTTAGTGACAAGACGCTCGCGTTTTTAGATTTGCAAGAAACTGTTTCAGTTTACGGTGTGTAAAGATTTGTTTAGCGTAGGAGGCTCATTATTAACCCTACAGTGCTCGCACACGGACTCACAGTCCACACACTGCTATTTTTCTCTTCCCTTCCCTTGTCCTTGACCTTAGGAGACATGTGATGTCAATACCTTCCTGTCAATAGTTCCTGTGCGTCATTCTCTCATTTCGCTTCATTCGTGGCGGTAGTGTTGAAACAAATAGCTGATGTGGCCAACCTGACAGTCCCGTGCGACTACTGCCGTATACTATTACTGTTTGTTGCTGCTTATGTAAGTAATGTAAGTGGGCTATTTTTGTAGGTAGTACAACTTCTATGGGAGATTTTTATGTCACTATTTGTGGTTCTTGGTCATATGAATAGTGCTTTGTTGCAAGTTAAAGCAAATAATCCTGACAACCCCATGACATGCAGGGGGTTCCTCCCCCACTTGAAAGTGAGCTGCCTTAAATAATGTGCCCAGTAACATTCCGTCAAGATCTGTGAAATTTTCAAAACGGAACCTAGAGGATGCCCTCTGGAGAATTCCAGCCACTACAGGGGTCAGTGTGTTTACTGTGATGGGAAAGAGAACAGACCTACCAGGTGTAGTTGCAAGAAGTGCAATACCATATATACGTACTTGTGTCCTCAACATGCAACTATTGTGTGCTCCGAATGCTTGGAAAATGTGGAAAGTGACTAAAATGTGCAGAGAGTTGTTAATTCTTTATTATGTATAATACATTACAAGTTTACCTGTGATTGATAAACTGTTTTGTGGCTATCCCTGTGTGGTTAACATTGTTCTATAACATTTCAACATTTGTGATTGTTGGATATACTTTTATAATGATTAAACATATTTTAAATTAGTTTTTGTACCTCAAAAATACATTTTCTGTGTTAATTTTATGTAACAACTTCCAAATCTACTTATATGTATGGGCAGACCCACAGTACACCGTGAGTAATTGTTGCACAAAAGGCAGGGTTAAAAAGAAAATTGTTTGTTTTCCTATACGTAGCGAACTTCACAAATTCATCATACTTCTCCAACATAGGTCAGACATGCCTTCCTTTCCTTCCTATGTAAATGAACTACACACATTTCAAATGTATACCTTTTAATGAAATTAACATTATTTTAAGGGTGTTTCCTTGAAAAGTTATTTTCTTCTGATGTGTCCCATGGACACTTCTAAGATAAGAATACAAATTCACAGGAGTGAAATGTTCTCAAATCTTGCAGAAGCAATGTAAAAGTCTGAGGCTAGTAACTTTTGTATATCTTGGTATTTTCCGAATTGCTATGAAGCCTTAGATGGCAGAGAACCAGCCAAACTCCTTCATACAGTAAGTTTCTGTGCTCTATCTACAAGAAGGCACTTTCAGTTGTCCCCTTGTGGCTTGTCGATGTACAATCCAATTTCATTTCTTCTGATGTAGGAACATGCAGCAAACACAATTACGTTGAAATTTTTGGAAAGAGTAATCAAGGGAAGCACATCAAGGCTCACAAAGAGAATCTCTTGCCCAAGGGAAACCCAACAAATTTGGGGTACACTTTTCCTAACATACTCATTTTCCAAACAGTAAATTTGCTGCACAATAATATTTACACATTTTTTTCTTTCTTTCCTTCATTCTTGTTTTCTTCATTGATTTAAAAAATATTAACTATTTCTTACCATAGATTTATATACACAAGCAAAAAAAGTATTATTTTCCTTTTATAAAAGTACATATTAGTAAATACATTTATATAAAAATCTTAACCACTGAGCAAGTTGGCCATGCAGTTGGGGGGGGGGGGGGGGCGGCGCAGCTGTGAGCTTGCATTCGGAAGAGAGTAGGTTCGAACCCCACTGCCAGCAGCCTTGAAGATGGTTTTCTGTCATTTCCCATTTTCAAGCCAGGCAAATGCTGGAGCTGTACCTTAATCAAGGCTATGGCTGCTTCCTTGTCATTTCCAGCCCTTTTATATCCCACTGTTGCCATAAGACCTATCTGTGTCGGTGCGATGTAAAGCAAAAAAGTTTAAAAATCTTAACCCTTAAATATGTAGCATAGAATACGTCCGAAGCAGAATTACTTGCTTGTTATACATCTCCTTAGACAGCTGAGTATTGTTATTTCTGTATTATAAGTTTGTAAAAGTGTGCACTTACTTCTACATTGTAGACAAACACACTAAGTGCCACTAGCATTGCATTAACGAACATTTTTTGTTTCAAAGCTCTGCATGTTAATTAGCTGGAGTGACATGTAAACTTTAAATAAATACATACATACATACATACATACATACATACATTATCATTATAGACTGTTATGCCTTTCAGTGTTCAGTCTGCAAGCCATGGTGAATTTACTAAACAATTAAAAATAGGAGAGGATTTCCACCAATCAATACTTATTTATTGTATATATTAAATTACAGGACCAGTTTCGACCTCATATTGAAGGTCATCTTCAGCTGAACCATACATACATATTTATATAATGAAGCTTTGATTAAGATTGTGGTGTTGAAGGAATGCCATATGATGATGATGTACATTTAGTTACATACAAATGGGGCACGTCTTAGCGTGAACTGGCGTATATGTCATTCTATACAATATTGCAACTGTATGTCTAAAATGTTGAAAGTCTTAAAACTAGTGTATAAAACACGTCTTTTCCTAAACTAACTTATATATATGTACAAGATAAAAACAATATATAAAAACACTTCATGCATATGAACATTCGTTCTTGCTTGGTGGTCAATACATCGACTAACTTCCGTATTTAAGTCTTATTCACAGTTGTGCACTTCAGCTGCTATTCTTAGAGTTTGTAAAATTGCATGGATAAAAGTTTTGTCTTCCTGTGCGTATGTGAGATAAAACACTTTCAATTTAAAATAGGTGCCAAATGTATGGATGAAATTCAAGTAAAATATGTTCAGCTCTGCTGTGTGTGTTGCCCTTTTATTAGAACCAATTCATGTTGTCTTTTTGGCGTCCGTAAATTTGGATGACATTGGTTTCAAAGTAGTGGCTCCTTTCCCATTTGTAGCTGTGCAATGATGTTATGTTTATCTGTGGAAGATAAGATTGAGTTATAAGTGATGTTGTGTGGAGGAATGTCTAAGGGTTATGTGTGTGAATTGGAATATGTACTTACTGTTGTTGGTGTAGCTGAGTTGTGTTTGACGTGCGAGCTTGTAATGTACTACTTCGTGTTCTTCTTGGGCTTATACTAGCTGCTGTGAGGGGAAGCGAAGGAGGGGTAGGGAGAGTTGTTGTTGTGGGGGTAGGGATGGAGCTGGGTGTGTTGTTTGGTGTTTTTCTGTTGCTTGTTGCGTTCTGTTTATCGATTAACTTAAGGTAAGGGTTTTTTAGGGCGGGGATAACTGTATTGAAGATGATGTTAGTTTTTTCTGTGATTTCATTTATGTTGTAATTTGGATTGGTATACTGATCTAAAGTGATGTAAAATTCTTCTGTTATGTTGAGCAGGGGGCCTTTGGGGTTTATGTTTAGGATTTGCATATCGTTATCGATGTTTGTGAAACTGTGTTTATAGTCTGCGACATGTTGTCCTATTGAGGAAAAATGATTGTGTTTCACTGCGTTTATGTGTTCGTTATATCGGGTTAGGAAGTTTCTACCGGTACGTCCGATATAGCTGGTCTCGCAGTTATTACATTTGATGCGGTATACCCCTGAGTGGTTGTATTTGTTGTTGCTGTTGATTGTCCTGACATTGTGTATGATGTTGGTACTATTGTGTGTAGTTCTGAATGCTATTCTTAGGTTATGTTTTTTAAAAATATTAGTTATGGGGTATATGTGTACATTATTGAAAGTGAATAGTGCATAGTCTTTCTTGGGTTCGTTTGCTTTTGTTAGTTTGGTTTTGGGTTGGGATTTTATTTTATGAATGATTTTGTTAACCATGTCTTTCTTGAATCCATTGTTTTTAGCTATGTCATGAATTAATTGTAATTCTTTGTTTAGATCTTCTTTTGTTAACGGTATATTGAATGCTCTGTGTATCATGCTATAGTAGGCTGCTCTTTTGTGTATGTTGGGGTGAACGGAATCTATTTTAATTGTATTTGAGGTATGCGTGGGTTTTCTGTATATTCTGTAAGAAAGGTGGTCATCATGTCTAGTTGTCGTTATGTCCAGGTAGTTCAGTTTGTGATTGTTTTCGGATTCCATGGTAAATTTTATATGGGAATCTATTGTATTGAGTTTATCTAATATATCAGTTTCATTTGTGGACCTATTGTCGAGGATAATAAAGATATCATCAACAAATCTACACCAAAAAAATATATGGTCTATTTTGTTGATGAATGTGTGCTCTAAAATAGTCTATGTAAATTTCGGCAATTATACCAGAAGCGGGAGATCCCATTGGTAAACCCTGTTGCTGATAGATAGTATCATGGAATTTAAAGTAGTTGTTACTAATGGCAAAATTAAGTAATTTAATGAACTCTTCTACTTCCAAAGTGCTTAGATTGCTATGACTTTTTAGGTTAGATTCAATGATTTCTATTGTTCGTTTTGTGGGAATGTTTGGGTACATGTTTATTATGTCAAATGATGCGAGTTTGTGATATGGTTCAATCTTTAATCCTTTTGTCCTATTACAAAATTCTATTGAGTTCCGTACTGTTTTATTAGCTAAGAATACGTAGTGCTTTTTGAGAAATCGTTGAATAAATTGCGAAAGTTTATAGGTTGGGCTTGCTCTGTAGTTAATAATAGGTCTCATTGGAATATGGTCTTTGTGTATTTTGGGATAAGCTTTAGCAGTAGGTATTTGAGGATTCATTGCTATAAGTTTAGAGGATTCTACTTCTGTTAAAAGAAAGTGTGTATTTTTTAATAAGGTTTTGAGGTTCCTTTGTATGTTATTGGTCGGGTCTTTACGTTTGATGAGGAAAGTATTATCTTGAAAACATTCTTTGGTTTTCAATATGTATTGGTCTTTGTCGATAATAACTGTGGTATTGCCCTTATCGGCTTTCGTTATTAGTAGATTATTCTGTTTTATCTTGTCTTTGAGTTTGTTTATGTGTACTTTATTGGTTGATTTATTATTTTGGGAGTTACTGTGAATTTTGTCAATATATTGTGGGAGCCTTTTTTTAATATCATATCTGACTTCGTCTCGTAGCTCATGTGGGATTTTCTGTATGGCGTTTTCTATTTCGGTGATAGTAGTTGTAATGTTCTGGAAAGTTGATGTGTTACCCCAATTGTGCTTGGGTCCCTTGCTCAAGATAACAGTTTCCATTTCGTTAAAAGACGTATTTGTGAGATTTTTTACGGGTGGGTGGAATTTGTGTTCAGTGATTTCATTGGGAAAGGTAGGAGAGTTCGTGTTCGGAGTTTCGGTTTTTGGGTTTGGTTTGGATGGTTGTTTAAGTGCTTCTAACTTCTTATTTAGTGTATTCTGTTTTTTGGTGGCTAAGTTCCTGATTTTTTCTGTCGTGATCTGCTGAAAATTATCCCAATAGCTATGTGGTAACTCGTTAGATGCCTTCAAATGTATTCGGTATAGTTCGTTGTTAAGATGTTGTTTTTTACGGTATAAAAACTTTATTTCTTCTTTCAGCCAGATTTTGTTTGTTCTTTTTTGCGTATTATGAGTTTGTTTGGTGTGCCTGTGTTTATTGTTATATTTTCTCAGGAATTTAGGTGTTAGGTCATTTTTTAGACATTCCTTCAGAAAAACAATGCTCTTAATCGCATTCGTTAGTTTGATCTTTAAGTTTCGAAATCTATATGCGCTCCATTTTGCCTGGTTGGCTACGATATCGTAATCTATAATTTTCATTTCCGTATTGACAATTGCACAATTAAAAATAGGAGAGGATTTCCACCAATCAATACTTATTTATTGTATATATTAAATTACAGGACCGGTTTCGACCTCATATTCAAGGTCATCTTCAGCTGAACCATACATACATATTTATATAATGAAGCTTTGATTAAGATTGTGGTGTTGAAGGAATGCCATATGATGATGATGTACATTTAGTTACATACAAATGGGGCACGTCTTAGCGTGAACTGGCGTATATGTCATTCTATACAATATTGCAACTGTATGTCTAAAATGTTGAAAGTCTTAAAACTAGTGTATAAAACACGTCTTTTCCTAAACTAACTTATATATATGTACAAGATAAAAACAATATATAAAAACACTTCATGCATATGAACATTCGTTCTTGCTTGGTGGTCAATACATCGCCCAAGAACAACACGAAGTAGTACATTACAAGCTCGCACGTCAAACACAACTCAGCTACACCAACAACAGTAAGTACATATTCCAATTCACACACATAACCCTTAGACATTCCTCCACACAACATCACTTATAACTCAATCTTATCTTCCACAGATAAACATAACATCATTGCACAGCTACAAATGGGAAAGGAGCCACTACGGTACTTTGAAACCAATGTCATCCAAATTTACGGACGCCAAAAAGACAACATGAATTGGTTCTAATAAAAGGGCAACACACACAGCAGAGCTGAACATATTTTACTTGAATTTCATCCATACATTTGGCACCTATTTTAAATTGAAAGTGTTTTATCTCACATACGCACAGGAAGACAAAACTTTTATCCATGCAATTTTACAAACTCTAAGAATAGCAGCTGAAGTGCACAACTGTGAATAAGACTTAAATACGGAAGTTAGTCGATGTATTGACCACCAAGCAAGAACGAATGTTCATATGCATGAAGTGTTTTTATATATTGTTTTTATCTTGTACATATATATAAGTTAGTTTAGGAAAAGACGTGTTTTATACACTAGTTTTAAGACTTTCAACATTTTAGACATACAGTTGCAATATTGTAAAGAATGACATATACGCCAGTTCACGCTAAGACGTGCCCCATTTGTATGTAACTAAATGTACATCATCATCATATGGCATTCCTTCAACACCACAATCTTAATCAAAGCTTCATTATATAAATATGTATGTATGGTTCAGCTGAAGATGACCTTGAATATGAGGTCGAAACCGGTCCTGTAATTTAATATATACAATAAATAAGTATTGATTGGTGGAAATCCTCTCCTATTTTTAATTGTGCAATTGTCAATACGGAAATGAAAATTATAGATTACGAATTTACTAAACGTCGCCACAATCCTCGATTTGTAACTAGTGTTGTGGCCTCATTTAGTTCTATACCTCTTATCTTTATATCGTTAGAAACCGAGTCTAACCATCGTCGTCTTGGTCTCCCTCTACTTCTCTTACTCTCCATAGCAGAGTCCATTATTCTCCTAGGTAACCTATCCTCCTCCATTCGCCTCACATAACCCCACCACCGAAGCCGGTTTATGCGTACAGCTTCATCCACCGAGTTCATTCCTAAATGAGCCTTTATCTCCTCATTCTGAGTACCCTCCTGCCATTGTTCCCAGCTGTTTGTACCAGCAATCATTCTTGCTACTTTCATGTCTGTTACTTCTAACTTATGAATAAGATATCCTGAGTCCACCCAGCTTTTGCTCCCGTAAAGCAAAAGAAATATGTAGGTCAATACATATAGTCAATACACAATGGACTCTATTCTATTGTGTTTTATCCTATTCGACTAGATGGAATTTAATTCCATTGATTTTTAAAATGTTAAATTGTATAGGCAATAGTTTTGGATTGCTTAATGGGGGCCCCCCTTTTTTATTAGGTCTTTTTATGTACAGGAATTTTAATTTGACTAGCTGATGAAGGGAATGTATATAGATTCCTGAATCATGTACTAGACTTATGTAAATAAATATAAATAATTAATATTTAGTATATGTTGTGATCAAGTCAATACGGTATGTCATAGAAAGAAAGAGATCCACCTTATCAATCTCTCTTTCTTTCTATGACATACTATAGATATCAATACGGAACATCATGAAATTTATTAATCAAGACAAGTCAATACGGATCAAATACCGGCCACTATGGTCAAGATTATTAATACCCGTAAAGCAAAGTTGGTCTGAAAACAGACCGATGTAAAGATAGTTTCGTCTGGGAGCTGACTTCCTTCTTACAGATTTCTGTTGACCGCAACTGCGAGCTCACTGCATTAGCTTTACTACACCTTGATTCAATCTCACTTACTATCTTACCATCCCGGGAGAAGATAAAATCACAATTAAAATTCTGTTTATCACACAGCATTCATGAGCATGGTCATTCAAATATCATCATATTTCAGCTGTGAGTTAAAAAATCATATTAATAATATTTTCATAATTTTTATGTACAGTAGAGTCTGACTAATCTGAATTGGAACCAAACCCTGTTCAGATTAGCAAAAATTTGGAATAGGTGGATTTTCGTCAAGTACGATAACATATTGATTTAAAGCGTTTATGCGTTAAGTATTAAAAAATGATTGAAAGTAGAAAATTAGTACAGTGTGCTGTAATTTATTTTGCAACTACATTCTGAGGCTCAAAAACCAATTAATGTACTATAATGTTTTTATAAGCACTGTTGGCGTCTACCTAGTGAGCAGCCTGGGGCACTGACCTTCAACTAGCAAGCATGTAAGCACTCCATTCCTCCTACTCCTACTCTTTCTCTCAGTTCACTGGGTGAGTTGGCCATGCAGTTAGTGGCAGGCGGCTGTGAGCTTGCATCCGGGAGATAGTGGGTTCGAATCCCACTGTCAGCAAACCTGAAGATGGTTTTCCGTGGTTTTCCATTTTCATACCAGACAAATGCTGGGGCTGTACCTTAATTAAGGACATGGCCGCTTCCTTCCAACTCCTAGGCCTTTCCTATCCCATAGTTGCCATAAGACCCATCTGTGTCGCTGCGACGTAAAAGCCACTAGCTTACTCTCAGTTCAGTGTGTCTAGCACAATCTCCTGGACTGTGTATGCCTACTGCAATAGTGTATGCTTTGTTTCATGAGTGCTGAGTTTGTTCTACATTCTGCTTCTAGTCTCTGCTGTCTCTCATCATGGCAAGCAAACGTAAACACAACTTGTGTTCGTTAAAAGAAAAACTTTAAGTGTTGAAAAGACTGAACAGTGGTGAATGTGCCACTCAATTATCAATTGAATTTAATGTTGGCAAGGCAACCATTAGCAATTGGAAAAAGAACTGCGTTAAGATTGAGCAGTTTTGTTCTGTTATGAGTGAAAATTTTCCTGAAAAATGGCACACAATGATATTGTCCTCGTATGAAAAACTAGACGAAGCACATTTTTGTGGCTTACTCAAGACAGGCAGAAAGGAATCCCTATCACTGGCCCTCTTAATACAAGAAAAGGCGCTTCAACTGAATAAGCTCATGGATGGCGATCCACCACTTTTGGCTAGTTGCGGTCTTTTAGACAGATGGAAGAAAAGACATGGAATTAGACGGCTTATGATAACTGGCAAGAAACTGAATACCTTGAGCAATTTAAAGTGTACAATGCAGATTAGACGGGGCTAAATTTTAAAGTGTTGCCTACCGAAAGCCCTGCATCACAAGAGGAAAAAACTGCTGTGGGTTTTAAAATGGATAAACAATGCGTAACTGTTTAAGCTTGCAGCAATGCCTCTGCGACACATAAGCTTCCACTAATGGTAATCGGCAAAACCATGGTGTTTCAAAAACATGAACATGAACTCACTCCCTGTTTATTAGAAAAATCAGAAAAAGGCTTGCAAGATTGATTCAGAAAACAATTTGTGCCGAAAGTGAAAGCATTTAACAAAGAAAATAAACTGCCTCCTCGTGCATTGTTACTGTTAGACAATGTAAATAAATAAATAAATAAATAAATAAATAAATAAATAAATAAATAAATAAATAAATAAATAAATAAATAAATAAATAAATAAATAAATAAATAAATAAATAAATAAATAAATAAATAAATAAATAAATAAATAAATAAATAAATAAATAAATAAATAAATAAATAAATAAATAAATAAATAAATAAATAAATAAATAAATAAATAAATAAATAAATAAATAAATAAATAAATAAATAAATAAATAAATAAATAAATAAATAAATAAATAAATAAATAAATAAATAAATAAATAAATAAATAAATAAATAAATAAATAAATAAATAAATAAATAAATAAATAAATAAATAAATAAATAAATAAATAAATAAATAAATAAATAAATAAATAAATAAATAAATAAATAAATAAATAAATAAATAAATAAATAAATAAATAAATAAATAAATAAATAAATAAATAAATAAATAAATAAATAAATAAATAAATAAATAAATAAATAAATAAATAAATAAATAAATAAATAAATAAATAAATAAATAAATAAATAAATAAATAAATAAATAAATAAATAAATAAATAAATAAATAAATAAATAAATAAATAAATAAAATCAATCAATCAATCAATTATTGATTAGGTGGAAGGGGTCCCAGGAATCAACCTGGGAAGAGTCCTTGTGACTCTGGGCAAATGGTAGTGAAATGCGTCGTTGCCAAACTCCTGCAACAATAATATATTGGGTTCAGCAAGAGAACCCAACTAGCCTCTTTCACTACAACTCCAGCACATAACCTACACGAGGTGCCCCCTGTTAAGCTGAGCAACCCAGTGGAAGGTTGGGTAACCAATCCCAGCGGGAAGCTGGGTCAGTGAACCGATCAGTGCTGGGGGCTTCAAGGCTTACAACCTTGATAGTTAAACACCACGTTACCTTCGGGTAACCCCTCTAAACTTTTTCGTAACTCTGGAAACATGGAGCAAACGACAAATTGGAAATCTACCCCAGGTGGTAACAAATCCACCCCCACTCACAGTGGGGCAAGCAGGCCATCGGATTCTGGGGAGCCTGCATCTTCATGTAAGAGGAAGAAACACATCAACTATCTGGCAACAATAAACATCAATTCCCTCCTACAAACAGGAAAACTGAAATATACATTGGACGTCCTAACAAAACACAACATCCTTATAACGGCTTTACAGGAGACAAGATTTACGGACGAAGAACCTTTTGAGTCACAAGGCTTCAGGATTTACAAGGGACAGCCAGGTCAGAGAGTGATGAAGAATATGCCTCACCTGGGTACAGGCTTCATAGTCAACAACAAAATGATCAACTCTATTATCTCCTTCTCATCACCAAATGGGACAACGTCCACTATAGCCTTCAGAAGTCTCAACAAAGCCTACACAATTGTTAACTTCCATGCACCTACCAATGAT
Source organism: Anabrus simplex (assembly GCF_040414725.1). Lineage (NCBI taxonomy): Eukaryota > Metazoa > Arthropoda > Insecta > Orthoptera > Tettigoniidae > Anabrus > Anabrus simplex. Next base: position 116,028,104 of record NC_090274.1, read on the forward strand.
ACTAATAAGAGTGATATTGAAAGTTTTGAATACTTTTGGGAAGAACTGGAAGAGACAATCGATAAAATTCCAGAACATCACGTGATCATCTTAATGGGTGACTTTAATACCCAGATTGGTAAGGAGCGCAGGTTTAAGAACATAGTCGGAGAATACCCGGCCCACAAGAGAACCAATTGTAATGGTGAGAGGCTGATCAATCTGTGTAAAAATCACAACCTTGTTCTTAAATCTACAGCATTCAGACACCTCCCCTGAAAAGCCAAGACCTGGAGATGTCCCAATCCCTTGCTTGGAGAGTACCAGTTAGATCACGTTGCCATCAGTAGAAGGAATAGCAAGGAAATAATGAACGTCAAGGTACTGAGAGGTGCCAATATTGATTCAGACCACTACCTATCTTTGGTCAAAGCAAATTTCATTCCACTCACAAAGTACAGGGGTAACAATTACACCAGGTCCAGAATCCCAAAATTTAATCCAGCCCAGCTGAAATAGAACAACAACTTTACTAAGGTACTAAGCAATAATCAGAATAAAACAGACTGGCCTAACCTTCAGAAGGCACTGATAGATGCAGCAACAGAAACCATCCTTGCAACCAGAAGGAGTAAACACCCATGGTGGACACCAACATGTGATAGGGCAATAGAGGAGAGAAGACAGGCATGGGTGAAATGGAACTGCAACAAAAACACGGAAAATCATACAGTCTTCCTAACAGTCAGAAAAAACACGGCCAAGACCATTAGAAATGCTAAGAGGCAATATAACAATGACATCATAGATCAGGCAGAGAAAGACTTTCAAAGGAACAACACCAGTAACTTGTACAAAACTCTAAAATCTCAGACAAACTCAGCCCCTACACTCCACCTTCGAGGACCAGACGGAGAACTGAAAATGAACAATGAAGATTGTACTACAGTCCTTGCAAAATATTCTGATGGCCTCCTCAATGCAGAAGAACCACAGGAAAAACTACAATTTCAACCTAAGAATGTGATTAACCCTGACTCCCTTCCTCCTACCAAAGAAGAAATCAAACAGATCATCTCTGAATTGAAATCTAACAGAGCAGCAGGCGAAGATGGCATCATTGCAGAATTATGGAAACATGCAGATGAAGAGTCAATTGACAGTATCCATAGAATCATAACTGACATCTGGACAACAGAAACACTACCAAGGGATTGGACTTCAGCTATCATCCACCTGCTGCACAAGAAAGGAGACAAGTTAGACCCTAACAACTACAGAGGGGTCTCTCTCCTATCAGTGACGTACAAAATCTTCTCCAAAGCATTGCTTAAAAGAGTGGAGGCACAATTAGATTCCTGCATAGGAGAGTACCAAGCTGGATTTAGGAAGTCAAGATCATGCACAGAGCAGATTCTGAACCTCAAAACTATCTTTACCTACAAAAACCTCAGCACGTCACCCTATGTAGCAATTTTTGTTGACTTCCAGAAGGCTTACGACTCGGTAGACAGACAGTCCCTCTTTGAGACGTTGACTGAAATGGGACTGGATAAGAAGACTCTGAATCTTGTGAAGGCTACTCTAATGAACACCATGTCCAAAGTCAAATTCAGAGGGGTATTATCAAAACGTTTCGAGATCAAAACAGGTGTTAGACAGGGAGATGGTTTGTCCCCTATCCTGTTTAACTGTCTGCTGGAGAAGGTCATTCGGGAATGGACGAACACACTAGCTGACAACTCTGGATTAAAAATCGGCTACAAAAAAGACAAGTTAACAGTTACTTGCTTAGCCTTCGCAGATGACCTCACACTCTTAGCTTCAAGTATGGAAGAAGCTACGTACCAGCTATCCTCCCTAGAATGCATAGCAGCTAAAGCAGGGCTAAAGATCGCTGTCAATAAAACAAAATTTCTGACCAACATCAGAGAAGCACCCAACTTCATTTCTTTGGGGGACAAAATAATACACAAGGCCAACTCATTCAAATATCTTGGAGAGTGGATAACCCCAAATGTTAATGAGGATCTTGCAATGAAGAGTAGATGCACTAAATTTGAAAGAGCTTATCATCTTTGTAAGAATATATACAAGTCTAAATCCCTCTCCTTGAATCTTAAACTTAGACACTACAACACCGTAGTAAGACCATCTGTACTGTACGCCTCAGAATGCCTAAACATGACCCGGAAAGGACAACTCAGAAAACTAGAACTGAAAGAGCGAAAGATCCTCAGAAGGATTATGGGTCCCATTAAAGAAGGAGATGGCTACAGAATCAGGCACAACAAGGAACTGTACAGTAAAATAGAGAGCATTACAACAGCTATGAGGAAGAGAAGACTAATCTTCTATGGTCACGTAGTCAGGATGGACAGCCAGAGACTCACTTCAAGAATCTTCAACACTGTATCTAGAGGGAAAGCAACAAATGCCGAACGGACGAATTTAGTGCGGAAAGACCTACAATACCGAAACATTGATCACGTTGACATTTACAAGCGAGATAAATTCAGAAAGTTAGTCAAGACATCTGACTCTCTCCAGTCACTAACAACTAAATGGAGTAGGAGTGAAATGGACTCAAGAAAGAAAAGACATCCATAGTGCTAGAATGAAGGAATATTGGGCTAAGAGGAAGAAAAGGGCTCACCAGAGTTAAGAACCACGTGGTCCATCGTAGGCCTAAACGAAGAAGAAGATTAGGTGGAAGATTCAAAACTTCATACTTGTGAATATTAAAATCAGTACGGACATGAAACTAATAGATTATGGGTGGACAGCTGTCAATGACAGTGGTCATGAGGAATACTATGCAGATAAAGACATTGTAGCAGTGGTGCAGGGGATGTCAGCTGAGATCAACAAAGATGATAGTGAGGACAAGGGGGACGCCCAAACTGATGTTTCACACATTGCCGTTGCCAGTGCCCTTGACCTCGCCCTGCGCTACGTCGAGCAGCATGTCGCTGCAACTCCTAGTGATGTAATGTTTATGCGACGTTGGTGAAATCTTGCAAGTCGTTTCAGTGTGTTGCATCAAAAGAAGTTCACTGACCACTTCTTAAGTGTTGATTTGCTTTTCCCATTTGTTTTGTCATTAACGTAAAAAAAAAAAAAAAAAATTCATTCAAACTTTATCATGCACATTGTTAGCAGGTCTAGGCCTTTGTTTGTAAGACAGCTGACAGATTCACTCTGTACTCCTGTAGTATTTATTTCATGTTTTACTATGATAATAGTCCGGCTTCATAGCTAAATGGTTAGCGTACTTGCCTTTCGTCAGAGGGGCCTGAGTTCGGTTCCCCGGAGGGTCGGGAATTTTAACCAGCAATGGTTAACTTCGCTGGCATGGGGGCTGGGTGTATGTGCCGTCTTCTTGATCATTTCATCCTCATCACTATGTGCAGGTCGCCTACAGGTGTCAAATCAAAAGACCTGCACCTGGTGAGCCGAACATGTCCTCGGACACTTCCAGCACTAAAAGCTTTATGCCATTTCATTTCATTTGTGTTAATGAATTTACATTTTTACTTGAAAATCTACTTTAATCTTAATCTTTATTTTTTCCTGTTTTAAAATTCAAAACAAATTTTGTAGATATTTTTTTGCTAGTGATGTTTGGATTAAGCAGATTTTTGGATTAGTAGGGCCTGGATTGGCAGGACTCTACTGTATTATATATGGAATGAAACAAATAATATTTGAAAGAAATAAATTGTGCATTTATGGGTTAAAGATGGTATGAAAAAATGATTGTTTTGAAAATTATGTCAAAATGCAAAATTTGGTACTTCTGCCAAAATTAAAAGAATTTTCCTAACCTACAGGATGTATATAATTTTTTTCTTTTTGTGACAGACCTGAAGGATGTAGTAAAAATTATAATATAAATGAGACATACTATGTGCACTGGCCCCCTATTCCACCAATATTATACAAGGTGAAGGGAAATTCGTGCACTCGGGTGTCGCAGCGCGACTCCTCATATGCCAGCAATAAAAAAATGTCTCTCACAAAAGTTTGTCCTGCGAGTATATCCGGCAGAAGAACAACATTGAACCGTGGCAATCTGGCAACACTGTAAACATATGTAGGGTAAGTATCTCTGTTAGCACATTCTATTCGTGATGTACAGTTGGTTCAGCAGATAGATTTATGGGTTGGCATGCAGAAGCTCGAAGGTTCGATCCTGGGTTGAGGCGCACTTTTTTATTTGCTAATTTCCATCGAACATTACATACTGTAATACAGTAAGACACCGTTTCTTAGGTCACATGTATCCTACATTTACAAAATTTAGTAGCGCTGAACACATTGTAACGCACCTAGTAGATGAAATGGTGCGAATAAATTCACGCCCACAACGTGGAAAGGGTGTCTTTCAAAGCTGACCAATGAAAACGAATGATCGTGCCTTTCTAGGATCGTAGTATGTAAATGCAAATGGTTTCTAGAGGACCCGCTGCAATCGCTGTTGATGATTAAGATGCCAGATACCATACAACCTGGACTACATTTATGAAATAAAAAACATACGGCTTAAACCAGGATTGACCCCTTGACCTCCTGCATGCTAACCCAAAACTCTATCCACTGCACCAACTGTACAGCACGACTAATATGTGCTGACAGAGATAGTTACCCTACATGTGGTTACAGTGTTGCCAGATTGCCACTCTTCAACGTCCTTTTTCTCCCGGATATACTCGCAGGACGAACTTTTGTGAGAGACTTTTTTTATTGCTGGCATGTAAGCTAATTTTAGGCTACTTCTACTTTGTAAATACAATATGAATGTTTTTAATTTAATTTAAATTAACATATTAACTCAATATTTAATTTATTGTGCAATAATCTCAATATCATTTTCACACACAATCACTCGTTCCACTCATACAGGTACCTTGCTGGAAGCACTTAAGGAGGAACTGCTGGTAGGAGGTTTTAAATATACTTTTTGATGCAGCATCCTTGATGTCTTTGGGAAGAGCATTCCACCATCCCGAAGCGGTGATAGCAAATGATCGATGGTATGTGGTTGTTCGTTGGACAGGTATTTATAGGAGGTACACTGAGCGAGTATCATGGAGATGTAAAGAACCAAAGTGATGAAAATTGCTGGAGAGATAAGCAGGGATGTCTTCCAAAAGTACCTGGTACACAAGAGTATTTGAATGTAGTTTACGCTTGTCGTCTATTCGTAACCAAGATAATTGTTTATAGTAGGGAGAAACTCGAGCATCATACCGTAAATCCATAGCATATCTAAGACAAGCATTTTGAGTGCATTGTAGTTTCAAGCTTAATTCATTTGTTATATCCGTAAGAATTACATCACAGTAGTCAAAAATGGGAAATAATAATGACCGAACAAGTTGAATTTTTAGTGATTGAGGGAATACATTTCTGAACTGTTTTAAGGCGTGCAAGCCACAACAAACCTTTTTGCAGATATTCTTAACTTAAGCTGACAAGTTTAGAGTTTCCGTTATAATAACACCAAGGTTAGAAACTGATTCACAATAAGGTATAACGGTATTATTTAAAGTTATGGGAGGAATGCAATTTTGTTTTAAAATGTGAAGATTCTTCGATATACTGATGATAATGGCTTGTGTTTTATGGGGGGTTAATTTAAGGTTGTTTTTAATTGCATAGCTATTAATTTGCTCAAGGTCAGCGTTTACATTACATATTGCTTGTTGTATATTATTAGTTCTAGTGTGGTAATAAATTTTGCAGATCATCAGCATAAAGATGGTACTTGCAGTGCTTAATTGATCTGGCGATATCATTTATATATAAAGTGAATAGGAGAGGGTCCAGGACTGACCCTTGTGGAACACCAATATTTTTTGTTCACCACGTTGATTTATTATTATCTGCAACCACACACTGCCGGCAGTTTGTGAGGTAAGAATAGAAAAGTTCCAGCACTTTCTGGCTAAAGTTTAAGGACTGTAATTTGGGAAGAAGCAACCTAGGATCGACAGTATCAAACGCACTACTGAAATCTAAAAGAGTAAGTATTGTCACTTGTTTGTTGTCCATTGCATATCTAATGTCATCTGTCACTTTCAGCAGAGCTGTCATAGTACTATGTTTTTTCTTAAAGCCTGATTGGTAAGAGTCGAGTAAAGCATATTTATGTAAGTACGTAAGGATTTGCTCATGTACCAGGCATTCCAGCTCTTTGGACAGGGGTGGTAGGATAGAAACTGGTCGGTAATCTGAAGGAATACTGGGTCCATCCATTTTGGGGATTGGGATGACGAGGGCATCCTTCCACGCCATAGGGAAAATTCCTTGGGTTAAACAGTAGTTAATAATGTGTGTTACAATTGGCAGAATGGCGCCAATAATATATTTGTAGAAAGACAGAGGTATGCCATCATGTCCAGCAGCATTTGATCTGAGAGAATACATAACTCATTTTACGTCATTTATACCAACCTCTTTAAACACAAATGTATCTTGAATTGGCATAAAATGAACATTATTATTATTATATTTGCTCTTACAGTGGATTCGGCCGACGTGAAGTGTAAATTTAAGTCATCAAGGGATACATTCGGCGCCTGCTTTAATAACTTTCAACCTATACCTATCGTTCGTAATTGTTTCCATATTTCTGTCGAGTTATTGCATTTTGATACTTGACATATGTGTTTATATTTACTGTTTCTGATTAACTTTTAACCCTGTTGCGGAGAACGCGGTAATTTTCAAAGTCATTAACATTACCCGTTTGTTTAAACCTTCTGTACCATGAGTCACGCTTTGCCATTTCTGATTTAATCTCACTAGTCAACCATGAAGAAGGTGGTCGAGTTACCCGTATCTCTTTCTTGGGAGCAAATCTATCATACAGTTCTAACACCAGATCAGATAGTTTATTTATTTTTACGTCAATATCATCCATGTGTAAAATATTGTTCCACGGCAGATAATATGCTTCGCGTCGTATTCTTTCCTTGTCCAGATCTTTTACATCCCTACGTGTTATATTTTTAGTTTCATATTTTGGCATCTTTAATGAATAGCAGACATATATTAGATCATGGGTAGAAATACCTGGCATTGCAAGTTGTCCGTGATTTAAAACTTTCTGAGTATTGTTAGTTACGATCAAGTCAATCAAAGTACGAGTCGTCCGGTTTACTGTATGTAGATGATTAGTAGCATTTAGAGGTAGGATGTTCAGGTCTAAGCTAAAGAACATATTTTGTAAATGTAATGAGTCGTTTGTCGCAGTCAGCAGATTTGTATTAAAGTCTCCAAGTATAATTATATTTTCGTACAGTGGAATTAACTTGGCTAAGCAAATTTCAAGGTCCGATATATGTCTTACGTCTTGGGGTTTATAAACTACTCCGATCAGTACTTTTTGATTGTTAGCCAAAATTTCTATAAACATAAACTCAGGTCGATTGGGAATTGTCTGGTGTAGCCACTATTTTATTTTAGAGATCATTACGACAGTATATAGCACACCCTCCCCCTATACGTTTTCTTCAGTCTAGACGATGTAAAGTCATGTTATTTAATTCAACAAAGCCTGAGTTTAGTGAGGGTTGTAACCAAGTCTCAGTTATACATATGCAGTGCAAAGTATTACTATCATGAAAGAGGGATTGTATTTCGTCAATGTGAGCCATTAACAATTGCACGATAATATGACAACACTGTATGGCTCGCCGATATCTTGAAAGACTCTCCCTGAGAATGTTTCCCGCTGACGCTGTTGAAAGGTAGGATGAGGGGGGCGACTTGGGAGGGGGTGGGAGCGGGTCACTGACATCAAGGTCACTACAATCGCTAGAAATAACACTTGTATTGTGACTAGCCATTATCTAGAAAATAGTTCTGCTTACTCACCTTGTTTTCTCCACAGTACTCCCAGGGGCACAATCACATTCACCCACACACATACACGCATATTTACTTAAAACTACAACATTATGCGTTAATGCCATCTCAGTAATGAGACTGTATCAATGCTCACTCGTGTTTTACATTAAACTAACAAGTTGTACTATTGTCGTAATTAACACCTTTCGTCCATTGTCACATAGCACAACAATGCGACCGTCCTGGCTCCAGACACGATTTAAGCCAAAGTGATCTCATGCACGATTTAAAATGTTTTTCCTGGTACCCGTGAGCGTTCCGTCAGGAGAAGGTGCACGCCTTTTAGCCGACGTTTAGCCCTCCAAATGCGGTCACGATCCTGGTACAACAGGAACTTAATAATCAAAGGGCGTTTACCTGTGGCAACCACATCAGCCGTTGTTTGCTTCGGAACACCTAAACGATGGTAAGGTCAATGTCTGACATATTAAGCTCGATATCCAGTTTTTCTTTAATAGTTGCTAATACTTTAGCCTACACGTTTTCACCTGGTGCTTCCGGGACGCCATGCGAAATTAGACAGTTTCGGCGGCTGTATTGTTCCGCTTCGTCCATCCGTTCACTTTGCTCGTCCAGCTTTTCCTCTATTTTTAAAATATTGTTTTTTATGTCTTTCAGTTCACCAGACCCTTTCTCTTGAAACACACAGAACTCCTCCTCCAGCCGCTGTAGTTTCTCCTCCCGGTTGGCGCTGCTGGTCGCCTCCTTGAGTTGGGCGCGAAAATGCTGCATTGCATCTTCAATTGCCGATACCTTTCTAACTACATCCCGTAGCGTCATGTTTTTTGTCAGTATTGGACAGTGATTATTAAAACTATGGAGATTAGGTCGTGAATGGTACTTAGTTGCTGTTCATCTTGCAGATTTACGAGTTTGCCTTGACACACACATTACACTATGACAAAGCTCTCCGCCATCTTGCACTGGATTGGAACCTGCAGGGTAAAAGGAGAAGAGGAAGGCCCAAACAAATGTGGCAAAGATCTGTACACATGAAGGCAATGGAAGAAGGCAAGACCTGGAGAGAGGTGAAGGAGTTGGCTGGCAACAGGATCAGATGGACATGCTTTGTTGATGCCCTATGTTACACAAGGAACAACAGGAATTAAGTCAAGTAAGTCAATCAGACAGTTTCTGCACCAAGTTCGCGCCAAAAATACAACAAAGTTTTTCTTTTAACCCTGGAGAGAGCGTGTCACAGTCTTTTCGACTGGGTTCAGAGATAAATGTCTATAGTTCTTAACATAGTGGGCCACTAGCTTCCATCTCCTCAGTACCTTACATTGTACTCGTCCACTATCAGTGTGCATAAATAATTCACCCCTCATGCTCCTCTCTTTCCGCCTAAGTGCATTGCTTGATGGACCCGATCTAAAACTCATGGCTCACCCTATGATGAATGCGTGTTTATGAGTTAAATTTTACTTTACTTTTTCAGTTAATATACCAAGAATGTATCAGTTTTGTGTAAAATAGTGCCTTCGTATATAATGAAGTCCAACGCATCATGGACAGAAACAGGGAAAGAGAAATCGAAAGACTTATAAAGAGCATTACTCAGTTTCATGCACAAACAACCAATGGCCAATGACTTTGTTTTTTACTATCTCGAACATTACTCTAATGAATTTGTATATTATATACAAGCATGCAAAAGGTAACTTTAACATTAGAAGGTGTAATTATTTGAAAGAACTAAACCAGCAGCTATGCGTGATATATTTGCAAGAACGGTATTCAAACTCTCCCAATGGGGCAAAAAAAAAGGAACATTCGCTAAATGTTAGGATTGTCTGAAGCAGCCCTTTGCAGCTCCACAAGAACTAGAAGGGCCTGCAACAGAGAGAGAGAAAAAAAAAAAAAAAAAACCAAGACCAGATGCAGTGTATTCCAGTGATGTGTTGGTGTAGTACGGAAAGTCAAGAATCTAATGATGACACAGCAGGAATGTCAATTGTTCAACATCCAATTTTTGTGTTGTCCAAATACCTTTGAACATTATTTACAAGTTTGTGAAAAATTATTTACTGATTCTGTAACATTTAAACAAGTTGTTGCTTAATTTGTGCTATTTTTTCATATCTGGTCTAAGACACTGTGCGTGCCTCCTCACGGGATTTTTTTTACGTGCCCTCTCCAGGGTTAATCTTCTTCATTGTCGACACCAGTGTTAAACCATTGCCTACGAGATATACAAGGCCGGGAAATGTGCGCTAGTTCTGAGCATAAAAATTGTCCCCAACCAGGTTTGCAATACCACTGCCAGATGTCTCGACATTGTGTTATAGTTTGCATGTGCTGTACTGTATTAACATATGGAGAAAAGTGTTTTTAATACGTTTACGTATAGATTTCACTAACTGTTAGTGTTCAAATGAACTCCAAGTAAATTTCATATACACTACAAAATATGGTATATCATACTGTAAGTCCAATTCATCAAAGAAGGAGAACAATTGGAGTTTTCAATCATTTCCAGCAGATCCAGTTTTAAAGGAGAAGTGGATAATTGCTACTACGAGATGAGGGGGGGGGGGGGGGCAAATTAGGTTCGCTTTGGTTATCTGGGACGTCATCCACTGTCTGTAATTTACATTTTAAATATTGAGACTTCAGTTTATGGGTTACAGATTCATTAGATCACTGCCTCTGACTACCGCATCAAAATGCACTTAAGAATTAGGCCTATGTTGGCTTTTCAAATGGAAAAAAAGTAGAATAACATCCCTTATTAAAGATCCCCCTGTGGGTGGGGGCGGTAGAATAAAACCCACGGTATCCCCAGCCTGTCGTAAGAGGCAACTAAAAGGGGCTCTGAACTTTGGAGCGTGGGTTAGCGACCATGGGGCCCTTAGCTGAGTCCTGGCATTGCTTTCACTTACTTGTGCTAGGCTCCTCACTTTCACCTATCCTATCCGACTTCTCTTGGTCAACTCTTGTTCTTTTCCGACCCCAACGGCATTAGGTTCCCCAGGCTTAGGGAGTCTTTCATTTTCACGCCCTTCATGGCCATTGTCTTCCATTGGCCGATATCTTCATTTTTCGAAATGTCAGATCCTTTCATTTTTTCCCCTCAGATTAGTGTTATATAGAGGATGGTAGTTGTACTTCCTTTTAAAACAATAATCACCACCACCACCACCTCATTAAAGAAAACCTCCATTACGAAGCCATGAATTTGACATGCATGGAGGAAACGTTAGGATCTCTTATCATAGATGAAATGGCTATCAAGCTCAGAGTACCTACACTATAATCGTAATCCTGATGAACAACAGTTCTGAATATAGGCCTACTTGATGAGACGCTCGAAGGTAAGCCAACTAATCAATTTGCGATTAATGTATTTTCTTTCAGATGTACTATTTTTAATAGGCCTAAAATACCTGAAAGTTTTATATACTATCTGCGCACTTTTTAGCGACAGATTTACACCCTAGTGCTGAAGCGGTCGACCTTGGCCATCTTCGAGATTCGTACTGGCAATCTTTGAAATACAAACTATGAATCGCTCATGCATCTCTGTGCGACGTCTGGCATACACTTTACGTACTAGTACTGTTGTTAATTATACAGCAAAGCCAAACTATAGAATTCACTCTAGGAATAAGATTTGCATTGAGAAATGTTATATAATGTTACATAATGTGTGTGTGACACAGTTGTTGGCTTAAAATAACAAAGATTCAGAAAATTCATATTGATCGATCATATTATCGATTCATTCTAGATTTCATTTCCATTAAGTTGGCAGTACTAACGAAACTGGAAGTGCTCCCTCCTTACTCCTCAAACCCGTACACAAATCTATCGCTAAAAAGTGTGCAGATAGTGTATATATATATATATTTGCTGTTGGTTTTACGTCGCACTGACAAAGATAGGTCTTATGGCGACGATGGGATAGGAAAGGGCTAGGATTGAGAAGGAAGCGGCCATGGCCTTAAGGTACAGCCCCAGCATTTGCCTGGTGTGAAAATGTGACACCACGGAAAAACATCTTCAGGGCTGCCGACAGTGGGATTCAAATCCACTATCTCCCGGATGCAAGCTCACCGCTGCATACTCCTAACCGCACGGCCCACTCGCCTGGTAGTTTTATATTATCTTAGATGCTATTGACATTAAGAATGACGCCATGCCTTTTCAGAAAAACCTGTCACTCTGAAGTTGCCTTCCTTGGCCATGATATGTGGTTATCTTGTTCAAATTGCAGAAGAAAATTCCAACTGTGAATCATGCTTGGGACAGGTACCTTCAGCCACTACTGAGTGTGCCTCATTAGGCTGAAAAATCGTGGAGCATTACGCTACCCCTCAAAACATTTTGTTTACTTCCTGCAAGATATGTTGAATTTTACGCATCACTCATTACGTTATCTGGGAAATACGAATTTAGTTTTAAAAACTTAACATTTTTGTTGTTTCAAAGTTCACTGAGGCATTCAAATGTGATGAGTGTGATCAGAGAGTACTGATTGCAACTCTCATTATGGCCTTAATTAAGGTACACCACCAGCATTTGCCTGGTGTGAAAATGGGAAACCACAGAAAACAATCTTCAGGACTGCCGACAGTGGGGTTCGAACCCACTATCTCCCGGATGCAAGCTCACAGCTGCGCGACCCTTAACCGCACAGCCAACTCACCCGGTACAAAACTTAAAAAAAAAAAAAAAAAATCGACAATGAAGCTCATACAATTGCAGATGCTCATGACTTGGATAAGAACTTCACGACAAAGCCCTTAAGTTGGAAGATCTTAAAAATGTGAGTGATACGAGCAGTGATCATGGTAAGTATTACTTTTATTATTTATTGCACTTGACTTCGCCTAAAATAATTCGAAATACCACTTAAATATGCTTTACTTTTACATCCAATCACTTGAAATCTCATTTAGGTGGTCCTAACTTCATTATTTGTAGTTTTTTAAGTCGTTAAAAACCAACATGTATTATACTATTAATTGAATGTATTTTGCGCGAGCAGCATAGCATGATGTCGAGACCTTTAGCGGACGTTCGTAAAACTACTTGCGACCCGCATTTCTATTGGTCCACTTCCCGGCCTTGTATATCTCGTAGGCAACGGTTGAACCAAATTTGCTTCACTTGTAGAATCCCGTTTGTCATTTCAGTGCAACATTTGTGCATTTTTTTTTTTTTTTTTTTTTTTTGTATTTTCGTATTCTTTTTGGCATTTAAATTTATTAAATTTTTATTTTGAAATGATTCTTCTTATTCTTATTGGCATTTAAATTTATTTAAACTTTAAATTTTTATTTTGAAATTATTTTCATTTGGGGTCCGGGCCCTTGGGCATTTGCCGCCTCTCCCCCCTCCCCACCCCATTTCGCTGGCCCTGCTTCGAGCCTGCAATGCCGGTAAAATAACCCTGCCAAAACAGGATAAATGAACTTCAGTTTGAGAATTAAAACCAAAATCACCGCCTTTCCAGTTTCCGGCAAGCTCTCAATAGCATGACGATCAGTTCGAGATGGAAACATTTACTTTGGTCAGAACGCAACAAATTAAATATTCCTTTAATATAACCCTAAAGCGACATACGCTCCAAGTTATATTCTGTGCTGAAGAAGTAGGAAGCTCTGATAGTTGTATTTCAAACAGGATCATTTGCTTTTCTTCCAATATTATCGGTAAAAGAAATTAGAATTAACATCAGCTACCTACAGCAAAAGTGTTAATCGTAGCTGTCAAAAGCGGAACTTCTGATAGGACTCCTTATCTACAACCGTGATACCAATGAACATTTTTCCAACTTACCTCCATTCAGGACAAAACGAAATTTCACCACGTTGTAACTAGAAGTCCATTCTATATTCTGAAATACATCTTAGAAGCCGTCGAATGTTACTCAAAACTATATCCAGTATATTTCGTATGCTTCAGTGCAGTTAGGTCGCGTTTTCTGCTTATGAATATACCGTAATGAAGAATATAAAGCTCAACCAGCACAAAACATTCGGACCTGCTGGCTGAACTTCGTGTTCTTTCGAAGTAGTCCACTAAGAACTTTCGTTCTCGAGATCCCCACCCTAAAACATGCGGGGCGGGTCACACAGAGGGTGACGCCAGGTTCTAGCTGGGGGTGGGCGGGAGGTTACTTATTCTTCTCTTTTGATCATTGTTGGACTCTGCCTCCGACCAATTACTGATCTCCTTGAATATTTTGTCATAAATAAACTAAAATAACATATAAATGAATGATATAATTTACAGCTCTATATAAATTACGCCAGTGTGATTCGTCACGGCATTTATCCAGTAGCGGCGGTTGGGAATTAAAAGTGGGGTGTCAAAAATGTACAGACAACAAAAAGTACCCGGGTTAGTGGGATATAGCAGGCGGCGGGGTATATGCATGACAACTGGAAGGAAAATAAGCTCTCTGAGCGAATGTCCACAGAGAGGTAAAGTGCGGTAATAATAGTTTTCGAGATTTTGATTCAATACTAAACTACAGAATAAAATTTTCACCAAAGGAACAAATGAAATAGAAATGTAGTTTTCTCCCACAAAGTGCGGGGCGACTGCCCTCTCCCCTTCATAATCGCCGCTACTGCAATTTATCTACTATATAAACTACACTGAATCACATACAATATAGGCCTAGGGGACATTTGTTAGGTTTCTTAATAGAGTTAAACCGTTATTTTACTTCCCAGAAGGAACTGTAGGCGAGAGACGTTCCAGGGTAGTTGAAAACCCAATTTCATTAATGTCTGATGGGTGGGATGTGATGAAAGGAGAAGTGATGGATGACGGAAGTTAAATTTATTTCCGGAATTCTGAATAAAAGCCCTGCGTCCACCGTGCAACCCAACTTAAACCCAACTTGTTTTGAACAGTTGTATGAGTTGCGTTGCTTGTTCGTGCAGTGATGAAACTCTCTCGTGAAGGACATACAACACTGTCCGTCTGCTCCATAATGTCAGGCCGTGCGGTACGTAATCGGAATACTGTCATTGCGTACTGGTACTTGCACTGCCTGCTCGATTTGCATCCGATGGCTGCTTATACTGCCTGCTCATTCCATATTCAAACGTGTAACACGACTTACAAACAAACTGCCGCTAGATCGCAGCACCAGACGTACCCAGTCATCGCGTGAATACAGCTAGATAAGCATACGAGCCAAATTTAAAATCTGAAAGTAACAGGAAAATTAAAGAATTGTACGCATAAAGTGGTGCTCTAGGGAGTGATAGCTTCAGGACTTTTCGAGAAAGAGATTTCGACGAACAAGAAAACCTGGAAACTTCGTCTGTATGGTACCCTACTTCCCTACATTAGCCTACTAGGTAGAGGTTTCACGAATTTGGCCACCACAGTTTCTGACACAAGTTCCTGGTGCTTACTGTTACTAAAAGCCTTTAAAAATCTTACAGTGGCACAAAGAGGGTAGAACATCGTTTTTTTATAGTCTGGAGCAGACTTGCAGATTTCTTGCAGTACGGTAGAGCCGCCTCAACAAATTTCTGTAGACCCATAATTAGGCCAATAAATCGTTGCTGGGGTACAGTAGCGGCGATAAAGGGGGGCGAGGGGGGGAAGTCCCCCCCCCTACTTTGTGGAGAAAAATTATATTTTTATTCCATTTTAGCCACCTAAAACAAGGAATGATAGAAAAGCAATGGTATGTAAGCCCTGTTGTCTGTTACATAATTATCTTTAAATTTCTTTAAATATTAAAAATCTTTCTTTCTTTCTTTCTTAATCCGTTTAACCTCCAGGGTTGGTTTTTACCCTCGGACTCAGCGAGGGATCCCACCTCTGCCGCCTCAAGGGCAGTGTCCTGGAGCGTGAGACTTTGGGTTGGGGGTATACAAATGGGCGGCCTCACCTGCTGTGCTGAACAGGGACCTTGTGAGCGAATGAGAAGATTTGAACGGATAGAAGGGGAAGAGGGAAGAAAGCGGCCGTGACCCCACTTCTAATTCCCAATCGCCGCTACTGGCTGGGGATAGCGCAGGCCTCCTCTATCCGACTGTCTGATTAAGTTCGTCAACGGGGATGCATTAACTGAGGTGGAAACGTTACTCAAGCACGTGCTGCATTGTTTTTTCTTCGGTTACACGCACTAAATAACCACACACTAATGCATGGGAAGCAGTTTCCTAAGTGACACACACCGACTCAGGGGGCTCACGAACATCTTCCAGTATATCAAGTACATACTCAGCGAGCATCACTGGTTCTGGTTCGTCAAGTCCGGGAGAGAATACTGAGGCAGAAAATTTTGAATTTTGCTTATGGATAACGTTAGCACCATCGGTGGACATTAAAATACCGGATTTCAGAATTCTCTTTATAGAATTCTGAGTAGCCCAGGAGTCAGTCATGTCATTGCACCCTCCGCCCATTCTTATAGAACTAAACATAGCTTCAACTGGATCTCCTGAAAAAGCCCGTGTCATGGAATAAAATACCTCGGCATTCTGGTTCCCCTTTCTTTGATTTGCAGAAAGGCACGCAGCAGTACACCATTTTCACTGTAAACAAATACAGTACTACCCTAGTTCCCGCTATTTCATTCCGACAGTTCAGGAGCCGGTTCGTGCTGCCACCTGCTGTGGCTATTTGTAAACGGAGTGTTTCATTTAGTGCCATGTTAAAATGTTGCGTTGAGCAGGCAGTATAAGCAGCCATCGGATGCAGATCGAGCAGGCAGTGAGTACTTGAGAATGCTTCAAAGAAGGAAAGAATTTTGGGTACAACCTTTTATTCGTGAAAAATCGATCACGTTCAGCTTGTGTGCTGTTGAACATGTTGAATGCGTGAGCTTTTGACTTATCCCAATTCACTTGATACTTAAACATATGCAGAGTAGATAGGAGTGTACAGTCCTACTCACACACAAATTCAATGGCAGTAGGTATCTGCCTCTAGCCGGGCTGAGTGACTCAGACGGTTCAGGCGATGACATTTTGGTCCCAACGTGGCAGGTTCGATCCTGGCTCGTGTCGGTAGATTTACCGGCACTTTATCCTGGGGGACAAGATTCCTGCACCTCGGCGTCTCCGAATACCGTCCAAAGTGGTTAGTGAGATGTAAAAACTAATAACATTATTATTATTATTATTATTATTATTATTATTATTATTATTATTATTATTATTATTATCGCATCATCCAATAAATTAGCTATGAACTACGTCATAGATCTGCTTTGTTTCTGATGTAAACGACTTAAGTAAATTGAAAAATTCTGGTGTGTTTCTTTTGTATACAAAGATGTTAAATCGTATAAAATCTATATACATAAAATAAGAGTTTTGTCTGTACATTCCTCAGAATTTGAAAAGAATGGTATATCTGTATCGGTCATGTCCACAGTAACAGTGAAATTCACTCTTTACTTTTCTGTCTGTATGTATGTATGTATGTATGTATGCATGTACAAGCATCACGAGAAAACGGCTGAAGAGAATTCATAAAAGATCGGGATGTGAAGTCAGGGAATGAGCCACTACAATCTAAGCTATAAATCATTTTATTCACACTGACTAAAATGGTACTTTAGGGGAAGGCCTAACATTTAATTCTCAAATATTTATATTATTAGTGGTCATATCGATAAATACTACATAACTAAAGTTATACAGAATTAAATTTCCGATCATTTATGTCTTATACATTTTTACCGTACCAGCTACGATAACACAAATATTCATGAATTTGTATTTTTGTTGCTAAGTCCCTATCAACGCCAGATCCACGAGAAAATGGGTTAACAGAATTTAATGAAAATCGGTATATAGAGTCAGGGAGTAAGAAACTACAGTATAAGCTATAAACAATTTTATTCACCCTGGTTGTAATTGAAATTCAGGGGAAGGCGCCTAAAATTTAATTTTCAAATACGTACGTTACTGGCCCTATCGAAAAGTATATACAAAAGTTATATACAATACTATTTCCGATCATTTATGTTTTATTCAGTTTTACCGTACTGACTATGATAAGAGTGATATTTCAGAGTCGGAATGAAACTAAATGTGAAGGCCTACAATATCGAAAACGCATAACATTGATCAACAATAAAATTACATTGACCATTGTTTGTTGTGATGTTTTGTCTCTTATGCTGCTACTCAACTCCGATAGATGGGATTATTGCTGCGTATCGAGTATAACAGTCTGTCTGAACATTTGCGGGAAATAGCTGGGGAGTTAGTAAACGTACTTCTTCAGCATGGCATCCCTCTGGTTCATACATTTTGTGATACTACTGGTACGTAACACAATGGTTCATCATAGTATTCGAACTATTCGATTCTTACTCTGATGCACTGTTTTGAATGAACAGTGTGTACACTTAAGGCATAGGCTCACTTAGTAGTAGATGAGCGTCCTTGTTTGAGTATTCTGGCAAACTATCTTAGAATAAACAAGGGAGCTTTTCCACTGCTTCTACGAGTTGTATACACAACTCCTGATCATGATCTGACATACATAACTGAATCATGTTGTTGTTTGTTTGAGTCATCAGTCCATAGTCCGGTTTGATACAGCCCTCCGTGCCACCCTACCCTGTGCTAACCTTTTCATTTCTACGTAACTGCTGCATCCTACATCTGCTCTAATCTGCTTGTCATATTCATACCTTGGTCTACCCCTACAATCTGTATAAAAATCAGTCTGGAGTGGTAAGAATCAAGGGCTTTGAAAAAGAAGCAGCAATTCAGAAAGTGGCGAGGTAAGGTTGCAGTTTGTCCCCACTACTTTTCAATATTTATGTAGAACAGGCTGTACAGGAAATCAAAGATGAATTTAGGAAGGGAATCACAATCCAAGGAGAGGAAAGCAAAACCCTGAGATTTGCTGATGATATTGTTATTTTATCTGAGACTGCAGAAGATCTGGAGAAATTGCTGAATGGTATGGACAGAGTCTTGGGTAAGAAGTACAAGATGAAAATAAATTAGTCCAAAACAGCAATAATGGAGTGCAGTCGAACGAAGTCAGGTGATGTAGGAAATGAAGTCTTAAAGGAAGTGGATGGATATTCTTACTTGGGTTGTAAAATAACAAACGATGGCAGAAGTAAGGAGGACATAAAATGCAGACTAGACAAGAAATTTACTCAGCTCGAATACTGATATAGGAATTAGAAAGATGTCTTTGAAGACTTTCGTCTGGAGCGTGGCATTGTATGGAAGTGAATCATGGACGGTAACCAGCTCAAAAAGAAAGAAGAGAATCATGACAAGAAAGAGAATAGAAGCGGAGAAGCTGGCATTAGTCTGCTTGACGAGGCACGCCCAGTGATTATTGCTACGAGTGCTGGGGTAATTTGAGCCTGTGTTTACCTCATTTGGTCGTGAAATGTTTTAATGTTTAGGTACAAAATATGATTTAATGCTGTGTACCTTTATTTAAGAGCAAAAGCAGATCGGAAAAATGCGATTTCGTTTCAAGTACACTGACTGACAGTGACAATGCAACACCAAGGAGGAGTGGTTCGAAAGGGATGAAAGTTGGGGAAAAACAGAGACGGCACGGATGAATAATTGATGTTTATTTCAAACCGATATGCAGGTTACACAATGCGCACGGCATCGACTCAGTAGGATGTAGGACCACCGCGAGCGGCGATGCACGCAGAAACACGTCGAGGCACAGAGTCAATAAGAGTGCGGATGGTGTCCCCAGGGATGGTTCTCCATTCTCTGTCAACCATTTGCCACAGTTGGTCGTCCGTACGAGGCTGGGGCAGAGTTTGCAAACGGCTTCCAATGAGATCCCACACGTGTTCGATTGGTGAGAGATCCGGAGAGTACGCTGGCCACGGAAGCATCTGTACACCTCGTAGAGCCTGTTGGGAGATGCGAGCAGTGTGTGGGCGGGCATTATCCTGCTGAAACAGAGCATTGGGCAGCCCCTGAAGGTACGGGAGTGCCACCGGCCGCAGCACATGCTGCACGTAGCTGCACGTAGCGGTGGGCATTTAACGTGTCTTGAATACGCACTAGAGGTGACGTGGAATCATACGCAATAGCGCCCCAAACCATGATGCCGCGTTGTCTAGCGGTAGGGCGCTCCACAGTTACGGCCGGATTTGACCTTTCTCCACGCCGACGCCACACTCGCCTGCGGTGACTATCACTGACAGAACAGAAGGGTGACTCATCGGAGAACACGACGTTCCGCCATTCCCTCATCCAAGTCGCTCTAGCCCGGCACCATGCCAGGCGTGCACGTCTATGCTGTGGAGTCAATGGTAGTCTTCTGAGCGGACGCCGGGAGTGCAGGCCTCCTTCAACCAATCGACGGGAAATTGTTCTGGTCGAATTTGGAACAGCCAGGGTGTCTTGCACATGCTGAAGAATGGCGGTTGACGTGGCGTGCGGGGCTGCCACCGCTTGGCGGCGGATGCGCCGATCCTCGCGTGCTGACGTCACTCGGGCTGCGCCTGGACCCCTCGCACGTGCCACATGTCCCTGCGCCAACCATCTTCGCCACAGGCGCTGCACCGTGGACACATCCCTATGGGTATTGTGCCCTTTTCAAGGCAACAACTGCGGTGAACTCTTCCTTCTTCTGTGCGCCGGCTGCTCCTGTAATAAATGACATGTAAATGATACTCACCGCTGCATGTAGACTCTTCTTCCTCAGTCGTGACCGTCCGCTATCCCCGAAGAGAGGCCACCCGTCGATCAAGGAGTGAGGAAATGAAAAGTAGGGGTAAACTAACTATAAATGACGGTACCCAGAGACTGAATTAAAATTTAAATAAAAGACTGATTTATTGAAATAAAATGCAAAGTGCAAAAAAAATGAACGTAAACTGAACTGGTGAAAAAAATGTAACAAAATGAAATAAATGAGATTAAGCAAAATTAAAGATTGAGGATCTGCCTTACAATAACACCATTATCTGCCTAATAAACTGACTGAAGGTCAATCACATTAATTAAAATATTCCAGACTATGTTAACACTGTCTTCAAGTTGATAACGTGAATCAATTTAAAACTCTGGTCAGAAAGACCACTTTCTTTGAACTACAGAATTATATTACGTAGACAAATATTTCTCAAAATAAATTGAAGTAGTTGAAGCACAATGAAGTAATTAGTTACGTCATCAAATCCACTGACTCAGAGGAGTTATCAAATATTAATCACATGTGGCTCGTTTTGGTAAAACACCCAACTTTAAAATAATCATGGACTGCACTAACCAAGTGTATCACATAAGGAAATATTCGAGGAAAACAGCCATGAACATCACCCATCATTTACCACATAACCACTGTCTTATTCAAACACCTCATGATTAAACAAAATAGATTATTGGAACATAAATCTGAGTGTTACAACCACTCATCTAATTTTTAAACTTCACTTGCTTGCCTGTGATAGACTGGACTTCTTAAAAATAATCCAAAAGATTAGGCCAAGTGCCTCATGTTAACATTTCAAATGACAGCGATCCTTGTACATTAAAATTTCTATTGAATTTGCCGCTAACTGCATTTCATTATCAACTCATTATTTGTGGTACCACCACTAGATGGAGGCAGATGCCATCTTGTTTACCTCATTCATTGCGGCAGTTTTTATACAATTGGTTTATTAAAGATCGCTTCACTTTCTAAATAAAATGTAGTGGATTTTAAAAGGTTTGGTAATTACTGAAATCTGGTATGAGCATACCACTACTATGGTTTCGACTGTGACTTAATCGATGATCCATTAACCTAACATCTGAAATCTATTTTACATCATTAAATCTGTTAACGGAGAAACACTGCTCCGACAAAGAAAATACAGAAATCAAAACTAGCCCATCTACACCTATCTATTTACATCAGATCAAATATAAATAATTCACATACGCTCACGTCCTACAAATAAATGGTAATAAAGTACACTCAGAAAGAAAAACAAATAAGCAAAGCTAGTCCCACCATCGCGGCCTATTGGAAATTAATAAGGATGGAATGCGCAAAATCAAAATCAGAGTCTCCAGAAAATATACCCCGCTGCAAGTAGCAAAAATATTGCGAATTTGACGGCAATCTCCAACCTCAGACGACAAATGTCTGGACATGATACCACATAACCTTTCTGGACAATAATTACTGTTATTTCATGTCATCCATGACTTTACATGACTATCAAAAAACACATTGACTCGTCGCTCTGCTCACATTGTACAATGGCTAGCATATTTGCCGAGCATCTACTTTCCCTGGAATTATTTAAACAAATACAGGCTCCTGCCTACAATCATAACCTATGTCGTAACACATTTAACACTCTTGGTTAAATTATTCATTTCACAATTCTATTTACTCATTAATTCTCGACGTCATCATTATTCATTATTCTCACAATACGGCCTCGCTCGTATCCGGCGGGCGAAATATCTGTCGTGCATATTATTATTTCTTACGACAGTTCATGACATGGTCCAAATCTCACATTTCCATTATCAACGTAGATCATCAGGGATATTATTCATCTAGCTCGATCTCTCGATCATTCTCTGCTTCACATATCACAAAATATCAGAGCTGACTCATCAATGGCTTCCTGGCACTCACTGTTTCTATATAAAAAAAGACGAGATTGCCTCTCAAAACACAGATGTTGAAACATGTGTAACCGCAACTACACAGAAATAAATACTCGCGTCTACCAACATCGTCGCAAAAATACACGGGATAAGTACCACCAGAAACGGTTACCTGAAAGATGATTCCACAACATAAACAAACTGAATTGCGCATAAAAAGCAAAAATAAACATCAAAAACAACGAGGCGGCGTCTACAAGATCAAAACTCCAACAAAATATGACTCAAAATCAACGATATAATAACATGATGAATATAATTATAAATAAATTGGCGTTACACTCATAGATCAAATATCATAGCTTCCTAAACTGTCAAAGTGACATACTACAGAAATAATCCATAACAACACGCAAACAACATCTACCTAAACGAAATGCACAAATAACTCTAGCTGAAAGTGCGACATTATTATTATTATTATTATTATTATTATTATTATTATTATTATTATTATTATAGTAGTATTATAAAACTGTGAATTATTTACAATCCTACCTAATACTCTAAGCTACATTTGATCATCGATTAGTCACGGTCCTACATATTTATTTACATTATTTATTGATGCTCATACCTGGTGATGGAGGCATGCTGGCTCACCCTCCGGACTCGGTCATGGTGAATTAGAATACCATCTTGAAGCTGCTGTGGTATTCCAAATTTTCACACACGCAACTTTGACACATTTTCGTCATGCCGTTACACACGCTTACATTAACATAAAACACTCGCATTTCTCGCACTCCAGTGAAGGTTAGACGATACCACTGCAGACTCCTGTCGTGAAGTTGGCCGGTCGTCTCCGCTATCTACCTGAAAATCACCTGTTGGTCTGCCTTCCGGTCTCTCAGCTTTTGTTTACATAGAGCTTACCGAACATTAACCCCAACGGGACATAACTGTTTGCTCAAGGTCTACCACTGCGGCCTTCATTAAAGAAAAGTCATTCTCCTCCCTGTCTGCCTTTACAAGTCTCTCCCCGTAAACATCTCGCTTGCCAAACAGTTTATTAAGTGGTAAAAGCAAGCTAAAATAATGTTTCAAATGTTGTGGAGAAGTTTATGCTGATAACAAATGTGAAACTACCCGTGGGTTAGAGAGGTTTCATGTAATTATGCTGAAAACATGGACTTGTTCCTCTCGACTCGTAATGTGAGTTCATTTAAGCCAAGTGTTGAAAGTGTAGCTCTTGCCTGTTATTTCTGCATAAATAGTAAAAGTTCGTTAAAGTGTTCATTTTCTGAAATGTTACTCTCCCAAGTAAAATAATACAAGGCTTTCTCAAAATGCCTATAAGTGTCTCTACTCGCTTTCCTACCAGCCAAAAGTGAAGCTGACTAACTGAATTAGCTGTCACCTCTGTCACACTGTCGCTCTGATTCACACTGTCAATCTGAAGTTTCACTGAGAATACTGAAGAATCACTGAGAATCTGAAGAAACACTGAGAATTCAACCCCCTGGTCGCTGGGTTTTGTAATGAGTTCTCCCCCCACCTTGAAAATAGTTCTGTGGAAGGGATGTGGCGTAATGATCTAGCCCTCGGGAGCGCTTTATCGTACATCCGTAGGTTAAAGTTTTCAAAATTTATGTACACAACTTCCTAATTTCGGTCTGACTTACATGTAATATTGCGCCGTGGGAAATGATCACAGGATAATCCACACGACGGCGCGCGTCACTGGTGTTATTTTCTTCCGGTGAATGGCTCCATCCCGCCATGACACTTCATTCTCCTGGAGACTATTACCCCTCCGTGTGGAGTTAAATTTTATTAATTAGGCACTAATTAACCACAGATTCGCACTTATAAATTTCCAAATATTATAAAGAAATCAGGACACTGTTTTTCACCACCACACCGGGCTTCAGATAGCGAAATACTGACTGTAGATTCCCGCTATGACAGTTCATTCAAATTTAGAATTTTGTGATTGGCTGAGACTTTCGCGCTCTTCGTAGCGTGGCTGCTTCCATTTCCTCCCCAGAGTTGGCGGGTATTGTCGTTGTCCCTTTGTCCTAGCTAAGTAGGTCAGGCCTCAACGCGTGATTTTCTCGTGAGAACCAACAGAAAGTCGCCACTCCTAGGCGGTATCATAAAATTTATTGGAAGGAGTACTCAGGGCGGTTTACAAGTTGGTCGTGCTCTAAGAAGAGTTTCGAGGATTCTACTTGCCGTCACACTGGCGCCAGAAAGTTCCTTTGTGACTGCTAGTTTCCCAGCCAACTGTAGTATCCCATATGCGAAATATTCAACTTTTAATTTGTAAATTAATTAGGTAAATTCGCTTATGGGTGCAGTATCGGCTGCGATTTGACGAAGCGACCAACCTGCCCTTCTCAGCCCGATCACCATACCCCTCGTAAAGTCGTCTGTCTGCTGGAAATGCCTCCGTTGACGGCGGCCTGGCATTCTTAGCTATACACGTGTCCTGTGGCACACGACAACACGTTCTACAATGACTGTCGGCTGAGAAATCACGGTACGAAGTGGGCCATTCGCCAACGCCGTGTCCCATTTATCGTTCGCTACGTGCGCAGCACAGCGGCGCATTTCACATCATGAGCATACCTCAGTGACGTCAGTCTACCCTGCAATTGGCATAAAGTTCTGACCACTCCTTCTTGGTGTTGCATTTGCTCTGTCAGTCAGTGTATTTCCTTCCAACGAACATTAACGCCAAGAATCCTCTCTTTTTGCTCTATTATTATTATTATTATTATTATTATTATTATTATTACTAATGTCCGGCTCCATGGCTAAATGGTTAGCGTGCTGGCCTTTGTTCACAGGGGTCCCGGGTTCGATTCCCGGCAGGGTCGGGAATTTTAACCATCGTTGGTTAATTTCCCTGGCAAGAGGGCTGGGTGTATGTGTTGTCTTCATCATCATTTCATCCTCATCACGACGCGCAGGTCGCCTACGGGTGTCAAATCAAAAGACCTGCACCTGGCGAGCCGAACCCGTCTTGGAATCTCCCAGCACTAAAAGCCATACGCCATTTCATTTCACTGTAATTATTATTCCTCTCGGTGTGTGATTAATGCTATTCTGGATCGCAAAGTTCAATTGACCCTATGTGTTCAACTTTACTTTTGCGATACCCTGAAGTTTCTTCGCGGAAAACGAACTGAGCACTCAGTACAGGTACGGTACACTGGATCAACCAACAATAGATTGCTCTCCACTCTCAATTCTTCCCAAAGCGGGTTCCATGGAGCAACTAGCAACTAGGAGACTTTCCCAGTGCATTATTACTTATTACAGTTATTACGGTATTATTATTATTATCTGGCTGTAGTAGCCACTACACGTCGTTGACCGGACAATCATATAACAAGCGCAAAGTTATCTAACAGCTACTTTCCACCAATTAATCCCGTCTATCGGAGATGAGTGGCAGCAGAAGAGACAAATCACACCACAAGAATGGTTAATGTAATGGTATTGTTGAACCGTTTTATGAGTTTTTCATATTGTAGGCCTTCACATTAATTTCGTTCCGACTCGGAGATATTAATGCATCCAATGTAAAGCGATGCCTTTCATGTCTTCCTCTTGTCTTATTCTTCAAGTGATCGTTCCTTAACGTTTTTTCTTATTTTTTACAATCATCTTCACATTTTCATTGTCGATACGGACCGAAGACCACGCGGTTTTACACCTTAAGACAATCATGACAAAAACCATCGCCACTTAGCAATGCTGGGCGTTGATATGGACTAAGCAACAAAAGTCAAAATTCATAATTTCCATATCATAGTCGGTACGGTAAAACTGTATGAGACATAAATGATTCGAACTTGGATTCTCTATAACTTTTGTTATCTAATAATTGTCGATAGGATCAATAACACAGGTAGGTCCTATTTATTTAAAAAAATAAATTTTAGGCACTACCATTTCATCCAGCGTGAATAAACATTATTTATAACCTAGAATGTAGCACCTTATTCCCAGACTTTACATACCGATTGCCATTAAATTCTTTTCATCCATATTCTCGTGGTTCGGTGTTGATATGGACTTAGCAACACAAAAACAAAACATAAATTCTTGAATATCTCTGTTATCATAGCCAGTACGGTAAAAATTGTATAGGACATCGGAAATTTAATTCTACATATGGAGATGATAATGTATTCTCATACCCCAGAATTCATCCCACAGAAATATAGTACTTTTCACTAAATAGCTCAAGTGTGATCATCATTGCATTGTTCTACTAATCCATAAAACTTCGCTGATCGAAACGTATTTTTCTTTATTATTTATTTTCCTCTTTAATCCGTTACACTCCAGGGTTGGTTTATCCCTGGGACTCAGCGAGGGATCCCACCTCTACCGCTTCAAGGGCAGTGTCCTGGAGCGTGAGCCATTTGGTCGGGGAATACCATTGGGGAGGAATACCACTTGCTATGCTGAAGAGGCCTTGTGGTGGATGGAAGACTGGAAAGGATGTTAACGAATGGGGAAGGAAAGTATCGTGGCCTTAAGTTAGATATCATCCCGGCATTTGCCTGGAGGAGAAGTGTGAAACCACAGGAAACCACTTCGAGTACGGCTGAGGAGGGAATCGAACCGCATGTACTCAGCTGACCTCCCAAGGCTGAGTGAACCCCGTTTCAGACCTCGTACCACTTTTCAAATTTCGTGGCAGATTAGGGAATCAAACCTGGACCTCCTGGGGTGGCAGCTAATTGCGACCCATGAGTCGAGTCATTCAACGTTCAGCGTTGTTTCTAGACATTGTTAATCGTTCTCTCCGCGGTGAGCAGAGAGAAACATCATTCGTGGGTTTCTCGTTACATAGCCAGTAAGGTGTATTCCTCATTTAAAACCTTCCTCCCGGCCGAAGCCGCAACACGTCCGCTCAAATCTTCCCCGTCCCATTGAGTGGACAGGTCCGCCGCATACAGAGTGGACTCGCCAGAGCTCGCAACCTCGCACCGCGGGCTCAGCAGGAGTCTCGCTCCTCCAGGGAACCTCACCAAAGGAGCGGACAAGGTCCGACTACTCTTTCTCGAACTCATATTTACAAAACCAAATCCTTACGCAGGTTCACCTACGGAAACCTTGTTACGACTTTTACTTCCTCCAAGTAATCAATTTCGGTCATATTTCCAGACACATCGGAAACTGCGCAAAGCAGATCCCGCGCTCCGGTCCGAATGTCAATTCGAGCACATTCCTTCCTAAATCAATATTTAATTTTAAAACTTCTGTCATCTACGAGATATTCGTCACTTCGCCCCTTAAGGTGTTTAATTTTACGAACATATCTAGCCTCCAGTCTTCTAAGTTAAAAATATCGTAGAGATCATCAATGTTATTTTTCCGTTTCAGTGTGTGCTTAATGGATAAGTCGGATATTCCACAACGATTATGTTACTGCAGACAGCAAATACCACTAAAATAAACTGCTCACTCGTCGTTTCTTTTTCGTCAGCCGCTTCTATACAATGCTTATACAAGTGTCCTGGTCTGTATAAGCAGTTCAGTGAATAACTATAACAGTGGCGGCGATAAGGGCCCCGCAGACCTCGGGCCCATGGTTTGTGAAGGTCCCATCACTGTTTCTTAATTCGGTAGCTGAAGAGTGATTTTACATATTGATAAAGCTACAGCACACAACAGAGTATTATTTGTATTACAGAGGGTTATTCCAAAAGTAGACCGTCGTAGTGCAGAGCTTATTTCATCAATAGGAGTACGGTAGTTATTTCAGAAAGAAAGTGGGTTTCCCATCCTGTTTCAATAATAACAATTCCTTGCTGCCACTCACACCAATCAACAAGGTTTTTGAAGTAATTAGCCAGTTCTGAGAACCCAGTAGTCAGTGAAGATGCGATAACAAAGACATCTATCCTTCTTATCTAAACTCTAAATACTGAAGTTTTGCTCATAATTCTCGGCAGTCAGTGTAGTTAAGTAGGCTTACGATGGACGGTTGCGTTTTAAATTATTTGGTCCTAGGAACGAGATTATTTCTTGATAGTGTGACGGTCAGCGTGCTTTGGTTACTATAATTGGAATATGCATTTCTTGTGTGTGTGTTCGTACCATAGAAGTGTATTATGTTAATTTCTTCGAATTTGAAAACTAAATTACGTAATTATTATTATCGTTGCGTCATCATTGTTGTTCAGTGTAATGATATACAACCCACTACTACGAAATAAACTTGTAACTTTCCTTATCAGGGAACGAGGGACCCATTTTCAATTATTGCGGGGGGGGGGGGGGGGGTGGCTACTGTGCACACAGGAGGCTTATATGCAGTTTATTAGTAAAACATTGCACATAAACGTTGTATAAACCTGGTGTAAAAGTTATAATCCGCTTGTTAGTAACAGTAGCAGCAATTGAGAGAAAAATGTACATCTTTATTCCATTTTAACCACCTGGAATTAGAAATTATAAAAAAAAAAAATCAATTTGTTGCATCCGGGAAAGGGTGTGTTTGAACCCCACTGTCGGCATCCCTGAATATGGTTTTCCGTAGTTTTCAATTTTCACACCAGTAAATGCTAGGGTTGTACCTTAATTAAGGCCACGGCCGCTTACTTCCCACTCCTAGTCCTTTCCTATCCCGTAAGACGTAAAGCAAAATTGTAAAAGAAAATTAATTTCTCAATTACTTACTTACTTACTTACTTACTTACTTACTTAATCTGTTTACCCTCCAGGGTCGGTTTTCCCTCGGACTAAGCGAGGGATCCCACCTCTACCGCCGGGCAGTGTCCTGGAGCTTCAGACTTTGGGTCGGGGGATACAACTGGGGAGAATGACCAGTACCTCGCCCAGGCGGTCTCACCTGCTATGCTGAACAGGGGCCTTGCGGTAGGTACCATCCCGGCATTTGCCTAGAGGAGAAGTGGGTAACCACGGAAAACCACTTCCAGGATGCCTGAGGTGGGAATCTAACCCACCTCTACTCAGTTGACCTCCCGAGGCTGAGTGGACCCCGTTCCAGCCCTCGTACCACTTTTCAAATTTCGTAGCAGAGCCGGGAATCGAACCCGGACCTCCGGGGATGGCAGCTAATCACGCTAACCACTACACTACAGAGGCGGACAATTTCTCAATTATTCAGAAAAATACTTAGTGGAAACCCGCACAAAATGTCGTTTGTTGCCACAGCAAGTAGTGGAGACCCACGGACCAATGCATCAACCCTCTATCAAAATTAACTGAGAGAGCACGAAGAACTTACCGTTTCATAGGAATTTCTTTCAATTTTGATGTCTACCCCTCCCCCTGGCTTCTCAACGTACTGGGAGGTGTGTATCTCAGGGTACCTACTAGGGGACTCAGGCGACATCTCAACGTACTGGGAGGTGTGTATCTCAGGGTACCTACTAGGGGACTCAGGCGACATCGAAAATGGGCTCCCGCGTCTCTACGTACTGGGAGGTGTGTATCTCAGGGTACTAGGGGACTCAGGCGACATTGAAAATGGGCTCCCTTAGGGGTTACATTCCCGGCCGTATGGACCAAGTCTCGTAGGTCATGTATAGGTGTGGTTTATGTGGCGCACCGTGACGTACCGTGCACGGGTGTACTACGTGATAACGGATTTAACTACAAAAATAATTGAGAAGAAATTAGGGAGGAAGTCGTGACCGACCACTTTCTTCGTTCACGCTACCTGAACCGTCAGTGATACAGACTTTGAAGTAAAGCAGATAACGTAGCCCTGTGAACATGATCCAAGTAAGTACACAACTTAAACGATATTTTTGCCACAGATACTTCCGTGACAGCGTATCTCAAATATCGGTGACAAAGTAGCAGGCTGTGATTTATCGACCATCTGTCACACTAAAGCTCGAGCTCATTCACAGCCACGTGTGTTTTGGAAAGTGCTGCCGACTCGGCTAAAACAGCTGTGCGTCATCGTCCTTAATCTGGCGATGTATAGGCCCACTCCATCCTTGGATGTAGACTATGAATAGAGAATGTTCGTCTATTACACCGTGCTGAGAGTTTTTGTCCTGATTGGAGGTAGGTTGGAATCCATCGAGAATAAGGAGCGCCCGAAGAAGGTTAGATTTTGGCTGCTGGGACCGACATCGCTGCTCAAATATGATTCATTTCAGTACTGATTTTCAGACTGCTATAGCCTATCTGTGTTTTGAAATCAAACCCAACTATATGTACGTTGTAATATAATCTTATAGAAGTACAACTAAAAATAATCTTTTAACATTTCATTTACACATTTTCTATCTGCAAGATAATTGAACGTTCGGTTTGATATTAGAGTTTCCTTTTTCTTTAGAATCCGCATAACGCGAAACAAAGAAAGAAAGGTTTCTATGTTGAAGTGGGCGTCTTTAAATTATACAATCTTGGGGAACAGATAACTGTATGGAAAAATCTATTCGAAAACGAAACCGCGTGGTCATGTATTTTTCAAGATATATGTAATTTCCTTTTCAGTTTGCAATAGAGGTAGTTTTCACTGAGCGAGTTGGCCGTGTGATTAGCGTTGCTTAGCTGTGAGTATGCATACAGGAGATGGTGGGTTCGAATCCCACCGTTAAGAAATGCTGGTGTTGTACCTTAATGAAGGCCACGGGCACTACCTTCCTATTCCTAGATCTTTTCTGTCATGCGGCCGAAAACTTTGGAAATGTTAGTGCGACGTTAAACCACTGAAAACCAACAACAACAACAAGAAAACAGCTTTCATGCCACATAACTAATTTTAAGAATTATGTCTAATAAAGGCTATCTTCATCTTGTCGCGATATGTGTAGGAGTTTGCGTGCCTAAGTGGTCCTAAGAGTTATGCTGGCATACTCTGGTCCTCCAGGTTGAGGGTTGATCATGGGGCTAACAACTCCATACTGGAAAAATAAATAGTTATGAAACTCAAGGACAAAAATAGCTGGACTGATGATAATGGTAAATGGACGGAAATGGAAGAAGAAGATAGAGGAAGCATGCTGAAGTCTTGAAGATTGGGCTACACTTGTCAGAGAGATCGAAGCCTTGCATGGCCTGTAGTGCTGAGGAGTCTAATAAAGGCCGCGTGGTTTACATGACGGTACTTACTTGTATTGCAGGGGTAGGGGTTGAGGTGTATTCAGTTCCTCACTGTCAGTTGTCCCTTGAATAGGCAGTCATTATTGTAGTAGCTGTTTGGGTCATCAGTCCATAAACTAATTTCATGCAGCTGTCCATGCCACCCCATCCTGAGCTAAACCTTCCATACACCGTACATCTGTCTAGTCTGTTTTTCATATTCATATCTTGGTCTACCCCGCCCGTTCTTACCGCTAACACTTCTCATAAAAGTTAAATGAACAAGTCCTTCATGTCTTAAAAATCTGTCTCATTATTTTACTTCTTCTGGTCAAATTTTGCCAAATTGTTCTCTTCTCACCATTTCGATTATCTCTTCATTCATGATTCGATCCACCCATCTCACCTCCAGCATTCTTCCATAACATCACATTTCAGAATCTCCTATTCTTTCTCTTTCTTAGCTAGTTATCGCCCATGTTTCACTTCCAGAAAATGCCATGCTGTCGATAACAGCCTTTGGAAACATCTTTCTAATTCCTATAACAACGTTTCCTTTACCCTTTTAGTTTAGTCCTTGTGTAACATGTTCTTTGAAACAGTTCCTCATACTCTATTATTTCAATTTATCTAGATCTCATCTTCTTGCATTCCTTCCTTCAATTTCTTTAACTTCACATGGCATTTGAGCCATATCTGCATGGCTAATTCCCCTATTATTACTGCTCTGCTCTTGCTAATGGCCTCTTGCTGGCTCACCTTGGAGGACTTGATAACTTCCATGAATATACTAGAGAGGGCAGCTCTCTCGATGTTGGGCACTGATGGTTGTGTCTTTCTGACGAGATGTTAATTTTATCTCCTTGACTCAAATCGTTGGTTGTTGCCTTGTGAGAAGAATATAAAAATGGACTCCACGCATACTGGAGTAGCATTTTTGACATACAGAAAAGTCTTTAAACGCTTCAAACTTACCCTGTACTACCATCTTTCTCCTTCCTTTGACCGTTAATGTACTCCAGGTATGGGTGTTCTTTCATAATATTTGTTCATTGATATATAGGTGATTGATATGTGTTGTTCGCTCCACAGTATGAATGGACTGCACGTTTTTCCTTGCGATTGTTGGGATTATGATATGTTTGATGGTACGGTCTCATATTACTTCTTTGTATGTGCACTGCATATTTATGTAATTTGCCATCTGATGACTGTTTGCCCTTTGTGTCAGTGCGAGCTTCCACTCATGTCATCCAAAGTGTGAACCTTGATGGGTTTGTGCATGACTGCAGGATTTCTCTGATCCCACTGCTGAATTCGTTTGGCCTGCGCACACAACTTCTGGAATAAATGAGACCTCATTTGTGGCCTTGGGGTCATGTTATATGAATTCAGATGCGTCATTTAACTGACCCTGCTGCTCGTATTGTTTGCTGAACCCGGCTGTGTCTGAATGTGTGCACGAGTGTTAGTATGAGAGGGGAGTGTAACAAAGACGTATTAATCAGTTTAATTTGTATTTTGATCTTGTTTCATTATTTTATTTATGCATTTTTGTACGGTGCTATTTCTTTTGCCTTCGCACCTGTCTTGGCCCCTTATTTGCCTTTCGGGCCACCATGTTTTATCTTTCGTTCATTTAGGCTATATGCATGCCTGGGTTTTTCCCGTTTGTGATATATTATCTCCTTGTAGCAGAGTCATTTCTCCTTTACTTTATCCCATACTGAAATCCTATGATTTTTTTTTTTAAACTCTGGGTTTTCTCCTTGATGCGTGGAAGTTGGAGGGTCTGGGGTTATTGTTATTAATGAGGGTAGTGTTTGGGTGTTCTTGAGTGAAAATGATATTGAATATACTCGTTGGAAAAAACAACCTCTCTTTTGATCTGTTGTGCTATTAGAGATATCTAAATACTGGCACCATTTGAAAGGTATTGTACTTAATTGAGTGATCCTGCCGAATGTTTAAATATGGTTCTTTGTGACCTGATGCTCACGGAATAATGTCGTGCCAACAACCCGGTCTGGATTATGTATGTATGTATGTATGTATGTATGTATGCATTCTTTATCCTTTTTATTTGAATTAATTTCGTTTCCCTCTACCTTCATTTCATGGGTTCAATAAACCCTTATTTTCCCGTATTTTGAATTTTATTGCTTATAGATCTAGTCTCTTACTATTATTGTCAAGAGGCTCATTTCCAGTTCAAGGCTGTTGGCATTTAGGTCTTTCCTAGTCGTAATTTACGCCTCAACCTTCGTTTTGTATCTTATTGGTACTGGGATTGCTTCTGCGATGCAAGGGGTGTGGCTCACATTTCAAGGGGGATTATCTACCCTTAAAACCATGACCAGTGTAAAAGTGAGACAGGATTGTTCCAGAATTACCTGGAAGAAGTTGAAGATAATTTTCTTCAGCTCTTTGCCTGAAGGTCATTGTAGCAGGCTATAGCTAAGAGGTTCCTGAGTTTGACTTTCAGCCAGGTTAGGGAGATTAGTTTGGGTTCCTGAGTTCATCTTCATATACACCATTCTTTTCTTCATTTACATGCAACACACTACCAACTACTACTGAAACAGGCATTAATAACATTTTCCCCTACTTATAGAGTTGGCATCAGGAACTGCACCAGGTAATTAAATGGCGCAGTGCAATACCAACAAGGCTGCTGGGAAGGAATCAATGAGGACACAAGGGAACATCATACAATCCATTAAATTCATGTAATAAACAAGATTGTCGTATTAACATTGATGCTATGTGTTATGTGTCATACTTTCATACGTGTGTACACCGGTTATGCCCCTCTCCCTCTCACATCATTATTCATCCTCTGGTTTTCTCCACATACTTTCTTTCCATTCTTCAGCTCTGTTCTATTCTATAATGGTGCCTTTTATTGCATTTCATTTTATTAGTTTCCATTTATTTCTTCTACCACATTTGTCCCTGATTTGTCTGACTTCCTTCCTGTTACTTCTCACACACACACACAATGTTATAGAACATCTTAATTGGAGCCTTATGGTGTCATCAGCTCCCGCTTGGAGTGCTGTGCCAGCCTACAGTGAGCCACCTGGTGACAAACAAGCGTACCACTACAGTTCCAACGATAAAGCATTCTTAAATTCAAATGCTCATTATTGTGGAAGTCTTCCTTGTGAATAGTTGAGATTTTCTTATGAAGATGCGAAGGAAAGTTCTCTACGAAATGTAAAGAGTTCCACCTTATTTTCTTGACACAGCATGAGCCCAGAAGCCCATAATTATATTGTAAACAAGATTGTAATTCTTAAGTGCGGCCAGTATCCAGTAATCGGAAGATAGTGGGTTCGAGCCCCACTGTCGGCAGCCCTGAAGATGGTTTTCCATGGTTTCCTATTTTCACTCCAGGCAAATGCCAGGGCTGTACCTTAATTAAGGCCACGGCCGCTTCCTTCCAATTCTCAGGCCTTTCCTATCCCATTGTCGCCGTAAGACATATCTGTGTTGGTGCGACATAAAGCAAAAATAAAATAAAATAGTAATTCCACAGTTCAAATCCACATTTACCATAGTCATCTGACCACCGAATCTGAGATGTTTCCTCCTAGTCTAACTACCATATTAAAGAGCAATAACAAGTAGCAAGTACATACTACTTCAGTACTAAGCTTAAAGCAGCGTACTCAACATGTTTAACTGGTGCAAGCAACTTTCTTATTTCCCATTTTATCAAGACATTGATGTAGCATGTCAACAGAAATGAATTACAATTTTTTTCCTGACATTTTAAGACTGGGAATTTATGATAGAACTTTGAGAATGGTGGCTTTTAACAACAGTAAATGTGCTATTTTAATTGTTAATGTTGTATAATAGCAGCTGAGGATGAGCCAGTGATCAAAACTAGTCTTGCATATACAGGGTCTTTCTTTTTTGGCTGGCTCTGCAGCACCACTCAGAGCAATATATCTCTCAGCAAATGAGTCACCTGACTATCGCCTTCCGTGCGTGTTCCCCTGACACACGGAGCAAGCCATAGAAAAGACCCTGTATATACATTTTAAATATATTCAATACTATATACAGTTTTGATTAGTTTGGAACATCCAATTTTATAATTTTAAACTGTAAGCTATCAATACAGAAAATGGAAGTACTGATTAATAAATCTGCAAACTATCTGAAAAAGAAGACACACAGTAACAGTGTCAGGTGTGATACTGATTAATCAAAATTAGTTTCACCAGACTGAAGAACCTAACAGTTATAAATTAATCCTTTTACTCCCCATTTTTTTTTAGGAATAGCATGATCACAAGAACCCCGTTATTTTACAAGTTATTCTTAATTCTTAGTATAGATTATTGTAGAAGAATACAAAGGAATATAAACAGCAGGGTTTTTTTTTCATTTCCAGTCTGAAAAAATTAGAAGTCAATCTGAGTGTAATAGACCTTGAAACACTCTTCCACATGAAGGGCAATACCACATCTGTGGTATTCAAAGAGCGACTCTTCGCGAAGGCCATGTGTTGCACAGACCCTGCAACACCTTGAAAGAAAAGGTTTCTTCTAGATTGACACAATTTTGGAAGATAAATGGCCCTTCAGTTCGTCTAGTTATTGGTAACCAGTGATCTTCTTTCGTAGGACTATCATCTTGAAGAGCAGGAATTCACAGCAATGAATTCACAAGCATAAGCGTTGGTCTTATTGGTAACATGACCTCAAAACTGCAGTGTTAGAAATTCATTTGTAACCTCTAATTCACCAGAGTTTTCACCAAGACGTCTGTTGAGAAGAGAATTTTTTTTGGAGAGAGCATTGTTAGACACATTATCTCGAGGCTGATTATTGGAATGAGTCCAAATTCATTCGCTATTTGAATTAGGCCTACCTGCTACAGTTGCCGCAGGAGATGCAAGTCTGTTTCCAGTAGGTTTTCGTGTACGTGTCCTGGAATCTTCATCAGAGTCATTGCTGGAACTTCCCAATTCTCTAAAATCATTTGCTTCACTTTCAGAAGCCACAAGATCACTTTCATCTTCACTTTGGTCGAGCCAGAATCGAATATCTTCTTCATTCACCACTGCCATGTTTGTTTACATGATCATCATAACATTACATATTTCATTTGGTTTTACCAAACTATCCCTGAAATAAAAGATGGCAAAGAGCACAAATGACAAATCTTTGACGTATCGATAGTAACGAGAGAAATTACTACAATAAGTCTTGGTAGCATAGTAACTAATTGACAATACACTGAAACAACACAGGCATCAGGATGGACATGTACATCAAAGTGCGTCAATGCGTTAAGTAACACAAATCACATTTGCTACTTCATCAGTATGTCTTCGAAAGATAAATGAAAAATAAATGCAGACAGTGTAGTTGTATGTCTCGAATGAATGGGGCCAAGTTTTATGTCTATCTCTCATAACTCGGAGCAACTGAAATGTGTTGTGGGTTTTGAGTGCACTGCATAGAGTGAGGAAAGGATATGTAGGCCTAGACCTATCATTGTCTTTTATAGATCTTCCACCATTTCTTTTGTGGATGGTTTAATTCTCATGGCGAGATAAGGTAAAGGTTTTACTTCACCTTAAGATACTAATGACTACTTGTGATGGCAATTAATGATATATTGATGGAGATTTATTTTAATTATTAATATTTAAGATAATATTCTAAGATGTTTTATAATTTGCATACTGGTCCTGTTTTAATATCTGTATGGCTTATATTTTACAGGTTGAACATTATGGAGGAACCTGTGTTTGTCAAATGTGAGCCAGCATGGCCTTCAGATGCAGAAGAACTCTCCAATTTTGTAAGTGGGCTACCGTAAAGTATATTGCTCTAAAGAAGGAAAGGACTGCAGGTTTTTTAATTCAACTATATATTGTCTAAAAACTACCTTTTTCACTTAGATCAGGTTTTACATCTGACATTCAGTATTCTTAAGTTCCTTCCCTACTGATAATGGTTTTTAAATTTAGAAATATTTGCTGCATCTCTTCACCAACACCACGGTAGATTGGAAACTTTCTGTATCATCTACTACTATGAACAAGACATCGGAATTAGGCAACATCCTCAATACATTTTTACTCAACTCAGTCGTCATTTCACTTAAGGACTCATTTCTGGTACTTATTTTTATATAATGTTATCTTACTACGTAGACTTCCACACCCACTAAATGACATTATAATAATTTAGGGATATTAGGTCACATAATGTTACTAATCCGCTGACGCGTTTCGATCCTGCGACCGGGATCATCTTCAGGGCAGTAACAAAGCATGTAATGGCAACTGTCATACTAACCAGACTCAAGATAGAGAGACCCTGTTAGAAACATAGTTCATCCCAGGGCCTCCAGAGTCAAGCAGAAATGTGCTAAAAAGTTAACTAAGGAGGTTAGCCGTGATCTACTCGGTATATGATATATCTTTGTTAAAATTATTGGGGTGTTTAGCAATTTCTATCGCCTCACGAATGATTCTAGGTATAAAATATTTCCCTTTATAAATGACAAATCAAAAATGATTTGATGGTCATTATTTATGGCATGTTCTGTCATAGGAGACTTCTCTGGCTGGCAAAGACGTAAGTGCTTGCGATGTTCTTTAACTCTTATAAGCTACCTTCGTATATGATCGGCCAACATAAACTGATCCACAGGAGCAAGGAATCATTTATATTCCAGCACAGTTTAAACCAACAGGATCTTTGCCAGATCGCAAGCAATTGCTTATGATGATATTAGGCTTAAAAATGGTCTTGATATTGTGCCTTCCGAAAATATTTGCAATCCTGTCCATGACAGATTGCACATGTGGCAAGAAGGCTAGA
Organism: Anabrus simplex; assembly: GCF_040414725.1. NCBI lineage: Eukaryota > Metazoa > Arthropoda > Insecta > Orthoptera > Tettigoniidae > Anabrus > Anabrus simplex. The sequence continues at coordinate 116,066,496 of NC_090274.1, forward strand.
TTATTTACTTTACACAACCTATTATCCCCAAATTATTATAATGTCATTCATATAATTTGTCTTAATAGTAATAAATTTTAATGCTACTGGTTTTTATGTCCCACAAACCACTTTTTGGTTTTCGTAGATACCGACGTGCCAGAATTTTGTCCCGCAGTAGTTCTTTTTTTGTGCCAGTAAATCAATTGGCATGAGGCTGATGTATTTGAGCACCTTCAAATACCACTGGACTGATCCAGAATCAAACCTGCCAAGTTGGGGTCAAAAGGCCAGTGTTTCAATTGTTTGAGGCACTAAGCCCAATGAGGAAGGGACATATAGAGATTAACAGAGTGGCAGGTCAAAGTGAGGAGGGGGAGGAACAGGAAGAGGAGATAAGGAAAGACATGACATCCTCTTATAAATAGGTTCTTATGTTTTCCTAGTTCTTTTACATCCATTTCTTCTCAGGCATCATACAAGTTTGTTTCAACCATCATCAGAACGTACATTGAGAGGAGACAATCTTCAAAGTTATTAAAGTTTTTATGGGAGACAATGAAATGGCAGTATAAACAAACAAAAAGGGGGGTAGAATTGATTTATTGAAGGAACTGGCCTATTGACTGGCAAAAAAAAAAAAAACATGCCTGTCACACAACCTGAAACTGAAGCACTACATGTCAGTCATACGATCAGAAGCTCTGTATGCTGTGGAGTGTCTTTTGTTGATCCGAAGAGGTCTGATTGAGGAACTGGAAGTCAGAGAGAGGAGAATTCTCAGGAAGATCTTAGGTCCGGTAAAGGAAGGTGATGAATTCTATAGACGGTACAGCTCTGAGCTCTACAAACATATAGAGAGGCTCTCTGATTGTGCTAGGAAAAGGAGAGTAGCTTTCTATGGCCATATAGCAAGACTGCTTCCCAAACGACTGACCAATCGCCTGTTCATCTTCTGGCAGAACAAGTTGGCTGACAGAAACTGAGAAGGATATTAAAGCACTGGGATTATCAGATCTTCAAGACAGACATTCTGTATGACATACCCTGAAAGAAATCCATGGATTTCAGGAAAAACCCTGGAACAAACATGGTCCAAAGTAGGCCCATTCAAACCAATAAAAAGAAGGAATACAAGGGGCACAGTAGAAAGTAAACTCAACCATACACTACCGGTACAGTACCCTGAGAAACATATTGAGTCAGAATTAGTAGAACAATCATGAATTACTTATTAGGGAATAGAGCAGTTTTAACACATATATGTTTTTGTGCTGGAAGTCTATCTGGAATTAGCGTGGACAGAAAACAGACACCGTGATAACCAGACAACCAGTGTTCATCATCTGTCTGTACTAAGTTTTCTTCATCTTCGTCCTCACGTTATTACCGTCTGCCACAGCACCGCCTTCCATATACAGTAGATAAAATGAAGCCGTGTTTTTAACAAATTTCCACTGTCTTTGACCGGCATTTCGTCTAGGTCACAGCAAAGTCAGTATTAAATAAATTATCAGTATTTATTAATGAACAAAACAGGCTTCCAGCCCAGATACATGTTCACAAAACAATAATCCTATTAAATATAACAATAATAATAATAATAATAATAATAATAATAATAATAATAATAATAATAGTAAAAATAATAATAATAAACAAAAATCTCCCTCAAACAACTAATCTGGCCCTACCCTGACCTTGCATTCACCACATGACTGTACACTCCACATGACCTTTGGAACAGATTATGCGGCAAGAACCACTGACTGCACATTACAACAGTTTCGGCTCACGCCCTTGTAATCACTACTGCTTACTCTGCATCCTTTGTTCCATGACCTAATTTCTCTGGATTCTAGTAAACCAAATGACAACATTTGCGTACAATACTCAATATCACAATCAGTAAGGCATCTACATTCCGAGATACCAAAACATTTACTCACTCACTACCTCGCCATCTCGACAACCTTTGTTATCACCTGGTCTTACGTAGCCTCCAGGCTCGAATTCAAACTACTTCACTATATCCACAACACCCATACTTCACTAGTTTCTAAATTTTCCAACAAACTCCAACGACTGCATATCCTCATACTCTTAACCACTTCTCCCTTACATCCTGTCATATCGTCCTATGCCCCTTCCTCTTCCATTTTTTCACACAGGAATTTTTTACAGCACATAAATACCTGTTCAATTCTCCTCCGTTTTCCCATTCCTTGATAATCCACCTTATAATACCCTGCTCATCCCCTTTACCTAAAATTTTCCGATGTTTGGCACTCAGTAAACTATTTCTAATCTTATTTGTTTCTTCACACTTACCTAATAAGTGAAAATCACCGTTCTCCGCCCCACAAAGTATACATACTGCCTTATCTCTCCCTCTTAACCACCCCGTATTTTTATGTAGCCCTAACAACCACCATACCAACCCTCTCCTTCTCAACCTATCAACGTATCTAATATTTATCCCCGTTACTTTCTCAACTTTATTAAAAACGCTAAGGGAACTTCTTAATCTACTTTCGGCCAATACTTTCTGCCTATCCAGATCTCTAATCCTCCTTACCAGTACCTTCATCCCTCTAGCTTCTGTCTTCGTCCACACCTCTTCCCACATGTACCCCAGGCCTATCATCTCCAAGTATCCCGTAATTTTATTTAGCCAGCATCCCTTATACATAATCTTCCTTTGTTGTTTGTACGCGGCCTGTAATACCCTCCCACCTTCCTGTCTTTTCAAATTCATCCAATATTTAATTATTCTTTTTACACACTCAGATTCCAAATCCTTCCCACACATTAATTCCACCCCTGCATTGGCTGTGCACATCGGGAGCCCCATCACCAACTTACCGAAATTAGTAATAATTCGTCTTAACTCTTTTGTCATCCAACCCCCAAACTTCAGCGCCATACAATACCCTCCCGAAAATCACTGATCTTAGAACTAACCTCAGGGTTTTATAATTGATACCTGGATATTTTGTTAGCAAGTTTTTGACTGAAGCTAGGGCGGCCAACCCTCTGTTCCTCGCCCTCTTGATATGATCATTCCAGGTGCCTTTACTATTAATAATGACTCCTAGATATTCTAATTTGCTTACCAGTTCCAACCTTTTTCCCTGCACAACTCATTTCCCGTCATCCCTTCTTCTTTTGTGTGCCTGGGCTATTAGCATTTTAGATTTATTCCCATTAATTTTTAAGGCCCATTTCTTCGCAAAATCCGACACTGTACTTAAAGCCTTTTGCATCCCCCCTGGGGTAAGAGTCATCAAAATCACATCATCAGCAAAAAACAATCCTGGGACCTCCACCCCATTAATTACCGGCACTGCCCAGTTGTTTGCCCCATGCCCCCCCAAGATATCGTTAATAAATAAAATAAACAAAATTGGCGCTAATTTGCACCCCTGCTTTAAGCCCACCTTGGACTCTTAATGGTCTGCTCACCCTATCGTCTCCCAATTTTACACAGAACCTGACTACCCTATAAATCCCCTCTACTGCCCTCATCATCTTTCCTGAGACCCCCAACCTTCCCAGTTTCTCTAATACAGCTTCCCTATCCTCCTTATCAAACGCCATTTCGAAATCAATTGCTGCCACATACACCTTCCTTCTTGAAGGCTCCTATACTTTTCCAGAACTGTCATCATTATCATTATATTATCCACTGTTCTTTTATTTCTTCTAAATCCTCCTTGGAAATCAGACAGTACTTCATTCTTTTCTGCCCATTCACTCAACCTGTTTGCCAACACCCCTGTGTAAATTTTACTTAAGGAATCTAACAGAGATATTCCTCTATAATTATTCAAACTGTTTTTATTACCCTTCCCCTTATATATTGGACATACAATTCCTGTTTCCCATTCCTTTGGATACTTCCCCTGTTCAAAGATCTTAATGATTAGGCAGAGATTCAGAAACCAGGTGTTGGATTGCAAAACTTTCCCAGGAGCAGACGTGGACTCTGACCACAACTTGTTGGTCATGAAATGCCGTCTGAAGTTGAAGAAATTGACGAAAGGAAAGAATGCAAAAAGATGGGATCTAGACAAGTTGAAAGAAAAGAGTGTGATGGATTGTTTCAAGGAACATGTTGCACAAGGACTAAATGAAAAGGCCAAAGGAAACACAGTAGAGGAAGAGTGGAGAGTCATGAAAAATGAAGTCAGTAAGGCTGCTGAAGAAATGTTAGGAAGGAAGAAAAGATCAACTAAGAATCAGTGGATAACTCAGGAGATACTAGACCTGATTGATGAACGACGAAAATACAAGAATGCTAGAAATGAAGAGGGCAGAAAAGAATACAGGCGATTAAAGAATGAAGTGGATAGAAAGTGCAAGGTAGCTAAGGAAGAATGGCTGAAGGAGAAGTGCAAGGATGTCGAAGGCTGTATGGTCCTGGGAAAGGTAGATGCTGCATACAGGAAAATCAAGGAAACCTTTGGAGAAAGGAAATCTAGGAGCATGAATATTAAGAGCTCAGATGGAAAGCCACTTCTAGGGAAAGAAGACAAAGCAGAAAGATGGCAGGAGCATATCCAACAGTTGTATCAAGGTAACGATGTAGATAATTTCGTTCTGGAACATGAAGAGGCTGTTGATGCTGATGAAATGGGAGACCCAATTTTGAGGTCAGAGTTTGACAGAGCTGTGAGTGACCTAAATAGGAACAAGGCACCTGGAATTGATGATATTCCCTCTGAATTACTGACTGCCTTAGGAGAAGCCAGCATGGTAAGGTTATTTCATTTAGTGTGCAAGATGTATGAGACAGGAGAAGTCCCATCCGATTTTCGGCAGAATGTTGTTATACCTATTCCCAAGAAAGCCGGTGCTGACAGGTGTGAAAACTACCGCACTATTAGTTTAGTATCTCATGCCTGCAAAATTTTAACACGTATTATTTACAGAAGAATGGAAAAACAAGTTGAAGCTGAGTTGGGGGAAGATCAATTTGGCTTCAGAAGAAATGTAGGAACACGTGAAGCAATTCTGACTTTACGTCTGATCTTAAGAGGATCGAATCAAGAAGGACAAGCCCACGTAGATGGCATTCGTAGATCTAGAAAAGGCATTCGATAATGTTGATTGGACCAGGCTATTTATGATTCTGAAGATGATAGGGATCATATACCGTGAACGAAGAATTATCTACAACCTGTATAAAAATCAGTCTGCAGTGATAAGAATCGAGGGCTTTGAAAAAGAAGCAGCAATCCAGAAGGGAGTGAGGCAAGGCTGCAGTTTGTCTCCTCTCCTTTTCAATGTTTACATAGAACAGGCAGTAAAGGAAATCAAAGAGAAATTTGGAAAGGGAATCACAGTCCAAGGAGAGGAAATCAAAACCTTGAGATTTGCCGATGATATTGTTATTTTATCTGAGACTGCAGAAGATCTCGAGAAGTTGCTGAATGGTATGGATGAAGTCTTAGGTAAGGAGTACAAGATGAAAATAAATAAATCCAAAACAAAAGTAATGGAGTGTAGTCGAATGAAGGCAGGTGATGTAGGAAATGTTAGATTAGGAAACGAAGTCTTAAAGTAGATGAATACTGTTACTTGGGTAGTAAAATAACCAACGATGGCAGAAGTAAGGAGGACATAAAATGCAGACTAGCACAAGCAAGGAAAAGCTTTCTTAAGAAAAGAAATTTGCTCATTTCAAACATTGATATCGGAATTAGAAAGATGTTTTTGAAGACTTTTGTATGGAGCGTGGCATTGTATGGAAGTGAAACATGGACGATAACTAGCTCAGAAAGAAAGAGAATAGAAGCTTTTGAAATGTGGTGTTACAGAAGAATGCTGAAGGTGAGATGGATAGATCGAATCACGAATGAAGAGATACTGAATCGAATTGGTGAGAGGAGATCGATTTGGCTAAATTTGACGAGAAGAAGAGATAGAATGATAGGACACATCTTAAGACACCCCGGACTTGTTCAGTTGGTTTTTGAAGGAAGTGTAGGTGGCAAGAACGGTAGGGGTAGACCAAGGTATGAATATGACAAACAGATTAGAGCAGATGTAGGATGCAATAGTTACGAAAAAATGAAAAGGTTAGCACAGGATAGGGTGGCATGGAGAGCTGCATCAAACCAGTCTATGGACTGATGACTCAAACAACAACTCCTTCCTCAACTTACAGAAAAACTCTCTTTCTGCACCCCCACCTTTCTTTCTATGCTCTTGTAACGCACCCATCACCCTCCTCCGCATTCCTTCACACTCTCTGTTAAACCATTCTTCACCCTCTTTCTTTTTCTTCCTTCTACATTCTACCTTCTGTGCTATCATCTTTATTGGATGTAGCATCAATTTCAAGGCTTTATCAATGTTATTCTCCTCTAACGCACCTTCCCAACCATATTTCAGAAATTGCAATTCCTCTATTACTACCCTATCCCAATCCCATCCCACTTTCTCTGTCCATTTGTACTTGTTATATCCATTCCCTAATTTATCCTTCATCTCAACTTCCTTCCTTATATGCGTCTCTTCCCCCCTTTTCAACATAACCCACACTGGGAAATGGTGTGTTTCAATCCAGTTGCCTACTTCTATCCTTACAATATCCTCCAACACTCCTTCCGAGCTTAAAACCAAATCTATCACACTACCTCCCTTCTCAGAAACATAGGTCAATTTCCACATACTGTCACCCTCCATCCATCCATTCAGAATATACAAATTTCCTGCAGCGCACATCTCTAGGAGTTTCTCCCCATAGCTGCTGATAATTTTATCCTCACTACTTCTACTTTTCAACATACACCTTCCATCCTCCCTACTATATACTGGGCTCTGTTCCCTTATTATAGCGTTCCAGTCTCCGAATAACAACATATCCTTTTCTCCTGCAAACTTCTCTCTTATCATACTAATTGTTGTTGTTTGAGTCATCAGTCTATAGACTGGTTTGATGCAGCCCTCAATGCCACCCTATCCTGTGCTGACCTTTTCATTTCTACGTAACTGTTGCATCCTACATCTGCTCTAATCTGCTTGACATATTCATACCTTGGTCTACCCCTACCGTTCTTACCACCTACACTTCCTTCAAAAACCAATTGAACAAGTCCTGGGTGTCTTAAGATGTGTCTTATCATTCTATCTCTTCTTCTCATCAAATTTAGCCAAATCGATCTCCTCACCAATTCGATTCAGTATCTCTTCATTCGTGATTCGATCTATCCATCTCACCTTCAGCATTCTTCTGTAACATCACATTTCAAAAGCTTCTATTCTCTTTCTTTCTGAGCTAGTTATCGTCCATGTTTCACTTCCATACAATGCCACACTCCACACGAAAGTCTTCAAAAACATCTAATTCCGATATCAATGTTTGAAGTGAGCAAATTTCTTTTCTTAAGAAAGCTCTTCCTTGCTTGTGCTAGTCTGCATTTTATGTCCTCCTTACTTCTGCCATCATTAGTTATTTTACTACTCAAGTAACAATATTCATCTACTTCCTTTAAGACTTCATTTCCTAATCTAATATTTCCTACATCACCTGCCTTCGTTCGACTGCACTCCATTACTTTTGTTTTGGACTTATTTATTTTCATCTTGTACTCCTTACCCAAGACTTCATCCATACCATTCAGCAACTTCTCGAAATCTTCTGCAGTCTCAGATAAAATAACAATATCATCGGCAAATCTCAAGGTTTTGATTTCCTCTCCTTGGACTGTGATTCCCTTTCCAAATTTCTCTTTGATTTCCTTTATTGCCTGTTCTATGTAAACATTGAAAAGGAGAGGGGACGAACTGCAACTAGTTTCACTGTTGCTACCACATCATACAAGGAGAGAGAGAGAGGGACCACAATGTCAAATGCATGAAATAAGCCAGATTTAGCGGTGAAAAAGCTACAGCGGGAATATTGTTCTTTCGCCGCTCAACGTTGGTTTAAATAAGTTAGATTTAGTGGGGGAAAAAGTTAATTTGGCAACACTGGAAGTGTAGCACTTGTCCATGTAAATTTTCCTTCCTTCCTCATAGAAATGTGAAATGTGAACACATTTCTAATACAATTCTTTCACTGACAGGAAACAGATAATCCCAAGGGGATGTTTTCCTCTATATCAGTGTAGATTTGGAAAATTCAACAATATCCAGAATTACAGTCACATACCTTGTAAATTTTGATGCCAAAATGTTCTTTTTTGAAGGTTTGAACTGAATGTATGAAAGCCTCCCACAAAATGCCATCAAACTTTCATCAATACAAATTTCCCTTCCTGGAAAAAATACTTTCTTGAATGATTGTATAATCATGTTTACTACAGGTCTAATTTTCTAAAGTTTGTCCTTAGAGACCATTGGAGAAGAAAAATGTAAATATTTTGAAATGTTTTTGAACCTGTCTCTAGACATTGTTTCACCAAAAGTGGGGCAATATAAAACATTTTTTGTGCTCCAATAATCATTGAGGTTAGGTTTTTTATTTTGAGACATTATAGTGATTAGGGCAAAATAGGCCTTCAATTCAGTTATGTATGTATCTACCCACTTGTTACAAGAATCTTCGTCAGCCATAACTGCATCATGAACATACTTGTTCGTTTCATTTACGATATGCTCCCAGAAATAGTTGCCCAAGAACTGACTGAACACGTCTAATTCTGTAGGAGATTCATACAGTTGTCTGAAAATGATTCGATTGATTTCCAAACTACCACCAACCTTTAATTTTTATGGGAGTATTTGGATCATCTGTCCAAGTCCAGTCATATGGTATATCTTGATTCGCACACACATCTTCCTCACTATTTGTACTTTCATCAAAATCAACAACTCTAGATTCCTCATCATTTACTTCACTATCACTGTCACTCAATATTCCATTCAGCCAATCTGAAAACTCTTCACATTCCAGGAACATTTCATCTCGATTATGCCTGATGTAAACATAAAGAAGGTCGCTGCCACCTATTCAAAGATGCGTTCACAGAAACTAAATTATCGATGGAACACAATTGATTTCAAGCAGGGAACATACAAAGACTTCAATTTACTTGTAGGAAGTAACGTAACAGCGCTATCTGTTGATAGAAATCAGAAATATGATGTTCAAAATGCTGGACGAGCGCTACCCATTTTTTTTGACATAATGACAGTGGGAAGCCGTGGAGGGGCAGTGCCAATCTTTCGAGTCCAGCCGGTTAAATAATCTGCCTAGTAATATTCTGTCAAGGATCTGTGAAATTTTCAAAATTGATAGAGGTTGCCCTCTGGAGAATTTGAGCTACGATAGGGGTTGCTGTGCTTGCTGTGATAGGAAAAAGAACATACCAGTTACACTTGCAAGAAGTGTGATAAATACTTGTCTTGAATGTGCAATTGTTTGTTCTCCGAATGCTTGGAGAATGTAGAAAGTGACTGAAATGTGCTGAGAGGTGTGAAATTTTTATTATGTATAATGTATTACGTGTTCATCTGTGAGTGACAATCATTGTTTGTGGTTATCTCCTGGGTCGTTATTGCTTTAAAATTGTTCTATATCATTTCAACAGTTATGATTGTTTTGTGTACTTTTAATAGGATTAAACATATTTGAAATTAGTTATTGTACCTCAGAAATGCATTTGCTGGGTTGGATTTATATCAGCAACTCCTAAATCTACTTTTGTGTACAGTACATGCGGACCCACAGTCCACTGCGACTACTCACGGCACGAAATGCTGCGCGACTACCACAGAGTTAAGCAGGTATGAGGTGTGATGAACTGAAACTCACACAGGCTTATGAATTAATACTAAGTAATATGGTTTCACATTACACATATCGCCGACTCTGTATTCTCCTCATAACTTAAACATCACAGTTCTTTCATTCCTAGGCATGTCACTTTAGAAGTCTCAGTCTCTTTCTACCATTAAGACTATCAGTTACCAGATAATAATTCATCCCTCATTTGACAGTAGTAACTAAAGTATATTGTCAAAACAAGAAGATTGTTTCAATTTACAAATAATTAGCAGTACAATGAACAGTATAAGCAGCACATTTTATCCTCACATTTTATCTGCATATATCGTGATCATATTTTAATAAAGATATAATTTTAACCATAAACACTGAAATCGTTCAAAATGGACTTTCTATCCCTACAAGTGGACAATTATTTTATGTTTTTACCCTCAAAGAGTCACGCAGGGTGTTGACAACACCCCACGTAAATTTGTTAAACTAAATCTTGGGATCCAGTTCATTTAGCCTGCTGTAATCTCTAATACCTCTCAAAGTGACCTTGACCTTGAAGTGCTCAGCAAGTGCTTAAAATTAGAATTGCTGTGGCAGGTATTTACACACTTTCTTCACACGTGGGATGTTGTCAGAGCCCCACGGGACCACTATTATAACATTTCCAGCTCAGTGCTCATCTCTCGTTTGGGTGACGAGTTGTATTTTATGTGAAAATGTGTAGCTATGAAAAACATGAGGCTAGAATACACAAACTTTTAGAAGAAGATGAAAGTTGTGAGGAAGATTTCAATGAGTCATATCCAGAGGAATTTATTGATATTCTTCGGAATTATTGACATTGCCAGAATTAACACGCAGATCATATTTTCTTCAAACAACCCTGAGAAGAAACCTGTACGTCGAATGTTCCTGTGTGAACTTGGGCGGGAATGATTAAACCCCACAATGCATAAAATAGTCTATACTGAAAGCCTACCAAAGACTATTCAGGAGAACACAGCAAAACCTGGTGCTTATGACCCAATAAGGCAATAAACATCTGAGAATGAGCTCTGAAACAATCATGTTTCACAGTATGCCCTAGAAGCAAAGATGTGAAGACTAAGTCATACTGTGATCGGTGTTGTAGTGTGATGTGTCTGAAACACAATATATGAGAAATATGTGTGTGAAAAAATTGACCAAGATTCGGGTGTACTATTAAGTGATACAGACTAAGTTTCTGACCTTGTGTTATGTTGAGTGCATTGTTACATGTCTTTACTTGTTTGATAACAAAAACACTGGGTGGAATTTGAAAAATTCATATATTGATTTGTCTTGTGTGGAGGTGGAGAAATTGAGAAATGATTTCCTTATTTTCATACGTTTAGCTCTTTTGTAGGTATATATTGCATATTTTATGGTTTAATGAATCTATATTATACATAATACATATTCTTTTTGGAAAAATTGATCTTTACAGTACGTAGTTAATACTATGAAATGAGAGTTGGGGTTTTGTCAACACCCCACGTGACTACTAACGTTGCAAGTAAGTTTGCGACTCCGTAAGGGTTAAATATGTACTGATGATGGATCAATAGAGATAAAACATATATATACAATGTTACCAATTGTAATATTTAATCAATCTTTTAGATTGTAATACAAAGTATTTTACAAGGTGGACAAATTAAGAATATTATGTTGTGATACTACAGTCAGTATGGATCCCTAAGATGAATTTTATCTCTTGCAAAGATAATACAGTGACGTTTCAAATGAAACTGAAACAGTAATATTTTAAGAAATAAAAATTCAATATAATCTTGTGAGAAAAAGCTATCCTGTGAATTCTGATACTGCCTCACCAAGTGGTCAATACCGTCCAAAGATAAGGAGCATGTTGCTGTTTGAGATCGACAGCTTATAGTTCATTATTGGTGTGGGAGCATTTGTCATTCAGAAATTCATGGAGAGGCTCAGACAAATGGAGACACAAGGTGACATCTCAAGACCAAAAGGTGGCTGGTAGAGAATCTCAAACATAATTTCTTCACTAATTCCTCTTCCATGATCCTTGCCTCATGTTGCTGTACCAAGCTCGATAGCTGCAATCACTTAAGTGTGGCCAGTATCCGGTATTTAGGAAATAGTGGGTTCGAACCCCACTGTCGGCAGCCCTGAAGATGGTTTCCCATGGTTTCCCATTTTCACACCAGGCAAATGCTGGGGCTGTACCTTAATTAATGCCACAGCCACTTCCTTCCCACTCCTAGCCCTTTCCTCTCCCATCATCGCCATGAGACCTATGTGTGTTGGTGCAACGTAAAGCCAATAGCATGTTGATGTATGTTGTGATGAATGGCACCAGACAACAATATGCTGGGACACTTCTTCCTAATGACTTGATGCAAGTTTTGAAAGGTTTGAAATTGCTGCCATCTTTGACAAATGCAAACTCCTGCTGAGGAATGATGGGATTTGCCTCTTTCTCCAACCTCATTATGGCAGCTCATTCATTTGTGCTCACTGGAGCAAGCAATGGGTTTCATTTGATGCCGTCTCATTTAAGCCCCAAAGACATTGTGAATTTTCAAATGAACTAAGTATAGTACATTTATATATATTTAAGTAGGTATTTATTTTTAGTATAAGTCATTTTTTGGTGATGGAGATGGTGGGAAAACAGCGGAACAGATATTAATCAGTGACCCTTCATTTTAAAACATTCTATTTATGCTCATTGGAGCAAGCAATGGGTTTCATTTGATCCCGTCTCATTTAAGCCCCAAGGATATTGTGAAGTTTCAAATGAGCTAAATGTAGTATATTTATGTATATTTAAGTAGGTATTAATTTTTAGTATAAGTCATTTTTTGGGGATGGAAGTGGTGGTAAAACAGTTGAACAGATTGTAATCAGTGACCCTTCATTGTAAAACATTCTGTCTGAAGGCCCTTTGAAAAATAGTTTTTATAGGATTCTTATTTTTCTTGCTAGTTACTGTGGTGTGGTGGCTAGGTGTTATAATAACAGCTAGTATAATCACCACTATGGCTATAATGATACATTTGCCAGTTTCAAGCAGTCTGTTGTTAAGAATGAACTTACAACAAACTGTGGCTTAGTTATGGTGTTTACCTTTGCCATGTAAAGTCTGTACATGTCCTGTATATATGCAATAAACATTAATGATTTTATGATGAGAATCTCATGAGACATTTGACAATATAGTTCTGGGGCTGTAATTTCTTTCTTTCCTGGCCATAAGTGTGCCCAAAATGGACACTCCCAATATCACTCAGGGTCGGCTCTTCTGATCCTTAGAGAGTACTTCAAGAGTTTGGATGTCTCCACCACTGGAATGCCATTTCTATTCAAGGCCTTTTCGGCTGTATGCCACCATGTTGCTCTCTCCTTGGTTCCTCAATTGTGAGAGCTCTTTTCACGGGATGATCTTCATATCCACATTGTACATGTCCGAACTAGTGCAACTGCCGCTCCTCCAATTTCTCACTGATAGGGGCCTATTAAATGATCTTCATCTATGCTCATTGCACACTTGGTCCATGAGGGTGGCACCCACTGACCATTGCAGCATCTGCATTTTTGTTACATGCTTTTGCTGATCATACTTCCTTTGACTTGCCCAACACTTGGAGCTGTAAGTGAGGGCAGGTCTAACAACAGTGTTGTATATCTTCCCTTTGAGCTTTATAGGCATCCACCTGTCACATAAGATGCCTGTCAGCAAATGCCATTTGGTCTATCCAACGTTGATGCAATGCTGCACGTCATCGCAATCATTGTATCGGTGGTAATAACTGAGCCCAAGTACTCAAATTTATTCCTCATTGCCATTGGTTCATCTGCTAAGAAAATTTTATTGAATGGACCTGGGGCTGTAATGATCTATTTAAATTTATGCTTATTCAGAGGTAACTGTATTAAAAGAAGCTCTCATAGCAAGACTTCCTGTGTTAGGCTATTGCCTTTATATTTCTTTCACTGTCATATCTTGTTATGTTGAAATAGTATGTGTTTTGTTGCTGCAATATTTACTGCCCAATTACATCAGAACAACCTTTAGGATGAAAATGAGGGATGCACGAGAGAAACTTGTCAAGTTTTGCAACATCTCGGTTGAAGAGCGACAAAGCAGAAGTTAAAGACTTAGTATAGAGTTGTAAGCTGATAAGCTTGTTCAGTATTCCTCTCAGGGTCCTTTGCATGACCATACAATTGTATTTATTCAACTGATGTGATGATATAACAATTTGCTAATAACTTTTCCTTTTTTTCCCTTATAGGAGCAAAATGCTGTCCAATCTTCTGACAATAGAGTTAAAAAGGAAGATCCACATGCTGCGATTGCTGATCTGAGTAAAGACGAGGTTGACATAGATGTGGTCAAAGAGTTTTGTTCTGATGAGGTATCTGCTTTCTCATTAACTGATCCTTGCACATTTTGGGTATTAAATAGGAAATGAAAAAGTGTGCAACATTATATTTAAGATTTTTTCATTAACATAACTACATCTGTTACATGAACTGATATCTCATTTATTTTAAATTTCTACAAAGTTTATACACGGAGTAAATGTCATGCTTGTTAACCCTCAAACACATGTGCCTGGGATGTAATCAATCCCAAGTGATAAAGTTTCTTTTCAGAGCGGCACAAATATTTATTTGATAATCTCAGCTTCTCAGTAGCTTTCCATCTTCATCCCGGTCATATGTCTTAAAAAATCAGCCACTTTGCACGTCACTGTTGAAGACTGCATTTTGTAAAAGTTTGATGGGTGGATTGCACCCCGCACGATTTTCTGTAACAGAATCCTGTTTATTGATTTTTGCAACTGGTTTGCTTTTTAGGTATTAATTACTCATTAATGTATTATATTCAAACTATACAGTTAAAAAAATTAGTGGAACATGTTTTTGAACGTATGCTATGCTCTACAAAACAATACCTCACACCCAGGTATATTACCAACTAAACCTTTATTCTTTACCGTTGAAGTATGCAAAAGAACATTGATAGATTCGCATTCATTGTCAGAACACAAACGGAAATGTCCAAATAGGAGCGAAAACAAAGTGATAACAGTTCTCTAGGGTGAATTTTTATCGCAGTTGGAGAGCTTCAGTGTGGTGTATTGAGCCCTTATTGAAGTGTTCATTTAATTAATCAGTCATTTATTTGAATGTACAAAGAAAATTTTATTTTATTAAGTACTAGTGACTGAATGGGAACATCTACATTCAGCAGCCCACGTCTCAGTTTCTGCAGGGTGCTTGGAGCTCGGGTTTATTTGCTCGCCAGCTAAGTTTAGAAGAAGGAATTTCGAAATAACGTACACAAAGCAGAACAAGGAAACAATAGTACTCCAATGGCCAGACCAACGGATAACATTTCTGAGGCCCGGCGAGAGGCTAGAGGAACTGCAAATACACATTTGAAGGAAGCGACAGGTATGTGATGTGTTGAGCCAGTGAAATGATAGAGCCACAGTCAATTTGGTAGGCATTGGTCTATGCATGTGATGGCTCCGATCGAGGATACAACAGCTTCTAAGAGGACGAATTGATAAAAGCAGTGTGAGCATGGCTAACTACCCTATTGTTTGGCAAGATTCTGTGCAGGTAACATTGAAAATAGTATTATTATACGCGAGTGCGGGTCAGAACTTTTGTTTCTTGATCCTGTGGGGTCTTGAACTTTGGTTGAACTTTGCATTTATATTATTCAAGATGTTAAACTTTTGAGTATGGCTTTTATTTTTCAATTTCTGAAGGGAAGAACAGTTTCCAGGTAGTCATTCAATGTTTTAGTAGCTTGCCGGTGTAAACGGATTTTATGAGGACATCAAATTCGGTAAATTTCCAGTCCAGCATTTAAATGGGAAATATTTGACCTAGTTACAGTGAGATAAGAGGAGTTGTTCCCCTAGGCTGAATGAGAACTGGTTTCACAGTGGAAATTATCCCAGTCATACTACTATACTAACTGGCAGGTTAATCTTGACTTAGTTTCTACATCTTGAACGAGGGGCTGTTTTAAAAGACATCCAGAATCAGAAGCAGCGATGGACAATACAACATCACTTTTTTATGCCAGGATGGAGACAAAAGGACTGATCCAATTCTTTTTTGAAGGCATCATCATCGATATGGGTGGCTAAAACATGATGGGGGCCGGCTGTCCTGAAAGGCTGGCAGCAATAAGTCAACGAAATAGATGAGTACTGATTTTCAATATAATTATGTGAATGTGAACGTGTTTTAATGTTGCAAAAGGGGATAGGTTAGTTTTGATATTTAATTTCAGTAAATTTAGGTTTTGTTTGAAAGGACTACGTCCCATTTAAAGTAAATGTTAGGAAGCTTGTTAATGTAAATATAATTATAATGTAAATGTGAACTGATTGCATAAGGTTACAGCTTGCTTTCTTACATTTTTATTCAGATTTATTTGCTGAGTGGTTACCATCATTTCTTTTACGAGTTAGTTTCTTATTTTAGCCTCGTTTATTTTGTTTGTTTTGCTTTGATGTTTGAGATGCAGTGTACGTCTTGGGGCTTAAATATAAATGTAAATAAGGATTTAAATTAAAGTCAGGAAGGTCTAGATTAAAGTATTATTCAGGGGAGCTCAAAGCGTACGGAAACATGCCATCACGTTTTGTGGGTTTTTACTGCACGATGTGTGAATGAGAGTTTGTGAGACGGTGGAGTTTGGATATTTTGATAGCATCATCTTCATGACAATTTTGAATATCAGATGAGCGTAAATTACTGTTTGACTCACGAGTTCCTCGAATGCAGTTTCATACTTCAAGTTCTGAATAATTAGAATTGATTTTTCTGTAAAATTTATTATCATTATTATTAATGCGAGTTTCTCGAGTTGTAAGACTGAGATATTTCAGTAACTTTCAGATGTTCAGACAAGATCGATTGTCTGTGTGGCAATTTCCTAGTTTCAGATTATGATATTATTAGAGAGTTGGCCACTTTATTATTCATTTTTAACTTTATGAGGATGAGTGCTTTTATTTGTGACCAGCGCGGTCTTGTTTCTTTTCATGCGAGCGAATGTTAGATGACTTCATTTATATTTATTTCAGTTCTGGCAATTTTAGGACAAGTGATATGGCTTAGTGTGATTTTGAGTAAGAGGACGAGTTCCTCATTTGTAACGTCTTCATGTTTGTGTTTTTGTGACCTGCCTTGGGTAGACTGTTGAGCAGCGTGTGTAAAAGGGTCGGACCCTCTGTTTTTGGTATTTGCTGCTTTATTTTGGGAGACTGATTCTCCACTTTTGAGTCATTCCGCCGTGTGTTGGCAAGAGTGATATGTTTGTCTACCAAGGAGAGTTTTATTTTGGCGGCCTATACTTCATAATTATTTTTTGTTTTTATCCATGTCACTACGAGTTACAGTAGATGAGATGTTTTATATGGCGACATTTCGTTTGGTTTTTCCTTCATATGACCGCACTGAGAAACATTTGTGTCATGTGATTTATTTCCCAAACCAACGTTGAATTATGTGTTGAAAGTTAAAGCCTACTCTGTTATTTTTATGAATTTGTGTCAAACTTATTTTGGAATCCATGTTGATTTGTGCGTGTTGTTGTAAAGTCCACCAGTTTATTGATTTTATGCCATGTAATTTATTTCAGGAACCTACATTGAATAGGTTGTGTTGCTTAAAGTGTAAAAGTATGTTTTCTTGTATTTTCCATCGAGGCTTTGAGTGAATGAGTGTTGCGTGAATGTCGCATGCTTTCTTGGTGAGCCCTGAAAATATGACATAATGGTTTTGTTCCTTTGATTGTGTATATTTGCCATTCTTATGACTTTATTGTGTGTGGTTCTGTTCCACAGTGTTTTGTTGTGCTCATGAGGTTGCTCATGATTCAGGGTGTATTATATATGTGCATGATATTTTACCACTCAGCGTGTCATATATTCTACAGTTAGATTAGTTTTTGTCTCCTCTTTGCACATTAAATAACATCTTTTCTTGAGGTTGGGGATGCCCACTGCAATGTCAAGTGTGCAGGAAAGGGAAACATACTCATTTACAGTGAAAATGAAATGGCGTATGGCTTTTAGTGCCGGGAGTGTCCGAGGACAAGTTTGGCTCGCCAGGTGCAGGTTTTTGATTTGACACCCGTAGGCAACCTGCGCTTTGTGATGAGGATGAAATGATGATGAAGATGACACACACACCCAGCCCCAGTGTCAGTGGAATTAACCAATCATGGTTGAAATATCCGACCCTGCTGGGAATCGAACCCAAGACTCCTGTGTCTAAAGGCCAGCACACTATCCATTTAGCCATGGAGCCGGACTCATCTACAGTTAAAGGTGTTAACAAAAAAAAAAGGAAAGCCTGGAACGTGGTGCGAACACGCAAGCCCAAGGTGTAAAATTAATGAAACTTCAAGATTTAATTTGATTTATATGTTAAGTATGTGTGTCGGCATACATTGTACATTTGTAATATATTCCACAAACCTGAATAGGGGGTCCTAACTGGCTTGCCAGTGGATTTGAGGG
This sequence comes from Anabrus simplex, assembly GCF_040414725.1. NCBI lineage: Eukaryota > Metazoa > Arthropoda > Insecta > Orthoptera > Tettigoniidae > Anabrus > Anabrus simplex. The sequence continues at coordinate 116,084,769 of NC_090274.1, forward strand.
CAATAAAGTACCTCTCGCAGACCAAACACACAACCCCCCGTGGATGGGGGACGTAGACAAATAATTCACTCTTTGTATCCCCTGCCTGCTGTAAGGGGCATCTAAGGGATGACCAGTTAGAACCATGAAACTAATTGTGATTAGTACCACCACACAGGGAACACCACGGGTCGCTTGTACTTGTGCGTAGTACCACTATGTTGGGTACCAAATAGGTTTATGATTAGTAGCAATCGAGAGCGTGACGGCTTTTACAGTACCTGTGCTTAGTAGCATTATATGAACGACACCATCGGATGAGGGAACTCACGGTTCTGGCTTGCCTATGATTAGTACCCACTATATGAGGAACAGCCTCCCCCAACCCCTCATCCACGTCGTGGGAGGTGGGCAACGGCATGAAGTAGGGTACTGCCTGTAGGAGTGATGTACAGTGGGGACTGTGTATGCCCCATGACTGCTACGGTAGCTGTGAAGGCCCTACAGGAACCCTGAAAAGTGACGGCTAACGGGGCTCTGGTGAAGACTTCAACGGAAGCAATGACGGAGAAGGGGTCCTTTGGTACGGCGAAGCTGGCGGATGAGGCAACCCTTCTTCTTGGGGATAAATAAAGAAGAAACCACTGCCTTGTGGTAAAGAGGGATCTTTAAAGGCTAATGGTGATAACCCCTACAGAAAAATCCTGCGGTCTAGCGCAGATAGGAGGCAGCCCCTCCACTGGACTTAGGGTGCTGTGGGCTAATAACTCGCACACCTGAATTAAACTTATTACAGAAACCAGACGAAATTTATACCAGCCGGATTTTATGGAGACGACTTTTGCAATGAAATACAGAACATGAATCGGATTCTGGAATGTGAAAACTATGTATGAAACAGGCAGACTGAGAGAAGTAATGGCAGAAATGAAAAGGTATAAACTGGAAATATGTGGGTTGAGTGAAACAAGATGGACAGGCTACGGAGAGGAGAGGACAGAAGAGGGGGGTGTCTTCATTTACTCTGAAAGAGAAGAAAATGATCAGCATTCAAGTGGAGTTGGTGTCTTACTCACGAAGAAAGCAAAGAATAGCATAATGGAATGGACCCCTGTATCACACAGAATAATTACTGTACGAATAACAACCAAAGTTAGACCTGTGACCATAGTACAGTGCTATGCTCCAACAGAGGTAGCAGAAGAGGAAGAGAAGGAGGAGTTTTATGATAGGCTGACATCAACACTGGCAGGGATAAAGAAGAAGGACATTGTGGTATTGATGGGAGATCTAAGTGCAAAAATCGGTAATGAAAATGAAGGAAGAGAAATCATCATGGGTAGACACAGAATAGGAGAAGAAAATAATAATGGCCAGAGATTCATAGACCTATGCAGTAATTTTGGATTGGTTATAGGTGGATCATTGTTTCCACATAAGAACTGCCACAAGACCTCATGGGTGTCACCTGATCTCCGCACAGAAAACCAAATTGATCACTTGGCAATAAGTAAAAGATGGAGACATTCATTCTTAGATGTGAGGAATAAACATGGAGCAGATGTAGGCAGCGACCATCACCTTCTGATTGCTGATGTTAGATTGAAGGTGGCAGTACCAGTAAAACAGGTAGCAGTACGAATGAAATGTTTCAACTCTGGTAAATTTGGGAAACTTGAAGTGCAAAATGAATTTATGATACATCTGAAAAACAGGTTTGAAGCCCTTGCCGAACAACCAGATGAGGATGTAAATACCAAATGGAACACAGTCAAGGAACTCTTTCATGACACATGTGAAGAGATAGTGGGCTACAGAGAGCCAGGGAGGAAAGAATGGATATTGGATGACCCTTGGGAATCAATCCAAAAGCGAAGAGAGTGCAAGGCACTTGTCAACTCCAATAGAACAAGAAACCAGAAAGCAGTAGCAATGGAAAAATACAGGGAGGCCAACAAGGAGGTTAAGAAAAAAGTGAGGAGAGATAAACAAGTGTTTACAGACCAATTGGCAACACAAGCAGAAGAAGCAGCAAGAGTGGGCAACAGCAAAGAAGTATATGCCATAACAAGAAAGCTTTCTAGGAGGAACTTTTCAGGGCAGAAACCAGTCTGAAACACAACAATTGGAAAGATGGAGACATCACTTCATGGAAGTACTCAATAATCTTGATGAGGAATCAAGAACTGAAGAAGTTGAAACCATTTTGGAGGATCCAGACATCTCGGTAGAACCACCAACACAAGAGATTGCACAAGCAGTGAAACAAATGAAGAGTGGCAAAGCACCAGGTGTAAATAACATTATCGCAGAAGCCCTAAAGGTAGATCCCAATTTAACAGCGGAAATCATGGAGCCACTTCTAACACTAATATGGAATGAAGAACACCTTCCTAAGGAGTGGAAGAAGGTTGTTCTCATCAAGATACCGAAGAAGGGTGACCTCTCAGATTGCAATAACTGGAGGGAAATAACTTTGCTCTCATATGGGGAAAAAGTGATGTCAAGAGTCATACTGAACAGAATAAGCATAGCCGTTGACAGGAGACTACGTCAAGAACAGGCAGGTTTCAGAGAAGGTCGGTCTACTGTGGATCAGATAAACACACTAAGACTAATCATTGAACAATTTGCTGAGTATCAGACTTCTCTGTATATACTTTTCATTGATTATGAAAAGGCCTTTGACTCTATCAACTGGAGAAAAATGTGGAAGGCTATGGAAAAGTATGTACGATGGATATACTTGTCAAGTAGAACATAAAGGGAAGCTGTCTGAACCTTTTGCTGTGAAATCTGGAGTAAGACAAGGTTGTCTACTATCGCCAATCTTGTTTATCATGACACTGGATTGTATGCTGAGAGAAGCAACGAATAGAACACATGGCATTCAGTGGGGATTAAATAACCGATTGGAAGAACTGGATTATGCGGATGATCTCTGTCTTCTTGCAGAATGTTTTCAGGACATGGAACTCAAACTGAATGACTTAAAAGTAGAATCTAAAGAAGTAGGCTTAAAGATTAATAACAAAAAGACTAAAGAAATGCACATAAACCATCATAACAATTGTAGCTTGACTCTAGATGGAATTGGATATAGAAAGGGTAGAGGAATTTTGCTACTTAGGAAGCATGGTAAGCCAGGATGGAGGTGCTTTTAGAGATGTGGTAAGTCGTGTAAATAAAGCCAAAGGAGCTATTGCACAGTTACGACCAATATGGAGATCCCCTCACATTCGTACAAAAATGAAACTAAGGATATTCAACTCAAATGTTAAATCTGCGTTACTGTATGGAAGTGAGACCTGGAAAGTGACCAAAGACATTACCACAAGGTTACAGACTTTTATAATTTGGTGTTTAAGGTACATTATGAGAATGTGGTGGCCAAAAACCATCTCAAACAAAGACATTTGGGAGGCCACAAGTCAAAGTCCCATACAGGAACAGATAATGAGAAGAAAATGGAGATGGATTGGGCACACCCTGAGAAGACCACAAGAGAGTATTACAAGGCAGGCATTGAGTTGGAATCCACAAGGCAGTCGCAGGCAAGGCAGACCGAGGACTCCTGGAAGAGAACCATAGACAAGGAGATTGCTGGAATTAAGAAGACATGGAGGTAGGTGAAGGCATTGGGGGCAGATAGAACAAGCTGGAGAAATTTCGTCGAGGCCCTGTGTTCCACATGGAATTAAAGGAAATAAGTCATATGAGGAACACCACGGGACAGTACGAGTCCCTGTGGTTAGTACCCTTATATGATGAACACCATAGGTTTGCGTTGCCTATAAATGGTGCCACAATGTGCAAAACAGAGTAGGTCTGTACTACATGTTCATGAGTAGTACCGTAATGTGTGGAATACCGTGAGTCTGTGCTACTTTTGTTTAGTACCGCAACATGACAAATACCATGGTTCTACTTTCCTGGCGATAAGTACCATTGTGAGGGACTGCTGATTTGGAATTTGGACCCCTTTCGACTACAAGTATCATTGATTCAGTATTGTGCTATAGAAGCAGTCCCTTGGTCAGTTGGGCTTTTAATTTGTCATTTTATTTTGTCTCATTTTGTACCATTAGGGACCGATGACCTAGATGTTAGGCCCCTTTAAACAACAAGCATCATCATCATCATCATCATCATCATCATCATGTAATATATTTTTATTCTCAAGATGGACTTTATCAAGCTGAAAATAATTCTGAGTCATGTAAAAATTTGGATCATTTAATTTTTTTTTTCCTTTTTAAATATTTTCCTTGTTTATTTTAATAAACAGATTTTCCTCCAAAATTGACATCATGTTTTGTCTTGCTTTATTTGTAGCTTTTATTTGACCTCATCATGTCTATATTAGTTATATGTTCCCCATCAAATCCAGGGTGTATGTATTTTTAGGGCTTTTTTATCATTGTTCGAACTGAGTACCCCTGGGAGCGGCTGACTAGTCTGGGCAAATTACCTTTTGGTAGAAACGGGGAGAGTATGTCATTCAAGAGTATTTATCACAGCTTGGCACCTATATGGAATGCTCCATATAAGTCGATGGAGGTCACGTTGCGGTATCAGGTCACATTCTTCAATGAGACCCTGTTCGAGGACTTGGAAAGTCTATGGTGGAATAGAACACCTACAAACACTTCTATCAAGACCTATCCCTCACATGCTCGATGTACCCCGTAGCGGTAAGATTACCATAGATGACAAGATCCGTACGGCCATAAGTACTGATGCAACCCCACATCATCATAAAACCTTGTCCAAATTGGTTGCCTTCCTGGACAACATTTGGCATGTACTGCTCATCCGTATCTCTATACATGTTGACATCCGTCACGCTGTCTGGGGAAATCTAGACTCATCTGTGAACAACACAAGTTTTCATTGGCGAAGTTGTAATTTCACGCAGGTACGGGCAAACAGAAGGCGAGTTCAGCAATGTTGCTGCATTAAATGGGGCACTCAAACAGGACGTCTGGGCCATAAGGACACTTCTCTTAACCTGTTCCTTACTGTCTGGTCAGGCACCATGATTCCAGTGACCCTCCTGAGGTCTCGTTGCAGTTCTCTGGCAATTATTGAACACTGCCGCAATGCACAGATGATCAGATATCGGTCGTCCTGCGGGATTGTCATGTGTCCACAACCTTGTTCAACCCTCCTTTTGAACTGGCCGTCTCATTGTAGCAATTCCACAAGCGTTGAATAACTGACGGAGAGACGTTGAGATCCACAGCAACATGACGAAAAGTCCATCCTTCCTGGATCAAAGTGATGGCCCTTACTAATTGAAGCTTATTAAGATGTTAATGGTTATGAATTTCATGTTTTTGGTCCGTATTGAACTGAGAATAATATATAAGTAATAATAATAACAACGTAAACGTTTCCACCTTTTCAATACTAAAATATATTCACAAAATTATAAATTACACGGTACTAGTTTCGACCCATCTAGGGGTCATCATCAGCCGTATTGGAGCAAAGATCACTTTTGGTGAAATCCTAAGAAAATGTTATTTTAAAGAATAACAAGTGAAATGAGATGTTATTATGGTAATAGTTAATAATACAAGGAATATACATACTAAGAGGTTTTAACAAAGAATAAAGTATAAATGGGGTGTTGTAAAAATTATAATCATGGAAATCAGTAAGTTGTTGTATTGAAATGACATATATAAAATTATATATGGCTTAGGAAGAGGGCTTAAGGTGGGGCTGAAGGGTGCGGGAGAAAGTGTAATTGTCTTCGAAAAGTACCTTTGATAAAATTTAGGATTGAGTTTAGGTTGGCTGCATTATTGTTTCTGAGAAAAGTGATAAATAGATCGAAGAGTATGTCAACATACTGATTTCCATGATTATAATTTTTACAACACCCCATTTATACTTTATTCTTTGTTAAAACCTCTTAGTATGTATATTCCTTGTATTATTAACTATTACCATAATAACATCTCATTTCACTTGTTATTCTTTAAAATAACATTTTCTTAGGATTTCACCAAAAGTGATCTTTGCTCCAATACGGCTGATGATGACCCCTAGATGGGTCGAAACTAGTACCGTGTAATTTATAATTTTGTGAATATATTTTAGTATTGAAAAGGTGGAAACGTTTACGTTGTTATTATTATTACTTATATATTATTAAGATGTCTCATGGGATGTGCTGGTCTATGTACATCATGCTCAAATGACCGCAGTAGTCTGTGTATCTCACAGTGACACAAGGACGCACCACTATTCACTTTGTTTTGAGGGGTCACCTGACAGTTTAATGCATGGCTACGCCTACAGATGGAATATAACTTCAATTTGACATACCCTGAGTAGCTAAGGTCTCAAGGTATGCTGTACGATCATTGGAACCCCATCTAGCAAATTAACGTTCACATACCAGACGTTACAAAACATGTTCCCCTAATTTTTTTGATCTGCATATTTTCAATTGTAATGAAATATGTATTGTATTCTTTGCTAATGAACTAGTCTTGAAACTGACAGGAGGGACAGACTGTATTGCTGCAGAATCCTACTTGTCCTTTCCACTTGAAACACCTGCTGTTCTCTTCAACAAGAAGGAATTAGGAAAAAGGAAAGAAATGAATAGCAAACATTGATTTTTCATTTCATGGTTTGACACGTTTATGGGCGATGACGTCGCACGTGGATCATGACTGCACTTTTGCTTAGTGCCGGTGATGATACATGCGTCACACTCCTCACCATATATTAATGCTAGTATTCTCTCTAGTACCTATATAAACGAACAGACCTCTTATCTGTGTATTGTTAAGCTGTTGTTAATCTTATGCTCCAACAGGGCATCTGGTTAATTGTTAGTTACTTTCTTTGTAGTCGTTCGAGTTAGGTATAATTTTCTGCGATGTAAACAGAGAATCGTAATGGACTTCCCATGTCCATCAATTATCATCACACTTTCTTCGCATCTCCTCATGTTGAACACCAGCGGCGATCTCCACCTACCTTCTTCGCCAGCTGATGTATTACTGAACCTTGTTGTCATATGTCAAGAGGCCGCTGACGTCATTGCCATCAGCTTTGCCTCACACCTCGAATGTTTCAGTCTTTTCAGTTTTGTTCTGTGCTGCGTGTGACATAACCTCCCCTCTCCGACTTGGCAATATATACTGTCTCGTATGGCCTTATCATTGAGACATGTTTTAACTGTTGGAGAGATATACAGGAAGAAGATCATCTTTATAATTTTCCTGTAAATTTCCAACCAAGGTCAGGACTTCTCCATACGAGCATTCACCATGAGGTAGTGTTTGAACTTGATCTTGGAATAGATATGGCAGCCAACGGATTCTTAATTCATGTAACTTATTATGCTATTTCAGTGGTGTAGTTTTTGAGAAACTGGGCGTTATTTTAGTCAATACTTCAGAACTCTTGTACTTTAACGTTGTTTGTATAAATTTGCTTTCAAGATGGGTTGTTTTGTTAAATATTGTAGACGGGTCATTCTTTGTATTTGTGGACTGCTTTGCAAGTGTTCTCTTAATCAGACCTCATCTGCTGTGTGTTTTCTAATTAAGCCTATGCCATCGATTTGCATTTATAAATTTTCCTCTCTCTCTCTCTTTCTTAGCATTAATCCCGACTTGCAGGGTCTGCTGCTTTGCTACATCTCCTCCATTTCTGTCTGTCGTTGACATCTTCTGGTGTTAAGCCAACACTGTGCATGTCTGCCCTGATGTTGTCAGTCCATCTCTTTGCCGGTCTTCCTCGTGGTCTTGTTCCCTCTGGGTTGATGTGGAGCGCTGTTTTGGCAACTGAGTCGTCCTGTTTTCTCATGACGTGGCCGTACCAGCGGAGACGGGCTTCCCTCACTTTGTCTATGATGGGCGCGACACCAAACCTTTGCCGGACGTCCGTGTTCCTTATGTGGTCACATCGGGTCAGCCCCATGGACCATCGAAGCATCTTCATCTCCATGGTTGTCAACATTTGCTCCTGTTGTTTCGTCATGGGGCGACATTCAGTCCCATAGATCGCTGCTGGCCGTACCACACTCTTATAAACTTTTGCCTTTAGATATTGAGGCATCTTTTTATCACAGAGGACTCCAGTGACCTGTCTCCACTTGAGCCAAGCTGCATTTACCCTCATCCGAGTATCAGGAGTGGTGTCACAGTTTGAGGTGACGACGGATCCTAAGTACTTAAATTGCATGGTCTTCTGCAGGTCTTCTTCACTGATACTTATGGTACCTCTGGTTTGGGGGCCACATTCCAGGTATTCTGTCTTCTGGATATTGAGGTGCAGTCCATTTTCAGCCAGTCTGTCCTTCCACGTTTGAACCTGATGCTGGAGTTCAGGACGGGTTTCTTGTGCAAGTACCACATCATCGGCATAAAGAAGGGTCCAGGGATGTGAAGTCTGTATGTCAGCTGTTGCCGTATCCATGCAGAGGATGAATAGTAATGGTGAAAGGGCAGAACCTTGATGAACACCCACAGTGATATCGAAAGGCGGAGAGATTCCAGCAGGACTCCGGACAACACTAGTGGAATTGCGATACAGAAGTTGCACCCAGCTTACATACTCTTCAGGGACGCCATGACAGTGAAGAGCTCGCCAAATAAGTTCGTGTGGGATACGGTCAAAAGCCTTTTCTAGGTCTAGAAATGCCATGTGTACACTCTTCTGTCTCTCTCTGTGCTTTTCCATCAAGAGGTGTGTGGCATGGATTGCATCGATGGTACTGCATCCCTTAATAAATCCACACTGGTTTGGTGTTACAGAGACAATACATCTGAGTCTGCTGTCAAGTACACGTTCAAAGATCTTGAAAGTATGACAGAGGAGTCGTATAGGGCGATAGGTCGAGCAATCACTCACATCTCCTTTTCCCTTCCAGATTGGAACTGTTGTGCTAGTTGTCCATGTGTGTGGAAGCTGTTTCTCGGCGATGATTCGGTTGAAGAGTGAGACAAGGAACTCTGAAGCAGGCTTTCCGAGCATTTTCCAGATTTCCGCTGGTAAGTCATCTGGACCAGTTGCTTTTCCATTTTTCATTTTGCTAATGGCAAGCATTACTTCCTCGGATGTAATTGAGGGAACAGGGCCTACGATAGGATCAGGACTAGAAATTGGTGGATGCGTAAATTCTTTGTTGCTGATGTTATTAAAGTAATCTGCCCAACGCTGGAGAATGGATTGTTGATCTCGTAGCAGTTTGGCGTCGGCTCCCTTGATGTGCATTACGTGTCCAATGTCCTGAGTTGAACGGTGACGGGACTTAGCAAGACGATATATATTGTTTTCTCCTGATGGTGTGTCAAGCTGGTCGTATAGTGACTGGTAATAATGGTCCTTTGCTGCAGCTACAGCTCTTTTTGCTGCAGATTTCAGGTCGCGATATTGCTGAAGATCAGTATCAAGACGTGAGTTCCACCAAGTCTTGTAGGCTATCTTTTTCTCCTTGATTGCTTGCTTGACTTCGTCTGTCCACCACCAGGTTTGTTTATCAATATATTTTCGTCCGGGTATGGTTTTTCTCAACGTTTTTGTCGCCGCCTGATGTATTTGTTCCACAGCATCTTTCCACATGTCTTGAACCGATTGATCGGACTTCACGGAGAAGTTTGCCAAGGCTGTCATCAACTCGTTTCGTTGGGCATTCATCCGCCACCACTTAATTCGGTCAGGCCCAGTCTTAGGTTTAGGTTTGGGTTGTGTAACATTGCTACGAATATCGAGGACAAGCAATCGGTGTTGAGGGGCAATGCTGTCATACGGAATTACTTTAGTGTCCGTTACCAGCTTAAAATCTTGTTTACGGATTAGCCAATAATCAATCTGAGTAGCATGACCACCGCTTGTAAAAGTAGCCAGATGTGTTGGCCTCTTTTTAAAATATGTGTTGGTAACAATCAGATCATGAGCCTCTGCGCAATCGAGTATCCGACATCCGTCATCGTTTCGCACACCAAACCCATGTCCTCCATGGCATCGCATATATCCTTCTTTGTGAGACCCGACATGTCCATTTAAATGTCCTCCAAGAATAATGGACTCATCCTGGGGAATTGCTCGAAGGAGGGCATCCAGACTGTTCCAAAATTCATCCTTCTCATCCTCAGTGCATCCAGTTTGAGGTGCATAGCAAGATACAATGTGGGCAGTGATGGAAGTTGAGTCAATCTTGATAGACATAAGCCTATCTGACACCCTGTTGACACTGGTGACATTGTTGCAGTAGTTCTGGTCGACGACTATTGCTACACCATTTCGTGTACTGGTACCATGATAGATGAGTTTGTAGCCATCTCCGATTTCTTTTGCCTTTGAACCTTTCCACTTGGTTTCCTGGATGCAGGCAATGTTGACACATCTGTTTTTAAGCATTTCTGCTAGTTCACGATGTCGGCCTGTCAACGTACCAATATTGAGAGTAGCAAATCTCAGTAGTTGTTTGGGTTGAACTAGCTTCTTTAGCCTACCCCGTCCATGAGTAGGTAACCCTTGCTCATTTATCACGTCACTCGGGCGTAAGTGGCGCGCGTCGCTTTGAGGGGACGCCCTAGTATGTTCTGAATTTAGAAGAGACGTAGCCATAGATGCGACAAATGATTCCTCAACCGACGGGTCGCTTCGTCTGTCGTTGAGGGCATTTTATAGCTACTGCCAGCATATAATTAGGCCGCCCCTAACCTGGAGAACAGACGCCTTTTGCAGCCGCCCCTCTGGGGTACAGACGCTGCAGCTCAATGGTATTTCAGCAGCATTTCCTCTGCTGAGGGCCCATTACCCTCCCACAAGAGCTCATCCGCCCGAAGCCGTTGGCTCTTGTGGGGAGTCAGGTTATTTTCCGCCGCCCAACACTCGGCGTCGAGTCCCTGGCTGTACGGTCTACTCGGTTACCGTAGCATGGCAAGCATATCTCTTTTTTATTTGAGCATATTCTGGAGTCTCTATGTCGCTTTAACTTGGCAGTGTCTTATTTGATTGTTTACCTATTTTCCTCTATATCTCTTTTTTATTTGAGCATATTCTGGAGTCTCTATGTCGCTTTAACTTGGCAGTGTCTTATTTGATTGTTTACCTGTGTTTCCTAAATATGTTTTATTCTCTGTGTTTGTACAAACTTGGTTGGGAAAGATCATTTCTATGTATTTAGTCTGTACTTGACAATTCTCACTCAGATGATATGTAACAAATGGAATACTGTCACCTTTTATATAAAATATTTCCTATTGTTTGTCACAATCAGAAATGTAATGTTCTATACTTTTGCTTGTGTCTGAATGCATCTGTTTGTTAAACTGATTAAACCCTCTTATCTTCTTGTAATCTCTGTGTATATTATTTTGTATTATCCATGGCTCTCCTCTAGTTGCCCAGCATTTTGTTGTTGTTTTGTTATTTTGCTTCCAGTATGAACCCACTCCACCACTTATATTCTGCATGAACTCTTTTCCTGTTACTCTTCATTAAACTCTAATCAACTACGCTACAGGATGGTGAGGTTGCAGGACTTTCTTAGTGGAAGAAACACAATCTTGTAAGCTCCCAAAATCTATCACACCACCTACAGGAACACATTTTCACATTTTTCCAGTAAATGTGTGGCTAAGGGGAATGGGTGTAGATTGCGGAAGCCATGTAGACAGTGTTAGAAGGGGGAGGTGGTGTGGAACTGCATGCTCTACTTTATAGTGTCCAAGACAGCCAGGCTTGTGTCTTGAGCAGTATTTTGTGGGAATTCTGCAAAGGACAGAAGTAATTGATTCCAAACAATGCTATATCCACCTGTGTTTGTTGCAGTGCACTGTATTGACTAGGTCCATTGTACAGTGATTATTCACACAACATTAACCCAGATTTTACCACACAGTATTTTTGCGAGAAATATTTAAAAACATATTTATCTCTCACAAGAAAGTTACTAAATGTCTGTGATCAAACGAAACATTATTTCCCATATTTCACTTCATTACCTGTCATGATGCATCAGACAGCACTACAAGGGAAAGGTGGTGGTGATTATTGTTTTAAGAGGAAGTACCTTGGCAACCATCCTCTATATAACACTAACCAGAGAGAAAAAATGGAAGGGATCTGATAGTTTGAAAAATGAAGGTATCGGCCAAAGAAAGACAAGGGCCACAAAGGGTATAAAAATGAAAGACTCCCTAGGATTCACAAAACTAATAGTATTGGGATAAGAAAAGAACAAGTGTTAACCAAGATAGGTTGGATAAGATAGATGAAAGTGAGGCGTCTGGCATAAGTAAGTGGAAGCAATGCCAAGCCTTAACTAAGGGCACTGTAGTTGCCAACCCATGCTCCCAAGTTAAGAGCTCCTGGGGCCCCTTTTAGTCACTTCTTACTACAGGTAGGGGATACCGTGTTGTTGTTCTACTGCCCCACCCACGGGGGCAAACTGCAGGCGAGATCTTATTGGTAGTGCCATTAACGCACTGTGCGTCAAGGTTCCCAAGCACAGAAATATTGCTGAAATAATTCATATGATGATCTAAAATGGTAAGGACACAGTAATAAACTCCACTAAGCAAAAAAAAAAGTATTACGGTACCGCGGTAACTGTTACCCATTTCCTGGCAGTTGCTGAAAATTATTTCCATTTTTGTTTATAGGGTGGGCATCTTTGAAGGAAATGATGTGATATGCTGTAATCTGTCTTCTGTTATTTCACTTACGACTCTCCTAAATTTATTTTCCAGGGCCTCCATTTATGTAGACTGTTTTGATGGTCATATGGCTTTTAGTGCCGGGATATCCCAAGACGGGTTCGGCTCGCCTGATGCAGGTCTTTCTATTTGACACCCGTAGGTGACCTGCGTGTCGTGATGAGGATGAAATGATGATGAAGACAACACATACACCCAGCCCCCGTGCCATTGGAATTAACCAATTAAGGTTAAAATCCCCGACCCGGCCGGGAATCGAACCCGGGACCCTCTGAACCGAAGGCCAGTACGCTGACCGTTCAGCCAACGAGTCAGACGTTTTGATGGTGCACACCTATTATATGATTTCCTTTTTAAAAGATGTTTCAACAATAAACACACTTTGTTTAATGGTGTTCTTGATGGGTAGTTGTTAATGTGCACTTTATAACCACAATCATTAAGCATGCGGTAAGTAACTTGTGCCACTATTAGGGCTCTACTAATGACTCAACCTTACAGGACAGAGAATGGGACGGTGAAGTTGACTTGAGAGAAAGCTCATAGGTAGTGCGTCAATGCTCCTATGCACAAGGCTCCTATTCAAGTTCTGGTCGCCCTCGAGCTAGCTCGTTCATCATGCATTGAGTGAAGAAATAGAGCCATCAACCCTTGTTTGGTGGTCACTGTATAATGACTAAAATTGTATTAGGCTACATTGCTGGGAGAACTTCTCAGAAAAGACCTCAGAATTCAGTTAAAAACAGATCTTGGAAGACATTGGAAGGCTAAGCTATGCACCAGTAAAACCTATTTTAGATGGCACGGGTTCGACCCCGTTCCGCACTTAGCCATAGGTCCGCTGAAACTAACAACCGATTGTTCAAGGACACAGTAATAAACTCCACTAAGCAAAAAAAAGTGTGATGGTACCACGGTGGCACGGTAACTGTTATTCATATCCGAGCGGCTGTGAACATGTTAATTGGCAGTTGCTGAAAATTATTTTCATTTTTGTTTATAGGGTAGGCATCTTCGAAGGAAGATAATGGAGAGGCAGAGTGTAAGCACGCGGGAAAAATGTATTAGCAGGGAGTCCATAGTAAGATGCAGTCCTGCACCTGCAGATAGTTCTTATTGGACATTAGTATTTATGAATGTCAGTACACACAGCGGGTTGACCACGCCCTCGTCGTCAGTAGATTTCCACCCACTCACCTGAAGCATTTATTTATTTGTTTGTTTGTTTGTTTGTTTTCAGTTTATGAATTTATCCGTGTGCTTTTGTCTGTGTGATTTACTGCTGTTATGGAACCCAAAATGGACATTGAGAACTTGACAACTTTAGTGTCGGAAAGACCAGTGGTGTTGGACCAATCTCTGGAAGAACACAAATCCAGGACAAACACAACTTTGGCACGGTGACAGATTTGCCACAAAATCTCTAGTGATTTCCAGAATATGTTTGAGTAACTTATTCAGAAGTTGATGAAAGGAGGATATTAACATCTGAAAGTAGTTTAAAAACTTGCCATTGTCTGTTCTCAACTCATGAAACAGTATGGCAAAATATTCCACCTGACTTCTCTGTCCTATCACTGGGTGTACCCACAGTCTCCGGCTTCATTTCCTTTATCTTAAGTGTAGAAGGTGGAGCAAATGAAGATGAAGATACTCCATGTTTATATTTATTACCTACACAGAAAAGTGAGTTGGAAAGGAATTGCTGAAAAGTGCGAGGATTATGCATGGTTCTAACTTATCCGGTGTGTGTGAAAGAGTCAGTGGAAGCAGTTGTACCTGCGCATACATGTGGGCGCGGTTTATTCCTGTGCCGTCTAAAAAAAGCCTACGAAAAATAACCATCACTCTGGTGTCAGAGTGGCAACAGACAAATTCTTGGACTGAATAAATTTTTATGTTAATTATATAAGTGTATCGGTGCTGTGAATTTCCAATGTATGAATAATGCAAACCATTTGACATTCTATTTATTCAGAACTTCAGGAGTCATAGCAAGTGTATATTTATTATGAGCAGATATGAGTTGTCACCCTTCCTCTGTTGCCTTAGTGTGGTATAAGAATGCTGTACATCTCTACCTATGTTCAACATTACATTCCTCCTTTTCTTTGGTTCTGTTTTATTGAGGCAAACCGTCGTGTTCGTCAGCTGCTAAGTCTCTTCCTTTCTGGCTCCTTTTCAAACCAACACCATAATTATGATGTTACTTGTTATTTGAATATATGTGTGTTCTTTATTTTCTTCAGGATGAGGTGGAAGAAGCTCACAATGAAGAATGTGACAAGATTGGAGTCTTATCTCAAGAGTAAGTGTTCAGTAAACTTCAGTATAATATACAGACAGCGTGCAGCGTGTCTGGCTTGAATATGCAGGTAAACTCCGTTATACGCGGATTCATTATCTGTAATTTTGCATATACGCGATGTTGGTTTTAAGTCTAGTGTTGCCATTTGTTAACAGTACATGGAAACTGTAATGCCTTATGGTGGGTACAGACATGCGTTCTGAATTCTGTAATGTACACTCATTGTGCGCCAAGGTTAAACGGGGCAAGCGCATCTTTACACGCATCTTCTGTTGAGTTTGTCAAGATGTGAATCGCCAGTTCTGGTCAGTAGAAATGTGAAGTTGCACTTGACAGATTTCATATTTAAAATGCTGGGTAAAAGGAAAGAAGCATGTACGAAATTTGTATTCGTTAGAACCAAAGTTAAAAGTTTCGGATCGCTGTGAGAAAGGTGAACGTACTGTTGACATTTAGTGTGCTTTCAGAGTTAGTGAATCCACTGAAAGAACTATTCATGGCAATGCAAAATCAATTTGATAAACTGGTCAATCTTTTACTAATGTAAGTGTAACTAGAGTGACCAAATCTTGCTAGGAAACAGTGGAATGGAAAAAAATGCTAAGCCATTGGATTGAGCATCACAACCAATAATATGTCTCTCTCTGGAGCTGATATTCAAGCTAAAGACAAGAGTTTGCATGCAGAGTTTAGTTTATTATTGTGTGCTTCATTGTTAATTTTTTAAATGTATAAATTTTGCATTAAAATGCATTTCAAGAACATGATAATGGTTGTTTTTTTTGTGGAAATACCAAGAATTTCTGCTATTTTAAAAATATGTGAGTAAACGAAAAAATAGCCCTATATTTTACATATAAAATGACTCTCGATTCACGCGAATTCGGTATGCGCGGCAATTCTGCGGAACATAACTATCGCATATAACGGGACCTACCTATATAATAAAATAAAAATTAATATCTTGAGAAGTAATAGAGATAATCATTGGCAGTTTAGTTCTACAACTAGAGAAACTCAAAATGTTTCTTTACATACATAATACACCTCAATATGCACATAATTAGTGGTGCAACAGACGCTGAATCTATATTACACCCCCACCCCACTGTAATTGCGCTCGATGTTGTGGCCCGATATTGAAAGCAATTTGCCAGCTTCCCGAAAGCATCTGTGCTATTTCCTGATTGATGTGTACATGGGGATGATGGTCACTTAGTCGCAGTTGATACTCCAGCCGAAAATGACATTGTACAAGACAGACAGCTAGCAGGACGCATGATGTGTTACACAGCCATCTGAGATGCCTAACTTTCAAAGAAGAGAGAGACAAATGAGATACTTATCTCGCAGGCCAGCTGTATGTTAGGATGCTAACGTAATTAAAAATGTACACGTTAAATGCAGTTTTCACATTTAAATGCAGCATTCAAGAAGCTATCACAAATGCTACATTTGCAATGCAACAAAATACATGGAATACAGTTTCAATGTCTGTCACGCCATTAATGGTGCACATATCGAGGTGTATTAGATATGTAAAAAAGTTTTGAGTTTCCCCTACTTGTAGAACCAAACCGTCAGTGATTATCTCTATTACTTCTCAAGTTATCAATTTTTATTTTATTATACATTCAAGCCAGACGCCTGTATTGAAATCAGTATGAGAAAAGGAAGACCTGCATATTACCTACTCAAGGATGTAAGGGGCATTCAGTTTAAAGTAACCCAGTTCAAAGTACAACAAACAACTACTTCTTGGCTTTTTTTCTATTCACTGCTTATTGCAGGCCTCTTCCATTATTTTCCAAACTCTTCAAACTTCAGCTACCTGGTACCACAGTGTTTCTGCTTGCACCTTTTACATTGCTTCAACAATATCCAGTCTACCTGTGAAAATCACTCCTTCTCTGTTCTTAACCCTAGACCGGGCATGCCAATTTCTGTCACACTACCGGGCGCGCGGTTGATTTTGTCAACCATTTATGTTTTCAGTCGTTTACAGGCTTCCAATCACATAAACACTTCATTTAATGGTGTTTTATCTTTTGTTTTAATGTTATTCTCCAAATAAAATTAAAAACTTGTATTAGTGATTAATATGAATATACTTAAAATGGATAATCATGAACACGTGAACTAATTCTAATGGGGACATGAATACTGCATCTATTTAAAATGAGTTAAGCGGTAGATACATGATTAAATTAAAATAATTTACATAATTTAATATTTGCACAATTATACAATGACATGATCAAACATAATAGCAAAAAAATGACTGGATGAAAAATAAACTTTGTTGCCATGTCCAAGAAATATTTCACACCGTATCCCCCAAGCAATGCCATAATTTCACTGCGGTTCAGTAATTTAGCATCGCGCTCACGGCTGTAATTCACTTCCTCCCACTTCCTAGAAATGTACAAATTAGTACAGTATAATAGTTCATCGACCATCTCAGCATTTATCAACTGCGTGAAACAGTCTGTTTCTGTTGATACCTTCCTCATTCCCCTTCCAGTCCTGGCAGAATTTTTACAATATTCCTTGCTTTTACCCTCAAAGTAAGTTTTGAAAAGTCTGTCGCGGATCATATTGTTCCTCTATGTCTCCTGAAGATAAATTCCCTTTCGTTATCGTCTTCATGGATCTCACTGTCTGAATCGGCCTCCTGCTCCATATCACTGTTATGATCCTGATCTGATACATTTATAATTTCCTCCTCCCCATCCGAAAAATCCGAGGCAGAGTCCTCTATTTCATTGGAGAACTGGCTCAAATGTCCGGTATGTCTTCATCATTGACAAAACAAGGCCTGAAATAGAATATACTACATGTAATTACGCCTGACCCTGCCTAAGTACCCGAAAAGTACAGAGGAAAGGAAATTTTACAGAAATAAATTTTACTTACATGACCAGGCAAGTGGTTGACTTTGTCAACCAGCTTCGTGTTCCAAGAGTTCGCTTGAAATAATTACGCACGTATCGCTTCCACTGTTGCCGAAACTCGACTGAAGAGTGAGAGCAAAGGTATTAGTTGCGAGGTGGTGAAAGACTGACAGTTCTAGGAATTACGGTGTAAAATAGCGCTCTGGTTGACAAAAACAATCCGCACGCCCAGTCTAGGGTTAACTTCGTTATTGTCTGGCTGTATGTCCAAATGGTTAGCATGCTGGCCTTTGGTCACTGGGGTCCCGGGTTCGATTTCTGGCAAGGTCGGGAATTTTCACCATCACTGGTTAATTTTGCTGGCATGGGGGCTGGGTGTATGTGCTGCCTTCACCATCATTTCATCCTCATCATGATGCGCAGGTCAGCTACAGACGTCAAATCTGAAGATGTGCACCTGGCGAGCCGAACATGTCCTCGAACACTCCTGGCACTAAAAGCCATACACCATTTCATTTCCTTTCATTTTCATTTTTCATTATTTTAGGTCTTCCTGTATAACTGCTGGGTCTTAAAACTTTCATGTTCTGGTTTCCTTCTATTGTCTGTTTGAGTAACGACCAAGTGGCCACACGGTTTGCATCATGTGGTTATCAGCTTGCACTTGGGAGATAGTGTTTTGAATCCCACTGCCGGCAGCCCTGAAGATGGTTTTCTGTCTTTTCCCATTTTCAAGCCAGGCAAATGCCAGGACTGTACCTTTACAAATGGTTGACGGGCCCCAAGAATCTCGTAGTATGCTCACCAGCGGTAGGTGACGGGCCTCAAGATATCTTGGTTTTATTCATGACATCATTTTCGGTCTCCCTGTGACGTCTCTTGACCACATATTGAACTATTTCAGACTTAAACATTGAGTAAAATAAATTGTAGATCTATATCTGCCACTTTTCTTTTATTCATGGCCTTCTTTCATTCTTTGATTTACTTTTGAGATGTCAACTTTCTTTCTGTTGGTTCACTCAATGATAAGATGGAGCACTCACATAATAGAGTGTTAGCAGACAACGATATTCTAGAAGAATTATATGCTGCTGATCGTTCAAATGATATAGTGATTGTGAATGAGTGGAAACTGAATACGCGAGTCATAGTGGAAGTGATATTCAAGCCCCTACACACCGTAATTTACATAGTGTGCCTACTTATTCAGGTGACTGTGATGATGACAGTGATGTAAACATTGATGATGTATTAGGAATTGACGCTGAAGATGGTTTTATAAAGACAGATCCATCAACTTGAAAGATAAAACCTTGACTAGTTTAATATTTATGTACATTTTTATAATCATGCACAAACTAGTATGCTCAGTGGAAAAATGTCTAGTCCACAGGGTATGCGACAAGCTCAAGCATCCGGCCAGCAATGTGCTAATTAAAGACATGGTTGCTTCCTTCCCACTTATAGCCCTTTCCTATCATTGCATGACTTATCTATGTTGGTGCAACGTAAAACAAATTGAAAAAAAAAAAGTCTAAGTAGATGGTTGTTGAAATTCCATAGTTTTATTTCCGAATAGTTGAAGGCCTTGTATTCAGCTGTGTGTATCTCCTTTTTCCTTCCTGTCCTCAAGGAGCTGGAGGGTGTTGGGTGAAAGTCTCCTATTCTTACTTTGCTTTTAAAGTGAAATTTCCTTTGCAGCTTTGTGGATGCTCAGTTTTTTCCTCAGAGAGTTCAGTTACTGTTAAGGATTTCACATTTTCTTGAGTGAATTTTCTCAGATAGAACTTAGTAGAATGTCTGATGTATCTCCAGTTCATCTAGGCTATTACTTGTAAATTTTTATCTTTTGAATCTGATGTTGAATGTGAAAGTCAGTGGAACTAACCCTGGACACACTTGTGTTTAATCTGGTAAGCATGGACACATCTTTAGCAGTATTTCCTTTTACTCTTGAGGATAAAATCTATCTTGTTCTTGGTCTGACCATCCAGATATTTCCATGTCCACCTTCATAGCAATATCTTCCTTAAAAGTATGTTCATGTAAAAGAGATTATCAGCCACCAGAGAGTCTAGCACACATTCTACCATTTCATTTCTTTTGCCTAGACTGTAGTTGCATATGGTAATGTGTTCTTGATCCTTATTTTTTCTCATCCTAGCATTGAAGTCTCCTGTTCTAATTTCCAGTTGTGCTTTCTCGGAAACTTTTGCTTTGGCGACAACTTCATATAGCTGTTCAATCTCTCACCATCTGAGGTGCTGGTTGGTGCATACAATTGAATACTGTAATGAAGAGCCTGGTATTCAGTTTGAGTATGATTCTGTGGGATGTGCAGACCATTAATTGTACGAAATTATAGCACGGCAAGTTGAATAAGACCCTGGAATCCAGGATATATAAGTGCTAGTTCCATCGGCTGGTGTGACAGAGATAGCAGGGCGAGTATGAGAGAGCGAACTCTCTGTTGCTATCTCTCTCCCTTCATTATAAACAACTTTGGTTGTAGGACTTGCCATCATTTAAGACACAGAGATAATACACTTCGCATTGGATTAAATATATTCTAAAATCTCACACAAATACAGTGCAATACTCAGCATACGAGAGCCGGCAGCACTGGCTGTTTAGGCCTCGGTGTCACCAAGCCATGTGCAATGACTGACAAAGCATGGAGCTACAGCACTTCGATGCTGGCTGAACAGAAACTTCTCCCATGAGAGCTAGATGAGAACTGACCTGTGGTCATTATTTGGCAACATTGGGCAATCTTCACTTCGATTGGGTAATGGTGTGACACTCCCCTCTGCAGATTAGAAAGCTATTGGTGTTGCATGACTAGGGACAGAAGGGCAGGGGTAAGTTATTATTTAATCTCCAAAGTGTTGTGAACCCTATTTTACCATGAGGTATGTTAGGGTTGTAGTTTATACAAAATATATAATTTCTCTGTTAAAATTCAAAATACATAAACAGCAAAATAGACATGAACAGAAATGGAAAAAATAAAAGTATGATATATGATATATACAATCCTTAATACTAAGAGTACTGTACTAATATTTAAAATACCAGACATACAATATATATACAATATATACAATACATATGTTAAGCAGTTAATAAGCAGATATTATCAAATTATATATGTTTTAATACATAGTCAATAAATTCTGAAAACTGAGAGGTACAGCATTTTTTGTAAAAAATGAAATTTAGTGGTTTTTCAAAATAGCAACTGCAAGTTAACAAATGCATCTTAAGTTCAAAACGTGCTCTCTCAAAAGCAGGACAGTTGAACAGAATGTGTTCTACAGTTTGAATGTCTTCAGTGCAGAAGCACAGTGAGCCATTTTGTGTTGGAATTTTGAATCGCTCGAAGTAAGCATTAAATTTACCATGACCTGATAGCACTTGAGTTAAATGAAAGTTGCACACTATATATTTACATCCCAGCCTACTATATACATTTGGATAAAAGAGGTCTTTGGTTACTGAGCCATTCTTATTTGCTAACCACAGTTCATTCCAGCGAGAGAGCATTTCATCCTTTACGGTTCTTTTGACAAAATAAATTGGGCATTTAGTATAACTCTCTGACAAGTTAGAATTACAAGCTTCTTTGGCCAATTGGTCAGCTCTTTCGTTCCCTTTTATTGCGGAATGACCTCGCACCCAACCGAAACATATATGTTTATTATACTTTGATATATTCTCTCTTACATGTACTGCCAAATTGTGTAAGTTGTATTTATCTTTTATGGAGTTCAGCACCGCTTGTGAGTCACCGAGTATAGTCGCACACGTATTTTTGTTTATGCACCACTCGACTGCTTTCAATATTGCAAGCAGCTCAGCTTGAAACACGGAACAGTATTCCTTTAGTTTTATTTTCTCAGTATGAACTTCGTCTTCACCCTCATATACCACAAAGGCACAGCCCACTAGTGCTCCGTTGCTGGAAATGCAAGAACCATCTGTGTATATTGAATGGCTGTGATCTCTGGTACATGGTTGGTCAAATACAGTTCTCATATAGTCTGCTGGATGTCCGGCAGCAGTATGATGTGCGGGAAGTTCAAGTTCCACTCCTTCCAAAACCCGCGGATGTATTCTGTTCTTCTTACAGTTGACAGAAGTTGATATGCTGAGTCCTGTGAGATGCAGAGGTTCTATGCCAGAAATAATAAGGGCAGCATCTATCGATATTGTGCGGTAAGCACGTGTGATGCGTAACACGAAACCTCTTTGAATTTGAAACAATTTCTGTTGTGCCCATTTTTTATGCAGAACATGTTCGAAAGCAGTGACACAATAAAGCTACATTAGTTCAACAGCTCCACAATATATAATCTTCAAAATTTCCGAGTTTAGTCCCCAGGTGGGTCATGCTACCATTGTCAGGCTCCTATACAATTTGGCTGCTTTAGTTTCCAAATGTTGAAAGTGCGGTCTAAATAAAAGTTTGCTGTCTAAAATTATTCCTAGGTATGTCATGCTATCTACAATATCTAATTTTTGGCTGTCTAGTTTAACCACCAGTGTCTCAAATTTCCTTTGCTTGGTGACTAGCATAGCAACGGTCTTAGATGCATTGAATTTCAATTTGTTATTCTGTCCCCACCTTAGAAGTATGTCGAGTGCTTCATTTTCTGCAGAGTATGTTCCAGAGACCCGGGTTACAAGCAGAGCCTTGTGGGCATCCTCGATCTATGTTTCTTGTCACAGTTGTGCCAAAAATGGTCAGGTGCACTTTTCTATTTGTGAAGTAATTTTGCATTAGCCTATAAATGTTTTTTGGACAGCCCTTCACTTTCAGCTGATGCAACACTTTAGGCCACCAAGCAAAGTTGAAAGCACTGGAGTTATCTAATGATACTAGTAGTCTGAATTCTTTGCAATCGTAGACAGATTTCATCCATTGTGTCACCTTATGTACTGCATCTTCCGTAGATTTTGACGGCATAAACCCAAATTGGTTTTCATGTAAATGGTTCTTCATCGCGAAGTTAAACATCACTCTATATGGTAATAAAATGTTCAGTAGAAGAAAAGAAATGTGGAAATTCCAGTTGGTCACTCCTCATTCCATTGTAGGCTTTCACAGTTAGCATCAACTAACTTGAAATTGACATGTTATGGAGCATCATGCGGCATTTAGATTACTAAGTTAACTTGACTAGCGGCTTATGTAATGTATGACACATTTAGAATTCCAATACGGTCTAGTGTATTGGATGCAGTAGGTCTACAGTGAAATGCAGCTGAGTAACTGTTTATGAAGCCAAGGGAAATGTTTACTTTTATTCAGTTAAGTGGATTAATGAACACCATGTGCTATTGTGTAGCAAATGGCAAAAAGTTATTCAAATGATCATGAATGTGTGAGCTTTTTCAACTCTACAAGAAATAATTTGGGGCACCAACCTATATCAGGATTGCGTCAGGAGTTTCTATACCTTGGTCATATTCTGTGATCCTGTGATCATGTTGCACTCTTGCAAAACTTGCATCATCACACTGCTAGATCAAATGCTGCCTGTTCCTTGATGGAGAAGGAATTCAGTGTCTAAGAAGGGGTGTATATACATTTGAATGTTGTTAGCAATTGTTAGGCATAAATCTTTGCAGCAGACCAAACCTGTGTTAAATGGTATGTCATTGATACTACTGTGTTATGAAGTTGAGGATTGTGATTAGTGCTACAGCAATGGTCCCTGAAAATTTTGGTGCCTTGTGTAAATTCTTTGATCTCACTAATGCCATCGTAATTTGACTCGCCATTACTGTGTTCAGAGGTAAGTGGTGTACATTATTGTTTTATCGGCAAGTGCAACTTGGCAACCATCCCCTATTAATAATCAGAGGCAAAAAGTGGAAGGTTTTCAACAGTTTTAAGAATGATGTTACTGACCAAAGGATGACAAAGCCCATGAAGGGCGTGATAATGAAAGACTCCCTAAGCTTCAAATGCTGTAGTACCGTTGGGTCGGAAAAGAATAAGACTTTACCAGAAAGACTCCCTAAGCTTCGAATGCTGTAATACCATTGGGTCGGAAAAGAATAAGAGTTTACCAGGGATGTTGGATAAGATAGATGAAAGTGAGGAGCCTTGCACAAATAAGTGAGAGCAATGCCAGGACTCAGCTTAAGGCCCCAAAGTCATCAAATCAACCTCCCAATTTATTTGCCCCTGGAACCTCTTTTTGTCACCTATTACAACTGGTAGGGATGTATTCTGTGCCCATCCACATGGGTTTGTTCAGAGGTAAGTTACTGCTTTTGTTTGTGTGCTGCCACAAGAGCAATATACAAATTCTGTGGGAAATTTAAATTAAATATGTTGTGTTTAAATAGGACAAGAAACAAATTTGTAGTTATATTGATTTTCTTTTATAATGAGGTACTTTAATATATTCTGTTGTTCCTGTGATATGGAAATGTGTTTTACATATCTTTCAGTGTGGAGAATGCTGGAGCTATTACTGAACGAGAAGTACATTCATGTGATAGTTGCAGCAGAAGATTAAGTGTAAGATATGATCTGAAGCGCCATTTGCTAACTCACTCAAGACAGAGGACGTTCTTTTGTAAAAATTGTGATATTACATGTTCCCAACAAAGTCATCGTAATGCCTCGACTGAACGAGTAGTACATTCTTGTGATAGTTGCAACAAGAGATTCAGTCGAAGATGTGATCTGAAGCGCCACTTGCTAACTCACTCAGGACAGAGGTCGTACTTTTGCAAGATTTGCGGTAGTACATTTGCCCAGCAATGTCACCTTAAAACCCATCTATTGACTCATTCAGCAAATAGACCGTTTAAATGTTCGACTTGTGGAAAAGGCTTTAAGAGACCGTCTAATGTAAAAGTGCACGAGATTACTCATAGTGAACATAAGCCATTTAGGTGTTCAGTCTGTGGAGTTTCCTTTAGGAGTTCTTCAAACCGGCATAGACACCAGAGAACCCACAATGAGGGAGGGCCTCTTCTTTGTTTTGTTTGTGGAATGTCATTCAGGAATCAGCGAAGATTAAAAGCCCACGTGGAGGCTCATGGCGATGTGAAATTGTTTAACTGCTCTACCTGTGGCAAGACTTATACAAGGTTGTCTAATTTGAAAAGGCATAAATCTGCTCATAGTGATGACCGATCTTTTGGTTGTAATAAATGTGGTAAGTCCTTTAAGACAAAATATCATCTCAAAACCCACACTTTAACTCATGCTGATGACAGGCTTTACTCTTGTGGGACGTGCGGTAAGGAATTTAAGGTGAAGGATTCCTTGAGGGTGCATGTTTTAGTACACTTAAAAAATCGACAATTTCCGTGTAGTACTTGTGGGAAGATCTTCCCTCAAGAGACCGGCATTTATAATTATGGTAGAGGACAATCCGGGCACCGCAACTTGTTGTGCGAAATGTGCACAAAAAGTGATATTGAGATTATAACTGTTGAGAATAATTGCACAAAATCCGAGACTGCCAGTTTACAAAAAGGGCAAATAATCAGTTGATACTGGGCTGAGTTGTTTGGCTCTCGGGTGTTGGTCTTCTGAACCCTACTTGTTCAGTTCAATCCTAGCTCTCCCTGGTGCTATATGATGCTGCTCAAAGTTGTCAGCCTTATGTCAGTAGGTATATTGGCATGTAAAATATCTGTGGTAGAGAAGTCCCCCATCTTGGCATGTCCAAAAACTAAAAATGTTGTTAATGGGACAGAAAACTAATATTATTATTATAACTAATTGTTATTTTGTAAACATTCCAACGTGCTGAATACTACTTTTCTGTGTAATTAAGACAAAGGCAAATTATTTACCAAGTTGTGGAGAGATCTGTGTTGAAAGACTTTAGATTATTCTGTGGTAAGTTCATTTATTGAACGCAGCACTGATATCAGTTGTATTTATCAATTAGTTGTATTATGTGCGCCAGGCTGAGTGGCTCATGCAGTTTTGGTGCTGGCCTACTGACCGCAACATGGCAGGTTCAATCCTGGCTCAGTCCAGCAGTATTTGAAGGTGCTCAGATACAACAGCCTTGCGTTGGTAGATTTGCTGCTGGACTAAATTCTGGCACCTGTAAAAGTAGTAGTTACTTGAATGTAAAACCTATAACATTATTATTTATTATATGCATGTAATAAAGATTATTTCATATTTCAGACAACCTGCAGGTTAAAGTATGTTTTTGTTGTAGAGCAGTAAATGAATGTAATTCTAAAATCATGTGATTAAGTTTTGCAGTGTGGCTAAGCTGTTTTACTCTCAGTGCATGTATGTCATGATAAAGTATTTTCATTACATTTAGATCTACAGAAACATGATACCTTGGTGATTGAGATTCTGGACCTACTTCTGTCTCTTTACAGTGGGTTGTTGAGACTGTAATTGTCACTTCATCCAGGTTCAATGATTTGCAAGAAGGGAGGGATTAAATTATTGATATATATGTACTGTCCATAACTCCTACAGTCTTTCGAAATTCCCAGGTTTCAGAATATTGTTCTTGAGTTCCTTATATACTTACTGAACAAATCAACGACTTCCAGCAATTACGGGTCACCACAATGGACAGAGCAAACCATATCTGGATATAGAGTATTTTATCGTATATAATTTAGCAGAAATATGGATTTTTTTAAATTATGGAGGTCCAAAGAAACAAGATCTCAGTATGTGTATTGATCCATATATGGGGTTGCTAACTATTCTTTCAATGCTGTTCATAGGCAGGTTGAACTTCTTCCAGAATTCTATGAACAAGACGGGTTTTGTGCCATGAGCATCAATCATTAGGCCGATAATCTCTACTTCCTTCCACTGGTATTTATTTTTGTAGAACAGTGTGGTGGGCATGTAAATGTTCTGCTTTTCAAGGTGAACTTCAGTAGACTGGCTGGCATGGTGCTTGAATCGGATGGTCAGATCGATAATGAAGCCTCTCTTGTCTTTATTTTTAAGGGCAATTATGTTATTTCGTCTTGTACTCCCTGTCGTGGACAAACCATGGACTTCTTCATGTATACGGAAGTTTGTACGGTGGAGTTCTTCTTCAATCAGTGAACTTATCTTCTGGTGACGTGAGTTTCTCAGTATTTCACTGTAGGGGCAAGAACCCATCACATGGGCCGGTGTTTCTTTCTCTCTGACGCATCTGTGACAGAGGATTCTGTCCCGAGTTCTGCCGGAATAGTGTGCACTGCAGAAACATTTGATGTTATCTTGATTGCCTCTTGCCATTTGCTACAAGAAAGTCCTTGGTGATGCTAATCCAATTGTCGACCAAGTGTACTCTTCATACAGCTCTACACCAACCCCCTTCTGAGACAAAGAGCACCAAATTATCATTTCACAACTTCTTAGTTCTTGGCAGATTTTTCTCGGATTTATTTTTGCTTGTGGCTTTACATCGCACCGACACAGATAGTTCTTATGGCAGTGATGGAATAGGAAAGGCCTAGGAGTTGAGAGGAAGCAGCTGTGGCCATAATTAAGGTACAGCCCCAGTATTTGCCTGGTGTGAAAATGGGAAACCATGGAAAGCCATCTTCAGGGCTGCCGACAGTGGGATTTGAACCCACTATCTCCCGGATGTAAGCTTACAGCCGCACACTCCTAACCGTATGGCCAACTGACCCGGTTTTTCTCAGATTTGGAAGGTCTCTGCCTTTCTTGGAGAATCTGTTAATGTATGTGATGTTGAGGGCCTCTAAACAACGTGTTGTTTTGGATGACAGATCATGCATCTTTAAAACATAGCTCTCTAAAGAATGAGAGAAACAAGGAAATTCTATTTGGTCCTTGTTTCAATGATGGTGAAATCCTGACATTCACCTCCCCATGGTAGAGAGGGAGCAACGACTGCATATAAAATAATATTTTATATGCAGGCAGCTAACGAATGAAGGGACCGATTATCTCCCGGTATAAGTAGATCCCCTATACCAAGTGCCAACAATCTCTTTGAGAGTGGGTGAGCGGGTATGGGTAAGGGCACTCTATTGTCCTAGGGACATGAAATTGTTCCCAAAGGTCGAGGAACCAGTTTGGACAAACGGCATTAGGATGCGGAAGGCAGCGGGAAACCACTGAATTAAAGATACTGAGAGATATTCCAATAAATTCACATGGCATGGCTGCATCGTCAAGATCGGAGCTGGCCGCGTGGATCGTCAACCTCCATTCGGAGACGACATCTTAGAAGCTTATTTGCTGCAGATTTTCTTAACTTTGAAAAGTTAAGTCCGAGGCCTATTAATCTTAAACCAGAATACAGAGCACTATCGGGTGTATTCATGGGTATTTGCAAAATTTACTTTAGGAAGCTCTTTAACCTTTTGTCAGCGGTTTTCAGGAAGCTAACCAGTACTTGTTTTATTTCAGCAGTCTGAAAAGCATACACAAGAATAGGGCTGACTGTTCAAAACAATGAACTTTCAATCTGCCTTTAATAAGTGCTGTAAGCGCATATAACTTATTGTTCACGATTTTTAAAGAAGAGGTTGCATCAAAGGTGAGTGTTTCATTAAATGTGACACCAAGATGTGGAATTCTCTTTCGTTTCGTTTACCGGGCAAGTTGGCCTTGCGGTTAGGGCCGCACAGCTGTGAGCTTATATCCTGGAGATAGTGGGTTCGAAGCCCACTGTTGGCAGTCCTGAAGATGGTTTTCCATGGTTTCCCATTTTCACACCAGGCAAAGGCTGGGGCTGTACCTTAATTAAGGCCATGGTCACTCCCTTCACAATCCTAGGCCTTTCCTATCCCATTGTCGCCATAAGACCCATCTGTATTGGTGCAACGTACAGACAATTGTCTCTTTCATTAATAGTACTAATCTTAAAATTTTCATGAATATCAAGGACTCCATCAACGAGCTTCCCCTTGTCAATACATATGCCTACACATTTGTTGGCATTTATCTGTAAACCGATTTCCTGGAACGACGTGATAACTAATGTCTAGTGAGTTGTTTATATGATGAACTTCATGTACTTCCAGGCGAAATGAGGAACAGATCTGCCAACTAGGGCTCTGAAGTCCATTGCTTGATTGTTTGAGCCATTTGGCTTGTTTCATCTTCAGTCCCTTGATTTCCAAGCATAATTGAAAATGGTTCTTTCTTGTTCCCTCTTGTTGCTATATGAAATGGACTTTACGGCAGTTATCTACACCTGACACGAATGTAATATTAGAACATTTCTGCCACGTATATTTCCAAAATTGGGAATGACACACACAAATGTTCGATTGTTAAGCAGAGGTGCCAACTATTACGGATTGTTCGTAATTACTACGGATTGCACCTCTTGATTACGGAATTACGGTCAAAGGGGAAATTATTACAGAAAAGCTGACATTATCACGAAGAAACTTTGTACGTAAAAAAGGAAAAGAAAAGGAAAAATGTCCAATCCTTTCGAGCCTTTCTCTTAAACCATCCTCGTTTCACTGCTTGTGAGTTGGCAACGATGCTTATTCGATCGTGACTTCCTTTTGCTACCCATATATATTACTTTATTAATTAATTCCAACAAGCCAAAGGCTCTTATACAGACAGGAATTGTACAATACAATTTGTTTAGCATCTAAAATTAATATGATACATATACATTGGCTGAAAATAAATATATGAATTTGTTACATTGAACGTTACTCTAAATATTTCCTTTACGTTACCACTACACAAAGTCTTATCAAGAAAGTCATCTACTTACTTAGGTACTGATTCCATAGCACTTTCTTTAATTTAATTTTGAAAGATGACATTGGAAACTGATTTTAAATCTCTTGGATGATGATTATATGATTGAAAAGCTGAGAACTTAAAGCTACAGTTGCCATACTTATATGAGTGTATTTGAAAGAGAGCTATGTCACCTGTTTGTCGTGTGTTATAATTATGAATGTCAGGGTGTAGTTAGTATCATTCAGGACACTGTTTAGTTTAATTTTGTGAATTAATATTGATGATCTAAAAGCAGTGCACATAGATAAGGGCATAATTTTACTATTAGCATATAGAACTCGAGTGGGTGTGTCAAACGGAAGATTATAGATATTTTTGATTGCTCTATTTTGTATTACCATAAGTTCATGAAGGACCGTCTTTCTGCAATGAGACCAAATTACGTTTAGGTATTGTAAGTGACTGTGGATGAGTGAGTAATATACTGTAAGTAGAACTTTCCTATGGACAATATATCTTAATCTTCTCAAAAGCCCAGATACTGGAACTATCTTTTTTTGCAATGTAATCAACATGCTCTACCCAGCTTCAATGTTTATCTATTAGACCCAGATATTTAAAGTGATCGACCTCACCTATTTCCGTGTTGTTAATATATATCTCTGAATGATTAATATTTTTATACTCGGCTTAGTTTTAATCATATATTTAGTTTTATCGACATTCATAGTTAATTTCTTGATACTGAGCCACTTGTTTATTGCGATGATGTCTTCTTGCATATTATTGATCACCGAGTCCACTTTGTCACCAGTGTAGAATATATTTGTGTCATCTGCGTAAATCATAATTTTACCCTTTAAATTTAGAATATTTATATCATTTATGTATATCAGAAACAAGGTAGGGCCCAAGACAGACCCTTGTGGAACCCCACAATTCACTTCCTTGTCCGTGCTCTGATAACCATTGACGGAAACAAATTGCTTTCTTCCACTAAGGTAGCTGTGGAACCACTCTAATACAACACCACGAATTCCAGCATCTTCTAATTTAGATAACAGAATTTTGTGATATACCATGCCAAAAGCTTTAGCGAGATCAATTTAAACAATCCGGCCGCAATCTGGTTACCGTCAACGCTTTCCTGAAGCATCGACACAAGATCAGTAACTGCGAGTTCTGTGCTGGAATTCTCCCCGAAGCCATACTGGGATCGAAAAAAAAAATCTGTGTTTGTTAAGAAAAGCCATTAGTCTTACCTTTATAATGCTTTCTAATATTTTGGAAATGATGGGTAGTATGGATATAGGTCTATAGTCCCCTGCATTACTAGTGTTCCCTTCTTTGAAAATCGGAATAAATTTATCAATTTTTAAAGCCTGCGGTACGACCCCAATTGCCATGGATTCATTAATTAATGTAACAACCTTAGTTATTAGCAGTTCATCACAACTTTTGATCATAGTAGCTGTAATCCCGTCTACTCCACAACATTTTTTACTTTTTAAATTCTTAATTATACATCTGACTTCCGTGTTATCTGTTGGATATAAAAAAGGGATTCAAGCTGGCGGTTACTATTCAGATCTGTGATGTCATATGTGGTTATCTGAGATGCAAGATTATCGGCTATGCATGTAAAATACTTATTGAATTCGTTAGCAATTTCTTGTTTATCATTAATTACCACATTCCCTATTGACAGAGTTTTGAAAATTTCTGAGCTGGGTTTTTTGTTATATATGATTTCATTCAAAATTTCCCACCTTTTCTTAGGATTTTTATCATACATGTTTAATTTTTCCGAATAATAATTTGTCTTCAGTTTTCTTTTTAGGAATGCTACTGAATGTCTACATTAAATGTATTCCTCTCTCAAAGGAATATTATCTTTGTGTTGCTCAATCTTAAGTTTAGTGTGAAGAGTGTTCCGTCGCTTAACGAGTTTTATCGATTCAGATTTTATCCAGGGAGTTGCCACATCTATATTGAGTGCGTTTTTCTGCTTTATGGTATGGTGATTGCCTCTATTTGTGTTTTTAGGATTTAAGTAATAAGGGAGTTGTACATGTGGTTCATCTTAATTTCTTGAGCAGAATGTCTTGCATTCTCTGGCAGGAAATTAGTGTTATTGAAATTAATTTTATCCCTGCATTTTAAGGGTAAAGTCGAAGTGTTGTTTTGGATATAGGTTCTCTTATGTGGCCATACAGTATCTGTGATAAGGATGTTATGATCACTTACGTCATTATCTACATTCGAAACTGTGAAATATATTTTATCTGTGTTAACTGCTACATGATCCAGAAGAGTTGATGATTTGTGAAAGGAAATTTTTCAAAGATGTTAAAAATGACGTTGCATTGCCCCTCACAGGATTGTATCCTCCAATTATATGCAGACTATCTGAATTGGAATTACCAGCTGAGATGTCTCCCCAAGTCTAGCGTTGTAAAATTCACTGTGAATCAAGGAGCTCAGGCGCTGCTCTTATGCACTATAAATCCTTCAGTAATGTTGTATTTGCTGTGTTAAGTGTACCTGACAGTTGACAGAGAGATTGAGAAAGAAGCGAGGCCTACATTAAACACATCTACACTGGAATCGCTTATGGTTCAGAAGATGAAAGCGTCATCACAGTGGGAAGGATGCTTCAAGAAAAACTACACAGAAAAGCAGCTGCTGCGTGAGAAACAAGCCACAAGGAAAGTTTTATCACAGAACTAACAGGTTGTGTGCAAATGTTATTGTGTATTATGATATACTTTCGAATAGATTGGTAAAGAGAACGATAAAAGGGGTTTTGGACTTGACTAAATTTTTGTAGGGGGCGGAGGACGATTACTGATAATCCACTTCGAAGGTTGGCACCTCTGGTTAAGAAATTAAATTATGTTGAATGTGAACACAACTCTTAGGATTGTCGGCACAATGGCTTACTCTGTCAACACGTACTTGGCTAAAGTAGTCAAGTCATTATAATGGGTCAATCCTCTTATTCATAAAATGTGTTTATCTGACTCCGTACATCACTTACAGTCAATATATTGTTAACAAATTCATCCAGATCATCAAGAGCAACTCCAAGTCTACCACCAGTCATTGTTTGAATAAAGGAACCATCTTGACCACATCAAAGTTCCATGGCCAGAAAAGAACATGGAGTTTATAAAAAAGGTGCATGGAAACAAGAACGCATGTGTGTTCTTGAGTAACGTAATTAGGAACTACAGTACAATGCTGGTTAAATAAATTAAAGAGGGGAGAAGCCATTTTGGATAACGAAGTTTCAGTTAAAATATGAATATCAATTACATTTTTTATCTAATTATAGTATAAAATTCTGAAATATTTTGAAGGCCAATTGAATTGAAAACTCCTTGTGGGCTGCCCACAGTGGGGTTCGAAACCACTATCTCCTGGATGCAAGGTCCCAGCTGCGTGCCCCTAACCGTACATAGAGCTCCCTCCCCCCCAGAAAATATTAACGAACAGTATACAGTAGGCTACAGCTGGTACAACTGTCACTTAATTTTCAATCATTAAAAAGCATGGCATGAAATTCTGTAGTAGGTTATTGAAAGGCACAACACATTATCAACACTTTCAACACTACCCTATTTTAACATAGACCCTCGCAATGAACTGCATCTTTTAAAACAATATAACATATCTGACTTTTTTTATCATATGAAGGTGTGCCATCCAAAATGAAGATGTTAATCAGGAAGTACAAATCTAAAATATTTTAATTATACTAGTCATATGAAAAACATACAAAAATTAATGAGAGTAACTTTTACATTGAAGTTCTACCAATAAGCCTGCTTAAACAATAAAAATATATCATTTAATGTGGCTACTTAAGCCACAAATAAACACAATTACATTTGAAATACAAAATGTACCTATTTAGGAATAGTTTGTTTCGGTATAGTAGGCCTGAAAACATTGGGCTATGCACAGTCTTACCTTGCACCACCATCTACGGTACTTTCTTTTTGTGGTAGAGTTGAATCATTAGCCTGCGTCTCTTCGCATGAAGAAAACAAGTAATCCCGAATTTCAGGAGAGGTGAATTACTTCTATCATTTGTATTTGGAGTAAAATAATGCAGCTAAAATATCTTGCACTCTTAAGTGACATAAAAATAAAAATGTTGCCCAAACTACCACCTGATATGTTAACTTGTTCTTAAGCAGAGTATTGATCACTGTCATCTATTTCTGAACCTGCTTCTCCTGATGAAGTAGCCACTCTCATTGAGAGAGCGTGAGGACAGGTTTGTATAGCAACACAGCTGACAGCGTGACAGATTTGGCGCACTCAGCACCCGGCATATCGAATGCTTCAGTGGAGGTTGTGGCAAGGAGAAACTACACTTTTTATGGTTTCAGTTTTAAACTTCCCGATAACTGCTGCATTCTAGTGGATACCAGATGAATTACTACCCCCAAACAACAGACTGAAACCATGTGGGATATGTGCAGCTGCCGTACGGACATAGTGTTGAAAGTGTTAACTTCGCTTACCTCTAGTGCTCTAAAACCATCATCAGCTATCATTGGACTGGGGAGTCTGTGGCTGGGGAATGAACTAATCGCCGGGCATTCACCTCTCCGTTAGCCATAGTCCAGCACGCTCTTGCTCTCGTTATTATTCCCATCCAGTACAGTGCATGCTTTGTTTTTGGATAAACCAGTTAATACAAGTTTGGTTAACTGAGCTTTTACTGTTTTTTCTCTTTCTGGAACAACGATTTGTCCCTACAAACTCAAATTGCTGAATATGAGGTCTGACTGAAAGTGAGATCACTAGCTGACATGGAACGTGAATAAAAATAACATTACAATTAGGAAAGTAGCTTATCTGAGTCATGTACTGAGGAGGTATTTTGTGTCCAGATGATCATAGTACAGACGAGCATGCATACATGGAAAAAACTTTGAGCCAGATGTGATTGCCAGGAAACCAAGAAAGGCATCTTAAGAAGATAAAACTGTATGAGACTGTGTTATGATGAGAAACATAGCTGCAGAAATTCCATTGGTATAGCATTTTGAGAAATCATTTATTATTTTTGTACTTTAAAAAGTGTCTGTCAAATTTGTGAAGGATTTTAAAATAAATTTTCAAATCTGTAAACCGATTGAGACTCATAAACCGACTTCATTTGAGCCTAAGACTTCGATTCGTGGTGGATGTGGTGTTCATGGTGTTCACAATTTGTTGAGTTTAATATTTTTAGTATACATTCATAGATACGGTACCATGAGAGTTCATACAGGAAATCTCAGAAAATTAAGTGCAATGTGTTATAATTTCTCTCCCAGTGTATTAGTTTTAAAGGGTACGATTAGTCATTTGAAGAGCAATGAGAGATTTAAAAATAGACAGTATCTATCAAATCTCCTACATTGCAGACAAGATTTGTAACTTAAAACTACATTTTGTTCTACTACATTCTTTATTTTTTTGAATAAACTATAATTATACAGTTGAATACAGTAAAGTAAGAGAAAGGATGAGCATGATTCAAAGGAATAATAATAGTGAATTTTTGAGTTAAAATAATATTAATTCCTTTATAAGTCATTAAAACAGATGAAATTAAACATTTTAGAAACTCTAGAAATGTACTCACCGAGCTCGATAGCTGCAGTCACTTAAGGTCGGCTAGTATCCAGTATTCAGGAGATAGTGGGTTCGAACCCCACTGTCGGCAGCCCTGAAGATGGTTTTCCGTGGTTTCCCATTTTCACACCGGGCCAATGGTGGGCTGTACCTTAATTAAGGCCACAGCTGCTTTCTTCCCACTCCTAGCTCATTCCTGTCCAATCATCACCATAAGATCTGTCTGTGACAGTGCGACGTAAGGCAACTTGTAAAAAAAAGAAATTTTCAGACATCAATTAACTTGCAGTTACTCACATGGTGAGCGCGCGTTTCAAACAGATTGTTGAGATGGGGAAGTGTCAGTTAGTTCTATTATCTTTGAAAATGAAGGCCCTCAATCCATGTACGTTTGGCGAGCGATGCGCTCAGTAGCAAGTAACGGTGCACATAAAGACCTAGCAAGTAATGCCGTGTTAAGAGATCCTCAACAAATGCTCAATGATAAATTGAAAACGAATAATTTAAAAACAGCATTAAACTTTAGCAGCTATAGTATACTGTATTTCATCCAAGCTGACCTGATATAGATATCATAAATTCATAACGCACATAGCTCCTACGGCCGTAGCCGTGTTGAAACACCGGATCCCGTGAGATCTTCGAAGTTAAGCAACATTGGGCGTGGTCAGGAGTTGGATGGGTTGCCACGCGCTGTTGTTGGGGTAAGGGAATGGAGGAGCGGAAAGGAACTGGCCACCCTACCGCATGTAAACTCCGGCTCAAGAACACCTCTGCGGAGGTTCGGACCTGCCTTCGGGCAGAATAACCCTTACCTTATATAAATATAGTTCTAGTGGGTTCAGCCTTCTGTAATTATGTCTGTTTTGCCAGATTTTCAGATTTTTATTCGATTTAGGTCAACTCAAGTTCGTATCAGGGGGTTTTAGCTTTCGTGTTTGTTTGTCCGTCTGTTCCACCATCATGGTGAAACAGCTGGATAGATCTCGACCAAACTCCACATATAGAGCATACTCACCCAGGAGAAGGTTTAGATATGCATATGATTTAAAAATTACTGAACAGAATGGGAATTTATAGGGAAACCACAACATTTTCTTCCATTTTCTCTTATACTATTTATTTTCTGTAAAATCCGTGAACTACATGCGAAATGTTACGTCCCTTTGTTATGTTCATAATTGTGCTTGGTCACAGCACACTCTTTCCTTTGAGGGAATATTTTATGCTGTTAAAATGAATTCATTTTAGGCCCCGGAAAATATCGAAATGTGGGGGCAATTTAAATGAGGTGCAGACCTTCGTTTTGTGGTAACTGTTTCTAAACAGTAAGTCATTTCACAAAACAGATTACACAATTGTTGCTCATTTTGGAGAGATCTTCATCTTTGGTCCTGTG
Source organism: Anabrus simplex (assembly GCF_040414725.1). Classification (NCBI taxonomy): domain Eukaryota; kingdom Metazoa; phylum Arthropoda; class Insecta; order Orthoptera; family Tettigoniidae; genus Anabrus; species Anabrus simplex. The sequence continues at coordinate 116,121,385 of NC_090274.1, forward strand.
TCTTATCGTCGTATGTCGGTTCTTTATACTTTGGATAGCACAGCACTTCTCGGTTACAATCAAATCTCTCCAACTCAATTGCGACTGGCGTTATGGAAGGGGGCCTGTCATTATAATGAAAACTATCCATCTCTATTGCGAATGGCAGCTGGTAAGTGAGCCTGCCGTTAGTTTAGAAACTCCTGAACTCTACTGTGAATGGCCTCCCAGTATTATCTAAATATCCCCAACGTTCACTTAACATCGGAAGTAACGTATGGGGTCTTGCGCGTCTTGTTTCTTGGATAGCGCTATGAGATGAGCAGTTTAATATAATCTTACTCAGTGCGTGTGCAGTAACTTAGAACTCCGTATACAAGGTATAATACTGTAGCAAAGCATGGGTACATTTGCTAGTAGGTTAATGTTATTTGGAAACAGCTGTTTATGAGGTACATCTGCAATTGAATATCATCATTTCGCCACCTGACGATGGAGCCTGGAGTGTGAAACATGTTGTGAGGAAGATTCAATAAGAATTGTGACTGGTAACGGATTTAATTATTCATAAATAATTACTTCACAGTCATGGACAAAGCCTAAATTAAACATGGTAATATTAATTTAATCTAACATACTGTTGAGGTTCTTTGAGGAAGTATCACAAGTAATGTAGAGGTCTTTTGTGTTTGATTTCACCTGTGCAACCATCTCAAGGTGCAAATTACGAAAATTCCGACTGTGATGCTCGTTTCCTTGCCACTGATACATTTTTCTAAAGACCACTGACAACAGATTCATTGTAAATGAAATTGTACTACATCATGACTATTTCAACAGTTACATACCAAACAAGGTGGGGGTGTCAGTCATTGACCACAGTGACATTTAATGGTCCTAACTCTCATTTGATTGTTTAACTTATTCTGTGGGCTGACAAAAATGACAGGGTACTTCGACAGTTCCTTGTTGTAATATTGCTATTGTTATATTTGAATGTGTAGCTGGAACAATCAGTCACTATATTGTGGTGTAAGAAGAAGAAGAAGAAGTTCTATATTCATCACATGGCATGGCGTAGGGGTTACGATGATCAACAAAAAATTTATAAATGAGGAAGAAATTGACAAAGGTCTAGAAAACTTGGACAGAGTATTTGGTTGCAAATTACATGAAAGTTCATCCTAATAAACTGAATATATAGTTCAAAAAATCCCTGCCATAGAGGTTACGGACACTAGTGAGTCAGACGAAACTGATGAAGGTATGAAAATCTTTTATCTTATTCCTCGACTCATTAGTAACAGTGTTCATATTTTTGGATATCGCTGACAGTTTAGAACATGAAAAGTATCTGTTTTACCCTGCATACAGTATGAAGTAACTCCCTGCACTGGTCGCTACCTCTTAATACTAGAATTAAATGAAAACCTACAACCTGTTATCCAGTGATTGACCGGGTCAGGGATGGAATGAATGAACCATATATAGGCTATTTGTATGATGGGGTCGCCACTCGCAAAGTGATTTATTAATGACTGAGAAATGCTATGAAATGATAATAGAGAGTTTCTGGAATGAACGGTGACAGGGAAAACCGGAGTACCCGGATAAAAATCTGTCCTGCCTCCACTTTGTCAGCATAAATCTCACATGGAGTGATCGGGATTTGGACCATGGAATCCAGCGGTGAGAGACCGATGCACTGCTGTCTGAGCCAAGGAGGCGTACAAGAACTAAATATTTATAACATATTTTCCTAACAAAGAAAATTTCATTGAAAAACTTATTCATCACCTTTCATGAAAACCCAACAGAAGAATTAATATATTGAATTCACAGATCATAAATAATAAAAATAATTTGTAGGGTCAATTGCTGAACCCCGCCATTCGTGTTTATTGGTGTAGCACTTAACATTAGTAAGTGACTGTTAATTATTGTTATGATATGATTAGTATATCTGCTGATAATGCATTTGAGTTCATAGCAGGTACCATAGTTCATCAGGCATCCAAAAAGCAGATGTGCTTGCAATGTTTGGAGTTTCTATAGGTTAATTATAATAGCGAAGTAAGTTAGTAGTTGAGAAGGATGTGAATGATTGTTTTTTGAATCCATATTATCATATAATGATTTAAAACTATGTAAAATTTCTGAAAAGTTTTATACGAATAGTCAAAGCTATTGAGAAAACATGAAAGAAATGTGATATTAAAACATCTTACTGAGATAAATATAATTAACTGGATTAAAACCACTTATTTATTACTCACAAACCTATTTATTATTAAAACAAGGCCGATCTTTCTGCCAAATTACATTGGCGTTCGTCAGGGAACGGTAGGTCTGCTTCTGTCACTGATCATAGAAATTCTTGAAAGAACGTGGAAGTCACGACCTTGAGCTGAGACAAGTAAGTGGGAACAATGCCAGGACACAGCTAAGGGTCCCGTCTTCACCAAAACATTCTCCAGGGTCCCTTTAGTCACCTCTTATGACAGGCAGAGTATAAAACGGATGATATTCTAGCGCCCGCACCAACAGAGGTACAGGAATTGGGGATTTGAATAATTTACGACGGGAGATGGTTGATAAATTTCCAACTTCTGTGATATCTTTTAAGAAAAGTCTAGGAAACAAACCACAGAGAAATTGCCACATGGGTAACACAACATCCCTTAATTCAGATCAGTGGTGATTGATTGAAGTATAAGAACATTTGAATTGTCTCCTTTCAATCATGAACGTACAAATTCATTCCATTTCTTTAGTATGATCCAACGTGCATCATCATCACATCATATCATTCAGTTTTGACTTACTGTAAATGGGAATGCTCAGTTAAATCTGACAGAAATCCAGGCCTCCAGAGCTGGAGATGGAAGTTTCAGTAACTAGTAATTCTAATTATGGCAATGGAACTGGAAAATCTGGTCCACGTGGCATATATCTTATCCTTGGTTAGGTTCAGATAAGGGTTCTCAGTCACCTTATTTCTATTATTGAGCCCAGATATTTTACACATACCGGTACTAAAAAAAGCAATAATTTTTAAAATTTTCATTCTCATACCGATCAACATAGGTGCTTCCATTGTAGCACTATTTTAGATCTGTTTCCTCAAGTTTGCCATGACATATGGGGACTATGATTCTGCCATAATTAACGTTAAAATGTGAATAACACACAGTCTTTAATAAAATGGTTATGTTTCATTTCTGGAGCCTTGTCTCATAGCAACTACACATGAAGCATCAGAACTGTATACAGCTGGTCAAAAACAGAATAAGCGCATGGTAGAGCTGGGACAGATACAAGGCAACCATTTCGGGCATACAACCGTTGTTGAATGAAACTGTTGCAAGGAAATAACAGTTTACAGTTGCAGTGCCGCTCTGCTGTTGCGTTCATCACCAACACAGTTTTACAACCAGTACATAAACAAAACTGTCGCTATCAATCATTGCATTTCTTTAAAGTGTGGTTTTCCTATGTAACTAGATCCGGCTGATGTGCTGAGAGCGAAAATACCGTGCTTTGCCAGATTCAATGGCTTGAGTATTACAAGGTACAGTTATTTGAGAATTTTTTGAGTTAGTCTTGTTAGTGATTCTAATTACACTCCACTCATTCACAAAATACAGAACCAATGGATCTTTAGATGCCGTAACATTTATCACTTAAAACTAATGCAAAAACATACGACTTCAAATCCATCTCTGTAACGATAGACACACAATGGACCGCTGACCTTCTGAGGTTTTCTTCTTCTGCTTTGCGATTTATTGGGCTTTGCGATGCACTTTACCTAGTACTGAGGTCAACTTGGCAGGTTCGATCCAGACTCAGCCCAGCGGTATTTGCAGGAGCTCAAATACGTCAGCCTCGTGTAGGTAGATTTATTAGCACATTGAGGAACACCTGCCGGACAAAATTCCGGCACCTCCGGGGGTCCGAATATACGTTCTGTAATCAAATACAAATGTTAACACAATATACGTTGGGATGTTTAATACTGTACTGTACCTGTACCTGTACCTGTCCATAAATAAATTATCGTGGCTCTTAAATGCAATATCAGAATGGAGCGCCTTTGATGAGACCTTCGAACATAAGCCCGGCGTCGAAGTCCCATCTCGCCTACAAGAATAACGTCCGCGGCTTGGTCGGAGAGCATTACGGGTCAATGGTGCGTTCGGAAAAGGGCAATGCACTAATTAACTCAATAGTAGGGGAATATTAATTATGAGAGGAATACGACTGCACTAATAAATGAGAAGAATGATTCTATCACAAGTTTAATAAACTAAGAAAACACATGTCTAATACACGCACGGATATGCCATTTCATTTTAAAATATAAAATAGATACATTCAAATTTATCTTGAGTGATTCAATGTCCGCTAGTCCATTCCTAAATTGCATTTTACACCATGTAGCTTTGAAATCTCGAGAAAGCGTCCCCTCTCTGATTATTTAACTATTAAAAACACTTGTCACATTACGTACTATAGCACTACACACAAATATAATTAAATATGAGCAAATTCTGCGACGGTTCATTCTATTATATCGTTAATTAACACATTCCAAGTAATAAGTTATGATGCCCTATCATCATGTGAACTGACGTAAATAATAAAGTTATCGTGAGCCCACTTTCAAACACATGAATGTCGTATCATGGCATTTACTTAACAATTTTTTTAATTACCTATGACTTTACTATATCATACGTGACGCTTGCCTCATCGGGAAATTGTTGTTTGAGTCATCAGCCCATAGACTGGTTTGATGCAGCTCTCCTTGCCACTCTATCCTGTGCAAACTTTTCATTAATACGTAATTATTGCATCCTACATCTGCTCTAATCTGCCTGTCATATTCATACCTTTGTCTAACCCTACCGTTCTTACCACCTATACTTCCTTCAAAAACCAACTGAACAAGTCCTGAGTGTCTTAAGATGTGTCCTATCATTCTATCTCTTCTTCTCGTCAAATTGAGTCAAATCGATCTCCTCTCGTCAATTCGATTCAGAATCTCTTCATTCGTGATCCGATCTATTCATCTCACCTTCAGCATTCTTCTTCAACACCACATTTCAAAAGCTTCTATTCCCTTTCTTTCTGAGCTAGTTATCGTCCATGTTTCACTTCCATACAATGCCACGCTCCACACGAAAGTCTTCAGAAACATCTTCCTCATTCCTATATCAATGTTTGAAGTGAGCAAATTTCTTTTCTTAAGAAAGCTCTTCCTTGCTTGTGCTAATCTATATTTTATGTCCTCCTTACTTCTGCCATCGTTAATTATTTTACTACCCAAGTAACAGTATTAATTTACTTCCTTCAAGACTTCATTTCCTAATTTAATATTTCCTGCATCACCTACCTTCGTTCGACTGCACTTCATTACTTTTGTTTTGGACTTATTCATTTTCATCTTGTACTCCTTACCCAAGACTTCGTCCATACCATTCAGCAGATTCTCAAGATAGTCTGCAGTCTCAGATAAAATAACAATATCATCGGCAAATCTCAAGGTTTTGATTTCCTCTCCTTGGATTGTGATCCCCGTTCCAAATTACTATTTGATTTCCTTTACTACCTGATCTATGTAAACACTGAAAAGGAGTAAAGACAAACTGCAGCCTTGCCTCACTCCTTTCTGGATTGCTGCTTCTTTTTCAAAGCCCTCCATTCTTATTACTGCAGACTGATTTTTACACAGATTGTAGATAATTCTTCGTTCTCGGTATCTGATCCTAATCACCTTCAGAATCTCAAATAGCTTGGTCTAGTCAACATTATCGAATGCCTTTTCTAGATCTACGAATGCCATGTACGTGGGCTTGTCCTTCTTGAATCGATCCTCTAAGATCAGACGTAAAGTCAGGATGGCTTCACGTGTTCCTACATTTCTTCTGAAGTCAAATTGATCTTCTCCCAACTCAGCTTCAACATGTTTTTTCCATTCCTCTGGAAATAATACGTGTTAAAATGTTGCAGGCATGAGATACTAAACTAATGGTGCGGTAGTTTTCACACCTGTCAGCACCAGCTATCTTGGGAATAGGTATAACAACATTATGACGAAAATCGGATGGGACTTCTCCTGTCTCATACATCTTACACACTAAATGGAATAACGTTGCCATGCTGGTTTCTCCTAAGGCAGTCAGTAATTCAGAGGGAATGTCATTAATTCCAGGTGCTTGTTCCTATTTAGGTCGCTCACAGCTCTGTGAAACTCTGACGTCAAAATTGGGTCTCCCATTTCATCAGCATCAACAGCCTCTTCTTGTTCCAGAACCAAATTATCCACATCTTTACCCTGATACAACTGTTGGATATATTCGTGCCATCCTTCTGTTTTGTCTTCTTTCCCTAGAAGTGGCTTTCCATCTGATCTCTTAATATTCATACACCTAGATTTCCCTTCTCCAAAGGTTTCCTTGATTTTCCTGTATGCAGCATCTACCTTTTCTAGAACCATACAACCTTCGACATCCTTGCGTTTCTCCTTCAACCATTTTTCCTTAGCTACCTTGCACGTTCTATCTACTTCATTCTTTAATCGCCTGTATTCTTTTCTGCCCTCCTCATTTGTAGCATTCTTGTATTTTCGTCGTTCATCAATCAGGTCTAGTATCTCCTGAGTTATCCACTGATACTTAGTTGATCTCCTCTTCCTTCCTAACATTTCTTCAGCAGCCCTATTTACTTCATTTTTCATGACTATCCACTCTTCCTCTATTGTGTTTCCTTCAGCCTTTTCATTTAGTCCTTTTGCAACATGTTCCTTGAAAAATCCCTCACACTCTTTTCTTGCAACTTGTCTAGATCCCATCATTTTGCATTCTTTCATTTCTTCAATTTCTTCAGCTTCAGATGGCATTTCATGAGCAACAAGTTGTGGTCAGAGTCCACGTCTGCTCCTGGGAAAGTTTTGCAATCCAACACCTGGTTTCTGAATCACTGCGTTATCATAATGAAGTCTATTTGATACCTTCCAGTGTCTTCAGGTCTCGTCCTCGTATACAGCCGTCGTTTGTGGTGTTTGGACCAAGTATTGGCAAGGACTAAATTATGATCAGTGCAGAATTCAACCAACCGACTTCCTCTTTCGTTCCTTTGTCCCAATCCGAATTCTCCTACTGTATTATCTTTTCTTCCTTGGCCTATCACTGCATTCCAGTCTCCCATCACAATTAGCACCTTTTACATATTGTATCTGTTCATATATATTCTTTCGACTTCCTCATAATCCGCTGAGTTAGTAGGCATATAGACCTGAGCTATTGTGGTGGGCATTGGTTTGGTGTCTATCTTGACGACAATAATTCTTTCACTTTGTTGGTCGTAGTAGTTTACCTGCTGCCCTATTTTCTTATTCATTATTAAACCAACTCCTTCATTTCCCCTGTTTGATTTCGTGTTGATAATTCGGTAGTCGCCTGACCTAAAATCCTGTTCATCCTGCCAACGTAATTCACTTATACCAACTACGTGTAACTTTAGTCCATCCATCTCCCTTTTCAGATTCTCTAATCTACCACAACGATTCAAACTTCTAACATTCCACGCTCCGACTCGCAGAATGTCCGTATCCATCTTCCTGATGATCCCCTCCTCTCGTGTAGTCCCCACCCGGAAATCCGAATGGGGGACTAGTTTACCTCCGGAATATTTTACCCGGGAGGAAGCCATCATCGGTACATCATTCATACATAGAGAGCTGCATGTCTTCGGAAGTTAGTTAAGACTGTAGTTTCCCGTTGCTTTCAGCCGTGTAGCACTGTCATCACAGCTTAACCATGTTGATTGTTATTACAAGGCCATATCAGTCAGTCAACTAGACTGCCGCCCTTGCAACTTCCGAAAGGCTGGTACCCCCCTTTCGATGAACCACTCCTTAGCTTGGTCTCTCAACAGATACCCATCCGATATGGTTGCACCTGCGGCTCGGCTATTCGCTTCATTGGGACACGCAAGCCTCCCCACAGCGGCAAGGTCACATGGTTCGCAGGGGAGGATCGGGAAATTACTGAACACAAATAAGGCATGATTTATACAACGTTGTCTCCTGCAAACAACACATATAGCGACATAACAGACAATACATCACGTAACATAAAATTTATCACTCTCTGAAAGAAAAAAGACCAGGAAAGATACACTTCACGTTCACAAGATCAATCACAGATGGCACAATCCATCTTCAGTGGCAACAGTGAGCATTAACTTTCACTGTCACCTGGGAATGAACGCAGGATCTTCCGGCTCATGGGGTATATTTAACCTGCAATTCCCTATACGATTTAAATAATTATGAACAGAAAAATGGTGGGATTCTTCATCTAATGAACTCTGGAATCTATACGACGGCGATAATCTCTAAATTGTTGCATGTAATCGTTATATCAAGAAGAGGAAAGCGAGCTGCCTGAATTCTGGTTCCCAATACGGTAAAGCAAAAACGTCGTTCAGGCCCGCCTCGCCGGGAGGCCAATAAATCACACGGACCAGCTGACAGCCGTCCTCAACTTTCGCTTTCAAGGCATAGCGAAACATCGCCGCCCCTCTTATTGTTCTCAATCTCACAGCAAATTATTTGATCTCTTTAATTCCCTGGAAGCTATCAGCATCAATATCACATGTCGGCTCTAATCTAGCCTTAATCATCACATTTACGGCGCGGTATTTCACCTCGCTGTTGACAATCACTCACAGGGGAAAATTCACATTTCATCTCTCATCACAACGTCAGGACCACAGCCTGCGTAATAAGTTTCGCCTTCTCCCTCGGTATCGCGAACACATGCATTCTTATAGATGACATACCAAACACTCACGAACTAATAACAGACAAATATATCCCAATGCCATATCTTCATCCTTTGGTCCAGTAATCTTAAATTACAGGTGGGAGGAAATTCCTATCTCATGTGCGAAGTGCAAAAATAAACAATTTGGGAACCTTTTGATGGCTCATGTTAGTTTGTGAAACGGCGAGTCACTTTAATGAATATTTAACACCTTTTTACATTACAGCACTTCACACGCATTTAACTCTAAGGCCCTAAGAATACGCCAAGCACTACAATTCCCGTATTTGAATGGAAATAAAACGGTTATCTAACCATGAAGAAAATTTCTTACCAAAAACCCATTAAATAAAATACCATCCTCCCTTTGAAACAGCGTAGTAACAATCTACGGTCTGTATATACTTGCAAAATTACTTATTTAATATTTGAATTCGTGATAACGACTTCATGAAAGTGTACTCATCACTTCAGCATTATGAACAGCTCCTCAGGCAGGTACAATCATGGATTTGCACGGACATCATGATGGCTTCAGCGGCGTAGAGTCCTAGATTCAGCTGCTGTGAGTCGCCTGCGGGGGGCTGGATCCTCGTTCGACGTTGGACGATCTGGAAGTTCTTTTCTGTATAAGATGAATACCAGGCAAACTGCTCGACGACTCGTTCGGTACACGGCGTTCTCACCGGTTCAATTACGCAAATGAGAAGAACTGACTTGGTGTAAATGCGTTAGTTTATGTTACACATTACAAATCACTACGATTAGAACTACTCATTGACTTGAGCATCCTAATCTAGCACGGTATTGTCCAGTAGCCCGTTACTAATCTTACTCATTTGCTTATTTCCTTCATTCACATCAAATTTAGTCCCTGAAGCTACACCCCTCTTATGATTAACGTCACTGAATACACAATGTCGAATCACTGAATTCTTTACGCGTTAATAATTATAACTTGGCCTAATTCACAGCACTAGCTAGAGGTGAGAGAAGCTGTTCACTGCATTTGAGAATACTGGCAGACGCTGCCCATTTTAATAATGTTGGCAAAAAAACGTCCCTTTTTTCTCCAGGTCTTCTCCCTGGCTAATACTGACACACAGTTATTAACTTCCTATATCACTCCATCGCTGTATTGTTCTGCGCACTTGGTTTTATGATGTGCGTAATTTATAATAATCAAGCCACACTCGTTTCAGTAATTTACGTGGTTTAACACGCTACCTCCACATCATACGGACAACTAAACCCACAATTTCGTGCCGTTTTTATAAATTCTCTAGCGGCAAACTTTATATGCACCGTACATTCGAATCACTTCATTATACAGTGATCAATTTCACAGTAAATCACAGATAATTATTAGATCACCATTCTACACTGTATACAGTCTGAATCACAACTTGACAAAGAACACGGTCAACTGTAGCAAAGCACGCACAAGTAGCAAGTGGATGTAGTAAATGCATGAGGTCTTTCTTATATAGACAAACCGCCCTGGTGTGGAGAAAAAGGGAAAAACCATGCCTCTTTACCAAACTTTGGTCCGCGAAAACGTGACCCTCGATATTGATTGATATACCAAATTAAAGCTTATCTGCTCCTCTTCTTACTGATCGAATTTCATTACGATCAGATCTTGGGTTTGTCTGTAATCTTCAAAGCGTTATCTGATATTTTCCAGTGGGCGGTGCTAAGCCAGTGGGAATCCTAGAGCTTGCTCGCGTTGTCAGAGCTCGACATCTGTTTCTCATTAAGTCGCACCCTTCTTAACTGCGTATTTATTGTTAAATCAATTATGTAAAACAATTCTTGGCATTATAATTTGGCAAAAAATTTCCTGATTCAGAGGAATGTTAACTCGTAGATATCCATCATATACTTCGCAACTTCAGTTATTATTATTATTATTATTATTATTATTATTATTATTATTATTATTATTATTATTATTATTATTATTATTATTATTAGAACGGCTGAAGACTATGAGTTGGTGCCATTGAATATGCAGGGCAATTCACGGAGTTATACTGTTTCTGATGTTGGGACGACTTCTTGGGTCTAGATTCATAGTCACGTGAGGCGTGCCTAGTCCGAGCTCTCTCGCACGAAGAGAGCACTTTCCAAGTACAGACGCGTGTACTCGCTTCTCCCTCTTATTACACGCAAAGAGACTTCAGTCGCGCGATCCAACAGAGAGTCACTCCTGTCTCGGAACAGGTGAAAAGTGCTAGTTTGGACACTATTTGTCATAGAATCGCGCGGAAAAGGGCATATTTCATCTTCAGGGTATCATAACATGCTCCTGATGATGTTGTGAACGGTCACAATAACATTGTTTATAAATTCCAGAATTTTATGTGTCCAAGGGGTAACAAAAGCAGTTATCAATTTAATAAGGCAATTTCTTTCTTTATTTTTTTGTTTCATGGTGGTTGGAAAATTGCGTTCTTGGTCGTGTTGTAATCTTTATATATTAATGGTTATGCTGTGTGACTGTGAAATACGTAAAATAATTCAATTCTTTTATATCGTTTTGTATTTGTATTGGATAGAATGATATAGATAATTGGCTGGCCGGTACAAGGAAAGTTGTGAGACGTTGCTGCGGTTCACGCACTACCTCATATTTATCCACATACTGTTTCAGCGGCAACCTCTGTTTAATAGCAAGTGTTTTGTCCTGCACTAGCACTTCGCAGTTATGTTTTTTTCTCACAAACAGTTTACTCCTAAACCTGGCACCTACTATCATGGAAAAGAAATATAGACACCCGGGTTAATACGTTAATGTTTATCTTGCCCCACATAGAGATAAACTACACCAACATTTAGCTCATTTTATTCTACGTTTAATTCTGTTGAGTAGACATTTTTACCGTACCCAGTTAAGGCAGAAACAGGTTCCAAGGAGGACATTCCAGGAATAATTAATGAACAAGGGGAGTGTGTATGTGAGGATCTTCAAAAGGCAGAAGTATTCAGTCAGCAGTATGTAAATATTGTTGGTTACAAGGATAATGTCAAGATAGAGGAGGAGACTAAGGCCAAAGAAGTAATAAAATTTACATATGATAACAATGACATTTACAATAAGATACAAAAGTTGAAAACTAGAAAAGCGGCTGGAATTGATCAGATTTCTGGGGATATACTAAAGACAATGGGTTGGGATATAGTACCATATCTGAAGTACGTATTTGATTATTGTTTGGTCGGAGGAGCTATACCAGATGAATAGAGAGTTGCTATAGTAGCCCCTGTGTATAAAGGAAAGGGTGATAGACATAAAGCTGAAAATTACAGGCCAGTAAGTTTGACATGCATTGTATGTAAGCTTTGGGAAGGCATTCTTTCTGATTATATTAGACATGTTTGTGAAATTAATAACTGATTCGATAGAAGGCAATTCGGTTTTAGAAAAGGTTATTCCACTGAAGCTCAACTTGTAGGATTCCAGCAAGATATAGCAGATATCTTGGATTCTGGAGGTCAAATGGACTGTATCGCGTTTAACCTGTCTAAAGCATTTGATAGGGTGGATCATGGGAGACTACTGGCAAAAATGAGTGCAATTGGACTAGACAAAAGAGTGACTGAATGGGTTGCTATATTTCTATAAAAGAGATCTCAGAGAATTAGAGTAGGTGAAGCTTTATCTGACCCTGTAATAATTAAGAGGGGAATTCCTCAAGGCAGTATTATCGGACCTTTATGTTTTCTTATATATATATATATATATAAATGATATGAGTAAAGGAGTGGAATCGGAGGTAAGGCTTTTTGCGGATGATGTTATTCTCTATAGAGTGATAAATAAGTTACAAGATTGTGAGCAACTGCAACGTGACCTCGAAAATGTTGTGAGATGGACAGCAGGCAATGGTATGTTGATAAACGGGGTTAAAAGTCAGGTTGTGAGTTTCACAAATAGGAAAAGTCCTCTCAGTTTTAATTACTGCGTTGATGGGGTGAAAGTTCCTTTTGGGGATCATTGTAAGTATCTAGGTGTTAATATAAGGAAAGATCGTCATTGGGGTAATCACATAAATGGGATTGTAAATAATGGGTACAGATCTCTGCACATGGTTATGAGGGTGTTTAGGGGTTGTAGTAAGGATGTAAAGGAGAGGGCATGTAAGTCTCTGGTAAGACCCCAACTAGAGTATGGTTCCAGTGTATGGGACCCTCACCAGGATTACCTGATTCAAGAACTGGGAAAAATCCAAAGAAAAGCAGCTCGATTTGTTCTGGGTGATTTCCGACAAAAGAGTAGCGTTACAAAAATGTTGCTAAGTTTGGGTTGGGAATAATTGAGAGGAAGAAGAAGAGCTGTTCGACTAAGTGGTATGTTCTGAGCTGTCAGCGGAGAGATGGCGTGGAATGACATTAGTAGACGAATAAGTTTGAATGGCGTTTATAAAAGTAGGAAAGATCACAATATGAAGATAAAGTTGGAATTCAAGAGGACAAACTGGGGCAAATATTCATTTATAGGAAGGGGAGTTAGGGATTGGAATAACTTACCAAGGGGAGATGTTCAATAAATTTCCAATTTCTTTGAAATCGTTTAGGAAAAGGCTAGGAAAGCAACAGATAAGGAATCTGCCACCTGGGCGACTGCCCTAAATGCAGATCGGTAGTGATTGATTGATTGAGTAAGTGGTATGTTCCGAGCTGTCAGCGGAGAGATGGCGTGGAATGACATTAGTAGACGAATAAGTTTGAGTGGCGTTTATAAAAGTAGGAAAGATCACAATATGAAGATAAAGTTGGAATTCAAGAGGACAAACTGGGGCAAATATTCATTTATAGGGAGGGGAGTTAGGGATTGGAATAACTTACCAAGGGAGACGTTCAATAAATTTCCAATTTCTTTGAAATCGTTTAGGAAAAGGCTAGGAAAGCAACAGATAGGGAATCTGCCATCTGGGCGACTGCACTAAGTGCAGATCAGTATTCATTCATTCATTCAAATTTTAAAGCAGGTTTAACAAAAATGTATCTGCACTTTTTCCACTTCCGAAAGAGCGCTCGCTTTAAAAATGTATAACTTTAAAGGTATTAATCTGATCGTTTCCAAACCTAAATATGTCTTAAAGTAACTCATCGTTGATTTGTATACCAAGTTTTCATTTCATCTGATATTTGTGAAAGCAGGGCTTTGTATATTTTGTGAAACAACTTTCTCTCATTATCGGCTTGTTATGAAGCTCATGAGAATGTCAGACTAAAATTAAAACTGCTTTTTTCCTGCATGCAATTGTTGATTTTATATTGATTTGTATTTAATTGGGTGGGTGTGTGACAAGAAAGCAGCCTACCGGCCGGCCCTGGAAACACTACCGACTATGCCGGGTTGAACATCAATAGGACGTTCCCTTCTGTACAGTAAGTGGATGTTTGTTGCTTCGTCAGTTGTTTAAAACCTTTATTTGACTAGTGCTCGATGTATCTACGTTAGAATTACGTAGTATATCTCGTATTTCGCTGTAAGTTAGTAGAAGGACCTCTTCGTTTCGTTTGTGCTTAACGCATGAGTGGACTTCGCAGAATTATTAGGAAACTTAGCTTCCTTAGAAGTAGACAAGAAGTCATTGTTTCTTGAAAAATGTCTCATTTCTACATGAACATGAGTAAGGGATTTAGTACAGATTACACTATCGCTAACAACTCTGGGGAGCTGAGAGCGTGGGGTCCTGGGTGCGAACTGCTTCGCACATGTGGAGTTGGCCCTGTTTTACGTCTGGATGTCCCTTCCTGACGCTAACCCTATGTGGAGAGATCTAATCACTATTGTGTGTTTCTGTAGTGATTGATAGTGTCGTTTTTTGTCTGAATATGAATAGGAGAGTTTTCGGACAAACACAAACACCCAGTTCCCGTGCGAGAAGAATAATCAGAACGGATTAAAATCCCAGACTCTGCGAGAGTCGAATCCGGGACCCTCTGTACAGAATGCTTCAACGCTGACCATCTAGCTAAGGAGTCGGACTCCTTACACGACTGCACGTTAATAAATAATTATTTCAAAATATACTGCGGTATACACTTTGGCATGAGTTATTTAGTCTATGTTTTAAAGCCAAAACTAGTATTATTTTATATTTTCCTTAATTCGATTTTAAACTACGGTATATCATTTTATCCACTGTACCGTAAAACCAAATGATGTTGGCAATATGTTGATTCATAACTGTGACCGCGTTTAAGAAATAGGTGAGGATTTGTCGGAGTATTTCTTAATTATTTCAGATAGAATGAAACTACGCCCTTCTCAGCCTCGTGTACTCTGTTGAGTAGTGAGGTTGTATAGCGTGTGCGGTTGTGTAGTATCGGGTCTGTTTTCGACTTTTCTACTTCGTTCTTGAAGATTGGTAGTCTGCACAATGTCTGACAATATCGATAGTGAAAGTGGAGGAGATGAGGAGCCTGATCCTGCAGCTAATGAGAATGTAGAATGCGAAGAAATAGTGAAGACGGATAAAAATCATCAAATAGCCTCAAGAATAACTCTGTGTCAAATAATCCTACACCTAGTAACTTTAATACTTCACCTCCTAAAACCGATAACAATAAGTGTGACTCCTATAGCTATCCAACTAATCACCCAGGTCCATATATTGTATTTGTATCAGCCCAAAACACTAATAACATTGGCAACTTACATCCAATGGCCCTCGGTAGACTTATACATGAACGTAATTTTCATGTCCATTCTATTCAACCGAAAGGTAGAAACAGAATTCAGATCACGTTTCAGTCTGCTATGCATGCTAACATATTTTTTCAGAGCACTTTTCTTGCCTCACACAATCTACAGTCATTCATACCGCATTCCAAATCTTTAGGATTGGTATCATTAGAGGGGTTGATAAAGATCTTACTGAAGCTGATATCATAGCCCTAATTAAAGGTGACATAAAGGTACAGTCTGTACAGAGGCTCACTCGTCAGACTATACAAGATGGGAAGGTATATATGTGCCTACTGGTTCAGTAAAAGTTGTTTTTATGCAAAACATCTCCCCAAATATGTCTCAATTTTTCAATTTTTCTGCGAAATGCCAAAGATATGGGCACACTCTAAGAAATTGTCAATCTTCCACATTTAGATGCCGGAATTGTGCATTGAACCACGCTACAGCTGATTGTCTATCTAATGTACTACAATGTTTGCACTACAATAAACAACATGTAACGGTTTAGACTGAATGTGAAGTACATAAACGATAAATCGACATAAAAAATGTATGTGTCTCGAGAATGTCTCCTTTTCTGAGGCTGATTCTCGTCTATATCCACAGCAAAATGCTCCACATGATACTCTTCAAAATCTCCCCCACCCCTACATATACATGCATCTCCAACTGTTGTTGAAGATCCGCGTAAGCGGAAATTTGCTCAGGTGATTGTACAAGATTTGCCTCCCAAACCAATTCCAGGTTGTGATCGAATGGGGCATATGCAAATTCTGCAACACGATCAACTTCCTTGGCAAGTACAGATGCAGTCTCAGCAAAACTCCCTTTCAGCTACTCAGCCTCTCCCATCAACGTCGAGACAACACATGCCACAGCAAGCGGTACAACAAGCTGTATTACCAGTGCCACATAATACACAAAAGGACCAAGTCCTACATTGTCTTCATACTCTCGTGTTGCTACTACCACCCTTACTTAAGGATCAACCCAATATGTTAACGATGATTGGCCAATTCTGTGACAGCCTCCAGCTGCTTTTCACTCAAGACAATGAAAATTCTTCAAAGGAATGCTAGGATTATACGGAATAAATATCATAAATTGCGAATCTTACTAAAGGAGACAACACCGTCCATAGTAGTCCTGCAAGAAACTTGGCTTGCACCCGATAATGTTCTTTCTATGCCTTCTTTCCACATTGAACGGAAAGACGGCATTGGGTATGATGGAGTAACCTTTCTCATACCTCAATCATTCTCATATAAGCTATTTCATCCCCAATACCAAACACCAAATATATATGTCCTTGGTATCATATATCACAATATATATGTCATAAATATTTACTGCCCACCTGATCAATATATATTATTTATACAATGGCAACAATTTTTTCAACAATTCCCAGATACAAGTCAACTACTTATTTTAGGGGACATGAATATTCACCATACCCAGTGGGGTTCCTGATTTGATACACCAAGGGGAACTCACTTCCTGAATGCCCTACAGCAAAGTAACGTAGTCATTCCCAATGATGGATCGCCGACTAGACTCACCCCCCCGTGGAGCCTCCCAGTGCAGTGGATATCTCAATATGCAGTTATAGTATAGCATCCACAACTACTTGGCGTACGTTAAGTGACACCCATAACAGTGATCATGTTCCATTATTCCACATACGTGATACTGATAGATGTTTATTAAAGGAATTGATAAATGTTGGTTCAGGATCAATATTGCAACCCCCACGGTCCAATAAAGTACCAGTCACGAGTATAACACGGTCCTTACATAAGTTTGATCCTGCGGCGTTTAAGATATTCATACTCAAACAGTTCGAGATAAATACTGCCGACGAGGTTAATTTTAATACTCTCTATCAAATCATGTATCCGTATCTGGAATGTTATCACCCATTTAAACCAACAACTAACACAATGTCTCACAATAACGGTGGCCTCAGACGGTGGATGATGAATGTCACGAATTAATTCTTAAACGGAAGAGACTGTTTAAAATCTATCGAAAAACATTAACCTTAGCGAATTATATTCGGCTGAAGCAACATAATGCTATACTCCGTCGCATATTTCACCAATAAAGACGCAAAGCTTAGCAAACTTTTATCAATTCCTTTAATAAACATCTATCAGTATCACGTATGTGGAACGCAGTCAGGGCACTGACGCGTGTCTCCACACAAATCCCTCGACCTTTTATTCAGCCCGATTCCTTAACTCATTAACTCCGAGTACGGTGGTTCCACAGTTTATACCAGAATGCAACCTTTCTGCCCGATCGTCTACGGAATTACTACGGCCTGCCTGAGTGCTTACCATAGCGCTGATCAGCGGACCTGGGATGAAAATCTTGATTTTTTTGTTCTAGCCTTCAACAGTGCAGTCCACGAGTCCCATCGCCGCAGCCCGGCAGAATTATTCATTGGTAGAAATCTGGCTGACCCATTGGAGTTGAAATGGAACATTGAATACCTGAGCAAACCGTCAAGGAACGTTGAGTTTGAACAGAAATGGAAAGAAGCAGTCGCCCACTTGATCCGTGCACGAGACCGGGTGGCTGAACTGTTCAACCGGGGCAGAAGATAGGTCGCCCTGCAAATTGGAGACTTGGTGGTGGCGAAAACGTTTCCTGTCAGTTCTGCAGCTAACCAGGTCACCGCCAAACTGTGTCATAAATGGTCAGGCCCCATAAAGATAGTCAGATTCTTGGGACCTGTCACCGTTGAACTACAGGACCTGAAAAGTAACAAATTCAGTAAGGCTCACGTGTCTTTGTTGAAAGTTTATCATCCACGGAGCCAATGATACTTTTTTAATTTGTCATATTATGTTTAATACTTGTACATGTTCTTTTGCTTGTAGCAACATTGGCAATCTTCTAAAATTATCATTTTTTCAGGGATAATATTGATGAAAAAGAGAGAACGGAAAAGAAAAATACTAATCGGATGTCGTTTGGAGATGAAACGAAATGAATGCAGATTCTGTGGAGAGGAGAGGACTCCCAATCTCACTTTCGCTCAGCTATTCCGACCATAGCTGGTGGAGACATTAAATAAATTGCGTAAAAAGAAGGGATAAAAAAAGGGAAGAGAGAGAGACTGATTAATTCAGCCTGTTATTGTTAATCAAGAAAGTAGTGAACCTCAAAATGAACTGAATTTCATGATACCTTGTTGTGTACATAGCTTGTAACTATATCTGTCTTGTGTGTTTCATTTAGTTGTAGTTAGGATGTAAGATTTTTAGGTTTAGATGTGTGCACACTCTAGTTAATAGGTTTGAGTCTCATTTTAAAATGTGTCTCTTGGCTGATCACCAAAGGAAGACACATTTTAAAACGGGGCTGTGGGATGATGAAACATGCTCGTTTAGCATGTTCATAACATGTAGGTTTATCTGTGATTGCTAAGAGCTTGCATTAGCTCTCGTTTGACTTCACTAAACTGACTATTAACTATTTCCCAAACTGTACCGCAGAGGTAAACGGATGGTCCTTCCTTCCGCGAGTCTTTTATCTCCTTGACTTGACGTCTTTGTTGTTGTTATGACCTGAAGAAAAGAAAGAAAGATGGAGTCGCCTCTACTCGGAGTAGCATTTTTGAATTATCGATGGGTTTTTATCAGGTTTAAACTCCGCCTGTATTCATATTCTGATTTTTAATTGATCAGCTTCAACCTCAGGTAATGTGAGCCTGTGTTTTCGCTTTTATTTTATGTTTATCTTGTGGCTGTTTTAAGTGCCTCGTAATCACGACTGACTGATATACGTCTTTGCCCCGCGATATGAATGGGTGTGTGTTTGCGGGCATTATTGTGGTGGTGGTGACGAGGTAACTGGGTCTCTACGAGAACTGTCATCATGTGCACGACATTATACTTCTTTATTGCCACCAAATGTTACTAGGCTCTGGGTGTCGACACGGAGATACGTCGTACCCAGTACCTGTGTTGGTGGGCTTGTACGTGGGCCGTGGGTCCATATCGTCCTGCTTATATATATATTTTTGCAGTGTGCACGTTTCTACGTCGTGTGCGGGAACTTACTTATGGCCAGGTGAGTCATACTACATGTGTTTGCGATCTGTTTTGAAAAGAGGTTATTGATCTTATTGTTACCCGATATCGACAATGCCTGAATGTCTGTGTGTATGTGTGAGAGCGAGCGAGGGGCTAAATGGATGTCGTATCGGTCAGTTAATTTATGTTCCTTTTCATTCATTCCTCGTACACTTGTTTTTCACTTCGAGTGCTGTGTTTATTATTTTTATCTTGGTCTATTTTATGACCGTTTTGCTCGTTCTTATGGCCGCCATTTTGTTTCATTTCAATTCGCGTGATGCGCACACCCGCTTTATTTTCTTTGCCTTTTGTGTGCTCTTTGGTACAGAGATACTGCACTCCTGGCCATCTCGATACCTTCATTGCCTTCATGTAACTATTTGTCGCTCTACTCCGAGAGGGCTGCGTGATCTTTTATCCTTGTGATGGTCATTGTTGATGCCGTAATAATGATGGAGGTTTGAGTAATGTTTGGAAAATATAATGTGAACTGCTTCGCGGAAAGAAATGACCAAAATAAGTCTGTGAGGATCCTTCCTGTTGTAGGTGTTTAAAGATGTTGTGAAAATATCAATTAAGCCGTGAGCACGTCTCAAGGTATTGTTTATCCATATGTTTATGGTATGTTGTGCTCAAAAGCTACTAACCTGAAGGACGAAAGCACGTATGTAATAATGTTTCAATTTTTTTGGTGGCTTCCTTTTTTGCATTTACGTTTTATCTTAATAAACCCTCATTTAATTTAATTTGATTTTTTATTGCTGGTAGTTAGTTGTCTTTCCTTGTCATGAATTATTATTATTATTATTATTATTATTATTATTATTATTATTAATCAAAGTCTTCAGTTCGAGGCTGTTATCTACCTCTCCTGATCGGAGTCCACGTCCTCGAATCTCCCGTCGGATGTGTTTTTTCGTTTTGGGTCCGGTGCAGCCCCATCACCCTGAGTAAACTCACAGCCACTTTACAAAAATGTACAACATCCACACCTGGTCCAGATTACCTTAATTACAAGATGATAAAAGCCCTCCCCAATGAGGCCTTACGAGAACTTGTTAACCACTAAACCACGTCCTACATACGTCCACCCCTCCAGACGACTGGAATAAATTTTTCCTAGTACCTGTTTCCAAACCACGCCTATCGTTGAACGATCCCAAGAATATTCG
Organism: Anabrus simplex; assembly: GCF_040414725.1. Taxonomy (NCBI): domain Eukaryota; kingdom Metazoa; phylum Arthropoda; class Insecta; order Orthoptera; family Tettigoniidae; genus Anabrus; species Anabrus simplex. The sequence continues at coordinate 116,142,164 of NC_090274.1, forward strand.
AGGAATAGTATTAGCATCTTGCACATGCAAAAACATTTTTTAAAATAATGCTTCAACTTTTTTTATGGTACTTAGAATACCATTCATTAGTTCCCAAACAGCAATATGCGTATTTTAAAGGTCGCAGTTCATATAATGCTATTAATATCCTTATAACCGACATATTGCTTGCTAAAACACGCAAATACCATACAGTTGCCATTTTCCTTGATATACGTGGGGTGTTTGATTCAGTCCCGTTACTTATGTTATGGGCCTCCTTATCATCCAAAGGCATTCCTACTTGTTTCATCAAACTACTGCGAAACCTCCTTACATACAGAACGCTCATAATAACATACCCCTAATCTCCACTTCTTTCACGTCAGGCTACGAATGGAATTCCTCAGGGTGATATTTTTAGTGGCATATTATTTGTATTGTATCTCGCAGACCTAGAACAACTTTTACTACAACATACCCGTATCCTACTCTATGCTGATGATATAGTCATTTATACATCAGAGAGTGATATTGATAGTGCTCGTAATTCTATTACTAAAATAATCCTTGAAGTACAGAATTGGCTTTGTGCCCATGGTTTATCACTATCTCCACCTATGTGTTCAGCACTCATTTTTACGCATAAACGGGTCTACAACGCAGAACCTCTAACAGTGGCTTCATATAAGTTACCGATAAACACACATCATAAATATCTAGGTATCATCCTAGATAACAAACTAAATTTATCTAAACATGTCCAATATCTCAGAAATACCGCTGCTAATTATATAAAACTGCTCAAAGCTATTGCACGACGGTCATGGGGGGGGGGGGAGGTCGGGGGGCGGGGGCGATCCTACAACAGCCAAGTCAGTGTTCTGCGCTACAATTCGTTCACGCCTAGATTATTGCGCACATATCATTGATATTGTCAATCCCTCATCACTTAATATGCAAAAAACTATTCAACACCAAGCATTACCATCTACACCGACGAATGCTTTGCAAGTTCAAACGGGAGAACCACCACTCCATATTCACCGACAATACCTTGCTTCCAAGTACCTACTGCGACCTTTAATAAAAGTTTCTAATCCTATTGTCCCGAAACTGCAACTACTGTATGAACGATACAATTCTTCTAACATGCGAGATAAACGAACCCCTGCTCTTAATAGTTGTATTTCAACAAGTATCGGCACTACAAACAAATCTCATACGGAGTGCAGCCCTCCCTCCTTATACAGTATCGCATGACGTAGTCCAATACTACCCAGCAACTATAATAGCTACTCCTGCTAGTTTTGCTATGATACCGTTTAGGATATCTACTTTTTCATCAACCTCTAAAAAACTTCGAATATCATATACTAATATTGGTCATAATTTCTATACCGATGGCTTTAAGAATGTCTGTGGAATAGGTGCTGCGTTTTATTATGAACGAAATCAGCACATTGAACTATACAAACTTCACCCATACTGCTCTATATTCACAGCGGAACTCATTGCAATAAGACAAACTCTACTGTATATAAAAAAAAGAATCGATTCCAAATGCCAATATCTTCACAGATTCCCTATCCGCGTTACAATCTATCAAATCCTCTAAATTCACACTTAATTTGTATGTTTATAATGTTAAGCAGCTACTATATGACTTACATAATTATGGTGTACAGATTACGATTATATGGATTCCGGTACACAAAAACATTCCAAGTAACGAAAAAGCGGATAAAGCTACCAAAGAAGCTTCACTCTCACCACCCCTCCAATGACATTTATGACTCCAGTAACTTATTTAATTCCAATACTAAAGGGAAATCAAACATCATTACGGCAACAGTTCTGGAATGAAACCGCTGGTATAAAAGGGAAATTCTATCACAGAATCCAACCCTCTCTGCCTACTAAACACTGGTATCAATGAACAACATACACACGACGACATATAATCAATATTATTTGGCTACGGTTCAACCATGCTCTTACACCCCTGTATAAATATCGTTTCAACATTACCAACCAGCCAATATATCAATGTGGTTCAACTGAGGCGGATTCAAATCATCTCATTTTACAATGCCCGTTATATAATCCTTCTCGAACACGTTTCCTTACAAGCCTAATACGTTTACGACTCCCTCTTCCAACAAGGGTTGATTGTATTGTATATAACCCGACCCCAGAGATAATATACACATTAAGTTAAATAGATTTCCGGATGATGCTAAAATCAAAAAGTAATTCCAACAGTTTAACTTTCTTGTTAATAGTTGTATCATTAACAACTTATCACTTCTAATTTGTCTTCTCTGCCTATTCTAGATTTGTTTCGGTTCGTTTACTTGATATATAGCTACTGCAGCTACTGCGACCCTTGTTTGTACTACTACTGTCATTTGTCCGTTCTATCACATGTGTTTTGATGCGTTGTTCTTTTGTTAACCTGACTAAAATTCATTAGGTAAGGATTAGGGTATCACGTTCGTAATAACACACGTTTCTGGTACTTTTACATATTCCTTGAGCAATACCTACATCTCAACCCTCTGATTTGTGTTATCCCCTCCTCAAAACTATCTCTTTTAGTTGTTGATATATCATATATGTTCTTCCGAATTGTAGATCCGGTCACGTTCGTAATGTAGCAATACGCCAAGATGGATCACTTCGGCGTGAAGAATTAGTACCTTGTGCCACGTGCTTACTCGTAGTGTGATTCTCTCGTATGCAGATTTTCCCTCCTGTTAGTGATCAACATGTTCACGTACTTTCTACATAGTTGCATTAATCCCTCATATTAATGTGTGATCCCTATACGGTACTTACCAAGAAGTTTACAGTTTTTCATAGATATGCAAATTGTGAGATAAAGTTTTATTAATCATCATAAATCGTGGTTAATAGTATCGTGAAGTGTTTCATTCGAAAAGTATTGGAACTGGGTGTCAGTCAAATACCAAGCCCAACCAAATATCAAGGAGTAGAAGGAGAAGAAGACTGAATCACAGGTGAAAGTCACAGATACGCCGGATACAAATATTCTGAGTCTCTGAATTCGAATTGCAACGGAGCATTCGCTTTGCAACGGAGAGTAATAATAAGTCGCCTGGGTATAGCAGCGGGATTGTTACGACAACGATTTTGTCACAGACTTGGCTGGCGAAAACCCCCTTCACCCCGTGTCTCAGTGGACCTATGCATTCTTCTGATCTTCGAACAGTAAATATCGCTATCCGTTCCAGTAGATAACTGTCGTAAGTTCAAATAAGATTTCTTATATACACTTTTTCCCAATAGGTTCATTACTATCACGCGAAGCCCATCAAATTATCAAGACAAGACAATAGGTTCATTACATTAATTCAGGTACAAGTCCTATACTTAACACAAAGAAATTTGTTATTTTTCAAGGGGAAATGAATTGTAAAATTGCATTATGTGATTTTATTTAGCTATTTTTACACCTTTAAAACGGTCTTCTAGAAAGTCAGCATTTTTGAGTTGCGACACTTTTTTTTTTACTGAAGGAGTGAAGTTTCCATCAGGTGTTGAGGTTACGTAATTAGTATCGATTCTTGTCGCGATGATGCTCTTGTTTTATACATGTTATTAATTCTGTTTGAATTTGTTTCTTAAGAAGAGAGATTTCTCCAGCTCATTAAAATACTAAACGTATATTTTTTTCCCCGCATGTTTTCCTCTGATTTGCAGGTTATATTACCTCAAAGACTACCCTCCCGGTAGTGCAAATCAATTGAGATTTTCCGCCTTATTCGCTACTCCCTGGAAACCGCTGTTTAAGAGATCATAATTTTTCGCCCTGAGGCTCTCATCTATTTGTCCCTAACAACAATCACCTCATCCTCGTGCAATCATAAGCTAAAATAAAGAGAAGATGTCGCCGCTTCCTGATTAGTCAAAATTCTCCTAGCACAGTTTTCTTTCGAACTGGGCGACTTGCTAATATCATCAATCAGATGCAATTGCTGGTTGGAGAAGTAAGGAAAGTCTTATCCTACAACAGTGGTTCTCAACGGGTGTGCTTCACAACTTCCGGGTATCTATGATATTTCTGGTAACAATAAGTTTATGTGTAAACCAGTTTGGTGCAAGGGATCTTGGGTGTATTCCCTGCCTTCATTGGCTTTTTGCTCTCGCTCAGGGAACTGGGTCTTCGTGGCGTCTCTAATCTTGGATTTCATCCGAGATTAGGCCGCATCCTCGCAGATGCACAGGTTGCTCATGGATGTCAACTCAAAAGACCTGCCCCAAGGCTCTCCAGAGGCCACATTTAATTATTATTAGTGTCCTCTATTGAGCAGGGCTGGCCATACCTTATGAGGTGAAGTGCTGCTGCACATTGTCTATTTAAAAAATAAATTACTTTAATATTATTATCCACAATCAAATACAGTGCATTGAAAAAGATGTCAGCCAAAGAACAGGAAATGATTCAACTCCGCTCACATAGTTGTGCGCTCCACGCCGGGTGCTGTGCAAATCACAGCTCAGCGAGAGTTTGTAAGCTTTTTGCGAGGAAACAGGAACTCGGCATTTTGCGCATGCGTGTCCAGCTTCTCTGATGTGCTGTGGAAACAACAGCCAAGATATTACTTCACAGGATTCGTTCAACCGCAGAGAGGCAGCACTGGTCACATTTGCATTTCAACCGAAATGAGACCCTCTTGACTGAGCGGTAGTATTTAAGAGGGGATTGCTCAAGGCAAACGGGAATACAAAATACTGTAGAGGAAGCCATTAGCTGTTCCTGCCAGGTCCTTTATTACTTCCAACTTGCCTATTCCATAGTCACATTCGTGAATCGATGAACTGTGCAAATTGCACTTTTTACGTTGTCAAAATAAGGACAGGATGTTGTGATTTATTTTAATTACAAAATGTCTAGTTTATAAATTTCACTATTACAATATAAAATGTAATTTTGCATTATGATGTTGCTGGTTTTATTTAATTGATTTTGGTAACATTGAGAAGTTCTATATTTGCACGCTCACACAAAGTTTTTCTGAGTTTGCGAATATTTTGTCATTGCAGGTGTTATTGTGTGTTTAATTAGTTTTGTATGAGGAATGTGTATATGTGTTGGGGTTATTTGCATATTTGTTCAGTATGGCCTATTGAAAACCGCATATGTTTCTAAATATGTTTTGGAGGAAGGATGGGTTATAGCACACAACTGATTTTTTGCACCAGCTGCCACTGCTATTTTGTTGTGCCTGTTTCCTCGCAAAAAGCTTACAAACTCTCGCTGAGCGTGGAGCGCACAACTATGTGAGGGGAGTTGAATCATTTCCTGTTCTTTGGCTGACATCTTGTAGTTTAGCAGCTTTGTTCATGCACACCAGTATAGGATAAGGTACTTTTCATAATTTCAGTCACTATTTTAAAAACATTGAGCAACATGAACAACTGGTAGACTGCAGAAATGCAATGTACATACCGTATTTCAGGTTGTAATGGGCTAGGAATCTAGATAATAACCAAAAATATATACCTTATCTTCAAAGTGGCTAAATTTCAGTTCCTGCAACAATTTTTCAGCGTAGACATCTAAGCACAATTGCACTGTCATATGTTTCTTTCTCACCGACTTCTCGCGAAGGTTGTGATTGTGCGGTGCACAGGGCTGCCAACTCATGACAAAACTATTGGTCTGGATTGGTTAGGTCTGGCTAGTGACAAAACCATTGGTCTGGATTGGTTAAGTCTGGCTAGTGACAAAACCATTGAACTGGGATCAAGCAAAGGGGGTTTTAGGGCGTAAGCCCCCAGGTTAGAGCCACGAAGCGGCATTAGGTCTCTAGCATTTGGTACAGTGAGAACAGCACATTCAAAATGCTGAAGTAATTCATTATGCCTCCTGGAGACATATAGCCTATTGGTCTGACTACATTGTTTTGTTCCACATTGCATTTAGTTGTGTTTTTGTTGCATGCGGGTTGATAATGGAATGCATTTCACTTCATTGCTGGGAATGACGTCATATTTGATTGTATCTCAGCCATTGGAAATGCCTTAGTGTGCTTGAGCAATGAATAATGGCGTGTGATAAATTATGTTAGATTATAAAAGTAAATGTATTTCTGGGGGACGGAGTGTGAGGCCCTGGCTGTTGGAGTGAACACGTCTCTCCATATAAGATTTGTAACATTTCAAATGCCTTATGATGCTACAAATCTTATGTTACACATACTGAATTTCTACCTTCTAAGTTACCATATGTATGGTCCCCTATTGGGGTGACATACGGTTATTTAGTGGGCAGTGGGGCATATTTTTCTTTGTTGTTGTGGCACATTGTCGTCTGTGTTGAGTGGTTTGTTTACATGCTATTCAAAGTTTCCTTGTACTTTACACTTGTGTGATAAGATTTGAATTCAAGTTATATTTGGGAATGGAAGTCTACATACACCCCATTATTTCATAATTTCTTGGCAGACCCTTACTGAATATTGATTGTTTCGATATCTGCACATGTGATGTCCTTCCAGTCAGTAAATACTTCTGCCCTTGAACTAAGAGCATTCACTGTAAACATACACAACCTTACAAGTCGTACTGAGCTAGGAACAAAAGTCAACACACACTTAAAGAGTCAATTGCAGGTACCATCCGAGTTTTTATTCTACAACTATGTTATCGAGTTGGATGTTTTATTCACAAATGTGTTCCAAAAGAACTGAAATACCAGGAGGACGTTATAACTGAAATTCATGCAAAGGGGTTTTCGTTGTGAAGTATTGGTGAGATAGTGAAAAGAAGCTATTCAAGTGATCAGGGGCCTGTTTCATAAAGCTACAAGTCTACAAGTGTACAGGTTGTAGTTACAGGTAGGAAATTTTTGTTTCATAAACAAAATTTCTACAATTGTAAGTTTGCTACATTTCAATACAAGTCTTACGAGTCAGCTGATTTCTGTGAGATAGCCAAGTGGAGCCAAACATGAGTAGTTCTATACAACAAATTGCAAAGAACATTTTAATCCTGAATGAAATCAGGGATGCGAAGAAATTTTGTTAGGAGCTTTCTCTCCTTCACTCACGAAAGAAGGTAAGTTGGAGAGTGGAGGAATATTCATAATATCATCTTATCTCTGGATCTTATGACAGACAATGTAGATTTTACATATTGGAGATGTCTTGCAGAATTTAAAGAAGACCACTGTTATAAGTACTAAAACATATATCGTCACATAGGCCTACATCCTTATCACTTAAATTTTTTGGTTAGGTTATCATGGTATACAACTTTGTACATAATAATTTTATAATATTCTGCAGTACATAGTCAAAATCTGATTCATCATTTTCATTTCCAACAGGTTCTATGTTCATCATATTCTGACCTTGAAGTTCTCTTGATATATTACAAAGTGTAACACAACAAATAAAAATATTAGCTGCAAAAATATGGTTAACTCTAAGATGATTGACACAAGGAAATTTCTCTTTTAAGATCCCAGTGGCATTTTCAATTATACGTCTTGTTGACCTATGAGATTTATTAAACCACATAACTGCAGGGTGATTTATATTATCTAAGACGGGTGTAATGAGCCATTCTTCAAGTGGTTACTCTGAATCTCCAAGAAGAATAGCACTTGGAATTGGACACCAACCAGCATCAAAGCATTGAGAAAGAGTGCTGTTTCTTGGTATGCATGTTCCATCAATATGTCCACATACTTGAGGAATACAACCAATAGCACAGAACTCTTGAACTATGTGGCCAGTTTCCTCTGGTCAGTCAACAACTGTGGGAAACTTGACAATATTCACTGCATTTACAACTGCTGTAAGTAACTGTTGTAGCGTGCTTGCCTCTTACCCGGATGCCCCAGGTTCGATTCCCGGCCAGGTCAGGGATTTTTACCTCGACCTGGGTGCTGGTTCAAGGTCCACTCAGCCTACGTGATTAGAATTGAGGAGCTATCTGCCGGTGAGATAGCGGCCCCGGTATAGAAAGCCAAGAATAACGGCTGAGAGGATTCTTCGTGCTGACCAACGACACGTCGTAATCTGCAGGCCTTCGGGCTGAGCAGCGGTCACTTGGTAGGGCAAGGCCCTTCAAGGGCTGTAGTGCCAAGAGGTTTGGTATTAACGTTATTAACTAACCTTATCAACGGAACGAATGGCAAGACATCGTTCTTTTGTGAAACGAAAGGAAAGTTAGGAACAAGAATGAACATACACTCACAATTTGTCACCCTCATATGAGGTTCAGTACTTCATGTTCCATGTTTTGCAGCTATCACAGCTTCCAAACCCCAGGGCATTGATTCCACTGGGTTTGTGATGATTTTTTATGAAATTTTACTCTATTCTGTTCTTGTAACAGGTTTCAAATAGTCCTTCCTCTTAATGAAATATTTCCTAATCCTCTTACGAAGTCTTTTCCAAAGGTGTTCAATGGGGTTAATGTTGGGGGACTGGGGAGGTGAATGCAACTGCCTGTAAATATTGTAAAGCTGCCATTCTTTCACTATTATAGCAGTATATTTAGGGTCGTTGTCTTGTTGAAAGACTCGGTCATTTCCTAGCTCCAGTTTTTCAGCACACTGTTTCAGATTTTCCTTTAATACATCCAGATACTGCCATTTATCTATTTTTATTTTTACTAAGGACAAAATTTAGGGGCAAAAGATCTCTATAGGTTGATGCCCCGAACAAATAACATTAAAAAAAAAAAAAATTGCTTATCCAAGCACTGGACATGCAGGCCCAAACAAGAATGTTTCCACCTCCATATTTCACTGACGGAAGATTTTTCTTCTGGAGGCTTTCTGCGAACTTTCTCCATTCATCACACTGAAATAAATTGAACTTAGTCTTGTCTGTCAAGAGAATGTTAGTTGCACGTTGAAGTTGATTACCTGCCTCTTGTAGGAGTGACTCCAGTTTTACTGAACTCATTCTAAAACTTTCGTTGTAATCATAAAAGCCTGTGAAAACCATGTTAACCCTACTTCTGAAAGTTCTTTTACGTCTTTGTCCACCCCCTATTATATCTTCATCACCATCACTACTACTATATAGGCCTAACAATTCCATGTTCCACATGAAAATTAACACAAAGCTTGAAAATTAATTGACTATTGAGTATTTAACAGCAAATTAAACAGACTTGTATTCAACCTAACATGTCTCAAACAACTTGTAAGAAAATTGTATTTTCTTCAAGTTCTTGTAACCTACAAGTATCTTTATGAAACACAACATGAATTTTGACTTGTTGACAATAAATTCACTTGTACCTACAAGTGCTTTTATGAAACAGGAATTAATTTTTTCCAACAACTTGTATGAAAAATTACTTGTAACTTGTGGACTTGTAGCTTTATGAAACAGGCCCCAGACAGTAATTCGAAACCATAAGGCACGAGGTGATGTACAAAATCAACCCAGAAGTGGTAGATCTTCAAATCTCTGTGATAAATGGCACAGCATTAGAACAATCAGTTCTTCACCCAATATTAGAGCTACTGAATTGGCAATGGATATTGCACAGACTAGTGGAAAGACTGTCCATCCAATTACAATAAGAACAACATTAAAAATTGTGGGTTTCTGGAAGAGATCAGCAAGAAAGGAGCCTTACATTAGTACTGCTAATGAGAAGAAGTGACTAGAATTTGAAAATTGCACAAGGATAAGAACTCCAATTATTGGAATAATGCTCTCTTGACAGACAAGACTAAGTTCAATTTATTTCAGTGTGATGAGTGTAGAAAGTTCGCAGAAAGCCTCCAGAAGAAAAATCTTTCATCAGTGAAATATGGAGGTGGAAACGTTCTTGTTTGGGCCTGCATGTCCAGTGCTTGGACAAGCAATTCTTTTTTTTTTAAATGTTATTTGTTCGGGGCATCAACCTATAGAGATCTTTTGCCCCTAAATTTTGTCCTTAGTAAAAATAAAATGGATAAATGGCAGTATCTGGATGTATTAAAGGAAAATCTGAAACAGTGTGCTGAAAAACTGGGGCTAGGAAATGACTGAGTCTTTCAACAAGACAACGACCCTAAATATACTGCTATAATAGTGAAAGAATGGCAGCTTTACAATATTTCCAGGCAGTTGCATTCACCTCCCCAGTCCCCCAACATTAACCCCATTGAACACCTTTGGAAAAGACTTCGTAAGAGGATTAGGAAATATTTCATTAAGAGGTAGGACTATTTGAAACCTGTTACAAGAACAGAATAGAGTAAAATTTCATAAAAAATCATCACAAACCCAGTGGAATCGATGCCCTGGGGTTTGGAAGTTGTGATAGCTGCAAAACATGGAGCACGAAGTACTGAACCTCAGATGAGGGTGACAAATTTTGAGTGTATGTTCATTTTTTTCCTAACATTCCTTTCGTTTCATAAAAGAACGATATCTCGCCATTCTTTCTGTTGATAAGGTTAGTTAAAAATGTTAATACCAAACCTCTTAGCACTACAGACCTTGAAGGGCCTTGTCCTACCAAGCGACCGCTGCTCAGCCCGAAGGCCTGCAGATTACAAGGTGTCGTGTGGTCAGCACGACAAATCCTCTCAGCCGTTATTCTTGGCTTTCTATACCGGGGCCGCTATCTCACCATCAGATAGCTTCTCAATTCTAATCACGTAGGCTGAGTGGACCTTGAACCAGCACTCAGGTCGAGGTAAAAATCCCTGACCTGGCCGGAAATCGAACCCGGGGCCTCTGGGTGAGAGGCAAGCACACTACCCCTACACCACGGGGCCAGCAATAACGTTAATAATGTTAGTTAATGCTATAATGTGTCTGCAAGTCTATCATTTTGTTTTATAAGTGAAGATAAGTGAAATGTTCTGTTTTGTCTATATTTACATGAAATGTTTAGGTGTACGTGGACTTGTGTTTCTGACTGTATATGTATTTCTGTGCCTAGTGAACCATGGACATAGGAGCACTGTAGTTCTATTATTATACTTTCTGAAGTGATTTAATGATAGCATTATTTTCCTTGCCACTAATTGAATTCTGATGGTAGCATAAACGAGGTGACAAACATCAGTGACATTCTCTCCTCTGTTGTGCAGAGAGAGGATTGGACACTGCACTGTATGAAGACCTTACGAGAAAACACAAAACAATGCAACAGCAGATAGTAGCAGTAGTTTTGCATGATAACTTATATAATAATAATAATAATAATAATAATAATAATAATAATAATATTATTTCTGTTGTAAATATTTGTACATATATGTACCTGTAGTTTCATAATCAAGAGGGTGACTCCTTGCTTAGGCTGAGTCAGCCCATTATGTTACCGGCACAAGCCGAGCCTTCCTAAATTGATAATAATAATAATCACATGGCGTAAGCTACTGTGTGCAGACATTTTAATTTGATGCCATTTGGCTTTCTGCTCATCAATTTCATTGTTCCATTTTAGTCTATCCTGTTACAGGGTCTCTCTTATAAACCCAGACCATCCAGCAGCGTTTCCTCTCTCTGAAACCTAAGGAGATGTATGGGAGGCACGCACATGTTTCTTGACCTTGCAAGCTGCGTGCACATATTCGACCTAGGATCAGTAGCTAGGCTGAATCTCGGCGCTTAAGATGAGACAATTCTCACTGCACCGTATTTTTATATGTAAAAGTTATCTTAATCATGAGTCAACTTGACGGTATGCGATGCGTTCGTTCAGCAATTTCAGGCAGAAGAGTTACCTTCATGAGCACAGATTCATGTAATTGTAAATATATTTGAAACTAAAGGTTCAGTGGTTAATAAAAAACATGCACACCATGACTAGTTTTAACAGAGGAAAAGCTAGATGACACTGGTGCGAATCTTGAACGGTCACCGAATAAATCACTCACGAAATTAGCACAAGAAGTAGGGATTACGGTTAATTCTGCACACAGAGCTACAAAGCTGTTACACATCAAACCATACAGGTTTTTCACGGGCCCATTGTTTAAAACCTGCTGATCCAGCCACAAGATTGAGATACTGTGAGTGGTATCTTGCATCATTGAATGATCGTTTATTGGACCCACAGCTTGTGTTTTTTTCGGATGAGGCCTGGTTCCATCTTAATGGTCATGTGAACAGTCATAACTCTTGCTATTGGAGTGCAGAAAATCCTAATGGTATTTATGAAATCTCTCATTGTGAAGGATGACACTTCCAGTATCTTTTATAAGGTAAGATTTCATACAAGACTGTATACACGCTTAAAGCAGGGCGGCTGCGCGCGACGAAAGTTAGGCTGAGGCAGCTGCTATAGCACAGAGTAAAAACACTGTGCACTTAGTTTGGATTTATTAGAGAAACACCGTAGATGGCAGAGTAATCCAAATCTCTCTTCGGTGTCTGTGGCTGAGATTTCATCAGGTAAATACCAAATGTGTCATCAGAGATCTTTTACAAGCCGACATCTTACAACATGGAGTGTCAAATAGACTCTACCGCCCTTCAAAATTCTGACTACCTCCAGGATGCAGAGATTGACACTCTACCACTGATCCGCAGAGGCAGCTGGGAAACCTGGACACAGCCCATGAGGGGTATGAACGTCCGTCACCCCACAAGGAGTGACATCGTCTTCAAAGTGTTAAAAGCAGCTGAACAACTAAGTCATAAGTCCGTGTGCTTGCATCTAAAATCAATACATGTGAGGAAACCCATCTGCTTATTGCCATTTCTTAAGCATCTGTTTCTTGGCTCAGACCAGTGCAGAGTGTAGCTTCCACCTAAGTCCCATTCTCATCTACAATATGGAAGTGGCTGGGGTATGAGTAGTGCTGAGTATTGACACACGTGTGTCTGAGTGTTACGAAAGATGTTTCTCATAGGCCAATCATGCTGCAATAACAGTTTCTGGCAAGTGAGGAAAGCAATGGCAGACTGTTTTGCTCATCTTGCATAGTATGCCTCATTTTGGCAACATATTTTGTGGTTTTCCTATAACCTGTGGCACAGTTAAAGAAAATTATTTTGTTTTGAACTTAGTGTCTTGCAAATACCATCAACCAGATGCAACTGTACTATGCAGAAGTTGGTGAGCGAATGTCACAAGTGGTGTCCTAAAACAGTGGTCCTCAACAGTTGTACCTCACAACTTCTGAGGCTCAGTGATGTTTCTAGTAACAGTAAATTTGACACAAGATCTGCTAGGTGTACTTCGATCTCAATTTCAGTTTGTGTATAATCTGGCTCTTTGGCTAATTGGTTAGCATGCTGACTTTTGGGTGAAGGGATCTTAAATGGGATTCCCTGCCAGATGAGGATTTTAGCCATCAATGGCTATTTCTTCATGGCACTTTTAATATTAGATTTCATCCAAAGTAAGACCTCATCCTCACAGATACATGTCATAAAATTCATACATGTTTCAAACCTATTTGTCGGTCATATTCAGTGAAAAGAAATTTTCAGCTTTACATTTTTTAAACATACAAGTGTTACAATTTTATTTTCTGTTTAGGTAAAATCTTTAAAAACACAGTGCAAAAACTGTTGGGCTTATTATAAAAAATTTAAAAACTTATCGTTTAAAATGGTGCGATTAAAAAATATTCAGTCTTTTGATGTATAAGGCCATGGTATTGTTTTTTGAAACTAATAAGTATGGTTGTCTATAGTTTTAATGTTCTGACTTTTTTTTCCAATCCAGGATTGAAAATTCTAAATGTACATATACTGTGCTACATGAAAACATAGTCCATTAAGATCTTATACAGTGTGGTAAAATAGCATAAAATAGAGTTTTGTTTTGAGCATAAAATTGCATTAAACTTAAATTTATTCTTCTTAGTGTGAAGTAAAATGAATCTTGAGATTTTTCTTGATGATAAAAGCGTCAGAAGGTGAAAGGAGGCTTCAGATGCACATGTTCTCCATGGGCGTCATCTCAAAAGATTTGCCCCTGGGCTCTCTGGAGACTACATGCCATTATCATTAGTGTCCAAAAGTCAAGTTTGAGTGTAAGATATTTTGTTTTATATCTGTTATTTTCTTATTTTGTATTTTTAGAATCTTGAAAGATATGGAAGAACTTAACTTCATCAAATGTGAGCCAGGTGGGCTGTCGGATACCGAGGAGACTTGTGATTCGGTAAGTGGTGTATCGTTAACCGTACACTTTCAGACATTAATTTTACTGATAAATATGTGTAACGTAAATAAACAAACAAATGATAAATTAAATGATATATGAGGGATCCGAAGGCACAACTGGCAATTTCCACTTTCTGGTGGAAATGAGTTAAAGTATGGATAGCATTCTACAAGGTAAATGCCATCCATGACAAAATTGTTGAGTTGCATAAACAACAAAATCTTCCTCAAATATAATGTTAAACATTGTGGTTAGTTGCAAAGTCAGCAATCTCCATGCAACTTTTATTATAATTTGGATCCACCTTATTCAATACATGGTTTAAGACTCGCAAGTCTCGGACTTGTAGAAAATATGGACTTAGAGACAGTATAATCGTAACACAGTTTTAAGTTGTTAATATGGTTTTAAATTGTGTTCAATTTGACGTAGATGAACTTATGTGATTGCTAATTTTTCCAAAACCTATATCAGCTGATGATGACACAGAGGGGCGTCAAAACTAGTTCTGATTGAAATCTATGTTGTAATTTCATCTAAACAACATTTTTTAAGTATTGAATAAGGTGGATCCAAATTAAAATAAAACTTGTTATCTTGGTTCAATACGGACAATCAGTGAAGTTTTATTAATTTAATCTCCATGCAGCTTGGAGTTGTAGGAATGGCAGTCTTCATGTTGGTCACTCACAAGTTAGCTAGATGTCAAGAGACTGATCATTTACAACACCATTTCAAATTTAAATTTACTAAGAGTTCTGCTCTAACAAGAGCTGAAACAAATCCAACGATTAGTGTGCAAGTGCGAGGAGAGCCTCATTATCAAGTGAAAATGTTTGTAAAGTTGGCAAAAATACAAAAATGATTAATCCCACTGTAATTGAAAGTGGTGTCAACTCGTGGACTAAACTTTATGGCAATCAGTGGAAAACGTTTGGTAGCCTCCGGTTTTACACATATTTGTTGGAGAACGAGGAAGACATTATTGAGGGAGAGGATGTTTTTGTAGAAGCAGATGATTTGATGGTTTAGGTATTTTCTTTACGTGATTAAGCACAGTTAATGTACACTGAACTCTTATTCAATCATGATTTCCTGTTATTTCACATGCAATTATGGCAATCTCCTAAGAATGTTTGATGCAGAAGTGGAAATCTCTGCTTGTTAGGTGCAAAACTGTCAGTCGCCAATTTTAACCATAGAACTGGCAACTGTTGAATATTGGACATGTCTGTATTTCATCACGATTTCCTCAGTTCTTCAACAGACATGATAGTCTACTTTTGGTCATTCTCAATGTCCATAGCAGCCATGAGTTCAGTTTCATTCATACAAACTCTTTGGGCACAAATTCACGGAAAAAGATGAGTGCAGTTTTCTGACCATCTGTTTGAGCGCCATTGCTGTAGTGTTTGTAAACAAACCGTTGAGCTCTGCTTTGCTATTCTATTTCATTTTATTTTGTAGTTTTCTGTTCGGTTAAGTTATTTACTTCTGTACATATGTTTTTATTTGATTTATTATGTAAATTTTTAATACAGAGTGTGTCTAAATGTGGCATCTTCATTACAGAAAATTTGTAATGAAGTATGGGAAAATTTGTTGGAAGATGAAAGTGATGGATCTGACTTTGAAGATATAGAGAATTACTTAATGGATTCTGAGTCAGATTTGTAATTTGTATCAGCTATTTTTTCCCATCATATATTGGAAAGTGAAGGTGATGACAAGCCTACCTACCTATTACAACAAAGTGCTCTAGGTCATACCTCCTGAGCAAGGCATGCCAATACATTTTCCCTAATATTTTCAAGAATATACCTCACAGCGTGATGAAACATTTTCTAGTGCATTACAGGTACATTGGTGACAATTTGTATATCTCAGTTTGTCTGTGAAGCGATCAAAGTTTTATTATTTTTAATTTGGAATTCCTCTTTTTGAAGAGACTGTACATTTTTCTAGTCAAAATATACATAAAATTGATAGCCAGTGTCCTTGTTAATTAAGTAATACCTGGTTGCCAGCCATTAAGGGTTTACGTAGGTACTTCCCTTCCCTGTCCCTTCACTATTGTTATTTAGTCTTGGTGTTTTCCAAATTTGTACATTCGTCATCACCAGATGTTTCATTCCAGGCTTGTGTCTATGTCATACATGTTATGTGACCCTCTTAGACTGATTCTGATAGTTCAGTCAGCTTCTGCTTCGAACGCTAGCGGTGTACCAAGTCTGTGGAGCCATCTGGTGACATATGAACGTACCATTTCCACTTCTATAGTAACGTCTAAATTTTAAAAAGTCATTGTTTAAGAAGCCTTTCTTGTGGACAGTTGAGATTTTCTTCTGATGATGCAGAGCACAGTTCTCTGCGAAAAATAAAGAATTTCACCTTATTTTCTTGACATCGCATAAGCCCAAAATCCTATTCAGTATCAGTTTGAAGTTAATTATAATTATTTTAAAACACCAGGGAAGCCTCTGTAATTGATGTACTTCAATACAGTACACTTATTCTCACTTGTTTCATTGATGTCGCATGCAATATGTTAAAACTACTTATTGACCTCACTGTTTTTCTACACATTTCAATATTCATATATCAAATTTCCAAATAAATTCTAATATACCTTCCAGTCATACACTGAAATGTTTTCTTTTTTATATTCACTTCTTTCCTCTGCTCTTTTTTATCTTCTCAAGAACTCTCTTTTACTTTTTAAAATCATTATTGTAGAGATTTGACTGTTATATGAAGTAAATCACAAAAAAGGGGTGAGTGGTGGGAGTATATTTATATATGTTCTTATAATATGAATGAGCAGAGAGTCTAACTCATTGGTTGAATGATCAGTGCTGAGGCATTCGGTTTAGAGGTTCTCAGGTTTGATTCCTGGCCAGGTCGGGGATGTTAACCATGCCTGATTAATTCTTCTGGCTCAGGGACTGGGTGTTTGACTTCGTCACAACACTTTCTTCTTCATATTCGGACAACGTACTACACTACCAACCACCACAGAAACATGCAATAGTGATTACATCTCTCCATACAGGGTTGGCACCAAGAAGGTCATCCGACTGTAAAACTGGGCCACATCTGCATGTGTGACACAGTTCGCACCTGAGACCTCACGTGTGGGAAAAAGCAGTAGAAGAGAAGAAAAAGAAGAATATGAATGATCAGAGTACAAACAAAATGCATTATTATTATTATTGAAGCAAAGCAAAGTCACCTCCGTGCAGGTCATGAAGGCCCTTGGAGGAGTGGAAGGTAAAGGCCCCCACCATTGTTAACCTCGGCATGTGATGGGGTAGAGAGGTTAGCTCTATGCCCAGCCGCCTTTGCCCCCAGGAATTAACCTGGTATTCATTTTTGGTGTAGGCTGAGTGAACCTCAGGGCCATATGCACATCCGGTAGTGGAAATCTTGTTTCTTAAATTTTACGACTTCCTGAAGGGGATTTGAACCCACGTCCTTCTGGGCAAACCGAGCACACCTTTACCGCTTCGGTCAGGCAGCCCCTAAAATTATTATGAATCAAGTTTAATTAAGATATCTTGTGGCAGTCAGCTTGCATTTGGCGGATAGTGGGTTGGAATCAATCTGTCGGCAGCCATGAAGATGGTTTACGATTTTCATACCAGGCAAATGCGGGGGTTATACCTTAACTCATTGGCATACTTTGCCGCCTGCCAGGCAGCTGCACATGCAGTGACCATTCATACACAGACGCCAGGTAGGCGGTCTACTGAGAGGTGAGCTTTCTGCAACTAGTTCAAGCCTTCCGTCCATAGATGGCATGACATGCAGTATACTGTCTGTAAGTTGAGAAGCTGCTCTGTCTCTTAAGATTGGAATGAACATCATAGATTGCATCCCGCAGCAGGCAATCCCGCTCCAAGTAGGGTGATTACCCGTTTGATAATCAGCAGAAATGGCTGGCCGTAGATGTATTACAAGGAATAAAATCAAACTTATATTATGGGATAGTCGAGTGAATTGGGCAGTGATGTAGTTTTAGAGAATTACTAGCAGTGAAAATTATAGCAGCATAACAAAAAATTCACGTGAGAATGTAACACATTTGAAAGTGACGATAATGAAGTCCATCCTGCCTACAAAAAGACAAAGGAAGATGGCTGGGAATGGAATAAAACAGGCGATGAACCATCCAAATATGATTTTATATGAAATTATGGAATAAAATCCATCATAAACAGAACCCTCCCTCCAGATCCCACCCATCTACACATTTCTCAAGATGTGATTCACAACTCTTTATTGGATAAGATAGCTGCTGAAAGAAACAGTTTTGCTGACCAATTATTAACAGGAAAAAATCCCAACTCCTCCTATATGAGTTCGCTGGGAACATTTCACAAGGCTTATAACCCTAAACCATTCCATGACTGTGTTGAAAGCAAGACAAGCAAGAAAAGTGTAATGAGATGCATGTGTGAAAGTATTTGGTGGCTTTGCATTTCCCGGAGTGTTTTAGGGTTTTTCACACCATTAAAACTTACACAGATTGTTCTTCTGGGTGCTGCACTTCATCACTTCAAAGAAGGGTATGATTAAAATTCAGTGTGTTATGGATTACAAGTATAGATCTTAGTAGCGTAAAACTGTATCTTATGCATGCCAAAATGGTATACATGCGCATGCTCAGTACATTAAAATTAGTATGTCAGTGGGTTAATTAAGGCCATATGCTGGGGCTGTACCTTAATTAAGGCCACGGCCGCTTCCTTCCAACTCCTAGGCCTTTCCTATCCCATCGTCGCCATAAGATCTATCTGTGTCGGCGCGACGTAAAGCCCCTAGCAAAAAAAAAAAATTAAGGCCATAGTCGCTACCTGCCCGATCCTTTCCTTATGTAGATTATTATAAATCACTATATTTCCACTGATATGCATGTTGGCATAATCCAGTGAGGTTTCCTATAATTCTTTTTTTTTTTTTTTTTTTTTTTTTTTTTTTTTTTTTTTTGCTAGTTGCTTTACGTCGCACCGACACAGCTAGGTCTCATGGCGACAATGGGATAGGAAAGGCCTAGGAGTTGGAAGGAAGCGGCCGTGGCCTTAATTAAGGTACAGCCCCAGCATTTGCCTGGTGTGAAAATGGGAAACCACGGAAAACCATCTTCAGGGCTGCCGACAGCGGGGCTCGAACCCAACGGTCTCCCGGATGCAAGCTCACAGCCGCGCGCCTCTACACGCACGGCCAACTCGCCCGGTCCTATAATTCTTTCAGCACTTTGAAACCTCTGCAACCCGTAATTACTTGGGTCACTGTAACTTTGAGATGCAATATTGCGTGGTGTGGAAACATGGCATCAGGTTCGAGGTCCACTCAGTCTACGTACTTACAATTGAAGAGCTCTTTGATGGTAAGATTCCGGGCTGAGTGGCTCAGATGGTTAAGGTGCTGACCTTCTAACCCCAACTTGGCAGGTTCGATCCTGGCTTAGTCCGGTGGTATTTGAAGGTGCTCAAATACAACAGCCTTGTGTCGGTAGATTTACTGGCAGGTAAAAGAACTCCTGCGGGACTAAATTCTGTAACCTCGGCATCTCTGAAGACTGTAAAAGTAGTTAGTGGGACATAAAACAAATAACATTATTATTATTTGATGGTGAGATGGCGACCCTGCCAAGTATAACAGCCAAGAGGATTCATCGACACCTTGTAATCTGCAGCCCTTCGGGCTGAGCAGTGGTCGCTTGGTAGGCTGAGGCCCTTCGGCGGTGTTGCACCATGGGGTTTAGTGTTTGGCAACATGGAATGGTGGAGTTTGAAAGTGTAGAAATAATTAAGTTGGAATAAATCAGACGATGACAGGAATGTGATGATAACATAAGGAATGAGAAAGCATGGTTCACAAGACCAAATAATGGAGGACAAAACATGCCAAAGTACATGCCTTCTTTCTCATGAAATAATTCCTCCATTACCCTGAGATTTGTGCTAAATGAATCTTTCAGCTATTGTTTTCAGTTCTTCTGCTCAAAGTTTCTGAGGCAAAGATTATCCTAGTTTTCATTGCATTGTGAATCAACCCAGGCAAATACAAGAACGCCACTTTCATTTTGTATAAAATATGTAAAATCATGTCTTCATTAGTATACTATAAGGTAAAAATATATATTTATTTTCAAAAGACATCAGTTCACACGCTATGAATGACCAGAAGGATCCTAAATTAAAAAATTTAGACAATGATAAGCAAAAATAAGGAAAATATTGTAAAAAGAAAAGAAGGCACTAAATGGTTTTTCATTTAGAAGTAGTATAAGTGATGATTTCAAATAAACACTGAATCTTCTAAAATGTCCACTATAATTTTTTTCCACAGTCGTATGCTGTCAATAAATGTACAAGGGGTTGTCAAGGAAAAAATCGGGATGATTTTATTACAGCAAAATATTGGCTGCCTTTATTGAAATTCACTTACAGACCTTCAAAATATTGTCCCTCAAAACACAGTGCAACAGTTATAGCATTCAGTTCGCTGTTCAAAATGCTCTCTGAAGCCCTTTCTTGATTGTCTCTTGAGTATACCCAAAATTGCATTGTTTACCTCTTCATCACTTTGAAAACGGTGATCCTGAAGTTTCTTTCTCACCGCAGGAAATGGGTACAAGTGGCATGGTACTAGGTTTGGTGAATAAGGTGGATGTGGCATCACCTCATTACCCAATTCAGTTATTGTGCCTTGTGTCTTCATTGCGTGATGTGCAGGTGTGTTTTCCTGGCACAGGATCCATCCTGTTTGAACAAGGTTTGGTCATTTTTTCTGCAATTTTTCTTTTCATTGGCCCCTTTCTCGCATCACAATAGTAATAATAGTAACAGTACATTGCTTTTTCACTACATGATCGTACACAATACCCTGCTAATAAGAAAAGGTGCATGACTTTCCCTGCAGTTGCCTGAACTTTGGCCTTTTTGGGTCTTGGACTGGAAGGATGTTTTCATGGGCACTTTGCTCTTTTGCCTCTGAGTCATAATGATGGAACCAGGACTCTTCACATGTGATAACCCTGTCCAAAAAATCTGGTTCCTGCTGAAGTCTCCCCTTCCATTCTTGACATGTATTCACACATTGAGCCTTCTGTTCATCATTCATAACACGTGGCACCCACTTTGCTGAAACTTTTCTATGCCCTAGAACATTGGGTATAATGTCTTGGGCTGATCCATACAAGATGTTCATCATTTCACGAATCTGTTCAGTGCTTAAGCAGCAGTCTTTGCACAACATGACGTCAATTGTGAGCACACTGGTGTCAGTTTTTGAAGTTGAGGATCTTCCTTAAAGTGCTTTTGCTGCTGAAATACTTGCGTCTTTCCCATGGCTTCCTCTCTGTGAGCTTGCTGCAACTTGAGATCCATGAGAAGCCTGAGGCGAGTGACATGCTTCGCACTGTGTCACTCATGGTCAGACCTTTCCAGTACAACCACCTGCAAACTCCAGCATGGGATTATTGAAACACAAAAAAATCATCCTGGTTATTTTCTGACACACCTTCATAAAATACGTTATTTTGAGTGTTTACTGCTGTCCGGCTCCATGACTAAATGGTTAGCGTGCTTGCGTTTGGTCACAGGGGTCCCGGGCTCGATTCCTGGCAGGGTCGGGAATTTTAACCATAATTGGTTAATTCCGGTGGCACGGGGGCTGGGTATATATGTCGTCTTCATCATCATTTCATCCCCCATCATGACGTGCAGGTCGCCTATGGGAGTCAAATCAAAAGACCTGCACCTGGCTAGCCAAACTTGTCGTCGGACACTCGCACACTAAAAGCCTTATGCCATTTCATTTTCACTGTAAATGGTTGAAAATAATCAGAGTTAAAGTGTTGTATCAGTGAATTTTTAATTAGTCTGACTCATGATGTTTGGGAGTTGAAGAAAGCAATCGCAAGCACGTGTATTTTGAAGTACTACCTGTTTTAAAACACTCTTTCATTCATTAGACTGTTTCACCTGAGCAAACCGTTTTCGTTTCCTATGTGGGAAACAATAAGCCGTTTACTCTTACTGGAGGGAAATTTCAACCCACTCGGTAATCTCCTAAGAAGTCCATCTTTACTAGTTTTCATTCTAGTGTGCCCTGCATTTACCCATGTTTCAACATGGTAATAAATAGATCTACCCTCTTCATGGAATTTCTTAATCTGACGTAGATACTTTCTTTTCCACAACATTATTTCATTCTTTTCAGTAAGTGTCCACTGGCGATTTTGAAGCATGTAAGTGAAGTTCATAATTTTCAAAAGTCTCTGAAGAGTTGCAGAGTTGTTGAGTTTATTAAGAGTTTGTGTTTAAATTTCTTAAAAGGAAGTCATATATGTATATATATATATATATATATATATTTTTAAGGATAACGTCTTTTATAAAACCGTCTTATTTTTCACTTAGTTTTGTCGCTTTGCATTTTTTCATAGGAGTAACTGGTTTCCAATGAACGTTAAGTTCTTTTCTGGCATGGTAAATGCTGTTACATCTGCCGCTGTATGTGTTAATTCATCCAGAGCACTTCTAGGATTTTCTTAAATGAAATTTGGAAAACATAATTATCACAGGTCTTCTTGCCACTCACTAGTAGTTTTCTTTTTTTATGATTAATCACAGACTGGTCTGGTTCACAAATGGTTTACAATTGAGGAGCTAGATGCAATAACAGCGTGAGTCTACTTACGCTGTTATTGCATGAATACTGTTTTCGGATTTCCTGGCCCCTTCACTACAACCCAGTCCAGGTCTTAGTTCGTTAGGATGCCGCTAGAGGTCAGGAGTTCACTAAAACTGGTACCATGCGCTACGCTGTTATTGCATGAGGCATGCTTCACGAGTGGCACGTTAAGTTGTCGCCAGTTCTCTGGCTGGAGAAGATGTCAGCGAGTGGAAGAGAAGGTTTTGTGGTGTCACATTTAATAAAAGACTAGTTATAAGCATTTTGACCTATGTTTCTAAGAATGCCTTCGGCTAAAAGCAACAGATTCATGATACAGAAGTTTGTGTGACATTATTACCGTAATGGTGTTGTATCAGAGTCACAGTCCTACACTACTATGTGTCATTTACCTTCTTAAAGAGGAATAATAGCTTTCTCAGTTCTAATGATTTGAGGCTACATGATGTAAGAAAGTGTGGTGTAAAAGCAGACCAAAGGGTTGATGTTATTTCACTAATGAAATACTTAAAAACTGAAAATGTTGAGTGGTATGTGAAAGTCATGTCTGTGTGTAATGATTCCCTAGAGTCTGCTAATGCAGCATATGAAGATGAAACATCCCGATTTTGATCAATGATGCATTTGAGTATTTCAAACAAGTAAGACACACAATGTCTAAATCCCAATTATATACTTTGCGATTATAATAATAATAATAATAATAATAATAATAATAATTATTATTATTATTATTATTATTATTAAAGCGTCTTTATTGTGGCGAAGTTAGGGCTCCCGGCCCTTTCTTACACTTAACCACTTAACCACTGTTTTTTGTTCCTTTTCTTTTCTTTTAGGTTTAGAGAATCATTTTGTAAATTAAAATTGGAATATAAGTTGTTCAGAAACGAATGTTACTAATTTTATAACATTTCGACTATTTGTTGGTGGTGGGGGGGGGGCAATTACCGTAGCCTAATACCATAGTTGGAGAGAGCACTGTAACAAAACTCTCTTGACTCTTTTCGAGAAAAGAACGAAAAAGGTGAATATTAAATAAAGAGTAAATTTAATGGTTTTCCTTTCTTAGTTGACATTTTTTTTTTTTTTTTTGGAATTTGTTCTTAATTTTAGTAAGTTTAGACATTTTGGAGAACTGAGTTGGAATAAACTGCCACTTTTGTTCTTCTATAGTGGGCAATCATGCTTTCCTAACTCCCTGATCAATACTGGTGTATGCCAAAATATAATATTCCTGCTCTTCATGCAATAACAGCGTATAAAATGAAATTTTAAATAACTCTGTCTTTCTTATTAGCTAACAGATTGATAAAATTCCTTGGGAAATACATTTCCTGGCTCTTTTAAATGTCCTTAAATGAAATTCAGGTTGATTCCTAATATTACTTTTAACTCAGAACATTTATAAACTTCAAGCTTCCGTTTCTCAAAATAACGTAAGTCTACTTACGCTGTTATTGCATCCAACTCCTCAATTATGGCACTTTCTCACACACACACAGACACACACACACACACGCATATATGTTGCATGACGTCGCTTCCAACTAATTATAAATGATAAACGTGTATTACTTGAATTCACAATGAACTTGGAACAAGCAAAGAAAAACCTGGACACGTGCTTTGGATCAGCAAACTCTGAGCTACAGGGCTCAAAGAACAAAGTTTGCGAAACAGATCGTCGTTTCTTGCAAACTCTTCTGTCAAGCGACTTGTCTTCTTAATGTCTGGTACATCTAACGTATTTGTGTATACTTGCAGGAAGAATAAGGAATAATCATATTATATTGGTAATAAGGAGCAAAAGCATCATTTGTTAGGTTTGTTACATTTTATCCAAATTATGTAAGTTGAGCATCATTAATTTTTCTGCAGATGTTCATATAGGGAGTGCATTCCTAGACCCAACCCTCACACAAATTACACACACTGACTCTTGAATGTGGTGAGACAGACTGTAGATTGCTGCATTTTCGTAGTGTTATACGTGAATCACCTCCATCCTCTGGGTAAAGTGGAACTCAAATGTTCTGCGTCGCTGAAAAGTTAGTAACACTCATCGGGTATTGCATTAGAACTTATATTGTATTTGTTCTGTTTTACAGATTGCAACAGTTCACACCCTCTTTTCCTACCGATGTCTAATTATTACATTTTAGGACCTTTTTAAATGGTTTTGATATTTTTTATTCTTTCTTTCAGGAGCAATATGTGCTTCTACCCACGAATCACATGGAGATAAAGACAGAAACTCATAGTGATTATGCTGAGCCAAGCATTGAAGAGACCAGTGTGGAAATTGTGAAAAGAGAACTTGAGAGTGAGGTAAAAGGTTTCATTCTTGATGGTTTACCATCAGAAAGCATTGGAATCCTTTCCATTATCCAATATTATAGACAATTATATCTTACAGCATTAGTCTGCAAGCCTACGTGAATTTAGTATTCACCTGTAAATCTCTATTTGTAGCAATCTCTGTCACCACACTTAGTTTTACATCATGATCTTGAAATCATTATAAGATGAATGTAACCATCACCAGGATCATCATCATCAGCTTCATTTACGATCCTAGGTTTACCATCTTCCATTCATCTCACATGATCTCCACCATCATGCACTGCGTCATGCATTGCCATTGTTCCCACCTGCATGTACCAGTGATCGTTCTTGTTACCTTCATGTCTGTTACTTCCAACTTATCAATAAGATGTCCTCAGTACACCCAGCTTACACTCCCGAGCAGCAAATTTGGTCTGAAAACAGACTGCTGTAAAGAGAGTTTCATTCAAAAACTCATTTTTTTCTAGAAAATGCTTTTGATAGCTACTGCAAGCTCACAGCATTAGTTTGTTTCATCTTGATACAATTTAACGTCAGAGGGATATCATTCTCCAAGAAATTTAAAAGTGCAAATTATCTGATGGAAAGATACAAATAGCAAGGCACTTAATCACTTTCTTACTTCCTCATCCTCTTTTCTTTTAAATCCTTCCTCCCGTCTACTTTATCCTTCACTTGTACCTTTCTTAACTTGGGTGGAAACACACAGGACAAGAGTTATATTTCACAGATAACTGTTACAGCTTCATTTTTTATGTATATCTTAAAAACTGTACTCCTTTTCTCTATTATTATGCTCTTTCCCTTGACTTTTGTAATTTTAATGTACAGGTAGTTACAGTTAGCTATATTTCAATAGTTCTACATAGTTTAAGTTTATGATAGGTTACTTACGAAGGTAATCCAAAAACTAAGGTTTCTTATTTTTAAAATAAATACATACAACTGTTTATTTTTACAATGGTTTACATCATTTTACAGCTTGAACATTTAGCTATTTTTCTACATAATCACCATGTCAGTCGATGCATTTTTGTAGGCGGTGTGACAGTTTTTGTATGCCCATGTCACACCAGCTCGCCGCCATGCTATTCAGGAGTTGTGAACCTCATCTTCCACCTCATCATCAGTGCTGGATCGCTTTCCAGCCAAATGTTCTTTCAACTTACAGAACAAGTGAGAGTCACTGGGCGACAAGTCAGGACTATAGGATTGGTGGGTGATGATGTTCCACTGAAACTGTTGCAGAAGTGCAATGGTTTACTGGGCGTCATGTGGACGAGCGTTGTCATGGAGAATGTTTATGCTCTTGCTCAACATTCCTCTTCTCCGGTTCTGAATTGCCTGTCTGAGTTTTGCAGGGTCTCGCAGTATCTGTCAGCGTTAATTGTGGTCCCAGCAGGCATAAAGTCGGCCAACAATACCCCTTTTCGATCCCAAAACACAGTTGTCATGACTTTACCGGCAGACTGTGTTTGCTTGAATTTCGGCGGCTTTGGCGAAGAGGGATGCCACCACTGACGTCATTGTTTCTTGGTTTCAGGTGTAAAGTGGAATGCCCAGGTTTCGTCACCCTTGACAATTGATTCCAAAAAGTTGTCCTGTTCGGTTGCAAAGCGCTGAAGAATGCACGGGTCGAATCAACTCGTTGCCGCATGTGGTCTTCAGTCAGCATGCGTGGCACCCTTCTGCACACACCTTCCGGTATTTCAACTTGTCTGTTAAAATTCTATGAGTGGCGCTTCGGGAAACCTCAGGAACCAAAGTGCGGAGATCATCCAGGGTGCTCCGCTGATCTTCGCGCATGATTTGCTCAAACCTCACGACTGTCTTGACGGAATTTGACGGTCTCCCGCTCCTTTGTTCATCGTGAATTTCAGTTTGACCGGCTGCAAACTCTCTACACCACTTACAAACATTTTTGACATTCATGCACTTCCGTCAATTGGCGATGGATTTCAATTGGTTGAGAACCTTTTGCGTTCAAAATCCAAATAACTGCACGCAGTTCACACAAAACGACTGCTAGACCTTCTCGTCCAGCCAACGCTGCTAGTCGCCTTTCTTCAACATGCAGTATGTTGCATTTCATATTACATCCCATTTCTTATTGAACTTCCCCTTATTAACTTCGTCAGAAGATATAGTACAAGTTTACGATGTACAATTACGACAAGTCTACTATACACAGCAGATTTAGGAGAAAATGGATCAATTTCTTATATTTTGATGCTTTGGCAAATGTCATTCGGCTGTTCATAACACGTATACTTGCCGCTCAACCGACTATTCCTCGTATACTTGCCGCTCAACCGACTATTCCTCTACGAAACACTACGTCCCTGACTCTCTTTCTTAATTAATACTAGGATGAGATTTTAAAATATTGAAATTTTTAATTAATCCACACATCATATAACGTGTATGGTGTATACAGTATTTGTAATCATTGGAAAATACTATTGTAAATATTAAGGCTTTTTTATGATTTTGATCATTAATCATAGAAACAATCTTTACATATTTCTTGACATTGTAAAAAAACTTGTTATCTCTGTTTCATATGAAGTCAACAAAAAAACTTTCGTATTAAATTTTTGTAACATAATTTAAAATTAGTATAACTTCCAGCGCTTTAGAGAACTAATGACCATTAATTACAATATTATTATAAACTGTTTGATTTTAAGAGATAGTCTTATATATAACATCTGAATCAGGGCCCTGACATAACTTGGAGTATTTAATGGTTGAAGATGCTTACCATGTCAGTCAAAACATGTCCCAAATTAAACAATATGTAAATGAAATGGCATATAGCTTTTAATGCCGGGAGTGTCCGAGGACATGTTTGGCTCACCAGGTGCAGGTCTTTCGATTTGACGCCCTTAGGGGACGTGCGCGTCATGATGAGGATGAAATGATGAAGACGACACATACACCCAGCCCCCTGCCAGAGAAATTAACTAAATTAGGTTAAAATTCCCAACCCTGCCGGGAATCGAACCCAGGACCCCTGTAACTGAAGGCCAGCACACTAACCATTTAGCCATGGAGCCGGACAAACAATAAGACACAATTATTAAACAGTGTGTAATAATTGTGTCTTAATTATATGGATTGTATTGTATTGAACAGGTGGATATTAATAAACTATTTGTAACTTTTTAATACACTTCACACTTGGTAGAAACATCCAATGGGAGCTCCATTCTCAATGGCTGCCAAGCCAAGACTGAGTGCCTCAGCGCGGCATGAGCATGTTTATATGCAAGCGCGGGAAACACTCTTCACAATATTGTGACAAGCAGCCACACGAACAGAGTTCTGTATTTATAAAAAAAATAGGGGACCTTATTGTTGGGATTACCCTCGTATTAATAATATGTAATCAGTGAGTGATCAACCTAATTCTTATACTGATTAAGTAAGTGTAAGACAGGGACAGCTGTCCCTAACTTTGTCAGGATAAATAAATTATCTATCTCTCTATCTGTCTTGACTATCATCCTGGCAGAATCCTCATCATAGTGTAAAACAAAAGCTAAAGGTTTCCATGTATTCAGTACTGTGTGTTGTAACCTTAAAAAAGTTACATATATTTGTTGAAACTAGTTTCGGTCTTACCAGAGACCATCATCAGTCAAAATCAAAGTAAAGGAAAGACATGAATAAAAAGAAAAAAGAAAAATATGTAGGTCGAGTCATAAGTCATGGCAACTATTCTTTTCTCGCGAACAGGAGACAACACGGAAAATCTAAGATATGCATTTGGAAACGTATCGTATGTACTTGCGTATGATGCCACTAGATGGTGTATGTAAGCAACAGTGTGGGTCTAAGCATGCCCCCAAGTTGAGTGTGTGAGTGAGAGCGTCAAAAAGTGGAAGTCAAACAACGGTGGGGATGGGAGGTTCTTTCACACCCACCTTGTTTGCCTGATCTGAGCCCATGTGACTATGATCTAATCCCCAAAGTCAAGAAGCCATTACGTGGACAACAGTTTGCTAAGAAAGAGGACATTGTAACAGCATTTCGGAGAGAGGTGTCACATGTTAGCGATACACATGAAGAGCATGGTACTCAGCGCCCGCCCCACCGCTGGCAACACACATTGGAAGCCTTGGGTGAATATTTCGAAGGTCTGTAACCAGTGGAGACCTGTCCTTTGTACGTAGTCTTGTGTATTTGCTGTCTATACCATAATAAAACAATGTTTACCAATGGCCTGTGTTCTGCCACTTTCCTACGAGAATCTCCTGAAGTCAAAATTTGTTTTCAGGCACTATGCATAAGTACATGCCCTATATTTATAAATGCATATCTTAGATTTTCCGTGTTGTCTCCTGTTCATTAGATAAAAAGTAGTTGCCATGACTTATGACTCAAACCGTGTGTGTGTGTATGTATATATATGAAACAGGAATGCCCGTACTTCAGTTTTGTGGAGAGCATGGATAATGCCAAGGCGTGTACGGTTCATGCTTTAGAGAGTACGAGAGAAGGGTAGTGAAATGAGTTCATATTTAAAGTGGAATTTGCAGTTTATTAAAAAAAATGCATAGAAATTATATCACCTTTTACAGACGAATAGTTTGAATGTCCTTGAAGATGTGGAGAAGGCGTCGTTCTGCGGCGCCGGCGTTGTCCCACATCATCAAAGTCATCCCACGTTGTCGGTGTTGACCCACGGCTGTTTTCAGCCCTTGATGTTGAAGGAGACTCGAACCTGGGGCGGTCGTCTGATGATAGTGCAGCATGGAATAGTTGTTGAGTTTTGTATTCCACTAAGTCCCATGAAAGGAGCAGAGAAATGTAAAACTTTCGCACAGAATGTCAGAGGAATCTGATACGACACTTCTTTACCGCACTGCACTGCAAATTAATTCGAGACACTGTTTACTGGCTGAATAGGTTCCACTATAAATGGTGTTGGATGCACATTTGAAAAAAAAAAAGAGGTGAATTCAAAATCACAGTTCTGTGTGAATGATTAATATTGTTTGTGCAATAGTCACTATCGAACTCGAAGTGATAGGCAATGAAAATAATCTCGAACTTCCTGAGATACGATGGTTTACCACTTCACTTAATCTCAGTGCAAAAGAAAATGAATCGAGTCCTTCGGACACAGTCTCTGCACTGTTTGTAATGAGTACATGCAATGTCCTAGCACACACACTCGTAGAAATAAATTAAAGTTTCTGCGAAGACAGAAAGAAACAGTCTGTGGCACAGTCTTGTGAAAGAGAGCCAAGTTCTGTTACGACTCAGTCTTAACAAAAAATCACGTAATTTCTCAGAGGTAAATTTTCCACTGAGGCACAATATTACACGCAAATGTAGACACAGTTTTTATGACAGGATTTAACATAGCCCCTTGAAAAGAAATAAAGGTACCGTATTCCACGAATCAGCACTATCCTTGAAAGGAAATATTGGCACGGTTTTATGAAAGTAAATGTTAGCACAGTTCTGTAAAATGGATTGACACAGTCTTTTGAAAATTAAGGTTGGCACAGTCTTATGAAAAGATAATGTCGACACTGTTTTTCTCACGGAGTGATTGACACAGTCCTTGAAAGAAAAGTAGGCACTGTCTTTTATGAAACAAAGTGACGCTGTCCATAAAAAGAATTGTTCTTTCATTATGGCACAATTTTTACGTAATAGCCTAACACAGTCTCTTGTAGAGGAAACAACTAAAGCACAGTCTTTATGCCCTAAGTCCTTTAAGCACAGTTTCAAAATATCAAGTGATTACCGTACAGTCTCTTCAGTTACACAATTCACAAAGCGAAATGATGTTTACTCGGCTCGACAGACCGATATTATCATTGAATAAGCTTTCGCTTACACGCGAAGTTAGAGTCCACAGAGAAGGCTTTCAACACTCGTATTACATACTTTCGAACCCCGGTCCTTAGCCGGACAGAGTAATGAACTGTATCACATCAGCGAGACGACTGGTTCATGATGAGGTACTGTGACGCACACTGTGACACACTGACACACTGAGCTCTTCGAGGCTGACGACCCCCTTATATTACTCAGGGTCGGACGGTGAGACTGAAAATATGAGCTTCTAAAAAAATTCATATCTCGGCCATCCTTGCGCCGATTTTAATGAAATTTCGGGTAGTAGCATTTGTTGTCCAAGCCTACAAGGTGACGTTCTCGAAGTTATAATTTAACCTTCCGTTCATGATGAAATGCTATAGAATCCAAGAGAACTTTCGCTGTGACGTCACTTTGCCTTGGCTGGCACTCTGTAGCAGCGCTTGCTTGCATGCTGTCCCCCACAACACCTGCGCGCTCGGCGCTCGTTTTGAATCCATACAGCCGGGTGTTAGCGAGTTCTCCTCGAGAAATACATGAACGCAAATGCTCGCAGGGCATTCCCTTTTCATTTCAATATATGAGGTGCAGTCTTCCAATTGGAGGAAAGCTGATAGCTTGCACAGGACATGTGATTGTGATGAGTGTTTAAAATCTTTATTTGTCTTGAATTTTATGCTTGCTTCATATATGTATGTTCTTTCTTTTTATTCATGTCTTGCCTTTACTTTGATTTTGACTGATAATGGTCTGTGGTAAGGCTGAAACTAATTTCAACAAATATATGTAACTTTCTTGAGATTTCAACAAACAGTATTGAATAGGTGGAAACCTTTAGCTTTTGTTTTACACTATATTGCTCTTCAATACAGATTAATATGAATTTTATATCACCTATGAGAATCCTCATCATTGGCACAGAAACTATCCGCCGTTTCTAGTATTTTATTGTATTTTCTACCTGATATTTTGTCATCCTAAATTTTAAAATGCCAATTGTCATACCGTATTTCCTGCAACCCCTTTCAAGCTGTAAGTTATCAGATAACTTGGTAGATTATACAGGTTGGTCAGAAACAACCTGAACCATGTATATGAGCATTAGAGAAGCTGGTCATACTTCTAAATAATTTGAAACTACGAAGGTTGATCAAATGTAAACTGAATTTTTGTTCCTGAACATCAACAGTTGGTAGGACTGGCCCCACACTTCTGCTATGCTTAGGTGAGACTGTTAGGAGTGGCGAGAGCGTGCTGTGAGATATTTCCCGCCGGTTCGTCAGTAATGCTCCACAATATCGGAGTAACAGGTGCACCCCTCCACTGGGCAATGCATAATTTAAAAATTTCTTGCTCGTGAAGGAGTTACAGTATCGGAAATTAGCCAGAGATTGACTGCACAGTTCGGTGATCAAATGTTGTCAAGGACGCGTGTGTTTGCATGGCATAAAAAGTTCAAGGAAGGACAAGAACGTGCGGAAATCAGCAACATGATTGCTGTGCTCGGACCAGCATTATGGAGGAAAACATTTGTACGATTAAAGACATTATTGACAACGATCGACAGGCGAGAGTATCAGAAATTGCAGAACAAGTTGGAATCAGTTGTGGGAGCTGTCAAGCAATCATCACCAACGACAGTTCCGTAAAGTGTGTTCCAGATGGGTTCCACGCCTTTTGACCGAAAATCTGAAATTGAGACATTTGGAGGTCTGTCAGAGGCTTACAGCAAAGTTTGCAGAAGAAGGTGATGCATTTTTGAGTTGGATCATCACCTGCGACAAAACATGGGTCCATCTCTACACTCCCGAATCCAAACAAGCCAGTAAGGAGTGGCGGTAGAAAATGGTCGCAGCACCAGTGAAAGCCAAGACTTGACTGTCAACTGGAAAGGTTCTTACAAACCTTTTTCTTTAGATCGGTGAAGCATTTTGCTGATTAATTTTTTGCAGGAGCAACTCACAATCAATGCTGCTTACTACTGTGGGCTGTTGAACAAGGCGAGGGTTGCATATCGCCGCAAAAGACTAGACCAACCGATTTGACAGGTCATCCTCCTCCATGACAATGCGTGGCCCCATACTGGAACTCTGTCTCCAAGTTACAGGACATGCACTGGACTACACTTGATCATCCTCCTTACAGCCCGGACTTATCACCGTGCGATTTTCATTTGTTCAGACCGCTTAAAGAATCTCTAGGAGGGAAACGATTTGTAGAGCCCTGCATGGATGCGGATATCTATGGATTTATCCGTGGATATCTACAAAGTTAATGTCTTAGCGGATACAAACTGAATGGCAGTGCAGATAATTTTGCTGATTTTTAAAAAAAAATAATGATGTTTGTTGATTTTCACTCAGGTATACTCTTTTTTAAGCTTGTTAGTCGACCCTTGACACTGGTATTAGTTGAATAGTGATATACAAAGAGCCTTGAGATCATAAAGCCGAAAATTTGACCTAAGCCTAGCTGGCTCCTGTCCGCAATTTAAGAAACAAAGGTCAGTATGTCAGTTTTCGCAAGAGGAAGTCCTTCATGAACCTGTGACTATAGGGATTCTGGTGCTGGTGTGTGGCTTATTGTATTATGCTAACAGATCTATCAGTTTCAATATCTTAGGTGTTATATACTGTAGTTAAATATTTACACTATCCGTGGATAACCACTTTGTGGATGCAGATAGCCATATGTGGATATTCTTTTGTATATCCGTGCAGGGCTCTAACGATTTGAAGATGACATGAGTGTGGAAGACTTCGTGCACAACTGGCTAGTGTCATGACCCCTTTTTACGATGAAGGCATCAAAAAGCTGGCCATATGCTGGGACAAATGCATTTCCAAAGCCAGAAACGGTGTGGAAAAATAAATTGTAATTGCCTTGTGTTTTTCAATAAATGAATTTACCCAAAATAAAAAATAAGATCCCATTTATATTTGATCCCCCTTCGTAGTTTGATCTCATGCCATTGCCATTTTTTCAACTGCTGAAGTTAGCCAGTCAGATCGCTTTGTGAGGCAGTGTTGTTAAATCTGCAATTGGCCCTAAACCAGCGTCAAACACAAACAAACCGTGAATTTCAGGCAGCGTCACTCTAATCCTGCCAGCTCACAGGTCCGTGTTCACATCACGGCCCTGGCGGAATTCTTTTTCTTCACTGGGTGCTATAAAGCTGATGTTTATGCCACGTACAGATTTGATAATGCTGCGTTTGAATTTACCCGTGGAGCATTCTGACTGGCTAACTTCAGCAGCTGGATAAAATGGCAATGATACGAAACAATAAATGATATTTTAAAATTATTTATCACTATGACTAACTTCCTAACACTTATATATCCGGTTCATGATGTTTCTGACCACCCTATATAATCCAAGTAGCCTTGAAGATTTTGTATAGTTTTAGTATTTTTCTAATATACTCAACTATTTTAGGTGCCAAATTTGCTGGTTCCAATGGCTGACGATGATCTAGCTGCGGTAAAGGTTGAAACGCATCCTGTATTTACCAACGAAAGTGCAGAAGAAGCTGCTGCTAGCACGGCGAAAGAGGAAGTTGAAATTGAGGTGATTATTTTTCCCAGTGGTAATAATATAACTATAAAAATTATAATTTATGAAAGGAAAGGGAGAAAATCTTGAAACTGTACAGAGCTTCAAGAATTTGAGAAGCGAACTTTTGCAGGGGAAAGGCTGTTCATGGATAGGATGACCAGATACAAATACATATTAAAAAAAGAGTATCTCAGCAACAATCAGGTACTGGATAAGTTAAACCTTCACCCGTCATCCACTCGCAGGAAAGTAGCTGACCTTGGCTTTTGAACTTGCATCCTTCTTTTCACTACATGTCCCAACTTGCAAGACCAGGTTGAATTCACCCCTTCATATTCCGTGTTCCCGTCTCTCTCTTGTTCAAAGAACTTTATTTATCTGCATTCCAACCCTCCTTAACTCTATCTTCTGACAGGAACTTGGACACTTTTTCTTCGTATGCCTCCTTTAATTGATTCTTCCTTAACTTAACATAGCTCATTTCTTTCATCTTCTTTTTTGTCTCTTCTCATTTTGTTCCCTCTATTGTGCAGAATGTAATATTTATTTTTTACTGTACTATACTGTTTATGTTTCATATCTGTATTTTTCTTACTTTGCCTAGCTATAAGTTGTTCTCTTCATTTTACTTTCAGTAATTTTCCACGTTTTCTTTTGTCTTTATGTTTTATTGTTAATTGTTTGGACTGTACAGTTATTTTGTTAGCTTTAGTTTTTCTTTTGCTACTATTGACATTAGATGATTTTTTCATTGCTCTTTAAAAAAAGTATATTTGCATTGTGCTACTCCACTGTAAATAAATTTTTCATTTGAGAACTCTGTAATTTGGCTTCTTGCAGTTTTGGTTTCCCGAACAAATACAGTATAACCTCGATTTTGCACGACCTCCATTTAACGGAAGAAATTTCCAGTACAAAAATGTATTCCATTAGAGCAATGCTATTTTTATTCGATTTAACGTAATTCACTTCTACTACTTCTTCTTCTTCTTCTCTCCCTTTGTGCCATTAGGCGTCGGGACATTTCAGCCATTTACTAAAGTTTCTTCTGTTGTGCGCCATTCTCTGAACCTCACCCAGGGTCTTCCCTCTTTCATGCCAGGTTGTTCCCTTGTTATCTGTCTGGCTACTCTCATGTTTCTCCGAATAGTTAATTTCGCTCCACGTGGGTTATTAGCCCTACGGAAGCTAGCATGATGAAGTGGCTGCCCTCTTAGCTGTCATGCCAGCCTGTTTTCTGTCAGGTTATCTTACCTTAGCCTTTGGGGTCCACTCCCTATCTGCAAGGCAGCAGTTTGTTGTTCACAGTTCCTCTGCCTACTCCGCCGTTGAGGTCATTTACAAGGTTCCCTCTTCTGCCTTCGTAGCCATTGACTGCCAACTTTTGATGAATTTATGTGCCATTTCCTGCAGAAAGGCTTCATCTGGCCTCCAAAAGGGGAACTCCTCCGCCCGTAGCTGTTGGCCCCCTCTTCTGGTTGTCAGGTTTGGTAATGGCTGCCTGACCCTCGGCCAAACAGTCGCAGGTTGTACCGTCTACTGTCACATACGGTAGCAGGATATTCCTTACCTGACTGACATAACGTACTTCACAGTAGGGCAAAACCCGCATTTAGCATTAAGAAAATGTTAAAATTCTCAAATATTATTTCTATTTGTTTTGGTTATGGGACATTAAGAACTTATTTAAAAGACGTCATACGTTTGCTAAGGATGATACAAGGCAGAAGAGGAAATTACAGCGCGGGCCCTTAGGGCTAATGCGCGATGTCAGGCTCAGATGCCCATCCGGCCGCGGCCACTGTAGCAGAAGAGATACCCCATTTTAATGACAATATTATTATAACCTTCGAAAATTTCTGTATTAATCTGTGCAATATCCTGCCGTTACACTCATGAGAATCCTTTTCATGGTTCATCTGTTATTATGGGCAAATTCAGGCTCGTTAGTTTGTATGCGTTATCAATATTCATACTCTCTGCAAAATACAGATGACTCTCCAGCATTAATATTGAATGTGATCGATCATCTTCCATATCGATTCCTCACTACGCACAAGCAAGTCGATCTTGAGCGAGCCTGAGGTCTCCTCACATTTACACTCATTCTCTTTGTACAACTCTGAGTCTCCGACTCGTGTAAACAAACATCGGGGTAATATGCTTTTGCAATAAGTGCAATGCCAGCAGTTGTTAACTCCTCAGAATTATAGGCTCAAGTAAACGATTGCTTAATTTTAATACTATGTACTGAAATAAAATAAGAATGTGATACTTATTATTCTTCTTCTCAAGATACAGCGGTGTGCATAATTTCAGAGGTTCGGTTATATATTTTTGCGTCTTTTTAAATTTCAGGAAGGCTGTTCTTGTGTAAATTTATAGTGAAAATACTATCACAGTTCTAGAGAGACCTTCAAATATGTTTTCATAGTACATGCGCGGTAAACCTAGGTTAGGTGATGCTGTTTGAAGTAAGAAAATGGAAATGTTTACCACAAGCCTCTGGAGTAATGCTATTACAGTTAAAAAGGATGAAAATGAATCTTCGTATTCAGACTGTTGGAATTAGAAAATACATGCTAATGAATAACCCGCTGCTTGAAAATCCGCGAAAATGTTTAAACAAACCGATTGCCGTTTTATAACGGTTTTAATGTGTTTTTGTGTGAGTTTGGTATTTTTCCTGACTTTTATGGACAATCATATATATAATGTTATAAGAACAACCTTAAACTGAAGCAGTTCTGCATTCACCGACAAAAATCTGTAAAAATGAAGCACAAACCGTAACTACAATACAGTGTGTAGGGTAGATATCTCCCTGTTTTATTGCTGTCACTGTGTAAATAATGTATGATGATACAATTTATGTTAATATAGGCAAACATCCCTGGAAAAGTTGTGCTTTCTGCTAAAACCTTGATTTAAGGTAAACCCCCATTTAAGGTTATATCATGTCCCCCTAAAAATGTTAAATAGGGGTTCTACTGTAAATAAATAAATAAATAGGCGGACTATGCCGAAAGAAAGAGGACACAAAATTCTTCTAATGAGAGTCTGGATCTAGATGTATATATTCTAATTTTCACATACATAAACAAAATTTATCCATTTCCATATTATACAGTAAATTCTTACAAAAATTAAACAATGAAGGTAATTTACACACCTTGTTGGTGCTTTAGTGAAGATTCAGGTACCTTCAGGAATTCTGGCATGTCTAACCGTTGCCTACGAGATACACAAGGCCGGGAAATACAGCACACTAGACTCGTCCTCGAGATACTTCCGGCAAGTGCCGCTAGAGTTCTCTTTACTGATCTGTCTCGCCCGCTCATTGCAACACGTTTGAATTTGAAAAACTATAAAAATTCATTAAAACTAGTAATTTCACTAGGTAGCAAACAGATAAGAGATCAAAGGTAGACAAAGAGCAATTGTTTGACTTATCTTCTACAAAGTATTTCTTAGAATATGCTTGAACGAAATAAGCAATTCACGAAAGAAGCAGAGAAATCTGATAGCTAGTTTGTCACTTCCTAGCGATTCCTTTAACTGTGCCTCAGAGTATCCGATAAGCGGATTGAGATTGCAGTCATAAATAAAAATCACCATTTCACCAATTATCAGCGATCCAATCTTTTCCTCCGCACATCTGATATTGTGACATTCGTATTGAAGCTGCTGTTTGGTGAGCGATGTTATGCCCGTTACACAAATATTTAGCGTCGTTTCACCATATTTCTCTTTTTTCTTCCCGTAAAATTGAATTTGTGTTTGCCTCTGTGGTGTAATGGTTAGTGTGATTAGCTGTCACCCCCGGAGGTCTGGGTTTGATTCCCGGCCCTGCCACGAAATTTGAAAAGTGGTATGAGGGCTGGAATGTGGTCCACTCAGCCTCGGGAGGTCAACTGTGTAGAGGTGGGTACGATTCCCACCTCAGCCATCCTAGAAGTGGTTTTCCACTTCTCCTCCAGGCAAATGCCACCAGGATAGTACCTAACTTAAGGCCACGGCTGCTTCCGTCCCTCTTCCCTGCCTGTCCTTTCTAATCTTCCCATCCCTCCACAAGGCTCCTCTTCAGCATTGCAGGTTAGGCTGCCTGGGCGAGGTACTGGTCATCCTCCCCAGCTGTATCCCCCGACCCAAAGTCTGGTGCTCCAGGACACTACCCTTGAGCGGTAGAGGTGTGATCCCTCGTTAAGTCCGAGGGAAAAACCGACCCTGGAGGGTAAACAGATGAAGAAAGAAGAAGAAAATTAAATTCGTTCTAACGGGAATAAAGCTCCTAAATGACCAATTTTAGCATGCTTTTCAATTTGGTTTGCTTTTTGGTCAAGTTCAGATACCATAAAACTTTTTTTTCTGATTTCATTACCCGTATCCTACTTATCAATTTACAGATTATTTTCTGTAATCTGGTATTTAATTTTCTCATCCGTATATTTTTTAGATTTAACAGAGATACTCGTAGACTTTCCTTGATATAGAAACGTGACTTGTACTCCTTTTTCATTTGTGGCTGATTTATGAAGATAGGGTATGTTCATCGTTACCTGAATCGGAACTTTTACTATATTTTGATGGCAATACATAATTTTTGGGAGCTGGACACTTCCTGGGTTTGACATTTTCCTGTTTGTGAACAGGATACACAGTGAAAACAGAAGGAAATTTGATTGATGT
The DNA here is from genome assembly GCF_040414725.1 of Anabrus simplex. Lineage (NCBI taxonomy): Eukaryota > Metazoa > Arthropoda > Insecta > Orthoptera > Tettigoniidae > Anabrus > Anabrus simplex. The sequence goes on from NC_090274.1 coordinate 116,181,398, forward strand.
GGTTACGCTGAAATCTGTTTTATGAGAAGAATTGCTAGGTAACTAAAGAGATCCTACTATATCACCTTGCCTAGAAATAGTTTGCTTCCATTTCTCCCTTAAACCGCACTCGGAAGGGAAGCTATGGAACGTCAATTTTCATGCTTTTTTAGTGTCATCTGAAATACAGAGAGGTACACAACAGTGCACCTTCTTAACCTCACAGACATTCATCGACAGAAACAATATTTATTTAAAGATAAAAACTTCATTGTTCCGTATTGAAATTATTGATGTTAAAAATTAAATAATTGAAAAGGAGGTTGAACCTCCTTTTCAATTATTTAATTTTTAACAGAAACAATATTCACAATAAATTGCTTAAAATCAACACAGCATCACAATTACTCTGCATATCAAAAAGTTAAAGTCCGCCAACCTGACATCTAGCGGCCAACCCGTGAACATGGTCGGGCCACTTTTTCAGCGACCAATTAGTAGCTATGTCCCGGCCTTGTATCTCGTAGGCAAAGGTCTAACATATATACATGTAAATTCCTTTAGATTATATTGAACCGTTAAGAGGATTTTCACATATTCTACTTTGAAACAGTTCCTCTTATCAGTCCATTGTGCTGAGATCATTGAAAATTCCCTTCCTACATTTGCATTGTGCCCCGGTATAGAAAAAAATTATTCTGCAAGTTCTAACAACTCTGAACTACAATTAACTTTGCCCATTTCTGCCTGCAAGGGAACTTGTTATATTCAGGCATTACTGCTCTCATACAGGAATTGTTTAAAATTGCAGAACTTATCAAAAGAAAGCCTAATACAAAATATTTTTAATGCTCGACAATGCCCAAATATAAATATTATGTGCCAGAAAACTAAATCTTAATGAGGCTCATTATACTTCAAGTTTCATTATGACACAGGTTTTCCACCAGAGTTCAGATTTTCATTGTGATACAGGTTCTCCACAAATCAGAGTTCAGATTTTCATTATGATACAACTGTTCGACCAATTAGGTAAGGATAGCAAATTCAAACATGTCTGACACATGTATAAACATCAAAACATCTCCTGCTTCCAATATTCCACACCCACACGGCCCATTCCCGCAAATTCACTTCATCAACTGTACAATAAACAATTTGTATTGGAAATAAAGCTACGTTATATGACCTTCTGTCAAAGCTTTGAAAACATGACATTGTCAAGGTCTCTGATCCACTCACAGGAAATCAATAACCCAGTGCATGCATTCTGTTCAGTAAACTGAAATGTCAAGCGACATCTCAACAAAAGTTTATGAATATTGAAAAAAATAGAGTTATAATTATCGTCAAGCTAAAACAGTCGTATGCAACTTGCCTATAATGGTAATTAAGACACTCGTATGGAAATTATAAAAGGAGCATAGTGAGTTTTATAAATATACCCATGTCTTAATTATTGCCATTATAGGCAAGTTGCATAATGTACTATTTTAATATCACAATAATAAATGTTACTTTTAACGCCATCCATTTAAAACAGGCTTCTTTCAAATCCAGGTGATCTGTTGCTTGTCACATTGTCAGCTGTCATACATTAACACAGCAGTGATCTGACAGGGTATTGCTGAGAAAGAAGTATGGAATTGTAAATAGCATCTATGATTGTATTATAAAGCAAGCATAGAATAATCGTATACTCCAGGCTGAGTAGCTCAGATGTTTGAGGCGTTGGTCTTCTGACTCCAACTTGGCAGATTCTATTCTGACTCAGTCCGGTGGTATATGAAGGAGCTTAAACACGTCAGCCTTGTGTGGGTAAATTTACTGGTATGTAAAAGAACTCCTGCAGGACTAAATTCTGGCACCTCAGCGTCTCCAAAAACTGTAAAAGTAGTTAGTGCGACATAAAGGAAATAACATTCTTATTACAGTAGAACCTCGATAATTCGAAATCTGTTAATTCAAAATCCCACCTAATTCGAAGAAGCTCTCGTTCCCGGAAACATGAGATACAGTTTTGCATGTTATTTAAATTGTTTAATTCGAAATACGGATAATTTGTAATTCGAAGTACAATGTCGGCCCTATTACCGAAATTCAGACCTTTTTAATTCGAAACTGCCTTTACATTTTAAAACAATAGTATGTTACAGAGTAATTTCAACTCGAAATTTATCCGCTCCGCATCATAATAGAACGAGCGTTCCGGAATGTGGAAGGGTAGCTTTCCGCACTTACACTCACTTCGGTGCATCTACAGTGCGCTTCATGATTGCTAAGTTGAATGAAATCGGAATTCTTTTGTATTCAACCTTTAAAGGAACGCCGTAATATCACGCAACAGGCAGTGTGTGGAAAAACAGAATCCGCGAACACTGGCGATGCCGACAGTTGTCGAGAAAACGTAGCTCATATAATAAATTTGTAGGCACCGAACAATATTGTCATTGCCGGTGAAACTGCATTGCTTTATTTTAATGCAAGCCCAAACGGTCTTATGGTTTTAAATGGGTCATAGTAGTGCGTTGCAATGCACATGGGATGGAAGCGAGAAACTTTATCCCCTCGTCATAGGAAAGTTGGATAAACCACAACGTTTTAAGGGCGTCGGGCACTTTCCATGCCAGTACAAAGCATCTAAAAATGCAAACAGTACAGAAATCCAAAATATAATGCATTTACACATAATTTATCCTCGTCTTCGAATTGTGTGATTTTTTTTCCTTTCGTTGCGTGAGGTTATGTTTGTCAGTGATAATCCAAGTGCATTATTTGAACATTATAAATGCACCTTGTTGGATACATTTCAGACACAGTTTTTTTCCATGGCATTTGAAAGGTTTAAACTGTGAATTGAGGTGATCGCATGTATTAATGGGTCTTAGAATACTTTGTGATGCGGCAAGTGTTTACATTTCTGAAGTACGAGAGAAGTGCTATGGCGGGAATTCGTACAAGGATAAAGTCATAGAAAAGTTCGATTTTAAGGGCATCGGGTACTTCCTTTGTAAATACAAGGCATCTAAAATGCATGCAGTATAGTAATCCAATTAATAAAGCACTTGCACGTGGGAGCCAGCATAGACTTCTCCTCGTCTTTGAATCGTGCTTTTTTTTTTTCTTTCGTTGCGTGAGGTTATGTTTGCCAGTGAGATATCCGAGTGCATTACTTGAATACTGTAAATGCACCTTCTTGGATACATTTTGGAACTAGTTCTTTTTTCATGGCATTTGAAGGGTATAAACTGTGAATCAAGGTTAACTGCATGCAGTAACGGGCCATAGAATATTTTGTAACGCGGCGAGGGTTGGTACTTCTGAATTGCGAATTGGCGGTTAATTCGAAATCACGTAATTCGAAGTCCGATTTTTGAGTCCCAACGACTTCGAATTAACGAGGTTTTACTGTAATCGTCGTATGTACAGTACATTGATAATCACATTACTATATATCGACACGATATCAATGATGCCATTACATAGTAAAAAATACTTGTGAAAACAAAGTAGTAAAACAGATCACTAAAAAACGAGGACATTTTGGTTATTTTTAAATAATCCACCCATAACTCAGACAGTGGTCTTAAAAGGGGAACATGTCTGGATAAAAGAGGAAGATCAGTAAAAGGACTCAGCGGAGAAATGCATTCTACTAGAGTGGGAGAAATCTGGTGTGGAGGAATGATGTACCAGTGAAGTGTAAAGGGGAGATGTTTAACCCTCTGGATGCCAGGCTGTAAGATCATGGTGTGTGGCCTTTCGGCCAGCTTTGCCGGCCACTCTTTTGCTATGAAGGTTTCTTTGGTAGCCCTTAAAAGAGCTGTTTGACCTGGTCAGACAGGAATGGATAGGATATAGGAAAAGGTTACACTTTAAAGTACAGGGTGCAGTTGCCAAATACATTCATTTTTGTTTCTTCTGATTTAACATTCATAACCAAAGGCTAAGACATGCCAAGCCACAATTTAGTTTTGCATCTTGAAAACTATCGAAGACTAGTAGCAGAGGTAGTAGCTTTCTTAGAAGCAAAACAGTCATAGTTAGTGAAAATGCACACCCTAAGGAAAAATATTCTCCTATGTCCTGTTTTGGAGATAAATCCTTGTTATTCTTTTCCATACCACACAGGTAAATAGAGAATATGTGAGTGTGGCTGTAATTGCAATAGAGCTTCATTTTCTTCACTTAAAAGTGTACAAATTTTGTATAATTTTTTGAAAAATTTAATTTCAAAATTTGACCTGATTTTTACATCTATAGCGTATTTTTATCATGGGTATGATACCTTTCTGAGAATATTAACCTAATTTTGAATAAAATACTAATGTTTAATGCAATTTTTAATAGTACTTTTTGAGAATTACAAATTTTTCCAAAATTATGTACGGACAGGTAAAATACACAATAAACCCTTCTTTACTTTTAACATTTGTCAGTCAATAAATTATTTTCTAATGAATCACTTAATTTTGGTGTATTTTAATCATGTATCATATATCCATCCTTACACTACTGGAAGTAAATAAGCAAATGTATAAACAGACAAAATGACAAGCATGTGACACGAAGTGGCAGAATGCAGGGCTACCACGCGCAAAACTTTTATAAAACTTCAGTGATATCAATATCACATTTTATTGATATTTCGAGACAGTTAAAGCTTCAATCTTTCTGGCGGTATCACTTATGCTGCCATCATGCAGCAGGAATTGGAAGATAGAGGTGAAAGAAAAACGTGGCCGACAGATCGGCCCCCGGCATTTTTAGCAGCAAATCGCATGGCCAATAGATCGGCCGCCTGGCAATATAAGAGTTAAGTTATACTACTACTGCCCAGTATCGACACATGCAATGGAAACTTGGACATTGACAAAAGAACAGGAGGATAAAATCAAGGCCAGTGAAATTAAATTTTTAAAATTGTAGGAAACGCAAGAAAGGGCAGAGTAAGTAATGAGGATGTCAGGAAGGAAATCGGAGTGGAAAAGCTTTACGACAGTATAAAGAGGGATAAATATAGACAATGTGGACATGTTAAGAGGATGGAAGAGGAAAGATGCCGAATGGATTGTGGGCAGCCAGATAGATTGTGGGGGGGGCAAGAGGAAGAATCAGAATAAGGTGGCTGAATAATATCAAGAATAGTAGGGCATTTAGGATGTTAGGAAGTTTTTCTGGAGACCGAAAAAAATCGTCATAAAGAGGGAACATGCTAAAAAAATGAAAAACAATTACACTGTTAAAGTTAGGTTTGAATGTAAAGATAAGTATGATGAAAACAAAGAAACAAGTGTTTGCAAGTATAATTAATGAAATAAATAAAGAAATAATACAGATTAAGAGCACCAACATAGTAAAGCATAACGAAAACCATTCATTAGCATGTATTTAATAGGACATGGACTGGGACTTTAGAAATGAAATGGCGTATGGCCGGGAGATCCCAGGACAGGTTCGGCTCGCCAGGTGCAGGTGTTTTGATTTTACTCCCGTAGGCGACGTGCGCGTTGTGATGAGGATGAAGTGATGATGAAGACAACACATACACCCAGACCCCATGCCAGGGAAATTAACCAATGATGGTTAACATTCCCGACCCTGCCGGTAATCGACCCCGTGGCCCCTGCGACCAAAGATCAGCATGCTAACCATTTGGCCATGGAGCCAGACTGGGACTTTAGAGTATTGATATAATAACCAGGGAAACTCGCTAGAGAGCGACATCTTAACCAGTTTTGTCTTTAATTACCTAGTCTAGCTATAAGTACTCTCACAGACTCGTGCATGCATGTGCTTGGAGTCTCTTTGGCCAGTCATCTACCACAGAATTGATAGTGTCATTTGGAAAATCTGCCACAATTGCCACCAAGGAGTGCTTCAAACTTTCAAGGGAAAGGTTTCATTTCTCGCAGACCATTCCCTCTAGAACTACCCAGGGTTTATAGTCCAGTGGGTTGAGATCGAGGCTCCGAGAAGGCCACTCAGCAGTGGGGATGAGTTCTGGTACATTGGTCTGCAACCACTGTTATGTCATCCTTGCCATATGAGTTGGTGCAGAATCTTGCTGGAACGTCCAGGGTTCATTGTTGAACACTGTGTTCAAGTCCTTCTGAGGAGGATCCAGAACAGTTTCTACATACATTGGCATTCGTTTTTACACCATTCTCACAAAAATGAAGCTTGGTGGGGCCCTTGTAGTTCACCCCCCTCACCAAACCATGACTAAGGATGGTTGGTGACCACTCTGGACCTTAGGAACTCTCTCTCTCTCTCTCAAGCTTCTCGAGAACTTGCTGCATATATCCTATCGCTCTGTCAGTTGAAGTTCTCTTCAACAATGAAGACTTTCTCCTGGGTACAAAAGGATTCTCCGATGTCCATGGTCAGTGTACTGCTGCAGGAGTAGTTTGATTTTAAGTTTCTCTGCTGTTTCAGTTGCATTCTTAGGAAGTTTCAGGTACTCCGCCGATAAGCTCTACGCCACTGGTCAAGGCTAACCTTCAGCCCAACAGTTGCTTGCTACCTGAAAAAAAACCGGTTGTATAGTACAGCTCAAAATTTTGTGACAGTATTTATGGCTGGACTAGGTATAAGAAACCTGGATTGGAATACAGTTTTGGAGCAATGGTGCTTGAATAGAGGAAGTTTGGAAAGGTGCCATTATCATCCCCAACTTGGTGAGATCTGGACGAGAGAAATGCATGATGATGGTGATGAATGTAAATTTGTGTCCTCTTGCGTTGTGGTGCTCTTTTCAGAAACACACCAAATGGAGCTGAAATTCTTGTACATTTTTATTCCTACTGGTAATCATAAATTCCTGTCGTTACTGGGAATTGAACTCAGACCTTCATAGACAGCAGGTAGTTACACTACCTGTTACATAGAGTTGAACACAGTAGCAATAACAGTCATATAGGTTTAGATACAAAGTAGAGCCTTTTTAAAAAATTATATTTCATCATGTACTTGATGTACGTAGGTGTTTTTTTTTTTGCTAGTTGCTTTACGTCGCACCGACACAGATAGGTCTTACGGCGATGATGGGACAGGGAGGGGCTAGGAGTGGGAAGGAAGCGGCCATGGCCTTAATTAAGGTACAGCCCCAGCATTTGCCTGGTGTGAAAATGGGAAACCACGGAAAACCATTTTCAGGGCTGCCGACAGTGGGGTTCGAACCTACTATCTCCTGAATGCTGGATACTGGCCGTACTTAAGCGACTGCAGCTATCGAGCTCGGTAACGTAGGTGGTTTGAAAAGTTCTCGGAATGTACTAGAATTAAGTATCTTACCTCGGTGGAACTGCTTTTATTTTTCAACATAGTCTCCCTGTAGACTAATGCATTTGGTCCAGCGATGTTCCAATGCCTGATCCCATCTCGAAAATGAGATTCCTCCAGGCCTGCAAAATACCTCTCCAATTCGGCTGTCAGTTCTTCCCTTGTAGAAAATCTCCGTCCACCGAGGAAAATTTTCAGCTTGGGGAATAGATGAAAGTCTGATGGTGCCAAATCAGGTGAATAAGATGGATGTGGCAACAATTCGTACCCCAGTTCATGAAGTTTTGCCATGGCAATAATACTTGTGTGCGGCGGAGCGTTGTCCTGATGAAAGACGACCTTTTTCCTTGCCAAACCAGGCCGTGTTTCTCGTATCTTTTCCTGTAGTTGGTCTAGGAGGTTTGCATAGTATTGCCCCGTAATTGTTTGGCCAGTAGGAAGATAATCTATCAGCAGAATGCCTTTTGCATCCCAGAAAACTGAGGCCATGACCTTTCTGGCCGAATGCACTGCCTTTGCTTTCTTTGGTGGTGGTGAATCAGCATGTTTCCACTGCTTTGACTGCTGTTTTGTCTCTGGGGTATAGTAGTGGACCCAAGTTTCATCTGTAGTCACAAACCGGCGCAATAAATCTTTATGGTGGCACTGAAAACGGGCCAGACTTTGTTCGGACATTTCCCATCTGGTGCGTTTATTGTCCATTGTCAAGAGCCGTGGCACCCATTTTGCGGATAATTTTTTCATAGCCAATTCTTCGGTTAAAATATAATATACCCATTCAGAAGACATCCCTACAGCTTCAGCAATCTCCCGCACTTTCAGTCGATGATCCTCCATGACCATTTTATGCACTTTTGCGATAAATTCTGGGGTCATAACACTTTTTGGCCGTCCACTACGCGGATCATCATCCAAGCTCTCCCGACCAAATTTACACTCGCTGGTCCATTTGGCAACAGTTGAAAATGAAGGACCAGAGTCCCCTAGTGTGTTCTGAAAGTCGGCATGAATTTCCTTTGCTTTCATACCTTTCTTTACGAAGTATTTAATCACTGCTCGAATCTCAGTTTTTTCCATTGTCACAAATCACTACGCGGGAACAACAACAAAGAGTTGTCACGACCACACTCCTGCAGCTAGAGCACTGACGCGCCACGTGTTCACTCACAAAGGAGGTGTGATTATTGTGCGGGAACCTCGTTGCTCTAGCACTGACATCTAGCGGTGTTTCCGAGAGATTTTCAAACCGTCGTCGTATGTATAAATATTTTCCAGTTTTACTAAGAGATGGTGCCAGCGAACAGTTCGCAGCATATGAATTTGACACATGTCAGTTTGTTTGTCCGACATTAAACTACCAACACGTAAAAGTTGAGCCCACCAAACACTAGCGTCTGTGTGGTACTGTTCAGTGATCGTGTTGACGTTTGTGCCTGATAAAGAGTATTTGCGGCATGTGTACTTTTCTTATTTAATCAAAAGAGAATGGTTGTGGAAAGTCATCGTTTGCTTGTAAAAACATATGGTGAACATGCTCCATCGATTAGAACATGTGAGGCAATTTAAACGTGGTGATTTCAATGTGAAAGGTAGTGCACGCTCTGGTAGACCCCTAAATTGCGTAGACGAGCAATTGCAGGCAAAACCGTTAATGCACAATGCTATCGCCAACAAATGATTAATTTAAATCATGCATTGATTGAAAGACGACCGGAATGGGCCAGAAGACATGGCTAAGTGATTTTGTTACACAACAATGTGCCATTTCACACAGCAAAACCAGTGAAAGATACCTTGAAATCGCTTGGATGGGATATCCTTCAGCACCCACCGTACTGCCCTGACCTGGTGCCATCTATCATCTCTTCGCATCAATGGGGCATGCATTCGCAGATTAACACTTCAGCAATTTTGAGGTAGTTGGAAAATGGCTCAACGAATGGTTTGCCTCAAAAGACAAGCAGTTTTTCTGGCATGGTATTCATAATTTACCTGAAGGATGAGCGAAGTGTGTAGAAGCCGATGGCCAATATTTTAAGTAAACAAAAAATGAATTTCCCTTGGAAATTAAGTGTTTTCTTTACCACAAAGACCAGCACAAACTTATGCATACACCTGGTATTAAGCTGGCTGCACCTGTTTCAGTGTCCTGATTTCTTTCTTTTTTAATCTGCTTACCCTCCAGGGTTGGTTTCTTCCTCGGAATCAGCGAAGGATCCCACCTCTACCGCCTCAAGGGCAGTGTCCTGGAGCGTGACACATTGGGTCAGCGGATACAACTGGGGAGAATGACCAGTACCTTGACCAGGCGGCCACACCTGCTATGTTAAACAGGGGCCTTAGTCTTTGTCTTGAGTGCCGTGGGAACCCAAGCCAGAGCCCAAAACAAGGAACTAAAGTGGCCAGAACGAGAAAAATATTGCGTCGCTTGGGATAGTCATTCCAATAAATACTCCGCCAAGAGGACGCACAGATCATTCTCTACATTCAACTCTATCCGTCTTGTGTGTCGGTCACGCTTAAATAGAACAAAGCATTTATACTTGTGATTTACAGTTGGAAAACTTTCTTTGTCAGTGTATTTAAGTATACAACAAGTACAATAATCATGTGTCTTAAACTGAACAGAAAGCTGATTAAGATGATTCAAGCTAGAAACAATTTTATTGGGTTCCCATGGCACTCGAGACAAAGATCAATTAATTCGAGGAAATTATAATTAGCTTATTGAGGCATATCAAATCACTCAGAAAATTACTCTCAATATTCCTGTCATTTTACATTTTCTAGATTCCGCCTGTGGGCAGAGATACTTCTCAGATTTTATTTCTGACAGGCCTGGAATCTCCCGCTTTTTCTGTCTCACATCTTGACATTAAAAAATCCCCTAGTTCAAGTGGATGGCGTGGCTTTTCTCCCTCCTTGTTTGGCCGGGAACCACACCCGAAGTGAAGCTATGATGCTCCCAAAAGCGTGCACACACCAGGCAAATGCTGGGGCTGTACCTTAATTAAGGCCACGGCCGCTTCCTTCCCACTCCTAGCCCTTCCCTGTCCCATTGTCGCTATAAGACCTATCTGTGTCAGTGCGACGTAAAGCAAATAGCAAAAAAAAAAAAAAAGCGTGCACTATTACACAATATTAAACCACATTACACCAACCCTCTGTGGTCTCCTTTACTTATGATACTTGCATAAATATTACTTCCAATGGCCCATGAAGCGACAGGTTCACCACTGACAATGCAATACTCCCCGCTACTGGAGGTCTGCCTCTCGTGGCATCTAGAGTTCAAATACTCATTACATAGGGGTGTCTGAATACATTTGACAGGGTAGTGTATATTAGAAAAGGCAGAAAATGATAGAAAAATATCTGTATTTTTGCGGGCTTTGCAAGAGTTCCAAATGACTGATGGAAAGGGGTGATGTTTTAATGCTACCTTGAAATATAGTGCAGGCCATGACATACAGTACAGCAACACCAAAGTATTGTCAACTACTGTACCTGGCCAGAAAGGGAAGCCATCAAAATCCTGAAGTACACAAACAGCTTCAACCATAAGGAGGAATCTGAATGAGTCAATAAAATCTGGTTTTCCAGTCATGGAAACTTTACATCCTGGAGAATACGGTGGTCATGGTGGGCAGGAAAAGCAATGGGAGATCAGTTGCCTGTCTCTACCAAGGCATTCTGACCTAAGCCGGGCTCACACGGCTTCAATCATTGGACAAAAAAGAGCCAATCGGCGACTCACCCCCGTCATGGTGGACCAATAGACGATCGGTGCACCGTAGCCTGAACTATCATTGGCCAAACAAGAGTCAATCAGCGACTGCCCTCCGCCATGGCGGACCACAGCCTTCACTGTGTATTGAGATGGAATTCTGACACCACTCCATAACACTCACAGCTTCGTAGGCATCAAAGTCCTTTGGAACCCTTGAAGATGCCAAATGCAGTCTTCGGTGAAATGTCGGGACCATGACGTACTCCTGGACCACGGTATACAAACATTGTTTGTAATGCCGACCGTTAAAGCCTAAACTGCTATAAGAAATCATAGTGTTAGAAATGAGGTTGTTATAGAATTTTGTGAGACTATACAAAATTATTGGGAGATGATATTATTATTATCATTGATTGTTCATATTCAGTGTCAAGTAGTGACGGGCAAGTGATACTCAAGTTCGAGCAGGCTCGAGCCGACTCGATACGCTACATAAGCTCAATACAGTATTAAACTTGTTTGAACTCTCAGGCAACCCCACACATAGACTATGTGGAGCACTGACAGACCAGTCGTCATATTACACTACTACACTCAGGATATTTATGTGTGTGGGGTGGTGAAGACAAGGTTCTGTGTACAAGGAAAGAGGATTTGTGTAATAGTCTTTCTCATTGTACGAACAACAGATTGGTAAAAGCAATTTTGTGGTAGGCTATTTATGTCGTTAATATTTAACTTTGCATTTTATATTTTGTCCGCTCTTCAGAAATGCTTTTCCTTCCAACTTCGTTCTTTTTTGCAGGCTTAATGTTGTTAATCATTACTTTCAAGTGCCGATAGTTAACATGTTTTCTGTATGCTACGAGTTATTATTTTCTCATTAATAATATATGAACTTGTTATTACTTCAGACAGAGCAGACAGTGACTGGTAGAAAAAGGTCATGGACTTGGGACTACTTCGAAGAGCTTCCAGAGAAACGAGTAAAATGCTCACGATGTGATAAAATATTAAAAAATGATAGTAAAAATACATCAATGATGATAAGGCACTTAAAAATTCATAACGTTCGTCCTTCATCAAACGAAACCATTCCAAATGAGGGGGAGACATCACCACTGAAAACGTCAATGACATGTGCAGGTAAAATATCCTTAATAGGCTCCTTTCATTTTAATGAATATCACAGTTGACAGCCGCTCGCATTGAAATGGTGAAGGGCTCAGAATATCTGCCTGTACAGGGTCTACAACGGACCACTCTACTGTTGAGGTATACTGCACATACCAATTTTACTTACATAAGCATTATGTTATGAAACCATCAATTTATTCATTGATTGACGATTAAAGAAAACGACTCCAAAAGCCGAAAATATAGTTAGTGGGATGTAATGCAAATAACATTATTATTAAAGAAAATGAAGAATGGAGTTCTTTACTGCTATGGCCATGGCCCCAGACAGGAAATAAATACTCCTTACATCCTCCCTTTAAAAATGCTGGGGATATCAGGCTGGAAAATGCAGTAGGGCCAAGAAAAACACCAAGAAAGAGAAGGAATGTCCCTGCTCCCGAAAGCAGGACAAGAACGTTGCAAACCCACTTGGGCCCAGGATATGTCACTCCCCTATGCACAAGACATGAGTCCCTGTTGTCCCTTTTAGTCAAATTTCACGGCAGGCAGACAATACCGTGTGTCTCTTCTAACCTTTCCTTACAGAGGTTGTAATTAACCACAACGCTATTAAATTCAGTAACTTACTCAGCCTTTCACTATTTAATGGTGAGCGACTGTCACTGGAATGTCAATGTGAATCATGTGAATTTTGACTGTAGTGTACCACAAAATACTTTAGTTAAGAAATATCAAGGAAGTTGAATGAAAAGACGAAGTAATTTCTAGTTTACTATTTATACCTTTCTTAATAATGTTCATTTTATTTCAGATACTTCTCCAAGGCAAAGGGAACTTGATCAAGCATTAGTTGGAATGATAACAAAAGATCATCAGCCCTTCTCGATAGTTGACGATACCAGTTTTCGAGAGTTTGTGCAACAATTGGATCCGCGGTATAATATTCCAACGAGGAAGAGGCTGCGTCAAATGACGGAGGAAGCTTATGACCGCAGGAGGAAAGAGATTGAGATGGAGATAGCTGCTATCAAACACGTGTCGCTAACTGCGGACATGTGGACATCTTCGAACACTGAGGCATACTTAGCTATATCATGTCATTTCATAGACAGTACATGGACCTTACGAAGTTTGTCACTTACAACTGCACGGTTTAGAGAGGCGCACACCTCGTCTCTAATTTCAGCCTCATTTGTTGAAACAATGAATGAATGGCAGTTAAATGGCAAGGTCACTAATATCGTAACGGAGAATGCTGCGAACATGAAGGCTGCTGTCAGAAGTATCACGAACGTTGAACACTTGCCCTGTTTCGCTCATACTCTAAATCTTGTAGTGAAGCAAGCAATGTCCGCAGTTCCCGAAATAGAGAATATTAGGGAGAAGTGTCGCCGCATCGTTGGCTTTATCAAATCCAGTTGTTCAGCAAAAGAAAAACTTGAAGCTGTTCAACAGCAGCTGGATAAACCACGCCATAAGCTGATTCAGGAAGTGGAAACGCGATGGAACAGCACGTTTTCAATGTTTTCACGACTTCATGAGCAGAAACAATGTATCGCTGTGACCTTATCTTGTTTTGCACATGCACCAGAATGTCTGAATCCAGAAGAATGGGAAATAGTGTCACGTGTGCTTTCATTACTGTCACCTTTGGAATCTCTCACATGCGAATTATCATCGGAAAAATATGTTTCCCTTTCAAAGGTTATTCCGATGAGTAAAGCACTACACGGTGCATTCCACCAACCTCACACCAGCAAATCTTGTGACCCTGTTGAAAAGTTAGAAGATAATCTTCTTCAGCAGATCCAGACTAGGTTTGCTTTAGTAGAGGACGTAAAACACATGGCGCTTGCAACACTATTAGACCCACGTTTCAAGAACTTAGGGTTCAAGAGCAAAGAAAAAGCAAAAGAGCATGTAGGGCTTCTCACAAAACTTTGCACGACGATTTTGAAAGAAGAACAAAGTTCTCAAACCGACCTCTCGTGTTGGCCACTGGAAGATCATCAGCGACCATCTACTAGTGAGAGTCCTATACTTACTACTGCTTCCTCGCTTTGGAAGTCATTCGATTGCGAAGTCCAGCAGCACAACGACAAACATAGTGCAACTTCTGATGCAATTTTAGAGGTTCAGAGTTATATGGGCGAGGTACTTTTGCCGCGTTCCGCGAACCCTCTGGACTATTGGAAGAAGAATGAAGGAAGGTACCCAAGTCTGGCGCTACTGGCAAAACGGTATCTCAGTGTGGCGACATCTGTACCAGCAGAAAGAATATTTTCTAAGGCAGGACTGATACTAAGCAGACAAAGGAATAGACTGTCTGGGAGTATGGTAGACAAAATTGTTTTTTTGAACACGAATGATTTGTAAGGTTTTGTTGCCTTATTTTCACTAATTTTCTTATATTATATTTAATCTTACTGTTAAACTGGCTGCTTCTACTTCTTTTCCTTTATCTTGCAAGCTCAGCTTCACACTCAACTGTACGTACGATTGAGATCTTTAACGTCCTTTTGGCAGTTCTTGGAGGTATGGTGTTCTATATCAGGTCTATCACCCACCTGACTGTGCGATCATATAGATAAGCAGATAGCATATGAAATAAAAATTCAAAATCTTTAGACAATGACGATAATAAGAATACCAACCTCAGTAGCTCCAGTCGCTTAAGTGCGGCCAGTATCCAGTATTCGGGACATAGTGGCAGAGATGCCAACTATTACTATTCAATTGTAATAATTACGAATTACCCATCATAATTACGCCCTTACGAATCATACACCACAAATTACGATTTTTTGTTGATTTTAAAATCTAAGCGTATGAAGTGTTCAATAAGATACACAAGGAATGCCATTACATCTTGAATTCTCAGAATATAATTTCCGGATTTCTCAGTAATCATTTATACCCCTTTCCTGTCCCTCGATTAAGAATATTTCGAGTTTTGACGCGCCGAACGCAGTGTGTGCTTCCAGTACCAGAAATATAGGCACCTGTGAACTGGTATATCTTGCGGATTAGTTGTTTTTGTTCCTAACATGATCGGACTTCCATGCAAGTATGAGAGTTCTTTTGTCTTTGTTTTGGCGGCAAAGTGGTGACAAACTCCGTTTAATTGTGAATACTGTGTGCGTGACTGTTGAAGAAGTATTTATTGCTATTTTAGTTGCCAAATTTACATGTATTGCTCTTCTGGGATATATGGTAATCGTGTGTTACGAAATGCGAAAGGTTTGAAATAATGAAGCGATTTCTTGTGCAGGAAAATACTTGTGATTACGTTACCGTGACTAGTGACGCTAGTATTAAACCAAAAATAGTTCAAAAATTTAGGGAGGAATGTCGAAAAAATGGCCCTGTTTACTGCGTTCCTCAAAATCTAATTCACACATGTTTTGTGGTGTGTGTAGCCGCGATTTTTCAGATATGCATGATGAGGAAGAACAAGACTGAATCCCGCGCTAATATAAACTCCGAACTGTTGTAAGATCTCTAAAAAATAAAATTAAAAAAATCTACAACCCCTGCAGTACGAATTGCCGTTCTTGAGAGTTGGCATCTCTGTAGTGGGTACGAACCCATGGTTTTCCGTAGTTTCCTGTCTTCATGCCAAGCAAATGCTCAAAAGCTCGAACTTGTTCTAACTCTGACGTCATCTGCTCAAGCTGGGCTTAAGCGCGTCAGTACTGTCAAGGTCAATTTTCAAAATCTAATGAATTTTAGCTGCTCCCAGTATATAGCATCTTGCATGCAGAGTGACCGTCATATTGTTCAGCAAGTGCAGGCAATAGTGGGTGCAACGTAGCTTAGATGGGAAGATGTCACAGGAATATTCTGCAAGAGGCATATGTTGCTCCACCTCAAATCAAAGGTGTTATTGCACTGTGGTCTGTCCGGTGGTGTTGTATGGAGCTGACGGCTGGCAAGTGCATCTTCTGCACACCGTGGATATGCACATATTACAATGTTCTCTTGAAGTTCCTCCTCTTGACCACATAACCAATGACACCCAACCCAACAGAGGATGAGGATCTGTTCACTTTCAGGAGAAAATCTGAGTAGAGTAGCTGATACCAACATTATCACCCCCACTATGGCAAACTAGGGATTCTGTAGTTCTGAAGTCAAACTAGGGATTCTGTAGTTCTGAAGTTTTGGTCTAGATTTTATTATTTATATAAAGTCTACCTTCTGACAAAGCCTCACATCTGCAGTTCGTTCTGTATGACTAACACATAAAACCAATCATTAAATATAAAAATTGATTTGACGTGAGTAATCACAACTTCTTTTAGCTCTCCTAATTTTTGACAGTTTGCAGATTTGTTTGTTTGCTAGAGGGGGGACGATATACAATGTGTGGATCTTTACTGTGAAGGACTAGCATCTTCACAGGAGACTAAGGTTACAATGGTAAGACACTCTAGTCATTGACATGACTGATGCCAAGTCTAGTCACCTTATACAGTGTTATTTGTGGTCATGCACAATGGCACTTAATAGTTTATAATTTTCATGATCCACTTTGATTTCGCAATTTCAGTAGAAAAGGACTTTTATTAGGAATCCACCTGATCAGCGCTACAGTAAGATTGTACACACAATTTTTAATCCTATCTCATAAGAAGTAGTACCAGTTTTGGTTACAGTGTATCCATCTTCAGCTACATATGTAAAGAGACTTAAAAAGTAAACAATAACACACATAAACAATGATATGACATACAAAATTTAAAACTTTTTGTGAACATTCCTTACACTCTCATCTTTTGTATAGTCTTGGTTGATTTAAATTAACCTCATCCCAGCGTCAACCGTTTATAAGCACAAGTTGTGTGAACCACATCATCCATGTTCTATTCAATGCAGAATTTGTGTTTTCCATATGGTCAGCACTTGATGCAATATAGCTTCTGTGCTACCTCCCCCCCCCACCAGTATAAACAGAGTAATTCAGCAGTGGTAATGAGTGAGTGCTCTTGCTTTGTGATGAAAGTGAAGACAAAAATGACTATTATTCTTCTGAATCAAGTGATGAGTTCCACGATGACAGACACAAATGTGAAGAAATTGAGGATGTTCAGACTGACTTGGTTACGTTTGGAGGGCCTTGCAACAGATTCGATTGTACCAGCAATAGTGGGATTCATGCTAACTTTGGAGATAATTCTGGGCCATTCATAATATTTAAACATTTTCTTAGTGAAGAAAAATTATCTCAAGTGAAAAAAAAAATATACATGGAACATGTGGAAAATTAATGCTCAGTTAAGGGATTAAAAAAACATCCACATTACACTATTGGTGAAGCTTCTTGGAATTTGTCCTATGAATTATGAATACACTTTAAAAGTCTAAAAAGTTCTGATTGTCTTTATAGAAAATTTTGGAAGAAAAAACCCAAAAAGGTAAGATTATAGACTTATATCAAAGATGACAGTGTAAAGAATGTTCATAATTATTTTTTTGTTGATTTTTCTTCTTTTGAGCGTCTTAAACACATTGTAGGTAACAATTTATATGAGAAAATTTTAAGGATAGTTATCAAATGTACTATAATTCTAAATTTATAATTGATGAAGATTAATATTTAACAGTTTATTTTTAAACTACCTCTCATAGTTTTATTTTCTTTCAAAGAAACACGTTAGGTGCGCAGTTTGGGTCACGTAGCTGTTAGCTTGCATTTGGGAGATGGTGAATTTGTTCCCCACTATCGGCAGCCCTCAAGATGTCTTTTTTTTTCATTTTGACTTCAGACAAAAGCTGGGGCTGTACCTTAATTAAGGCTACGGTCACTTTCTATCTTTCTATCCCAACATCACCGAAAGACATCTGTGTCAGCACAATGTCAAACTCCTAGAGAAAAAATCATTTCTTTTGGTGTGTAGTACTATTTCCCTATTTCTTTCCAGATGGAAAAGAAAAAGAAAAAGAGGGCACTCTGGACAGAAGAGCAACTGCAGCAGGCAATGGAAGCTATAACTCAAGGAATGCCTGTAAGAACTGCAGCAGCGCAGTTTCAGATCCCACGAAGGACATTACGAAACCACCAAATTAGTGGAAAGATGACAAAAGCATTAGGGAGACCATCGTATTTGACTTCTGCTGAAGAACGGGATCTTTGCAACAGGATATTCAGACTTGCAGAGACGGGCATGCCAATAAATAGCACAGTACTTCGTCACTCAGTTTACACATTTTGTGAGCAAAATAATATTGAAAACCCTTTCAACAAATTAAGTAGACTTGCTGGACGAAAATGGTTGAAACTGTTTTTGCAACGTCATCCAGAAGTATCTCGAAGAAAGACTCAAAGCATGAACTCTGGTAGGGCTGCAAAGCTCAGTTGAGTTGTTATAGGGGAGTATTTTGATAAACTGGAGGTGTAATGACCCACCTAGACGTTCTTGACAGGCCCCAGCTAATTTTTAATGTGGATGCGAAAGACTGTTGATTTGATCTGTACAAGCAGTAAACTCTTTGTGCCAGAAAAGGTAAGAAAATAATCCGCCTTGTATCCTCTGAGCATGGTGACGTGTCTGTTGTCTCGTGTGGCAATACACTGGCCATGCCATACCACCTATGATCCTTTGTGAAGGAAAGAGGTTAAATCCTGAATGGAAAGATAACCTTCCACCTGGTATCGAGGTTGAGATGATCAATGCCCGCAGCAACTTTAATCAAACGGATTCATCCTTTCTCAAAATTTAAATCCCAAAGGAATGCGATACTAATCTTTGATGGCACATCATCACATTTAAATGCAGGCATTGTAGAAGTAACAGACTCTTATGGGATTACTCTCTTCTGCTTGCCTAGTAACACCACACATGAACTGCAGCAATTCAGTAAGTCTGTGTTTGGCCCTTATGAATAGGGCCCGGATGTTTATGACATGTCATATTTTTTTTCTTTATATTATTTCTGCAGAAAATACAAGTTAAGCATGAATTTATCTAGGTGACTAAAATGGTGCAATTTTCTTGGGTCATATACAGTCATAATTTGGCTCATTAAATTTTCTGGTCATTTTTCATATTACGGTCATATTTCCCCATGAATTTTTGTGTTCTTGTCATATTTTTACCTTTTTATTGCATTTTTGCATACCTGCTTTCAGTCATCTCAGATACGGATTTTTCATGTCTCCTAATTTTTGTCCGTAATTTCTAACATTATCCTTCTTAGAAATACATATTTGTGTGAATTAGGAGAGTAAGCTGTATAGAAAGAGACATGCGTATACAGCGACAGAATAGTGTGCTTGAATCAAACTCTAATGATCTGATGTATTTTAAATATGGCCCAGTAACATCCTGCGGTGTTGAGCAGTCTTTTTCCAGTTACAAGTCAATGTTGCGTGACAATAGAAGGTCGTTCCTATTTGAAAATAAAATATGTAATTTGCTATTCTTATTCTTTCGTGACATTTATTTCATTCTTTGCAGAGTTGAGAGTTACGTCAGGAATGAGTACCTAAATAAATTCATAATATAATATAAAATTGATATTATTACTTATTATTATGTTATTATTATTATTATTATTATTATTATTATTATTATTATTGAATATTCTAGATTTTGAAAGTATATTCTCAATATAATGTTAATTTAAACAGCAGCAAAAGTTTGAAGATTTCAAAAATGTAAAAAAAAAATTAGTCATATTTATTGTCATATTTTAATACATTTTTAGGTCATAAATTCTTGCATATTTCTAACATTTTTAGCTCATAAATATCCGGGCCCTACTTATAAAGCATTCTAGAATGATGAAGTTTACTGGTCAAAGCAGAAAGGTACTGAGAGTGGTACAATAAACAAACTGATAATCTCCTGATAATTGGAAAAATATTTAGTAGTTTGGCCAAGGGCTTCTACTCCTGGTAATGTATCAATTTGGTTTAGTGCTACTGGAATTTATCTGTTTGACCCTAATGCTATCTTAGAGTGTGAATTTGCTCCATCGGAACTCGCAAGGAGAGAAGAGGCGGAAGAAACCCTTTTACAACCACAGTGTGCATCCCAAAGTTCCCATGGCAGCCAATTCAACCTGAAGCATTAACCAAGAGAGTCTCTAAATGAAGAGATTTAGGTGACTCTAGCTCCAAAACAAATCCTAACTTCTACCTTCATGATGAATCTAGTGACTTTTGCATTGGGTCTAGTGATGAAAAGGGAAAATTAGAAACATCATTTCAAGACGATCGTCATACCCATGAACTAGAGAAACATAATACAAACAAGTAACAAAAAGCCCTTAATTATCAATCAGTTGAGGTACCGGTAACTAGAGCACTGTTTCAAGACCAGCAGGAGAATGAATCACTTCAAGCTGTGGAAGTACGTGAAGTGGAATGTGAAACAGACAAGAATGATACCTCTACTCCTAAGTGTTTGAGTGTGAAGGTCAGAAAGAGAAATGTCCTGTCCTGGACCAAGTGGCATTAGAACTAAAAAAAAGAGAGAAAAGGAATTTGGTTTCGTTACTTATGCAGAGATGATCATATAGGTCACATGAGGCTGAGTGAAGTGTTCAACTTATGAGGGTAATCCCAGAAATAATGTCTCCTGTTTTTTTTATAAATACAGAACTCTGTTCGCGTTGCTGTTGGTCACAATATTGTGAAGAGTGTTTCCCGTGCTTGCATATAAACATGCTAACGCCGCACTGAGGCACTCAGTTTTGGCTTACCTCCTATTGCACAGTTATTCGGTTTTTTAATGCAAAAGGTACCAAAACGATTACAATCCAATTGACGATCAGAGGAGCGGGAGACTCAGTTTCCGTAGAGACAGTCATGAAGGTTGAGCAAATCATGCGTGAAGATCGGCGGATCACTCTGGATGATCTCACTTTGGTCCCTGCGGTTTCCCGAAGCGCCGCTCACAGAATTTTAACAGAAAAGGTGAAATACCAGAAGGTGTGTGCAACATGGGTGAAATTTCATAATACCTGCTATGATTCTAATTTGTGAAAAGCATCTTTTCTCAATTGTCACGCATGCTGACTGAAAACCACATTTCCTGAGCAGCATGACAGTGAGCTGGTATGACATGGGCATACAAAAACTGTCACAGAGTCTACAAAAATGCATCGACTGGAATGGTGATTATGTAGAAAAATAGCCGAATGTTCAAGCTGTAAAGTGATGTAAACCATTGTAGAAACAAACAGGTCTATGTATTTATAAAAAAATAGGAGACCTTATTTTTGGGATTACCTTCGTATGTTGATGAAGAATGTGTTGAACTTATGTCTAAGGACAAAATATTCAGTTTTCTTTGCCCATAATGTGATATTTAAGCTAAAGGCAATATGCAGTTTTCAGTTTCCAATGTGTGATCATTAGGCTAATGTCAAAATATTGGTTTTTCCCTTGCCCAGAATATGTTTTTTGTCTCTTTTCTTTTGAGAAAGATATTGTAGTTCTTTTGGCTTAAATACAATGATTGTAACTGCGTTGGTTCTTGCTTGTTTTCTTCATTGTTGTTCATTTACATAGAGTTCTTATTTGGAACAAGTATACCTAGAAAGGCCCATTACTCACATATTAAATATTATATTATTACAGAAAAGTTTTCCAGTGACTAATTCTGTCTAAGGCAGAACCCAACAAAAATCCGCAACCTGTTTCCAGTCATTCAACTGGGTCAGGAATGGAGTGAATGAAGCCCCCATCTAGCGGCGAGGGTATAAATTGTGCTGGTTGCTGATGCTTTCACACTCCTCTGGGGTAATGGTTAATGACTGACAGATGAAATGATATTGGAGAGTTGCTGGAATAAAAGATGATGGGGAAAACCAGAGTACTTGGAGAAAAACCTGTCCTGCCTTCACTTTGTCCAGCACAAATCTCATATGGAGGGACCAGGATTTGAACCACAGAAGCCAGCCGGGAGAGGCCAGTGCACTGCCGCCTGAGCCACAGAGGCTCACTAAGGCAGATCTTAATATGACAACAAAATCAAATTTTTTGTTTTAAATTGGCAATGAAGAGTATAATGACAAAGGCTGGCATGATTTTGGTGCCCATAGAATATGTTGTTCCCAAAATAAAGATTCCAATATGTTCAGTACATAGATATTAACGCAACTGAGTGATTTGCTCCGTGAACTTGGTAAATAAATAAGACTTGTTCTTCCTTTTTATTACATTCACAAATGTTTGCCACTTCAGTTTAGAGGTAATTGAAATACAACATGAATTTTAGCGAGCTCACCAACTTTTAAAAGTGCTTCCTGAAAATCAAGTTCTTTGACATATCAGATTCTGTTTTAGTACCACAGAATTATAAGTGCATGTTTTCATTTCTGCTCACCTTGAAGTTAAATTCAGTACAATAGTCAGATT
Organism: Anabrus simplex; assembly: GCF_040414725.1. Lineage (NCBI taxonomy): Eukaryota > Metazoa > Arthropoda > Insecta > Orthoptera > Tettigoniidae > Anabrus > Anabrus simplex. The sequence continues at coordinate 116,203,900 of NC_090274.1, forward strand.
TTGTTTTTCTCTAGTTAAATTACAATGTTAAGTGGGCCCTATTTGGCATATTTCCCTTATTTAATAAATGTTTATAATGAAACTTGTTTTAAGTACCAACTTGCACTGCCTTCGTGATGTACTGGCCGTACTGTAGCTCTGATGATGTCACGCTTTGGGTGGGGCTTGGAGGCGATACGCATCCGCTCCGCTTGAATAACACACTTGTTTAAATTAGTTACGAAACTGTTAATACCTTATAAAACAAAAAACTATTCACCTATATTTGTTAGTTCTGACATGCAAAGCATATCCTTCTCCATAACGTTCTATTACTTGCGTATATCCATTCGTTTCCTTGAGTACAGGCTAACATATTCTTGCTATTTCTATCCATTTTCTAGTCGACTGGAACGTTCACATCACACATACTGATAGAAAACAAGCAACCAATTACCAATACAATATATTACAAATGTTAATTATTTCTGTATCACCAATTCAGTACCTACAAGAAAGATTGCGAGTAAGCTAACCTCCAACAATAACAAAACATTTACCGTCACTGTCATGAAATTCAGTTATTGTTGAAAAAATACAGATTTTTAAACAGCAAATAATGCCTATACAACTATTTTTATGGAATAACGCTGTTCCATTACCTGTGACATGAAATTTGATAGGAAAAATCTCAGCAGTGTTATTTTACAATACATTTCTACATGAAATGGTAAAATGCGTAAATTGGACATGAATTTTCAAATACAACTAATTCAAATAAGCCATGAGTCTCATTACATAAAATATATATCTAATGTTACCTAGGTTTTTGACATAACTCACCATCTGGACGAGACACTTATTTACCTCAGGATTTAGTCTTCAGGAAAGTAGTTGATACACACAACATAGCCTCGTTCTATAACCTAACTCTTTCTCCACCAGAAGGAAACACAAATACTGGAGTGTACTCTCCTCATTTAATTTTGGCTTTGCAGCCAGGCACACAGCAACTCTTAGCATGGTGATTTCTCTCGCTGATAACCTTAATTCAATTATAAACACATCGTGGTTGATAATAAAACGTTGAATGCACTAACTTGATTCATTTCACACTATGGATATAACATTACACAAGTAAAACTACAAAATTAAATACTGCAGAGCGATACTAAAGCCTCACATGAATACACACTAAGTTTTCTTCACTAATTGAGGACTTTTCACTTAAGAATGCAGTCGGTAATGACTCATTCTGATACATATCTGAGTGAACATGCGGCCAACGTTAAAAATTTCAATAAAACAGCGAAGAATTCACATGTAACCCAACTAAATCACGTGCTAACCTTTCCCCCTAATGATCAGCTGATTGCTTTCCTGTGCTTGCCACATTACAGCCTGTACTTCACGAAGGCAGTGCAACTTGGCAGTCTGTGAACTGTGGTGTACCACAAGGGTCCAGTATTAGGACCTCTTCTTTTTCTATTTACAGTAATAACGTTTCCCAAAACCTAATACACTCTAAATAGCACATGTATGCCGATGATGTACAAATTTACCTCCACACATACAAAAATCAATCACGATCTAACATTTTCTTTTGGTCTTTGAGATGTGGCCTTACGTTACACCCAGAAAAAAATGCATGCATCATCCTTGGATAGCAGGAGTTATAATACCAATATAAATGGTCCGTTATTGGACATTATAAATTTTCCAGCTAACTCATTCATGGTTGCGAGCATTTCGTCCTTGTGTGCTAGGTTGGGCTCATCAGTTGGTACCTAGCACACCTACCAAGACGCTGGCTAGTGGACACCGTGGAGGCCACTGCGTAGGCTACTTGGAGCCACCGGCAGTGCCATGGCACTATGAGAGACTTTGTCTCTTTACCAAAAATTGATGCCTGTTTGGCTATCAGATGATATAGATATTGATTCCCGTAGGGAATCTGAAATATTTGTCCCAAATGAGTAAATTTATCATACCAATATAAATGGTCCGTTATTAGACATTATCAATTTTCCAGCTAACTCATTCCTGGTTGTCAGCGTTTCACCCTCGTGTGCTAGGTTGGGCTTATCAGTTGGTACCTAGCGCACCTACCAACATGCTCGCTAGTGCACACCGTGGAGGCCACTGCGTAGGCTACACAAAGGCGAAACGCTGGCAACCAGGAACGAGTTAGCTGGAAAATTAATAATGTCCAGTAACGGACCATTTATATTGGTATTACAAATTTACTCATTCGGGACAAATATTTCAGATTCCCTACGGGAATGAATATCTATATCATCTGATAGCCAAGCAGGCATCAAGATTTGGTAAAGAGACAAAGTCTGTCATAGTGCATTGGCACTGCCGGTGGCTCCAAGTAGCCTACGCAGTAGCCTCCACGGTGTGCACTAGCCAGCATCTTGGTAGGTGTGCTAGGTACCAACTGATGAGCCCAACCTAGCACACAAGGGCAAAATGCTGTCAACCAGGAATGAGTTAACTGGAAAATTTATAATGTCCAATAACAGACCATTTATATTGGTATTATAAATTTACTCATTTGGGAAAAATATTTCAGATTCCCTGTGGGAATCAATATCTATATCATCTGATGATAGCCAAGTAGGCATCAATTTTTGCTAAAGAGACAAAGTCTCTCATAGTGCATTGGCACTGCTGGTGGCTTGAAGTAGCCTACGCAGTGGCCTCCATCGTGTGCACTAGCCAGCGTTGTGGTAGGTGTGCTAGGTACCAACTGTTGAGCCCAACCTAGCACACGAGGGCGAAACGCTGGCAACCAGGCATGAGTTAGCTGGAAAATTTATAATGTCCAATAACGGACCATTTATATTGGTATTATAAATTTACTCATTAGGGACAAATATTTCAGATTCTCTATGGGAATCAATATCTATATCATATCAGGAGTTACTCGAGAAGATCAACTGACCTGAAATTCCATCTATAATGTTGTGTGATACTAGCATACCATTCATGTCATCAGTAAAAATCCTAGGACCGAGCTCGATAGCTGCAGTCACTTAAGTGCGGCCAGTATCCAGTATTCGGGAGATAGTGGGTTCGAACCCCACTGTCGGCAGTCCTGAAGATGGTTTTCCGTGGTTTCCCATTTTCACACCAGTAAATGCTGATGCTGTACCTTAATTAAGGCCATGGCCGCTTCCTTCCCAGTCCTAGCCCTTTCCTCTCCCATCATCGCCGTAATACCTATCTGTTACATAACATCAGTTTCATGGTCCGTATCGCACTTCAATAGATTCACAATTAAGTATTTATTATTTTCCACCCAGTCGATACAATGTTTGCTTAAGGCAATTTAATGGTTAAAAGTGGTACATGTTTCGTATTTTATCAACATCTTCAGCCACATAACACTGTTTAGATGAAAAATATATAAAACTGGCAAAGTAATGCTTGAGAGGAAGTGTCCTTAAAATTAACATAAGATTGACAACATTAAAACAAACAAAAACTCAAGAGAAAATATATAAATTATTAGTACAATTGAAAGCAGTTGTCAAGGAAACACTTGTACAATATTCCATAGAGAGTATGTCCTAAATGAATATTCTTTTCTTAATAATTCATGAAAAAAGGTCAAATTATAAATTATACAGTTTATAGGTAATTGTCGAAATGAAGAAAACCAGATATCACAATGTGGTTCTTACTATTAATGCAGATGAAAATACACTGACTGACGGAGCAAATGCAACACCAAGAAGGAGTGGTTCGAAAGGGATGAAAGTTGGGGAAAAAACAGAGACGGCACGGACGAATAATTGATGTTTATTTCAAACCGATATGCAGGTTACACAATGCGCACGGCATCGACTCGGTAGGATGTAGGACCACCGCGAGTGGCGATGCACGCAGAAACACGTCGAGGTACAGAGTCAATAAGAGTGCGGATGGTGTCCTGAGGGATGGTTCTCCATTCTCTGTCAACCATTTGCCACAGTTGGTCGTCCGTACGAGGCTGGGGCAGAGTTTGCAAACGGCGTCCAATGAGATCCCACACGTGTTCGATTGGTGAGAGATCCGGAGAGTACGCTGGCCACGGAAGCATCTGTACACCTTGTAGAGCCTGTTGGGAGATGCGAGCAGTGTGTGGGCGGGCATTATCCTGCTGAAACAGAGCATTGGGCAGCCCCTGAAGGTACGGGAGTGCCACCGGCCGCAGCACATGCTGCACGTAGCGGTGGGCATTTAACGTGCCTTGAATACGCACTAGAGGTGACGTGGAATCATACGCAATAGCGCCCCAAACCATGATGCCGCGTTGTCTAGCGGTAGGGCGCTCCACAGTTACTGCCGGATTTGACCTTTCTCCACGCCGACGCCACACTCGTCTGCGGTGACTATCACTGACAGAACAGAAGCGTGATTCATCGGAGAACACGACGTTCCGCCATTCCCTCATCCAAGTCGCTCTAGCCCGGCACCATGCCAGGCGTGCACGTCTATGCTGTGGAGTCAATGGTAGTCTTCTGAGCGGACGCCGGGAGTGCAGGCCTCCTTCAACCAATCGATGGGAAATTGTTCTGGTCGATAGTGGAACAGCCAGGTTGTCTTGCACATGCTGAAGAATGGCGGTTGACGTAGCGTGCGGGGCTGCCACCGCTTGGTGGCAGATGCGCCGATCCTTGCATGCTGACGTCACTCGGGCTGCGCCTGGACCCCTCGCACGTGCCACATGTCCCTGCGCCAACCATCTTCGCCACAGGCGCTGCACCGTGGACACATCCCTATGGGTATCGGCTGCGATTTGACGAAGCGACCAACCTGCCCTTCTCAGCCCGATCACCATACCCCTCGTAAAGTCGTCTGTCTGCTGGAAATGCCTCCGTTGACGGCGGCCTGGCATTCTTAGCTATACACGTGTCCTGTGGCACACGACAACACGTTCTACAATGACTGTCGGCTGAGAAATCACGGTACGAAGTGGGCCATTCGCCAACGCCGTGTCCCATTTATCGTTCGCTACGTGCGCAGCACAGCGGCGCATTTCACATCATGAGCATACCTCAGTGACGTCAGTCTACCCTGCAATTGGCATAAAGTTCTGACCACTCCTTCTTGGTGTTGCATTTGCTCTGTCAGTCAGTGTATAACTAATTCTTAGTTGTCAATTCTTATTAAGCCTGCTTTCCTTTGGAACAGTAACTCCTGTCATTCTTTCACAGTCTTGTGTCTGGTGTAATATTGATGATGCGTTCTTCCTTGCTCTTGCACCTGAGGAGGTGGAGGAGCGGGGGTATAGGTGTGTCAAGAACCTCCTTGCTGCCACCTATAGCTTCAACTGAGGAGGAATAAGTTGTAGGGCTATCTGTAGATGGAGAAATTCCAATTCTTTTTTCGTGATCTTTCTCAAGCATTTTCAAATATACTAGAATTTGATAATATAAAGGATTCTTATATTCTACAGCCTCATTAAGGTTATCATTTTTATTTATAAGTTGGTCTAGATGAATGTATAGATCTTCATATGTGTTCATTAAGCTGCCCTTCTTTAATTTCTTTATGATGGTCAGGTCTTGTTCTATGTTGGTAAATTTATGACCTGTGGCAGTCATGTGTGATCCCATAGCTGAGAATCTTCTATGTTTTTCAGCATTCACATGTTCCAAATATCTAACTTTAAAATTGCGGTCAGATTATCCTATGTATGTATTCTTGCATTCAAAGCATGTGAGTTTATATATTCCCGAATCAAAAAATTTATCTTTTTCTGAGAGATTTATTGTATCATGGTTGAAAATACTATGTTTCATGTTGTTATTGGTGGAAAATGCAATTTTGAAATTTTTTCTCTTAAATAAATTTGTTATTACGTGTATGTTTGGATTATTATATGTGAACTTGATGTATTTTTCAGTTGTACTAGGTTCGATTGCTAATTTGGAATGCTGCTTCTCCGAAAATTTATTAATTATTTTATCAATCATGTTATTGTTGAAACCTTTCAAGAGGGCTTGTTATCGGATAAACAACAGTTCTTTATTCCTTTCAGATTTGGATAAAGGAATACTAAACGCTCTGTTAACGTAACTATAATATGCTGATCTTTTCTGTGCCTCAGGGTGTAACGAGTTTTTCTTGATAGTGGTCAGTGTATAATTTATAATTTGACCTTTTTTCATGAATTATTAAGAAAAGAATATTCATTTAGGACATACTCTCTATGGAATATTGCACAAGTGTTTCCTTGACAACTGCTTTCAATTGTAGTAATAATTTATATATTTTCTCTTGAGTTTTTGTTTGTTTTAATGTTGTCATCTTATGTTAATTTTAAGGACACTTCCTCTTAAGCATTACTTTGTCAATTTTATATATTTTTCATCTAAACAGTGTTATGTGGCTGAAGATGTTGATAAAATACGAAACATGTACCACTTTTAACCATTAAATTGCCTTAAGCAATCATTGTATCGACTAGGTGGAAAATAATAAATACTTAATTGTGTCGGTGCGACGTAAAGCCAATAGTAAAAAAAAAAAAAAAAAAAAAAAAAAAAAAAAAAAAAAAGTCCTAGGCATTACATCTGATGATGACATGTCATGGATATTGCCCAGAAAACATTCTCAGCATTGCATATTGTACCCGTAAAAATGTGTTCATATCTTTAAGGCGCTTGATATTAAATGAACGAGCATGATTCTTAATCTCGGTTGTGGCTTTATCATTGGAGCTGGTACAGAGAGAGGTATAGTTATCAAATTGAGAGATTATTTTGATAAATTGAGTTTATTGATCATCAAAAGCAAGTTCATATCACCTTCATACAGCAGCGTGGAAATGTCGTGGCTGGTTGGTACCTCCGAGTCCTGGGATGGTGCTGGACATTGACTGGGCAGGGACCACACCTGCTCGGATGAGGAGTTCTGGAACGTCTGGAGGTTCTGGAAGTGTCTCGACGTTCTGGAATGTCCCGACGTTCTGGAATGTCTCGAAGATTGGTACGCGTTCCTGGGTTTGATTCGAGATGTAATTCACACCTGAATTTCCTGTACGGCACTCCACACATTCAGGGCACTGTCTGAACAGATATGACCTTTTAATTATGATTACTGCAAAAACGTTCTAGAATAATCACTCGAAGAACAAGTACTGGTAGAAATGCAAGTTCATAAGGCAAGCTCACTGTAAGTCAGGATGTTCTAGAGGATTACTGTTACTGCAGTCCTAAATGCATAGTTCTGAAGGTTTAAAACATATTGGCAATGAACTGAATAAGTAGCACTCGGAAACTGTTCTGTTGCATTAATAAGCGAAGTGAATAGCCATTAAAGAAAGTAATATTTGAAAGAAAAAGTCTGACTTCATAAATTATGGATCACTCAAAATACTGGAAAGTTCTAGGCTTTAGGGAAATGCGATATGCGTATTCAGAATTGTCACAGTCTTTAAGAATCAAAACATAAGTCCCTGTGCAGCACCTGGAAAGCATTGCATATTTCACAATTAAACGTAATGTTTAATGTCCCCTAAGTTCAATGTTCCAGAAATTGATTCAAAAATATAAGTTCGCGTAAGTTCAATGCGATACACAACACACGTGAAAATTCAATCGTCGTCGAATAAGTAAGGCCTTATGTGGCACTTAAGAAAAAAACAAAGTTCCAATGTGTAGAAATAACAAAGTTCCAATGTGCAAAAATGTTAAAGTCCCAACACGACACTCGAAGAAAATAAAGTTTCGATGACAATGTTCCAGTATGTCACCTTGAGAAATGATAAAGTCTTATCGCGACACTTGGCGAAAATAACTAAGTTCCAATGAGACGCTTCAGAAAAAAAGCAAAGTTCTTATATGGCACTTTAAGAAAATATCAAAGTCCAATCACGACACACGAAAGAAAAACAAAGTCCCAATGCTTCAATATGACAAAGTTCCAATACGATGTCCGCAGAAAACAAAGTCCCATTCAGGCACTTCAAGAATATGGCAAAGTCCTGATACAACACTTAGAGAAAATACCGAACTTGGATTTCGCAGACTGTCAACTAGAAGTTCGACACACACACAAGACTTCTCTTGTCACCCGTGTCACAGAGATGGCGGAGTGACAGACACTGAATTCGTAGGTCGGGTGGTCTTCCTTTTATACACGTTCGCATGGAAGTGTCTAGAACTCGGGTACTATCTACCCTTATAACTTCTATAATACTCGGTGGATTTTCTTGAAATCTGAAGAGATGATGTCCATTGTAAGGGCCTTTAAGATGGCAGTGTCAAAATAGCGATAAATTAGCTCAAAATGTACTTTTGAGGACGAGCTGGATCATTACCATATATGGTAGCGGATAGCTGGCTTACGGCGGCCACGTCACTTGCTGGGTACGTCACTGCGTTCGGCGGGCTGCCTACCTTCCATCTCGCGCGAAGTTCAACAAACATACTTCGGACTTCTGTCGTAGCGGTGTTCCCGGTACAATATGATGCACGGGTATAAATACTTATATACTGAAAAAAGGAAATGCTGGTAGTAGCTCTAGTTTTCTCTCTTTTCCATTATTATGATGTGATTTATAGAGGCAGTGGGCGCAAGTTATTGAGCAGATTGCAAGATGGTCAAAATGCCTGTTAGGTACATCTCTAATCTATGATACTATGACCATGTAACTCCTTCATACAACCACCTATCTTGCCCCCAACTAGAAATCCATCACACTGTGCATTCCCTGTGCCATCTACATGAATTCCTTCATTCTTCACAGCCATTTTACCTTACTTAATATTTCAAATACCTTTTGTCCTATCACAGTCTTAACATTAGATCTACTAATAATTCCATCCTTGCTTTTCCTACCCATAGAACTGCCATTTACGACCATTCATTCACAGTACTTGCCTGCTGTGAGTGGAACCTCCTTCCTGAAAGTATCAGAGTTAAATGCTATTTGCACTTTCAAGGAAACGCTTTGAAGATATTTTATGCACCAATAAGGATCATGCAAACTTGATGCTGCTACACTAGACCATTCTTTTGTAATGGTTGCCCTGATAGAAGATGAAATCTAAATTCATAATTTTTTTTGTCAAATATTATTAAATTTAATGTTCTACCTACTTTTTACATAACGGATGTTAAGAATTTTTCCTTGTGTTATTATTTTATTATTCGTTCGAATTGGTCTACTAAGGACCACATTATTTCAGCTGTCTTCTCTGGGCTATGATCTTTCTCCATTGCTCCTTTATTTGTTGCCTGTGAAGGTCTCTTCTTTTCTACATCCACATCTTTCCCATCCTCATCTTTGGTCTTTCTTGAAACCCTGGTGTTTTTTTTAGTTTCCTCCTGAATGGGTTGCATCTTCATAAGTGATCCCCATCTTCTGTAGGTCCCTTTCCACCTTGAACCAAGTTGGCTGGGTCTTCATATCTTTAAAATAGGTCTGGTTCAATAGTCATGTGGATTTCATTCTTAGCAAGTGGCCATAAAATACAGTTCTCCTTCTCTGCATGACATCAGAGATCTTCTGGACGTGAGTATACAGCTCATGGTTATGCCAATGTCTATATTCATCTTTGTCTTTAATTGGGCCAAGAATTTCCCAGTTTTTCTATCAGGCCTTTCTTGTTCATAGCAAGGCATTCAGCTGCATAAAAATCCTCTGGTCTTAAGCAATAATATCTGAGTTTTGCGTTCAAGGATATGGACTTTCTGTTGTAAACGTCTTTGGTCAGTTGATAAGCCATTTCCATTTTATTCATCTGCGGTGCAAAAATCTTCTTTTTCAGAGGTGTTTGGTTCTATCCACTCACCATGATATTTAAACTTATCTGTCCATTTTATTACCCCCTGATTTACTTTTAGCTCTCTTGGTGCTGGCTTGGTGTTAGTTATGAATTGCATTTTCTCCAAAGAGATCCGTGTCTTGAGGTAATAATAATAATAATTTTGTGTGGCTATTTCTAGGCAGAGCCTCCGATGAGGGTGGGCGGCATCTGCCATGTGTAGGTAACTGCGTGTTATTGTGGTGGAGGATAGTGTTATGTATGGTGTGTGAGTAGCAGGGATGTTGGAGACAGCACAAACACCCAGCCCCCAAGCCATTGGAATTAACCAATGAAGGTTAAAATCCCCCACCCGTCCGGGAATCGAAACCAGGACCCTGTGAACCGAAGGCCAGTACCCTGACCATTGAGCCAATGAGTCGGACTGTGTCTTGAGGTGATTAATGTGCTTTGTAGCTATGTTTAAAGAATCAGAGAAAATTGTTAGATCATCTGCAAAAACTATTTTAATCAGAGAAATAAGTCAAATTTTAGTTTACAGGACATACCTTTTAAAAATTGTAGTTTTGCTTCTAAGCAGCAATTTGTAAAAGTATTTATGGTTTGATTTGCAGTCTGGTGATATTTATATTATTGTCTCAAAAATATAAACTTTTAAGTCTCTGGCTAATTTCTTATAATAGATTCTGCACCATTCTTGTGGAATCCTCTCCTTTAGCAATAGGACATTTTTTAGTCCATTTCCTGAACCAGATCGTATTTCATTCAGAAACAGGTACAGACAAGCAGGTCGTGATCACTGTCCAAAGATTCACAAATGCATTGCAATTTTGTGTCACTCTTCCAGCATTCTGTCTCTGCTTTTCCTTGCCGTATCTCTGAACATTTGATGCTTCCGTGCTTGAAAGTTAATTCCACAACTGAGCAAGTGGCTGCATGGTTTGGGTCACATAACTATCAGCTTGGATTAGTGAGATAGTGCGTTAGAACCCCACTGTTGGTAACCCTGAAAATGCTTTTCCATGGTTTCCCATTTTTTATTTATTTAGCTAATATATTTACAACCCGTGTTTCACCTACAGGTATATCACAGGGTGTTTACAGTTATGATGACAACGTATGGATAAATTATTGAAGTGAATGGAAGATTTTCTTGCCCCTATACGAACAGCACGCGTCTGTAAAAGACTCTCCCCGTGGCTAAATGATGATATTAGAGCAATGATGGCTAAGCGTGATGCAGCTCATAGGAAATATAAACATTACCCGACAGAGGAAAACTTTATCTATTACAAACGACTACGTAATAAAACGACTCAGACAGTAAGAAACGCTCGACTACGGTACGCCCATGACCTCATAAAACCTGACGTAAGACCCGCTACTTTATGGAAGTCAATCTGCCATTTTGGACTAAACAAACCGGACAAGGTAGACGATTTGGAAGTTTCTCTTGATGAATTGAATAATCACTTCGTATCCTCCCATGTACAATTAAACGAAGAAGCAAAAGAAAACCTTTTGTGTGCAAATTACAACACACCACCCATAGGCAGAGACAAATTTTATTTTAGTTATGTCGCACCCCTTCAAGTGAAAGCGGCTATCATGCGAATCAAAACCAAATCCACAGGGGTGGACAATATATGTATTATAATGCTAAAGAAAATTATCGACGCTATTATTCCAGTATTGACATTCATATACAATTTCTCCCTTCAAAATAGTGTATTTCCAACTGTCTGGAAAATGGCCCTGGTGCATCCTTTACCAAAGATAAAATCTCCTAGACTAAACAGTGACTACAGACCTATAAATATACTGTCAATAGTAGCCAAGGGACTCGAACACATTGTGCATAATCAAATCACCAACTATCTCAACGACCACGACATATTAGACCCACACCAGTCAGGTTTCCGACGCAATCACAGTACATGTACTGCCTTACTAAGCGTGACTGACGATATAAGGCAGGCTATTGATGAGCAAAAACTGACTATCCTAGTATTATTGGACTTCAGCAAAGCATTTGACTCTGTAGACCATGAGTTGCTCCTATCCAAACTTTATCACCTAGGGTTCTCCTACAGTACTCTGAGATGGTTGGGAGCTTATTTACACGAATGTCAACAACATGTCACCAATCAAGGTGCGTTTTCTTCGTGGCAATATGTAAAAAGAGGTGTCCCACAAGGGTCAACCCTTGCTCCTTTGCTATTTTCTGTCTATATCAACGACCTAGCTAAACAGCTCACACATTGTAAACATCACATCTATGCTGACGACGTACAATTTTACATCCATGCAAAACCAACAGACGTTTTGACAGCAATCGAGAAAATTAACATGGATCTAGAGGCCATAAGTAAATGGTCTTACCTGCATGGACTTATTTTGAACCTGAAAAAGTCCCAAACTATAGTAATTGCCCACCCAAGACTTATTTCCGACAATTTCCGCATGTCCATCCCCGACGTACAACTTCAAAATCAAGTGTTGCCCTTTTGCAAGAGCGTAAAAAATCTCGGAGTAACCATTGACCAGCACCTCTCGTGGACGGATCAGATAATATCTGTGAGTAGACGAGTTTTTGCTACGTTGCACACATTAAACAATTTCAAATTTACTTTTCCGTTCAGTTTAAAGAAGAAACTAGTTGAAACCCTCGTTCTTCCAATATTCGATTATTGTGATGTAGTTTACAAAGATGTGAAAACCGAGCTTCGAGATAAACTACAACGTGCACAGAATGCCTGTGTAAGATTTATATGTAATCTGAAATTTTCAGATCATGTTACCCAGTCTTACGTTGACCTCGGATGGCTACGCCTTGAAGACAGACGGAAGCTGCATACCCTGACTTCATTGCACCGAATCCTTACCTTACAATCCCCATCTTACCTGTATGAACGATTTCATAGCCTTTCTGAACACCATGATAAAAACACCAGAGCGCTGAACTCGACATTGCTCGCTATTCCTAAGCATAAATCCTCAACCTACAACAATTCCTTCACTGTTGTGGCCAGCCGTGAATGGAACTTCCTTCCGCAGGAGGTCAGAGGGATATCAAACCACGGAAGATTTAAAAGTATGTGTTCAAAATATCTCTATGAAACGAGCTCGTAGTGCGACAGTCTTCTTTTCCTTCTTCTTCTTCTTCTTCTTCTTCTTCTTCTTCTTCTTCTTCTTCTTCTTCTTCTTCTTCTTCTCCTCATGGTCATTCTTCTCTCCATGGCCCTTGTTCTTCCTCTTCTTATTATCATTATTAGACTATTATTATTATTATTATTATTATTATTATTATTATTATTATTATTATTAGTATTATTATTATTATTATTCATCAATAGTGTTAGAAAGTACTCAGCTGTGGTTTCCTGCATAGTTATCCTTATCCCTATCCCCATTTGGCAATGTTTTTCACCCACAGTAAACACATGAAAACTGAACATTCGTCAATGTGATATACGTCTGGAATTGGACAAATTAATTGTAAATATTAGTAGGTTTATCTATATTTATTATTATAATTATTATTATTATTGAAATTGTAATTCGTTCTTTGTTGTATGTTAATTTCTTCGTAAGAAGCAAAATGTTAATTTATATTGTGTATTATAATAGTTATTTTTATGTACAGCAGGATAGCACAGTACCGTAGTAATTTGTTTCAGTCTCTTTTTTTTCATTTATTCAGTATGTTATATATTTTTATGTTCACTGGTTAAGTGTAAGACAGGGACACGTGTCCCTAACTTTGCCAGTTAAAATAAATCATATCTATCTATCTTACTTCGACAGTGTTCCAGTGGTATTTCACAATTATTGGCAGGGGAGTTGATTGTAGCACAGCTGGTCGTTCTCTTGAGTACTTGGTGCATTCAGTCAACAGGTGTCGAGCAGTTTGTGGAGATTTTTCCAGGAAGCTGCAGAGTGGTGAATCCATTATGTTCATTTTATGGAGATAGGATTTAAAGCAACCATGATTTGTATAAACTGGCTGGTTATGAAGTTGGGCCAGATAAATGAGGACAGTCTCTGTGGTATATTAGGTATGAACTTTTTAACAGTTTTCCTTTTCTAATGTTTGAAAATGGCTCTTGAACTAACACGCCCATTTCACTTTGACTCTGCTCCCAAAAAAGAAAAAAAAAGAATGGTGTTGAGGCTAGGCACACAACCTTCTATTAAACTGACCTGTACAATCCATGAAATTAAGTGTTTTACATGCATTTTCTAGAAACATTAAAATTTAGGCTGGAATGTTAATACCGTGTCATTTATAAAAATTGATTCATCATGAGCATTACGTACTTATACATAATTGTTGATCATAGTCCTCCATGGTAGAGAAATCTATTTATATTTTCTTCATCACATTATAACAGGCTGTCTAAGACCTACACCGCAAGAAAAATTGTACTATCTTGCTGGCATCGCACCTCCTGATATCCGATGTGACGTAGCAGCCAGTAGGGAGAGGACCACATCATTAAAATCCCAAGCTGATCCACTGTATGGATTCCAACCAGTGCAGTTAAGTTCACGCAAATTTTTTTTTGCTAGTGGCTGTACGTCGCATTGACGCAGATAGGTCTTATGGTGATGATGGGATAGGAAAGGCTTAGGATTTGGAAGCAAGTGGCCATGGCCTTAATTAATATACAGCCTGTGGCGAAAAGAAATAGTATGTGGTATCAATAAATGATATATTCATAAGAATGACAAGAACAATGTAAAATCAATCAATCAGTCAATCAATCAATCAATCAATACTGATCTGCATTTAGGGCAGTCGCCCAGGTGGCAGATTCCCTATCTGTTGTTTTCTTAGCCTTTTCCTAAATGATTTCAAAGAAATTGGAAATTTATTGAACGTCTCCCTTGGTAAGTTATTCCAATCCCTAAATCCCCTACCTATAAATGAATATTTGCCGCAGTTTGTCCTCTTGAATTCCAACTTTATCTTCATACTGTGATCTTTCCTAATTTTATAAACTCCACTCAAACTTATTCGTCTACTAATGTCATTCCATGGCATCTCTCCGCTGACAGCTCGGAACATACCACTTACAGAGAGTTACAATAATTAAAAATCTTCCACCTTTTTGATACTTTTTATTTGCCTTTTAGCAAATTTTTATTTGTAAACAGTACATGTTTTGTTCTCACTTGGGAACATCTTCAGCTGTTGTTAAGCTTAGGTGAATCGCTAAGTTTTTGAACAAGTTATTTGCAAGTACATTGATTCTCTTAAAGACTACTAGAATACAAATTAAGTTAAAATGGTGTTAAAACAATGTGGGGGTTAATGGGTTAATGAAATGAGACTGGATGATTACATAATTGGTCAGCTTAAAAACTATATCTATTCATTGGAATAGTTGTTAAAAGTTTCACTTTGTTACATTAAAAATGTCTGTCTGTCTTCTGGTTAAAAGGCTTTAAAAATGATTGACTTTATGGCACTGTTCAAATTGTTGTTGAATGTTTTTCACTCCTTCCAGGTAAGCTGTTATTTATTATGAGCTTGCTTAAAGTGCCCAACAACAGCAAGAAATTGAGACGAAGCTCCCTTCCCAAAAATTGACCAGCAATCAGCTTCAAAGTTCCGTATTAGACTCAATTTAGGGCACTTTAATCAAGCTCATAATAAATAACGGCTTTCCTGGAAGGAGTGAAAGAAAAAACATTCAACAACAATTTGAACAGTGCCATAAAGTCAATCATTTTTAAAACCTTTTAACCGGAAGACAAACAGACATTTTTAATGTAACAAAGTGAAACTTTTAACAACTATTCCAATGAATAGATATAGTTTTTGAGCTGACCAACTATGTAATCATCCAGTCTCATTTCATTAACCCATTAACCCCCACATTGTTTTAACATCATTTTAATTTAATTTGTATTCTAGTAGTCTTTAAGAGAATCAATGTACTTGCAAATAACGTGTTCAAAAACTTAGTGATTCACCTAAACAACAGCTGAAGATGTTCCCAAGTGAGAACAAAACATGTACTGTTTACAAATAAAAATTTGCTAAAAGGCAAATAAAAAGTATCAAAAAGGTGGAAGATTTTCAATTATTGTAACTCTCTGTGATTAGATTTTGATACGGAAAATGAAGCTGATTACTTGCAAACATACCACTTAGTCGAGCAGCTCTTCTTCTTTCTCTCAATTCTTCCCAACCCAAACGTTGCAACATTTTTGTAACGCTACTCTTTTGTCGGAAATCACCCAGAACAAATCGAGCTGCTTTTCTTTGGATTTTTTCCAGTTCTTGAATCAGGTAATCCTGGTGAGGGTCCCATACACTGGAACCATACTCTAGTTGGGGTCTTACCAGAGACTTATATGCCCTCTCCTTTACATCCTTACTACAACCCCTAAACACCCTCATAACCATGTGTAGAGATCTGTACCCTTTATTTACAATCCCATTTGTGTGATTACCCCAATTAAGATCTTTCCTTATGTTAACACCTAGATACTTACAATGATCCCCAAAAGGAACTTTCACCCCATCAACACAGTAATTAAAACTGAGAGGACTTTTCCTATTTGTGAAACTCACAACCTGACTTTTAACCCCGTTTATCAACATACCATTGCCTGCTGTCCATCTCACAACATTTTCGAGGTCACGTTGCAGTTGCTCACAATCTTGTAACTTATTTATCACTCTATAGACAATAACATCATCCACAAAAAAACCTTACCTCTGATTCTACTCCTTTACTCATATCATTTATAAGAAAATATAAAGGTCCGATAATACTGCCTTGAAGAATTCCCCTCTTAATTATTACAGGGTCAGATAAAGCTTCACCTATTCTAATTCTCTGAGATCCATTTTCTAGAAATATAGCAACCCATTCAGTCACTCTTTTGTCTAGTCCAATTGCACTCAGTTTTGCCATTAGTCTCCCATGATCCACCCTATCAAATGCTTTAGACAGGTCAATCGCGATACAGTCCATTTGACCTCCAGAATCCAAAATATCTGCTATATCTTGCTGGAATCCTACAAGTTGAGCTTCAGTGGAGTAACCTTTCCTAAAACCGAACTGCCTTCTATTGAACCAGTTATTAATTTCACAAACATGTCTAATATAATCAGAAAGAATGCCTTCCCAAAGCTTACATACAATGCATGTCAAACTTACTGGCCTGTAATTTTCAGGGGCTACAATAGCAACTTTTGTATCTTACTGTAAATATCATTGTTATCATATGTAAATTTGAATACTTCTTTAGCATTAGTCACCTCCTGTATCTGGACATCTTCCATGTAACCTACAATCTTTACATACTGCTGACTGAATACTTCTGCCTTTTGAAGATCCTCACATACACACTCCCCTTGTTCATTAATTATTCCTGGAATGTCCTTCTTGGAACCTGTTTCTGCCTTAAAATACCTATACATACCCTTCCATTTTTCACTAAAATTTGTATGACTGCCAATTATGCTTGCCATCATGTTATCCTTAGCTGCCTTCTTTGCTAGATTCAATTTTCTAGTAAGTTCCTTCAATTTCTCTTACTTCCACAGCAATTTCTAACTCTATTTCTTTCCAGTCTGCATCTCCTTCTTAGTCTCTTTATTTCTCTAATAAGGTGGGTCTTTACCATTCCTTACCACCCTTAAAAGTACAAACCTGTTTTTGCATTCCTCAACAATTTCTTTAAACCCATCCCAGAGTCTGTTTACATTTTTATTTACCGTTTTCCACCGATCGTAGTTACTTTTTAGAAACTGCCTCATTTGTCCAGATGTAATTTATCATGTAAAGTAGAAATCACAGCACAGGTAATGAAAAATGATCGACCCACAGCACAAAGGATCATCAAACAGTATACATTTTGAGCTACTCAGCACCTAAGGCAGGCAGGTATCATTTAACTGGTGGGAACTTGTCAGACCACGGAATGGCATATATCAGATACCCAAGACCATAAATCTCGTTAGGTTATGGCAACAAAAAAACTAATGTGTTAGACATGACATTTATCAATCAGCAGAGTAATTGGAACTTCGGCGGGCCGACAGAGAGGGCCGTCGTAGTAAGTGCAGAATCCAAAATAAGGAGAATAGAGGGGAGGGAGCACACAACAAACAAAAATTAAAGAAAACAGAATCAATTTAAACAAGTTATATTTCAACCATAAATGACTTAGGCAGAGTGCAACAATCCAAGAATAGGAATCACAAAGATTTTAGTGAGGGCTCAGCCCTTTAAACAATAGAATGCAATTGAGACAGATCTTGATTAAAAATTCTTGTGAATAACACCAGTAAGTTTCTGCAAAAACCCAAGACCCATAATTGGCAGAGAACCACAATTAGTATATTTTTTAAATATTGTTTTTGAAAATGACACTGATTAAGAAAGAAAGGGGGGGGGGGTATTAATACATTTGGACAATAGTGATCAAAGGCCACACTTACAATCAAATATCAAACACAAAAGGGGGTAAGAGAGTTGGAGCATGTTACAAGACAGAAATATACGAGTTAATACCATGAAAAGAAGGGAAAAAAAAAAAAAAAGGAGACAGGCTGAGAAGGGAAGGAAAGGGAAGGGGATTTTTCCAGGCTGCTTAAACCCTATAAGTTGGCAATGTGAGCAACCGCTCCGGCCTCAGGAAAAGTTCAGGATGTGGCAACACTTCTAACATTTGTCCAGATGTAATTTATCATGTAAAGTAGAAGATTAATTAAGATGTCAGTCTGAAGGACTCTGTTAGAATGAAAGCTAGAAGGGCATAGAATAATCAATAGTTCAGTCTTCATGTCTTGATGGAAACACGAAAGATAAAAATGTTATAACATTTGCTCACCCAGTCAGTATGAAGGTTTTCAAAGCAGCTTTTCACAGAATAAAAATGTAAAACATTGCAACAGACCAGCTGCGTGCGAAATATTTTGCTTTCTTCACTCAGAGATAATTTCACTCGATGTCTGACCGGCGAAACAAAGCAATAGCATGCTTATGTAGGTGGTGAAGTGAGTCCAGAAATTACTCAAAGAAAAATACGTAGCATGGCGTTACAGCAAAGCAGCAGCAGTAGAGTGGAACAGGCCAGTTAATGAACAGCTGAGTGAGCAAGCAGATGGCGAGAATATGGCAGCAGTAGAACGCGACGGATGGCAGACGGTAAGAAGAAAAATTCTTGATGTAGTAGAGAGGCCGTAACAAGCCCCAGCATTTGCCTGGTGTGAAAATGGGAAAGAATTGAAAACCATCTTCAGGGCCGCTGACAGTGAGATTCAAACCCATTACCTCCTGGATGCAAGCTCACAGCTGCGCACCTATGACTGCACGGCCAACTTGTCCAGTACAAAAGTTTCTTGTTGACCGCAGAGAAACTGGAAGAAACACAACAGCAAGCAAGACTCACTTTGAGGCAAGCTAGGGTTGAGCACCTTGGATGATGGAAAACACCTTGTGAAGAATTACCAGCTAGACATATGGAGTACTGGACGACTTGGAGATCTCTAAATAGTCTGCACTCAGATGTTGCTAGGTGCAAGACCAATCTGTACAAGCGGGGATATTAGGTGGATTCTGTTTTGTTTGGCTGTGGTGAAATGCAGACTAAAGCCATCTGCTAGTGTCTTTTTAGTCCTGACACATTTACCGAGAAAGCTGCTGGAAGCGATAAGAAATGTGCTCAACGTTGCTGACTTCTGGTGCACCACAATACGAACCTTTGGTCCACAGTTTATTTTTATTTATTTTCTATAGACTTTTTTTGTACATCTTTAACATCTTTGTTCATCAGTTTCCATTTTCAGTTTTACCATTTACACTATAATTCATTTTAATAATTTTGTATTTACAGGACATTTTGCTTTGGTCTGCATTATTGTGCAGTCACTTTCATGGATTCAGTAATCTACATATTTGATTATCATGTGAACTCTGAATAAGCATAAATACTCTTTTAACATCACAAGCTCCAGCACCCAATCTTCAGTGAACAAGAACATTCTAGCAAATAGTCGACATTCTTTTACGTTTGAGAACCTGCATATGAACATCATCCAATACCTCCTGCTTGAGATGACTGCTAAGTGAAAGCAGGTATCACTGTATTTGTGGGTCATCTGTCACTAACTTGAAATGAATTTTTGACAAATTTTGTTTAGGACATATTTTATTAAATCATAATTATCAGTGCTAAAGTAAAATATCCAGTTAATTTTACTTATTCTAGAAAGTGCACTTAGTTTCACAGATTTTGTCGGTCTGTTAAACAGATAATATTTTAAAGCACTAAGCGTGCCATGTTTAATAACAGGATGATGGACGTTTTCAAAGCCAATGAGCTCAATTTCTGTGATGTGCTTTTTGGTAACAACAGTGTTGAGTTTAAGGTCAATAGGCTATGGCACGGTGTGGATACTTTGTAGTACCTCACTTCCTCAGGATCCAGCCCTTTAAAAAATAAATCATTGTCCTCAGATCATGTGAATTTTTATTATGAGTTTGCACAAGCTTATACCTGGTGAATGTAACAGATATTCGCTTTCCCTCAGGATGTGAAGATACAGACACAGGACGAAGAAATCAACACCCCAGTGGACCCATTACATCAGTAAGTAAATTGTATAATAAAATGTGATGCATGTATAAAATTGACAGAAGATGATCATTTTAATATACTCAGTTTTGAACTCAAATTTAAAGACATTCAGTCTGTATGACTTGTATGTGGTATTTACAAGAGGTCTTCAATTATGTAGACCATACCCTGCTGTTCAATAACTCTCCTAACGATTTACTATACATAGCAGTCTTCTTGCCCTTCTTGCTGGTTTCCTACATAACCGTTGGCAGAGTGTGGTAATATTGGGCACTTCATCCTCATGGTTACCAGTCACCTCCGGTGTCTCACAAGGCAGTGCTATTGCCCCCTTGCTGTTTTCCTTGTTTATGGACGATCTGCCATCCAAACTCAATGAAACAGCAAATAACCTACTTTTTGCCAATGACTACAAGATATTAGGGAGATCAGGAATCCAGCAGACGCAGCTCTTCTACAGTCCTCATTTAACGTCCTCTTGAGCTGGTGCCTTATTTGGAAACTTATTCCCAATCCAGAAAATGAAGCCATATGACCATTCTAAAGATTGAACTGTTTAGGCTTCAAACTTATTTCTTACGTTCCTAACCAATACAGGGCGCTGTTTAACGAGATTTGACGCAGCAATACTTGTTCTTGTAGAACTGCTAATATGCAACTTTTTACCACATTTTTAGACAAGGACATTCATAAAAGTATATAAATTAGGATTGTTTGTAAGGCTTTATAAAGGCTTTTTAATAAGAATATCGTAACTACTGTCATCCCTCTTGCTCATTTTTTGACGCTTGTACCTACATCATCCTCTCTTTTATAATTTGTAATTTATCTTAAAAAATTACAATTAAGAGCAATCAGGATCCTGATTTATTATCTTTCAGGTTTGAGATTAAAGCTGAAGATGCCCTTAAAAAAAGGGTGAAATATGTCCCTATAATTTACTTCATAAGATTTAATTATTAATTAAAATCATTCTTTATGTATTGAATAGGTGGAATTAAATAAACATTAATATTTCTTTGACTTTAACAAAATTACAATTCTAAAACCACATTGAAACATATACAGCCAAGGCTCATTTTAGCTGTATTTTGTGCTTCATGAATGAATAAATAAATAAATAAATAAATAAATAAATAAATAAATAAATAAATGTCAGATTGTAATATTGGCCTACTAAACCAAGGTGGTAAATACATGCTCATTTCACCCTCGAATTACATGGATTTGATAAACAATCAGAAAGCCAACATTTAAAAAAATTATTTCCACTTTTGGAGTAGTACATGTCGCTGAATTTCACTCGGTCTATACTAAAAATGAGGACTATGTTAATTTCTGAGCACAACTGTAACCACTTAGTGCCGAGCTTACTAATTGTAGAAGCCTTTACTTTGCTACCTTGAATAGGCCTTCATGGGCTTCACAGAGTGGGTTTTTTTCTAAAAGCATATAATGTGCTATAAAAGTAACATGAAGCTCTTTAGAATTATAAGTACCCCAAGCACAAAAGCAATGTTTTGATGAAAATGGGTGTTAAGAAAAAATGAAGTACAGTAAGCATTCATTCTCTGTGCGTCAGATGTAACTTATGTAGAATGCCAGTATATCACATGTTATGTATAAAAGGATTGTAAGTATTCTGTATGCTCTGAGAATTATAGAGTATGGTATGAAAATTAGTCTTTCGAAGAGTAAATTGATGTCAGCAGGGCGAGTTGGCATGTGATTAGGGGTGCACAGCTGTGAGCTTGCCTCCAGAAGATAGTGGGTTCGAACTCCCTGTTGGCAGCCCTGAAGATGGTTTTCTGTCAGGCAAATGCTGGTGCTGTACCTTAATTAAGGCCACGGCCACTTCCTTCCCATTCCTAGCCCTTTCCTGTGCCATCATCGCCATAAGATATGTCAGTGCGACGTAAAGCCAATTGCAAAAAAAAAAAAAAAAAAAAAAAAGGAAATTGGTATCGGTAGGTAAGAAATCCAAGAGAATTGAATGTCAGATTGGTGATGCAAAGCTGGAACAGGTAGATAATTTCAAGTATTTAGGGTTGTGTGTTGTTCTAGGATGGTAATATAGTAAGTGAGATTAAATCTAGGTGCAGTAAAGCTAATGCAGTGAGCTTGCAGTTGCGATCAACAGTATTCTGTAAGAAGGAAGTCAGCTCGCAGATGAAACTATCTTTACATTAGTCTGTTTTCAGACCAACTTTGCTTTATGGGAGCAAAAGCTAGGTGGATTCAGGGTAACTTATTCACAAGTTGTAAGAGACATGAAAGTAGCAAGAATGATTGTACAAACAGGTGGAAACAATGACAGGAGGGTACTTGGAATAAGGAGATAAAGACTAAGTTAGCAATGAACTCAATGCGCATAAACTGGCTTCAGTAGAGGGGTCAAGTGGGGTGAGTGGAAGAAGATAGGATTTTAAAAAATTCTATTTTTTTGGGGCATCAACCTACAAAGATCTTTTGCACTTACCTGCAACATATGTGAGGAACCTGCATGTATTTTTTAAATGGCAGAAGTGTAAAGTGTTGAGTATGAGGAAAGGAATGCTAAGGATGACACAAACACCCACTTCCCAGGCCAGGGATATTAATAATTTACAATTAAAAACCCCTAACCCAACTGGGAATTGAACCTGTGGCCACCGGGTGACAGGCAGATGTGTTGCCCCCAATACCGCAGGGCCGGACAGGAGGATAGGTTACCTAGCAGAATAATGGACTCTATTAGAGATGGTAAGAGAAGTAGAGGAAGACCAAGACGACGATGTTTAGACTCAGTTTCTAATAATTTTAAGGTAAGCAGTATAGAAATAAATGAGGCCACAGCACTAGTTGCAGATACAGGATTCACAGAGGTTTGCAGACTGAATGCTGAAAGGCATAACGGTCTATAATGGTGTATGTATGTTTAAAAAGGTATGCACCTAAGTGAATTAGACACAATGGCAACTTATTCCAATGCCTCACCTTTCTCATTCTCTGCTTGTTTCGGCACATAAACCTGTGTGCTTCAAGACCACAGTTCACCTTCCTCCTTTACGTTTGTTTACTAGAGGTTTCAGTGCTTATAGGCCTTTTCCTTTCATTTCCACTCACCTCAGTGTTGCTAGCTGCTATGTTCCTCTCCTTTATCCACTCCCATTTCCAGACACAAACTTATTAGGGTGATGCACCAAAGGCCTCAGTTCTACTCTATCCTTCCATCACTCCCCTTTGATATGCCTTCTACAATGAAATTCCTCCATCTCACTTGAAGCCATTCACTAGCTCTTTTTCCTGGGATCATGTTCTCTAAGGCTTGCCTTTGCATCATGCTTCTAAACAACCGTAACTTTGCTCTGACAGTCCTTTCTTGCAGTTTTCTTGTACATACTCTTCTCCATATCTTGTCATTTTGTATTCACTGGTCTTTCCTTGTTTATTTGTGAGGGAACTTCATACCTGATGTTTTACTCACTCAAGGTCCTGCTATGGTTTAAATATTAGACTGAACACTAACCACAACAAGGAAGTCACCAACATATGTGCTGAATTCGTAATACTAGAAATACTTAAACAACAGATTTGTTTCAGTCACTGAATTTATACTTTTATTTTAGTAAGTGTTTCTCTAAGCGTATTTGTACAATGGAAAATAAAGTAGACAATACCAATTTCTACACTGAGGCCTGGTTTCATCAGCATAGGTTAAATATACCAGTACTCTAACCCGGGTTTGTTAAGTTAGGGTTAAAATTTTAATGCATGCTGATGAGTCACACCTTTCACCAAGCTATTTCAGACTAAGACCATATCAACCCTTGCCGGAAACAGCAGCCATATCGGTAAATGAGGCAGTTACTAAAAGTAAGGGATTATGAACACAATTTATGCATGGTTCTTTTGTTTATTTGTTGTGCAGTATTTCATTTTTTTCCTCAGTTCTGTGTATTCTTTCATGATTCTGATAGAAATGATTGCAGTGACCAAGAAATAGAAGAGAAATAGGGTCACAAATTTTTCTCCTTTAGAAAAATAGCCACCAAGTACCAAAGCATTATAGAATGCAAGGAGACTGATGGTAAAAAATTAAAAGAAAAAAGAGGGCACATGGAAAAAAACAACAGGGGAATTTAATAGTGTTGGCTACATTACTGGCTGTCTTGCAACTATATAAGAAATTTTGAGGTTAGAATCACTGATTACTTGAAAATTGACTGTAAAATAACCCTTGTTGTCTGCGACCATTATAGGAAACGACCCTGTGGTATAAAACCTTAATGCAATCAATACCTTTGGTATACGAAAGAGAGGCTTGTTTCAGTCAGTTGTGTATTCTAACCTCTCGAGAATTTCGATGATTTTACTGACGGCGGTTTTTGACAGTCTATACCTCTTCAGAAATTGTTCCTCGGACAGATTTTGAAAGTCAATCTTTCTTATTGTGGGCCTATTTCAATTAGGAACACCATTTAACAAATCTAAATAAAGCTACTCTGGATCAAACACATGATTTATGGTGGCCATTTTGTTTTTAACCTTGAGTTAACAGGTTAACCCAGACGAAAATTGAGGTTAAGTTAACTCCGGCGTTAACCTAGAATTAAAATTAACCCTCCTTGATAAAACAGAATGAATAGTCAAATTCAGAGTTAAAACTGTATAACTCGGGGTTAAGGTTTAATCCACGTTTGTTAACTTAGGGTTAAAATTTTAATGCATGCTGATGAGTCACACCTTTCACCAAGCTATTTGGCCAGAAGTGACCTATTGGAAAATGTGCCATCTATGACCTCTGAGCATTGCAGCTAGCTGCAGCATAGCTGAGCAGTCTGTCACAAACAGCAGTGTCGTGAAGATGGCAACACATTGCGATTTAACTCACTTTGAACATGGGATGATCGTAGGCACATGGCGCATGGGTCATAGCATTGCGGAGATTACACGCAAATTCAGGTTTCCAAGGTCAACAGAGTCGAGGGTTGATCTTCAATATAACGGAGAGAATGTTTCCATCCACGAAAACTGACACATAGGAAGATGACAGTTGTTTAACGATTGACATCCCATCTGCAGAACCATATTGGGTGCTCAACGGGCTACAGTAAGTCAGATTGCTGCCCAATTGAATGTTGGGAGTCAGGAACCCATTTCTGCCACGACTGTATGAAGACAACTGCACTGCATATTCTTCACCAGCTGACGACCAACTCTTGTCCCTTTGCTGACACTTCGACTCAGAGATGTGCATGGGCCCACGAACATCAACAATGGTCCACGCAACAGTGGCAGCATGTTGTATGGTCCAATGAATCTTGGTTCCAGTCGTATCGAGCTGATGGGTGCGTGAGAGTGAGGTGTGTGCCCCATGAAGCAATGGATCCTGCATGTCAGCAAGGTTGTGTCCAGGTGGGAGATGGCTCAGGTCTGGGCAGTGTTCTCATAGTTGCAATTAGGCCCCATTGTCCAGCTGCAAGGAGCACTGACAGGTGCATATTATGTGGACATTCTTTCAGATCATCTGTATCCCTTTCTGCTGCTAGGGTACCCTGATGGAGATGCCTTGTTTCAACAGGACAATGTTCCATGTCACTGCTCTGTGGTGGTGTGCGTGTGTGATTGGAAGAGCATTCCAGTGAAGTTACGACCATGGATTGGTCCTCCAGATCCTCCCATCTTAATCCATTTGAGCATTTATGGGATTCTGTTGATGATGGTGCATGCTGCATGAACTCCACACCAACTACACAAAATCAATTTGTGGGTAGCAGTGCAAGATGCACAGGTCCAGATCCCTTCAAAATGATTCCAACACTTTTTAGAGTTGATGCCTCACCGAGCTCGATAGCTGCAGTCGCTTAAGTCCGGCCAGTATCCAGTATTCGGGAGATAGTAGGTTCGAACCCCACTGTCGGCAGCCCTGAAAATGGTTTTCCGTGGTTTCTCATTTTCACACCAGGCAAATGCTGGGGCTGTACCTTAATTAAGGCCATGGCCGCTTCCTTCTCACTCCTAGCCCTTCCCTGTCCCATCGTCGCCATAAGACCTATCTGTGTTGGTGCGACGTAAAGCAAAAAAAAAAAAAAAGTTGATGCCTCACTGTATTGCTGCCATTTTGAGGGCTCGTGGAGGAGCAACTCATTATTGACATCAAATTCAGTGTCTTCCCATGACTTTTGGTCACTCAATGTATATACTGAATCCATCTCCATCATTCATCATGTATGTGTTAGCCTGTGAGTGGAATATTTGCAACTTTCATGATTCAAGTCTTTCAAATGTAGTAGTGTGTTATATCTTTCTTTGCCAACTCTGTGTGGCAAACTCACACCTGCTGAATGGCAGACAGGTAGAAATAAACCTGTTAGAAATGTTTTCTGAATGAAATTCATCGTCATCAATCCTCCACATTATTCTGCATACTACAGATTATAAATACTACTTATTTGATTGTCCTGACATTGGATTATGACATGTTCATAGTTGCACGGCCTGCACTCTCTCATTAGTAATTCATTTTAGGTCAGTTATACGCATGTGCCAAGAACAATGATTTTTTTTACAGTGTAGCATCACAGAGTGTTAGAACACAGAATAGCATCTGTGGTCATTTAAGAGAACTTCCTATTGCAGATCTCTTAGATGACAAATTAAAGTGTTTTCCATCATTATGGTAGTCACAGTATGGATATCCATTTGAATATTTTAATGGAGTTAGATTGGTTTGAACACCACAGTGAACGGGCTGCATGGAAGTATGCGTGACGTATAAGTCACAATGGTAATGCCAGGTCAGTGCGCGATAGAACAGGATTAAAAGGGAAAACCGGCTTAACCCGGGAATGCCGAAGTTTTCAAATTTTTATTTTTAAATTTTTATTTAATATTCCCAGCATTCTCATATTAGAGAATTTTTATAAAAATTAGATGACTGGTTTCTAAATGAAGGCCTGGTACTGTACGGTACCGTACCGTACCGTTTGGGTGAAACTAAAAAATTGTTCCCTTGTTAGAATACCATGACATTTAATGCTTAATATTGTTACAGAATATTGATTACAAATAATTTAGCAATAAACAAAAGTACAAAGGTGTTTATAGGTTCATTTGTGACATCCTTTTGGGAATTCCGAAAAATAATATTACCTCAGACATGACATATCTTTAGGAAATAGG
The DNA here is from genome assembly GCF_040414725.1 of Anabrus simplex. Taxonomy (NCBI): domain Eukaryota; kingdom Metazoa; phylum Arthropoda; class Insecta; order Orthoptera; family Tettigoniidae; genus Anabrus; species Anabrus simplex. The sequence continues at coordinate 116,231,415 of NC_090274.1, forward strand.
AATAATACTATTATAGACTTCAGGTTTTAGTCACCTATTTCCACTTTTCACTAGTTTGGAGCCAGGCAGAGTGGCTCAGACGGTTAAGGCGCTGACCTTTTGACCCCAACTTGGCAGGTTCGATCCTGGCTCAGGTCTGGTGGTATTTGAAGGGGCTCAAATATGCCAGCCTCTTGTTGGTAGATTTACTGGCACGTAACAGAACTCCTGCAGGGCTAAATTCCGGCACCTCGGCATCTCCGAAAACCGTAAAAGATTAGTTGGTAGGACGTAAAACAAATAACATTATTATTACTAGTTTGGAGAGGCAAAATGTAGTTTACCCAGATGTCCACATTATACTTGATGCATTCCGTGCGGCCGTGGGATACGCGTCCAGCGGCCGCGCGGCGCCGACGATGGTTTGCTGAAGCGATGTAGTGATGTAGGTCATTGAATCACAAGGTGTCAGATAATCTAAAAAGGAAAGAAGTGTGAACAACTCTATTTATCTCTCTTCAAAAAACTCTCCAAATATATATACTGTAACTAACAGTTTGCACCTTCCTAATTCTGATGGTGGCATTTGCACATCGCCACTCGAAATAAAATGGTGATGAAAATTTTAATTTTTTTGCGGTTACTTTAAGATCTTTATTTTTAAAAAGTGCATACTGGCTGGCTTCGGAGCACAAGAAATTCACAATTTCATCCTCAAAACACAATTCAAAAATATTTCGGTCACCATCATGTTTTGAAAAGTGGAAAATTTCGCACTAGGGTAATAGGTTGTTGTGGGAACTAGATCATCCACCATCCACATAACTGATGGACGCGGTGATGATTTCGCTCTTTTCACGGGCGTGAATCATTATCGGAGATGGATTCCCAACACCTGTGCAGAATTTGCTGTTTCAGCACTACTTCAACTGGTGCTCGGTGTTCATCTTCCGTAAGGTTATCTGCGATATTCCCTGCATCTTCCTCAACCGGATCTTCATCAGATAATACATTACATTCCGGTGGTTCAATGTATATGACTTCGCCATCAGTATCCTCTTCTTCAGTAACATGTAGAACCTCCTCACGTATCATTAGATGCGATATATCGCGCAGTCCACGTCTGTTATGACGTGGATTTTTTAGTAAAATCTACAATAATACAATTGAATGACGCACATAAATCATTTTCAAATACAATATGAATTGTTTCTTTAGAATCGCCCTTAGAAACAAGGAGGAGGAAAGGAACAGAGAGGTACGCTAAGCGCCGTGCGGTACCATACGGTACCAGCAGAATAATTAGTGTCATAACAGCTACCACAGAAATGATGACCAATTGCTTGTTACTTCAAGTCATGGACTGATATTTCATGATAACGAACCACACAATACAAAATTATATTGTCAACATTTATAAACAAAATAAAGGAACTTACCTGAGACGGGCAGTCATTTTTTATTCCTTTCAACCAAACCAAAACCAAACCCCTTGGCACTACAGCCCTTGAAGGGCCTTGGCCTATCAAGCGACCGCTGCTCAGCCCGAAGGCCTGCAGATTACGAGGTGTTGTGTTGTCAGCACGATGAATCCTCTCAGCTGTTATTCTTGGCTTTCTAGACCGGGGCTGCTATCTCACCGTCAGATAGCTCCTCAATTCTAATCATGTAGGCTGAGTGGACCTCAAACCAGCCCTCAGGTCCAGGTAAAAATCCCAGACCTGGCCAGGAATCGATCCCGGGGCCTCCGGGTAAGAGGCAGGCACGGTACCCCTACACCACGGGGCCAGCTATTCCTTTCAACATGATATCAAATTCCAAACGGTTGTTGCCGCAAACACTAAAATAAAACCCTGTGTTGATTTTAGTCATTGTAGGGAGTATCACCTTGACAATGTAAAGTGGAGTTGCCAGATTTATGTCGTGAGTAATGATCAGTAAGAGAAAGTCCGATGTAAGGTGCACTTGTACTATAAGGTACCGAACGGTGTTGCTGGGTCAATTACCTAGTGTTAATTGCTTCACCAAATTAGTAACTAGTTTGATTAATCTGATGTGGTACAGATATATCGATTGATATTAAGGGAATCCACACCACCAAGGATCATAGAGGGATTCGTACATAATGTGGTGCCATGGGGATGACTACATGAATGAAGATAAGAACGGTAAAATACAGCCTCATGTGACAACAATGGACACTACCATGATTGGCTACCATGAAAATGCAGCCTGACCAAACATGATGATGTACCTAATAATTAATAATAAATAATATTTTTGCATCCCATTAACTACATTTTAATGGTTTTCGGAGATGCCGAGGTGCCAGAATTTTGTACCGCAGGAGATCCTTTATGCGCCAGGAAGTCTACAGACATGCGGCTGACGTACTTGACCACCTTCAAATATCACTCGACTGAGCCAGGATCGAACCTGACAAGTTGGGGTCAGAAGGCCAGTGCCTTAACTGTCTGAGCCACTCAGCATAGAGACATTACAGGGAAGTGTTTTGACGATATTTTTTTTGTTTCAATATGTACTTCAGACTATAAAGTTGATTCATTGGTTGCTTGTCTACGTAATGTGCCATGTAAACAGGTAGTAAGTTTATTTCTTAATAAGTTTTATCCTTGATTGTAGTTCCATGGGAATGATATAAATTAAAGTGATAAAATTGATTCTGAATTTAGTCTTCTGGAGTTACGGTTGTCGTGATGTGATTTAAACCTCTCATACCATCAGTTTGCCAGCTGAGATATGATGTCATGTGTGCTACTCCTACATCTAGTTCGAATTATGTCAGGTTGTCTAAATAGTGCATTTCACAGGGTCTTTGATTTGTTGCAATGCTGATAGATTTATTTCATGGATGATTAGTGCAGTAAACATTTTCCAAGCCGTCTGATAGTTGCAGTCTTCTTTATAATGTATTGAAATGACAGGCTGGCATTATCATGTCCTACTTTATAACTTTGTAAAATTCTTGCCTTGTGGATCATTATGGTGTATAATTAGAAGTGCTTGTGTCTTGGATGTCTGCTCAGTGATAGACTTATAGGACATTTTTATTTTTGAAAGTGATACATTTACAAGTGATAACATATTTATTTTGGGAGTGTTTTATTTCGTATAATGTCTCCCAGTGTAGATAGAAATCTATCAGTTTATATTGCGGTATAAGGTCTTTTGGTTTAGGGAAACCAGCACAACAGAAGTTAAGTGGAATTTGAACTTGCTTGGTTTTTGTTTAATGGCAGCCAGTTAGATTTGACAACAACTTTATCTGTATTTTATACACCTACCTCAGAGTAACAAAAAGTTGTAATTTTAAGTTCCATAATTATGATTTTGTTATGTGCAGGGCTGGGATATCCATGTAAATATATATTTGATTTTTCATTACCTACAGTGACAATTGTAACATATTGTTAAGAATTGGCATATTTGAAGTGATTTAAAACATGTATCCATATTCCTTCATATTTCGAACTTCTGTACTTATTTTTACATATTTCAGGAAAACTTGCAACCATTGACGTAATTTAATGTTTTATGCTAAAGATCCATATTTTATGGTTTCAGGGTTATACTTCACGGAAAATATTTTAAAATTTATTTTACTAATACCAATATAAGTGATCTGTTATTGGACATTATAAATTTTCCAGCAAACTCATTCCAGGTTGCCAGCGTTTCCCCCAGTGTGATAAGTTGGGCTCATCAGTTGGTAAATAGCACACCCACCAAGACGCATGGCTAGTGCATAGCGAGGAAGCCACTGCTTAGGCTACTTGGAGCCACCAGCAGTGCCAAAGCACTATGAGAGACTTTGTCTCATTACCAAAAGAGAGACAAATATTTCAGGTTCCCTATGGGAATTAACATCTATATCATGTGATGGCCAGGCAGTCATCAATTTTTGGTAATGAGACAAAGTCTCTCATAGTGCACTGGCGCTGCCAGGGGCTCCAAATAGCCTACGCAGTGGCCTCCACTGTATGCACTAGTCATGTGTCTTGGTGGGTGTGCTATTTACTAACTGATGAGCCCAACTTAGTACACTGGTGTGAAATGCAGCAGCCAGGATTGAGTTAGCTGGAAAATTTATATAGTCCAATAACGGACCATTTATATTGGTATTATAAATTTACTCATTCAGGACAAATATTTCAGGTTCCCTATGGGAATCAACATCTATATCATCTGATGGCCAGGCAGGCATCAATTTTTGGTAAGGAGACAAAGTCTCTCATAGTGCATTGGCACTGCCGGGGGCTCCAAGTAGCCTACGCACTTCTCCACGATGTATAATATAACTATTTATAATAGTTTATTTAAATCCGCCTTGATCAATACACTCATTAAATGAAAGAAACATTATTAATTAAACCATACATGTTTCGGGAAATCTCAACCATTCCCTTCATCAGTGGTTAGATCAAAGAATAACACAATATGACACAATCTTTTGTTTCACAATTTGAAGGAGTATTGTGTCCCAATACATCATATCAAAGAGTAAAGAGAACTTATGAAATATTATAAAAATGATCAATACATACAATTTTGATTGAACTGAATGAGAACACTATACAAATTTAGGATCTTCAAGTTTTTCTTCTTTTCTTCTTCTTTTTGTTCCTTAAATGATTATATGCTAGCCTAAACAGTGGGTTATCTTCTGTACTTTTCTCATTTAAACTTGATTCAGAATTACATTTTTGTGTAAGGTAAATTTCTAAATTTTCCAAAACATTCATCAGTTTTCCCTTTTTGGTCGAATGTAATAATTTCACGATCTCGCCTATTTTTATTACGGCAGGGGAACCTCTCAACTTTAACTTTTCTTCCCTGCCATGACAACTAGCAAAATCTGGGCCAGACACCAAAAAGGAAGTCGGCCTCCCCACAATGCCCAACATCATCCTTAAAGGCGTTGATCTCAGAGAAACTGATGAATCTATCCTCCGCTCTCTCCGTAACAGTGGCGTACCAGCCACCAAAGCCACCAGGTTACTGGTAAACAACCTACCATCAGAAGACTTCCTGGTACAACTAGCCACACCTAACGACGTCCGACAGGCGCTAATTTATGGAATATACATTCATGGAAGACAATTCATCACAGATCCCTGCCCGAAGCACCTGGAACAAGGATTTGAACCGAACCCAGGAACCCGGCCGCCTGCTCACACCTCTCCTCCACCATCACCGAAACCTCGCACCCAGCCACCTCCCTACATCCCACCACACCAGCTCCCATCCTACACAAACATAAACCCAATGACAACCATCACCACCACTACCGCTACCCATCTAACACTCGCCTCCTGCAAAACCCCTATAACTACAACTGTCCCATCACATACCTCCCCTATAATGATGTCTCCCACCTTCACCTCCCCAGTCAGCTCACCCAACCCAGCAGCTCGGCCACCCACACCCACCATGGAAGCATCAGAAACAGCAAAACCAACAACACCACCACCACCACCGCCCGAATCCATCAGAAGATCACCACCACCAGAAGGCAACCCCAGCTGTGTAGTGAGGGGAGTAAACCCAGGAATACCAACAAACCTCATCAGCCAAGAACTGCGCCTAGCCGGACTCCACCTAAAAAGAGCAACCCGAATCCACAATGAAACCGGGCCCACCTTCATGCTGCGACTACAACTCCAAACTACAGAAGAAGTCCAGCGTCTCATACAGCAGGGGATCAAACTGTTCGGCCGCCACCATCGAGTGGAGCCATCTCGATCTCCCCCACAACCCTCCTCCCACCCCACCACTCTGAGAAACCGTGCCTAGCTACCCAACCCGCAATCCCACCCGTCCAACCTACATAACCGCTCCTACCTTCTCCAAGTACTCCTCATTTCCCTCCTAAACTTCTCTTCACTTTACCAGCAAACCTTCAACCTACTTTTCCCAACTTCCCAATAGTGACTAAGTATATCTGTACTGAAATCATATTGTAGATCAATGTAACCAAATTGTATTAACCTTTGTAATCAAATTGTAATAACCTTTGTAATCAAATCTAATAAAAAGCAAAAGAGCAGATCTACACCCTTAGCCAAGAGGCCCCATCATCACATCACCAAACAACAAAGCACCCTTCTTTTATCATCAAACCCATCCAAATCCCCAAACTCCGCCAAATCTCTTGGCCAGAGAGAAGGCGTAACCTTCTAGGTGGCCCGCCCCTTCCCTTCAGGAAGGGGAATGAAAACTTCCCCCTTGGTCCTTGGCCTCCACGGTATGCACTAGCCATGCATCTTAGTAGGTGTGCTATTTACCAACTGATGAACACAACTTAGCACACTGGCAACCAGGAATGAGTTACCTGGAAAATTTATAATGTCCAATAATGCACCATTTATATTGGCATTATAAATTTACTCATTTGGGACAAATATTTCAGGTTCCCTACGGGAGAGAAAGTCTCTCATAGTGCATTGGCACTTCCAGTGGCTCCAAGTAGCCTACACAATGGCGTCCACGGTATGCACTAGCCATACGTCTTGGTGGGTGTGCTATTTACGAACTGATGACCCCAACTTAGCACACGGGAGCAAAACACTGGCAACCAGGAATGAGTTAGCTGGAAAATTTATAATGTCCAATAATGGACCATTTATATTGGTATTATAAATTTACTCATTCAGGACAAATAATTCGGGTTCCCTATGGGAATCAACATCTATATCATCTGATGGCCGGGCAGGCACCAATTTTTAGTAATGATACAAAGTCTCTCATACTGCATTGGTGGTGCCGGTGGCTCCAAGTAGCCTACACTGTAGCCTCCATGGTATGCACTAGTGATGCATCTTGGTGGGTGTGCTATTTACCAACTGATGAGCCCAACTTAGTACACTGGGGCAAAACACTGGGAACCAGGAATGAGTTAGCTGGAAAATTTATAATGTCCAATAATGGACCATTTATATTGGTATTATCGATTTACTCATTGTGCCTGACAGTGTTTAAAAATTGGCTCATTTAACCGTTCTCTGCTATTCGTAAACATTGTGGGACTTTGCCTAGCCAGCGCCTCCTAAAGAACAAGGCCTGGCAATACGATTCGTGACGTCACGCGACTGGGCTCAGCCGTGACCACCACGGCTCAGCGCGAGTGGATAGTAGATGAAGCTAATTCCTTACGAAAATTGAAAAATACGCTGGTTAAAGTGCATTCGACGAATATTCTTTCTCATAGACACGCATATCGGATGCAAAATGAGTAATATACCGTAATAATTAGAAAGAATAATTAAAAATGCAAAGAAGTTTTTTTAAGAGTCTTAATACTGAACAACTTTAATAATATGACTATATGACACTTTCTTACGTATATTTAAGAGTAAAAAAATGATCAGTTCCTTTTACAAAACTCGCCATACCGAGCTCGATAGCTGCAGTCACTTAAGTGCGGCCAGTATCCAGTATTCGGGAGATAGTAGGTTCGAACCCCACTGTCGGCAGCCCTGAAGATGGTTTTCCGTGGTTTTCCATTTTCACACCAGGCAAATGCTGGGGCTGTACCTTAATTAAGGCCACGGACGCTTTCTTCCCACTGCTAGCCCTTCCCTGTCCCATCGTCGCCATAAGACCTATCTGTGTCGGTGCAACGTAAAGCAACTAGCGAAAAAAAAAAAGAAAAAAAAAAAACTCGCCATAAGACCTCTCTGTATGCAAAGAGAATGATTACAGTACATGCCAACAATAATTTGTTCATCAAGTCATCAAAATTATATTTGTGTTCCCTAGTGTAAATAAATGTACTTATATGATTCTGGACCCTGATTCAAATAACCAGAACAGGGAAAAAAAATGAAATTCTTAAATTTGAAAAGTGGCATGCCAATTCTTATAACTAGAGCCCGGATTTCCACGCACTATCAAATCTCAAAATATGCATGCATTCATGCACTATCATATGGCAAAACATGCACAATAAACTGGAAAATATGCATTATCAAAATTCAGTTCCTTTTGAAACATGAACAAAAACTACCCTAATTTTTTGAACTGTCTTGATTTAAGCTCATCTGTTTATCATTCAGCACATACTTAAGCACAGAAAATTATCTTTTTACGTCACGAGAAGTGATAGATGCATAATTCAATGAAGACATTTGGACAAAGTGAGGTCACATTGTATGTCTTTTGCATTTTCACCGCAATACGTCTTTAATAAGCTTGACGAATTCAAAATCAGGATTTGAACGAATTAGTTTGTTCAACTTATCTCTATCTGCGGCAGCTGCTTCTCCATGGGATGATTGCAGACACATCTGAATGTCCTCAGTAAGTGGTAACGATTGCTTGCTGTGATAACACAGACGTGTGACGATTGAGAGTTCTGGGTAGGACATTCCAGGATAACAACGGTAGAGGGTTCAATGAAAAACCAGAATTTGTAAGCTGCTATCCCAGTAACGCGGCGCCACAGAAGTGCGATACAAGGTTTCTTTTGTTCGTCTTACAGACGAAAAATGAGCCGTCAATGATTAATGCACAATTTACGGTTCAATTTATAGCAATGCACAACTGTAAAACTGGGACACCTTATTCCTAAGAATTAGATTTCGACATGGGGCCTTCCGACTTACGTCATTGTTTACTCAAGCAACAGATAAGAAAGTGTTTGGTTAATTGCATTATACTGTAGGACATGTACCGTATGTAGGCTACTAACTATGGTTGTCACATAGGATGCCAGGAATACATTCTCTCCGTCTCTCAGTAATAGACATACTGTAGCCTACAACGTGAAAAATTGTCCCAAATTCTGCAAACTAACATTTAGAAAATGCACTATGATGCAAGATAACAATATATATGCATCAAAGTCAGAATAAAAGTCATATTATGCAATATTAAATGTCCAAATATGCGCTATTAAATCCAAACTCTTCCAAATATGCATTACGCATGAATTTTCTCTGAAAAATGCCAAAACATGCAAACATGCACGGAAAAAGAACGGTTATTTGGAACTGTTAAGCCGTAAAACGAATATTTGCAAAGTTTGAGAAGTGCAGCTAGCTTATTTAAAAACAGGCATTTGCATGGAAATCCGAGCTCTACTTATAACATTTGAACTGACCTTCACCCAGACATTTTCTGAAATTGTTTTCAATTTAACTTCACCACGTTGCTTAAAATTGAAATGGACATGAGGTGAACATGATATAAGAAAATATAAAAGGAAATCTCTATGAACAATAATTGTTAAAATCCTAAGAAACCATATAAAGTTCTTTCATCCCTGCCATTACATTAATAAAAAGTAGCAGAACACACACTGAACTACTCATTTCATGCTTTATGAACCAGCTGCATTATATAGATATGACACACATGAGATCAATTAAGTAATTAATCCCCAATTTTTCACAGATGCATGCTAGATTCATTACATAACAAAAGCTGGAAGGAGTACTTTCTCCAAGAGGAAATTCATAACCACATTGTGAATAGGCTATAATGTTCGGAAGAAGAAATTCATAATTGAATTCCCAATTACTTACTCTGAATTCAGAGTTGACACATTCCCTTTGAATGGAATTCATAGAGGTTCATCAACTCATTGATTAATAATAATAATGTACTAAAAAAATGAGAAAGCCTCAGCTTACCACAGACAAAAGGAAAGGATGGTTAATGATTTTGTAGGATATGTGCCACCAAGGTAATGAGCCGTATTTGTTAAATGACAAAATACCTGTTTAACATAAAAGGTGCCCTCTCAAATGTAATATCACTCCCTGAAAACATAACACCTGGCAATAAATATGATAAAATAAAAGTGCTCTTGTGTTATTACTGTGTTCTCTTCTAAAGAAACTACTATGGAAAATATAGCTACTAAATTTGTTCCTTTTTAGTGCAGTTCCAGTCTTGTTTTACAGATATTGAACTTAATTTTTCTTTAAATTCCTGGAAGTTCTTGAAAGAAACGGTACTGACATGAGCTTCATAGGTCTCTAAACTTTGAGCAAGAGCCTTGGCTAAACTTTCATTGTCTACTCGACAACGCCTATTGTCTGAAGCTTCTCGGTGGGCAGATGTGGTGTCAGACAAGTATTCTGGACAGTTTGGAAACTGAGAAGGAACAGCTCCTAAAACGTTTAGACCAAGTTAGAATGCATTCGCCTAGATATAAATGCGCTCGTCTATTAATTCATGGCACCACTTACTTCACAGGACCATGTCATGTCTTAGATATATCTGGTTGATTTTAATATAAAATGAATAGCACACAAGGAGACAGAGAAAATCATTGAACTTATAATAATTATACAGAACCGAACATAATTGCAATAAACACAATAACATTGCTATCTAGCCTGAACTAAAAATATTAACCCACACTAAGTGGTATTTTCCCTCATGCGATATAATAAACAGAACTCTCTCACTTGCAGTTAAGGGTCCAGCACAGAAGGAATACTTGAAAGCCAATACCTTACATGCCTTCATAATTTAGGCCGTATAAGCTTTCCCAGAATATCACTATACCCACAACAGTAGTCCTATGAAGTAATGTGAATACTCAGCACATCCCAAACTAAATGTAATAACTGGTCAATTCAATACAGCAAATGCTTAAATCAGTATGATATAAATCACCCTAAAAAAAATCTACTGTTTCATTCATAAATAGCAAAGATATGAGACCTATCCACAAACCTTTCAAAGCCTTGGATGAGATAAAGTTGCAGTCAATAATTTCCCATTTCTCTCATCATACATGCTGGTCGTCCTTTCAACCTCATGAGTTTTGAAATGGAGCTCGCACACCTACAACACAGGGCTCCATTTCAAGGACCATTCCACAACTTAAGTGATTGAATGATTGAAATCATATATAATACACTAATAACTAAGACTTACCTTTGCATTTTTGGAAGGAACGAAATCATCTCGCGAATAGCTCGTAACCACTTAGCTCTCTCCGAGTCGTCAGTTGGAAACGAGAAAACACTCACTTTAGGGCCAGTGCAATAATTGCCCTTAAAATTTGCAAAACTGCATTTGTGAGGCATCGGTATTCATAATTTGAAAATGATCGCAATTCACAACACACCATTAAAAATAAACTCAGTTCTAACCTCGCGTGGTGGCCATGCCAGCACTTTAAACACAGTTTATCAATGTTAACAATTTAGAAGTACTATCACCTTTAACTGAACTTACACTAATAGGAATATTAAGCGAGTGTTGACACACAAGTCTCGATTAACATTAATATAATCGATGAAAAACGCACATAATAGGGAAACACGTCCTCATACACCAAGCAGCGACAAGCTAACTGAGTTACTGGCATGGGCCTCCTTCAACATATGTCATCAGCTACTCTCATTCGTATTGCCAGGCCTTGTTCTCTAGGAGGTGCTGGCCTAGCGCTGCGTGTGCCATGCTGCCGCTCAGAGAATTGCGCACTGTTTTCTTTTGAGTGACTTGCATTTTACTTCTTCTGAGTTTTACAGTGTCTACCCCCATTCATTTTTATATCGCCTCTTCTACTGATCCGGAGTCTACTTGATCTTTCATTTCCTTTTCCTATGCATTGTTTTTCATGTTTTAATCGGCTGATGATGACCTGGACTAGGGTTGAAACCGGTACAATTTCTACTTTTGTATTGAATAGGTTGAATCTCTCTATCAATTATTTCAATTTTAACTGTATTACTAATTTGGGACAAATGTTTCAGGTGCTCTATGGGAATCAACATCTATATCATTTATTTCACTAGCATAAATAATTCAAAGCTGATTGCTGGTCTCAGTAGCTCAAGTGGTAGTGCGCTGGATTCCTGAGCCCATCTTACATGGTTCGATCCTGGCTCAGTCTGGTGGTACTTGAAGGTGCTCAAATATATCAGCCTCATGTTGGTAGATTTACTGGTACATAAAAGAACTTCTGTAGGACAAAATTTCTGTACCTTGGCATCTCCGAAAATGATACAAGTTAATGGGGTGTGAAACTAATACCATTAACTATCATTATTCAAATCTGGATTTTGATAGTATTTCTATGAAATATGGAAAGAAAGTTATTTTTTCTTTTGGTTTTGGCCTAGTTACTCAGTCCACTTTACCCCAAATCAAAAAGTATTTTTCTGTGATCAAAATCGACTTTCAACCTATTAGGTTGTGTTATGTACATGTAGTACGTGATGAAGAGATGTTAAGTACAGAACAAAATAGTCACCTGGACACCAGTGGGATTCAAACCCACAACGTCCAGATTTCGTGTTGGTTGCATATAAATCCTAGTCCTGGCTATATGTATTCAAACTTTGGGCAAGAAATCAGTGATGATTTCATCATCATCAAGGATGATTTTTGATTATGTTAAATTTGTACTTTACCTGTCTTTATTATATTTTCTGGTACAGAAAATGAGAATAATGACCAAGAGGATTGATTGCACTGACCATGCATCATCTGATATTCTGCAAGCCTTTGAACCACATTGAATGAAGCATTAGAACTTCAAAAGTTAGCAACATTGTATGAAATCAAAATGGGAAATAATAAGGAAATAGTAACTGTGGATATTTCAAAGCACTCCTCGAAGAGGGCACATCTTGCAGACATATGCACCATTAAGGGAAAGCAAGATAATATAGACTACAAATTTGAAATATGTACTGACAGGAGTAAGGGGGATGTTGGAGTTGACAAAGAACTAGTACATCAACTACAGTATGGGCTAAAAGACTACTTCTCGAATAACCAAGTGGAGCAGTTAGCGATTTTAAAAGTGTTAGAGTATTTGGAAACTTGCAAAACAATGGGGATCCTGGTAATGAAATAGCAAAAACAGCAGCAAGGAACAGAGATGTATCCGTGCCTTACGACCATACTAAACCAGCCAGTGTAGCGTTAAGTGAACTACAAGCAGTGAGCATAAATAAGTGGGTAAACGAATGGAACAGCATCATAAATGGAGCAATGACAAAATAATTCATTACGAGTGTGAAGAACAGATTAAAGTTAAATTTGCCATTAACCAGAAAAATAACGACTTTCCTAACAGGGCCTGGTAAAATAAATTTGTATTTGTTCCATACATACATACATTATCATTATAGACTGTTATGCCTTTCAGCGTTCAGTCTGCAAGCCTCTGAGAATTTACTAAACGTCACCACAATCCTCGATTTGCAACTAGTGTTGTGGCCTCATTTAGTTCTATACCTCTTATCTTTAAATCGTTAGAAACCGAGTCTACCGAGCTCGATAGCTGAAGTCGCTTAAGTGCGGCCAGTATCCAGTATTCGGGAGATAGTAGGTTCGAACCCCACTGTCGGCAGCCTTGAAAATGGTTTTCCATGGTTTCCCATTTTCATACCAGGCAAATGCTGGGGCTGTACCTTAATTAAGGCCACGGCCGCTTCCTTCCCACTCCTAGCTCTTTCCTGTCCCATCATCGCCATAAGACCTATATGTGTTGGTGCGACGTAAAACAACTAGCAAAAAAGAAAAAAAAGAAACCGAGTCTAACCAACATCATCTTGGTCTCCCTCTACTTCTCTTACCCTCCATAGCAGAGTCCATTATTCTCCTAGGTAACCTATCCTCCTCCATTCACCTCACATGACCCCACCACCGAAGCCGGTTTATGTGTACAGCTTCATCCATCGAGTTCATTCCTAAATTAGCCTTTATCTCCTCATTCCGAGTACCCTCCTGCCATTGTTCTCACCTGTTTGTACCAGCAATCATTCTTGCTACTTTCATGTCTGTTACTTCTAACTTATGAATAAGATATCCTGAGTCCACCCAGCTTTCGCTCCTGTAAAGCAAAGTTGGTCTGAAAACAGACCGATGTAAAGATAGTTTCTTCCTTCTTACAGAATACTGCTGATTGCAACTGGGAGCTCACTGCATTAGCTTTACGACACCTTGATTCAATCTCACTTACTATATTACCATCCTGGGAGAACACACAACCTAAATACTTGAAATTATCGACCTGTTCTAGCTTTGTATCACCAATCTGACATTCAATTCTGTTGAATTTCTTACCTACTGACATCAATTTAGTCTTCGAGAGGCTAATTTTCATACCATACTCATTGCAGCTATTTTCAAGTTCCAAGATATTAGACTGCAGGCTTTCGGCACAGTCTGCCATTAAGACCAAGTCATCAGCATAGGCCAAACTGCTTACTACATTCCCACCTAACTGAATCCCTCCCTGCCATTTTATATCTTTCAGCAGATGATCCATGTAAACTACGAACAGCAAAGGTGAAAGATTACAGCCTTGTCTAACTCCTGTAAGTTCCCTGAACCAAGAACTCATTCTACCATCAATTCTCACTGAAGCTCAATTGTCAACATAAATGCCTTTGATTGATTTTAATAATCTACCTTTAATTCCATAGTCCCCCAGTATAGTGAACATCTTTTCCCTTGGTACCCTGTCATATGCTTTGTCTAGGTCTACGAAACATAAACACAACTGCCTATTCCTCTCGTAGCAATTTTCAGTTACCTGGCGCATACTGAAAATCTGATCCTGACAGCCTCTCTGTGGTCTGAAACCACACTGGTTTTCATCCAACTTCCTCTCAACAACTGATCGCACCCTCCCTTCCAAGATGCCAGTGAATACTTTGCCTGGTATACTAATCAATGAGATACCTCGATAGTTGTTGCAATCCTTCCTGTTCCCTTGCTTATAGATAGGTGCAATTACTGCTTTTGTCCAATATGAGGGTACCTTACCAACACTCCACGCTAATTTTACTACTACTATGAAGCCATTTCATCCCTGCCTTCCCACTATACTTCACCATTTCAGGTCTAATTTCATCTATTCCTGCTGCTTTATGACAATGGAGTTTATTTACTATCCTTTCCACTTCCTCAAGCATAATTTCACCAACATCATCTTCCTCCTCCCCATGAGCTTGCCTGTTTGCAACACCACCATGATGATTTCCTTTTACATTGAGAAGATGTTCAAAATATTCCCTCCACCTCTCCAGTGATTCCCTGGGATCTATTATGAGTTCACCTGAATTACTCAAAACACTGTTCATTTCCTTTTTCCCTCCCTTCCTAAGATTCCTTATTACCGTCCAGAAAGGTTTCCCTGCTGCTTGACCTAGCCTTTCCAGGTAATTACCAAAATCTTCCCATGACTTCTTTTTGGATTCAACAACTATTTGTTTCGCTCTGTTTCTTTCATCTACGTACAAATCCCTGTCTGCTTCAGCCCTTGTTTGGAGCCATTTCTGATAAGCCTTCTTTTTACGTTTACAGGCTGCTCTCACTTCATCATTCCACCAAGATGTTCGCTTTTCCCATCTTTACACACAGTTGTTCCTAGGCATTCCCTTTCTGTTTCTACTACAGCATCCCTGTATGCCACCCATTCACGTTCTATATCCTGAACCTGCTTACTGTCTACTGTTTGAAACTTCTCACTAATCATATCCATGTACTTCTGTCTAATTTCCTCGTCCTGGAGATTTTCTACCCTTATTCATTTGCAGACAGATTTCACTTTCTCTACTCTAGGCCTAGAGATACTTAGTTCATTACAGATCAGATAGTGGTCTGTATCATCGAAAAATCCACGAAAAACTCGTACATTCCTAACAGATTTCCTGAATTCAAAATCTGTTAAGATATAGTCTATTATGGATCTGGTACCCCTAGCCTGCCATGTGTAGCGGTGAATAGCCTTATGCTTGAAGAATGTATTCGTAACAGCTAAACCCATACTAGCACAGAAGTCCAGCAAACGCTTCCCATTCCCATTATCTTCCATATCTTCCCCACATTTACCAATCACCCTTTTGTATCCCTCAGTTCTATTCCCAACTCTCGCATTGAAATCGCCCATTAGCACTATTCTATCCTTGCTGTTGACCCTGACCACGATGTTACTCAATGCTTCATAAAACTTGTCAACTTCATCCTCATCTGCACCCTCACATGGTGAATACACGGACACAATTCTTGTCCTAATTCCTCCAACTAACAAATCTACCCACATCATTTGCTCATTTACGTGCCTAACAGAAACTATGTTGCGTGCAATGGTATTCCTGATAAAGAGCCCTACCCCAGACTCTGCCCTTCCCTTTCTAACACCAGTCAAGTACACTTTATAATCTCCTATCTCTTCCTCATTATCTCCCCTTACCCGAATATCACTTACTCCTAGCACATCCAGATGCATCCTCTTTGCTGACTCAGCCAGTTCTACCTTCTTTCTTCCATAAGCCCCATTAATATTGATAGCTCCCCATCGAATTCCATTTCATTCGCCAAGTAGATCATCTTTAGCTACAATTATAAGGAACCACATTACAAACTATAAATATGGATAAAAATTCTGTATTATAAAGTTCACATTACTTTCCTTGGTGACATCTTCAAGAATTAAAAAACAGAATTTAAATGTCCATTTTGTAACATTACAAAATCTTTGTTGTCCTGCAAATTTGTGAAAGCGCATTAAAATACAGTTTGAAACCATAATCTTCACTCAGTGTTTTATATCAAATTACAATGACCGAGCTCGATAGCTGCAGTCACTTAAGTGCGGCCAGTATCCAGTATTCAGGAGATAGTGGGTTCGTACCCCACTGTCGGGAGCCCTGAAGATGGTTTTCCGTGGTTTCCCATTTTCACACCAGGCAAATGCTGGGGCTGTACCTTAATTAAGGCCACGGACATTTCCTTCCCATTCCTAGGCCTTTGCTGTCCCATCGTCGCCATAAAACCTATCTGTGTCGGTGCGACGTAAAGCAAATAGCAGAAATAAATTACAATGAATGTTCAAGTTTTGCAGTGCTTAATTGAAAATCATAAATTATTACAAATTGCAGCAGATTTTGCTTCCAAACTACTGCATGAGTACTTAATGGTATATGAAACCAACAGCATTATGGTTACAAAATAGGATAAAAAATAAAACAGGTTAATGTTCAAGATGGAAGAAGAGAATGGGGAACAAGGATGAATATGAAAATATAAAAAAATAAGTCTCAGATCTTCAAATATGTTGGCTCTCTGCTCATCAATCCCTGTTATTCTGCATCCATTTCTTCTCAGCTCCATTATAAGCCTGATCTTAGTATCAACAAAGTGGGGTTCTTTACTCATTGTCGGGCCCCATTTTTGTATCTCTACTAACCTTGGCCATCACATATTACAATTGTTTTCCCCATTATTGTCTTTCGTGGATGATCTCTCAGAGACACTCCCAGAAATCTTGTTTCCATCTAGTGATGGGATAATCGAATACAAAATAATCGCTTATTCAATTATTTTTCCCCATTTGATTATTTTGATTATTTTTTGATTATTTATTTGAATGAATGAGGCAACTGAATAGTGAATACTTCCCCCATTTCCTTATTTTTTGATTAATTTTGATTAACTCCATTGGAATCAATGAGGCAATTGAATAGAGAATTTTTCCGTTAGATTATTTTTTCAATTGTTCACTTAGAACTGCAGTCGAATGAATGAGGCAATTGAATAGTGAATGCTTTCAAAGGAATTGAATGAAAAGTGATGTTATTAAGACAGTTAATTCACTCATTTAGTTTCAACATTTGGGGAAATGTTTGTTAAAAGGCATATTTCTTATTTTCATAAGAGTTCATCTATTTGCTTCTTTCAATCGATTATCCATCCGGCAGACTTAAACCGAAAAATTGATCAAATCAAATCAAAATCTCTTTATTTGCAAATGAGGTGTCTACCTCGGTGGCAAATGGTACACTAAAATACATTATTGTCAAGCACTAAATTTTAAATTAACAAGAGAAGAAATTTTTTTTTACTGGAATACAATAATATACAATTTATGCTAAGAATTTTTTTCTATTAAACAAACAGATCATCCTTAATAAATTTATATTGTTTACAAAATTCTACTTATAATAACTCCTATACTTACAAACATAGTCCACTCATATACAGTACAGTATGTGGAATTACTTCAAATAATACTATGCAACTGGTATAAGATTAAAATTTACATTGCACTTATTAACTCTTTTTTAAAACCCATTTTGGAACCTAAGTAGCATAACGACCTGCTGTGTCTTAACCATAGCCCCCTTTTGCCACCACTTTTCAGAGTTCCTGAAGGGCCTTCACAGCTACCGTAGAGGTCCCAGGGCCCTCGAAGTCCCCACTGTACTTCATCCCTACAGGCAGTCCCCTACTTTGGCTGTCCAAACTCCATGGACCAGAGGATGGAATAAAAATTTTTAACACACATTATTTATTTACAATAGCCTGCACTGGTCGAATGCCCTCTAACATTTCATTTATTTTCCCTGTTGCTGTTTATTCTCTTCTTGAATACCTGTACAGATTTTGGAAAAGGAGCAAACACTACCCCTGGTAAACTGTTCCACTCCTTCACGCCCTTTCCAATGAATGAAAATTTACCCCAGTTGCTTCTGCTAAAATTCCTTCTAATTTTATACTTGTGGTCAGTTCTGCCAATATATTTATTTTCCAACTGAAGCCTGTCATGGATTTCTCCCCATGCTGCTTCTCCTGTATAGGCTGTATATAATCCTACAAGTCTAGTTTTCTCCCTTCTCTTACTTAAAGCTTCCCACCCAAGTTCCTATAACATTTCTGATACACTGCTGTTTCTCCTGAAATCCCCTGTTACAAATCTTGCTGCTTTCCTCTGCACACTATCTATTTCTTTTATTAGGTATTCTTGGTGGGGATCCCAAACACTGTTTGCATATTCCAATAATGGACGAACCATACTTAAGTAACTTTTTTCTTTTAATTCTTTGTTGCATCCTTTAAGTAGCCTCATTATGACATGTAACGATCTGTATGCTTTCCCAACAATGTCTTGCACTTACCATCTTTTGGGATAACTACCTCATCCAAAGTATATTCAAATTCAGTTTTAAAGCTCCTGTTTGTAAACGTTGATTTGCCTCCATTAACCTTCATATTATCTTCTTCAACCCACTGTTGGATACTTTCAAGGTCCCTTTGTAATTCTGAACAATCCTCAGTGTTATTTATTTCCCTATAAACAATTATATCATCTGCATACAATTTTATTTTTGATGTTATATTGTTCCCTAAATCATTTGTGTATATTAAGAAAAAGTAACGGACCGATTATACTACCCTGTGCGATTCCCTTCCAAACTTTCTCTTCCTGTGATATATTATTTCCTACTTTGACTTTCTGAACCCTTGAGTTTAGAAATGTTCTTATCCAACATATAACCCTTACGTCCAATCCTATTCCCTCCAATTTCTTTAATAATATTCCATGTTCCACTCTATCAAAGGCCTTTGAAAGATCTATGGTTATGCAATCTAATTGGCCTCCTGAATCCAACTGATCTGATATGTCCTGCTGAAATCCCACCAGTTGTGCCTCACAAGAAAATTTCTTTCTAAATCCATACTGGCTCCTCATGAACCAATTTTTATCATCACATGTCCCTCTGATGTACTTTGCTATTAAACTCTCCAGTATTTTACAAACTATACTTGTCAGGCTGATTAGTCTGTAGTTCTCTGGTTTCCTTTTATCACCCTTTCCTTTATAAATTGGTATTATTGATTCCTTCCATTCTTTTGGTATCGATTAATGGCGCATCCAAATATTCTATGCAATGCAACTGAAAGATATTTGAAACTCATTAAATTATCTTATTAGAAATAATTGGATGGAGGTTATATGAATATCAACCTAATGAACTCGGATGACGAGGCACACCCACTTGTGCGCACACGGCCTACAACTCGGATGACGAGTTGGGCCCGCGCTTTGCCAGTGCTCATATATCTTTCTATAGTTCACTCAGTTTGTAACAGATGGCTCTTGCGTTAAGATTTTCGAATACTAGACGGTTAAATTGAAATAAGAAATAAAATGGTTCAACCTATTTAATACAATTAAATAAGAAATGTAGTGTTACATTATTATTTGATTAAAAGCGGTACCGGTTTCGACCACCAATCTGGGTCATCATCAGCCGAATAAAAATACAAAAACAATGCATAGGAAAATTAAATAATAAATAATAAATCTTTCAAAATCAGTTGAAGAGGCAATATAAGACAATAAGGATTAGCACTGTGCGATTTTAAATCATCAAATCCAGAAGAAGTTGAAGATTAATCACTTATACGAAGCACGGCGCAAGCCCTTGAAGAGTAGCACAACACACGCAATGTCCGGCACTGTGCCTCAAAATGTTTACGAGAAGAGGTGAACAGTTCAGTCAACCAGCCTGCACACACTGTCTGGCGCGAAGTCACAACACAATTTAATAAATATGAAGTCCCAAAAATGTGTAGAAGTCGAAGACAAGCTTTCTCTTCACAATTTTTTTTTTACGTCAACTGTTCCACATCTTTTAAGAATCTACAAGATCCTATTAACATTGATACATACATACATCAATTATATTAAATTGAACTTCCTTCAGGCTAGCAACCCGTCGGAAGGACATTTGATTGCTTTCAAGTCTTGCAAAAAGTAAAATGCAAGACCGTAACGGGCCACATGGCCCAAAACTTTGAAGGAAGATGATGATGATATTAAATTGTATTATGTATATTTTCGCAACTGAATCATTAGCAGCCTTAACCATTAGGCTATTCACCGAGTTTCGTTGGCATTTAAAAGCACAGTCCCGGACATTGAGTAGGCCTATGTTGCGCTGATCTTCAGGAGCTAGCATCTCACTTCAATTAATTAAGGTACAGCCCGAGCATTTTCCTGGTGTGAAAATTGGAAACCACGGAATACCATCTTCAGGGCTGCCGACAGTGGGGTTCGAATCCACTATCTCCGGCATGCAAGCTCATAGCTGCGTGCCCTTAACCACACGGCCGACTCACCTGGTCGTGCGGAGTGTAACAGTGTGCCTGAATATTGGCGGGAAGTAGCTGGGGAGTTAGAATTTTCTTCTTCAGCATGCCATTCTACAGGTTCATAAATTTTCTGATTCTGCTGGTACAGAACACACTGGTTCTTCATAGCTTTCGAGCTATTCAAACCCTGCCCTGAGGCACTGATTAGAATGAGCAGTGTGCATATTTACCGGAATAATGGCAGATAGGTGTTCACGACTCTCTGCGGTCTGGTCATTCCAGTTCTGGAACTTGGGACTGTTAGATAGGCACAGTAGTACTGTTCGTTAAAAGTGAGAAAATGTGCGGTATTTAATTTGATTTAGTATTTTATATGATAACATTGCTTTTAATCGCTACTTTCCTACTAACGTTTCTGTAATGACCTATGTTGACTCCAGTTAGGAAAGCCACAAAGTCGGTCTTTCTGAGAATCCTGTAGCGAAGCACGGGTTCATCAGCTAGTTTTATATAATATAGTTACATGAAAGTAGTATCAAAAAACACAATTGCACTTATATTTGATTTATTGTTTAAACTCATCAGATACTTGTGCATGTTCATCGACTATCTATGCATTCATCATCTCATAACTTAACTTGAGAATCTCTGATTTCCGGAGCTGTATGAAGCACACACACAAGTTCAGTCAGTCTCGGAATCTGACGAAATACAAGGAATATGGCTGCCACCAGGCATTGTATAGAAAAGACGAGTAATGTTTATGGTACATGGTCAATAGGAAACGTACTGAAGATTCTTGAAGATTGAATTGAAAGTTATTTTAGTGATATGACAGTGTAGGTCGTCAAAACCCTGCAGATGTACATAATTATTTTCCTGTAGTGGCACAGTAGAGGGATAGTGATATATCTCATTTCAGTCGTTCAGAAAGTTCAGTTGAGGTACAGATACAAGAAAATCCTATGAATTTCTTTGGCATAATAAGGTAAATATTCGGTCCTATATTTTAATCCATTTCTAAAAAAAATAATTTATGTTTGTTCTCTAATATATCATTCCATATTCCAGCAATTCTTCACATGCATTGCATCCATCGGACTCGATCCAGTGTTCAATTTGCTAGGGAAAAAAAATACCTATTGATTTTATGCTGTTAATTGCTACACGATTATGTCCTGTTATTCCTGTGAAATGGTAATAAGTTCTGTATTTATTTCAGTATGAAGATAGCAGAAGTATCAACTGAAGAACCAGAACACCGTTGTGATAATTGCTTTAAATATTTCAAACGGAAAGGCGATCTGAAGCGCCATTTAGTAACTCATTCTGGTGAGAGGCCGTACCGATGTAATATTTGCAATAATACGTTCGGTCACCGTAGTACCCTCAATTATCATCTACTATCGCACACAGGAGAGAGAAAGTTCAAATGCTCACTGTGCGGAAACACTTTCCAGAGGAAAAAACATCTAAGGAATCACATAATTACGCACAGTGACTACCGTTTCTCTTGTTCGATTTGTGGAAATACGTTTAAAAGGTCCTCGACCCTTAGAAGGCATGAGAAATCTCATTCCGATAGTTACTCTTTCTCATGTTCAGAATGTGGAGAGGCTTTTAAAACATCGTCAAGTCTTGCAAGACACCAAACTAAGCATACTCAAAGCAGGCCTTTTGAATGTTCTATCTGTGGAAACACTTTTAGATGGTTGTCCGCTCTCACGAAACACCAGGATGTACATACTGATGCTAGACCGTTTTCTTGTCGTACTTGCGGAAATGCTTTTAGGTGGGCGACGGATTTGAAAAGGCATGAGATAACACACACCGAAAATAGGCCCTTCTCCTGCACGATTTGTGGAAAATCTTTTCGAAGACTGGCGCACCTAAAGAGCCACCAAAATGTACATACTGCAAAGTAGGTCATTGTCTTATATCTATGGAAATATTTTCAGAAAATCGTCTCACGAAATTGTTTTAGAGAACATCACCTTTAAAAAAGCATTAGAATGTTATGTCTTAAGCCTGGATTCGCCGATGTCGATAGCTGCAGTTGCTTAAGTGTGGCCAGTATTCAGGAGATAGTGGGTTCGAACCCTACTGCTGGCAGCCCTGAGATGGTCTTCCATATCTTCTCTTTTTCACACCAGGCATGTGCTGGGGCTGTACGTAAAGTAAGGACATGGTAGCTTCCTTTCCACTCCTGGCACTTTCCTATCCCATCATTGCCATTAGACGTATCTGTGTCGGTGCGACAAACAGCAACTTAAAAGAAAAAGAGGGCCGGGCTGAGTGGCCCAGATGGTAAGGTGCTGGTCTTCTAACCCCAACTTGGCAGGTTCGATCCTGGCTCCGTCCGGTGGTATTCGAAGGTGCTCAAATACGACAGCCCCGTGTTGGTAGATTTACTGGCATGTAAAAGACCTCCTGCTGGACTAAATTCCGGCACCTCGGCGTCTCCGAAGATCTTAAAAAGTAGTTAGTGGGACGTAAAGCAAATAACGTTATTATTATTCTTATTATCATTATTATTATTAAGAAAAAGAGGCCTGGACTCTATTTAGTTCATCAGAACACAGAAACAAATGTTATCCTGTTATACGGCAAGAGCACAGCAACTTATGGAGATACGACAACGAAGTATACAAGGTATTGTGTGGAGTAATGTAGTTTACCATTGCTTTCCTCACTGGACCAGAAATTATTGCCGAACAACCGGCCCTGTAACATATTTAGTAATAGCCAGGCACTCTAGTTGAGCTCCAAATGTCATTTACTAGCACCTTATTGAACAAAAGTTCATTTGAAATTGTTAAGACTTCACTTTCCAGTATAACACTAGTGGTCACACAAATCTCAATCGTGATCTGTACTTCATTTGCGATTTCTGGCTACTTCTTTAATGAATAATGTTTATACATTCAGAATAAAATATGGCATATACAATGTAATGCATGCACTAAACGAAAAATTGAAAAGTATGGTATGAAAATCAGTGCAGAAAAAAATAATGTGGTGGTATCACCAGGAGAAAGGCAAGGGAAGGCATTGTAAAAATTGTCATTGAAGTTTTTGACAATTTGAAATGCCTAGGAATGAATGAAAGTAGAATACACGGTTGGACATGGAGATTAGCAATAGCGTGCAACAGGGCAATGCAATCAACCAGAGTGAAAGAGAATTATTCTGGAATACGACAGAACTAAGGAAGCATAAAGGGGTAGGGTACAAAATGTATTCTGCACCCAAATTGACTTATAGGGCTGAGATGTGGACAGTGACAAGTAGGGATGAGGTTAGGAAAGCCAGCAAAATGAAATGAAGTAGTATGACAGAGAAGAAATTGAGAAACAAAGATGTGAGAAAGGAGGTCAGAATGGAGTGTGACAATTGATGGGAGTAAACTAAGATGGTTTGGACATTTAAAGAGGATGGAGGAGAAAATATTACCAAAACAAACGATTGAGGTGAAGTTTGAGGGAAAGAGAGTGAAAGGGAGACCTAGAAAAAGGTAGGTTGATTCAATGAAGAGGAGTGATAGAAGAAGGAACCTTAAGTGGGTCAAAATATTGGTAGGAAAATGGAAGCTAGAGAAGTGTCTTAAATGCCCCAATTGGGAAGAAGTTTTATAAGGGGATAGGAGAAGCGTGATGACACAGTGATAGGAAATACCTCAAAAATTACCTTACAATATGATTTTTCTGATACATTCCCTCCATAATATTCTTTTGGTGCTGTCTTTAAGGGGAGTGGGATGATATTACAGGGGAAAATGACAGAAAAATAGATGAGATTTGAATTTGAATATCTTTCTCCATTTTTGCAATATAAATTAAGAACTCTCAGAACAGGTAAATTCTTACTTTTTTTAACAGCAAGTGTCCTAAAAGTTTTTAATATTACTGTGAAATGGAGTTATTCAATATTTTCTAAATATACTACAATATAATTTTAGTATTCAGCCAAATTTCAGGTTCACTTTACTAAGAAACTATTAAATATATAGTGCTGAAATTAAATATTATATTTATGTGTAATGGCATCTGATAGATGGACTTAAAAACAACAAATTTATTCCTTTGTGACCAACAGGACTTATTTTTTTGAAAAAAATATTTCTTTCATTTTCATGATCAGAAATTGAAAGTGTCTGAAATAAAAAGTAAATGTAATTTTTGTTCTAACCAAAGTCTATTATCACACACCAAGCCAATTAGGCATGATTCTGAAATGTTACTTCCTGAAATACAGCCATTACCTGGAAGAGTACCTGAAATTTGGGATGTATACTAAAAATTAAATTGTACTAGATTTAAAAACTAGCTGATGTACCCGTGCTTTGCTACGGGATTCTCAGAAAGACTGCCTTTGTGGTTTTCCTAACTACAGCTTAACATAGGCCATTACAAAATCATCAGTAGGAATGTAGGTATTAAAAGCTATGTTATTATATAAAATACTCGCTCAAATGAAAAACCGCACATCTTCTCACTTTTAAGGAACAGTACTACGGTGCCGATCTAACAGTCCAAGTTCCAGTGCTGGAATGACCTGGCTGCAGACAGCCGTGAACACTCCTCTGCCATTGTTCCGTTAAATATACACACTGCTCATTCCAATCATTGCCTCAAAGTAGGGACTGAATAGCTTGAATGCTGTGATGAACCAGTTTGTTACGTATGAGTAGTATCAGAAAATTTATGAACCAGAGGAATGGCATGCTTAAGCAGAAAGTTATCTAACTCCCCAGCTACTTCCTGCCAATATTCAGGCAGGCTGTTATACTTGCTACTACCGAGTGATTTGGATGAATGGTCAGGGGTGCGCAGCTGTGAGTTTGCACCCGGGAGGTAGTAGGATTGAAAACCACTATCAACAGCCCTGAAGATGGTTTTCTGCGGTCTCCCATTTTCACACCAGGCAAATGCTGGGGCTGTATCATAATTAACGCCAGGTCTGCTTCCTTTCCACTCCTAGCCCTTTCCTGTCCCATTGTCGCCATAATACCTACCTGTGACGGTGCGACGTAAAGCACAAAAAAAATACTTGGTATACAGCAGTAATCCCATCTATTGGATATGACTGACAACAGAAGACACAAAGCACATCATGACAAACAGTGGGCAATGTAATGTTATTGTTGTTCAATGTTATGAGCTTTCTGTATTGTAGGTCTTCACATTTAGTTTTCTTTCAGCTCTGTGATATTAGGGAGTCTTACAAAATTATTTATAGCATAGACTGTAGTTCCTTATTCCCCGGATTTACATAACAATTTTCATTAAATTTTGTTTATCCATTTTCTCATGACTTGGCGCTGATATGGACTTAGCAACAAGAATCAAAATTCATGAATATCTCTGTTATCATAGCCGGTACGGTAAAAATGTATAAAACATAAATGATCGGAAATTTAAAACTATATAATGTTAGTAATGTAGTATTTGTCGATAGGACCACTAATAACACAAATATTTGAGAATTAAATTTTAGGCCTTCCCCTAAACTACCATTGCACTTAGCGTGAATAAAATTATTTATGACCTAGATTGTAGCAAATTATTTCCTGACTTTGCATACTAATTTTCATTAAGATAGGACCACTAAAAGATAATTTGAGAATTTAAATTTAGGCCTTCCCCTAAACTACCATTTGTTTCAGTGTGAATAAGATTATTTATGACCTAGAGCGTAGAAAATTATTTCTCTACTTTGAATACTGATTTTCATTAAGATAGGACCACTAATAACATAAATATTTGGGAATTAAATTTTAGGCCGTCCCAGAAACTATCATTTCTCTCAGTGTGAATAAAATTATTTATGACCTAGATTGTAGAGGCTTATTCCCGGACACTACATACCGATTTTCATTCAATTCTCTTCAGCCGTTTTCTTGTGATGCGTGTACATACATACAGACAGAAATTACGGAAAATTAAAAAGTACATTTCCTTGCTACTATGAAAATGACTGATACGGAAATACTATCCTTTTTAAATTCTGAACCATGTACAGATAAAACTCTTATTTTATATATGTAGATAAAAAAGAATATCACTATTTTCTAGTAACATTGAAAGTTTTCAGGATGCTAACAGTTACGAAGAAGCAGAAGTTTACCTTTTCTGCGGGTTTCTTAGTTATATTGCAAAAGCGGAATAAGATATTCTAGTTCAAAACTTACCAATTTTTATGTTACTTTCCCCCATAATGCTGTTCCCCTCACCTTAACACTGTAGATCAGTATTGATACAGTCTGAAAGTGTTGATAAATAGATGATGCATGGTGTTAAGTGTATTGCATAAAAATGTCACATTATTACAGTCTTATAGAAGAGAAAATTCAGAGGAAATACTATTCTTGTTTGTTGTTTAAAGAGGCCTAACATCGAGGTAATTGGTGCAGTGCTACACTACACTTGGAGTCTGTGTTCAGGAAAAATCATAGAATTTCATGGCGTCACACAGAGCTGGTGAGGACCAAACCTATTGGTGCATACATGATAGGTTTTCCATGTTATCCAGCACAATGAATGCATTTTGCTCATTTTAACAGGAGGTGGGCAAGAGCAGCCATCAGTCGAGTTTAATAGGTTACTGCCTCTCAGAGAGGGGACATGGTGAGAGAAAGTTACAGTACACAGTCTCGTGCTGAACACTCATAGCAATAGGGAGGAGCAAAAAAGTGTACAGGGCAGGGGATCACTGATGTGCTAATAATAGTAGCATGAAATGCTTGTACAATTGTGAACAAAATGCATGTATCACTTAGGAAAAGTTCAATGAGAATCATCATCATCATCCAATCCATTTTCTTTTAATAAATTTCTGCACACATTGTTACCAGGTTTTGAATAATTATGAATCTTGCATATTGTATATTTTTTGTTTTTCTCCTGTGAGGACACATTTTAATTGTTTCACTCCCAAATTTTTTCAGCGTGTCATGTCCCATACCACATTTTTCTGTATGTTTCTACAATGGATAAAATTGTAGTTGTACAGATATTCAACAATTATGGAATGACAACATTAGCAATAGGTTTTTTCTTGGCTCTTTTACCAGAACCTGACAATGGCATCATAAATGTCTACAGCTTGTTTCACTGTAACTCATCCTCACTACATTCATAAACGTCGGGCTTATCATCATTCTCTGAAACATCCTTCGTGCTTTCCTTACACTCTTGTTCACACGCCTCGGAAGACAGCTGTGAAAGAAGAAAACACAAGGCACAGAACTATCATAAAAATATGGTAAGGCAATTTACGAATCATCCGCTGTCTGAACGGAGCATGTGATGAACAACAAAGTCACAGCGTCAGAGCGAACACAGACATGGAAAAGAGTGCTTTGCTTGAAATCCGAGTTAACTCGTGTTTGGAACAGTGGGAGACATGTTGACATCTGAGTTAACTCGGGAATGGAATGGAAAATATTAAAATATTTTGCATCTTGGGTGTAGGAATGAGCTTCTGCAGGACTATATTAAAAAATGATGTGTATTTGAGTGAACTTATGTGTTTGAAACCTTTGCATGACTAGTGCTATGTTCAAGAAGTTGAGCTGTACTTATCACCAGGCAGGCTCTTTGAATGTAATGCCAGCTCTATATCCGGCCATGGCTTTGCCTATATGAGTGGTAGCCGGGAATGTCACACTGATATGCTGTGCGATGAACTGGCCTCATGCTTGCACATTAAGGTTACCACTGCTTGCTTGCTTGTTGTCTTAAGGGGCCTAACATTGAAGGTCATCGACCCAAGGTTACCTCCCCTCCAGAATGGCTACTTGCAGTGCGACTGACTCGACTGGCCATACTGCTAGTCGTAGCAGTCGTCCTTTCTGAGTCTGAAAATTTCACACTGCACATTATTATTATATTATTTTATTGTGGTTTATATGTCATATTCAGTAAATAAATAAAAATCCATATGATATGTCCTTGTTTGAGTAAACCTGTAACAATACATTCTATTTAACACTACATCACATATGAAAAGCTTATTAACGCTTTGTTGAAGTAATGATGAAACCTATGTCAAGCACAAATGTAAGGCACACAGACAAGCACAAGCTGTTCTGCAAGCTTTCGTCAGATAATCTCACAAGCAACCGTGGATTGTGAATTTTCATTATAGAGAAAAACATATTACAAACAATTATGTTTTAAAGGATTTCAAATTTTTGCCACTTCTTCTCTATTCTGATGTGCTTTTCATAAGGCAATGTTTTTTTAACAGCACTTCCAACGAACCGCCATCCTGAACCAGGTATGCTATGTTTCCTAGCCGTGAAACTCATACGATACACCTGGCCAAATCTACGGTCAGTGCTCTCCACCACTATATATATATATATATATATATCTCTCTCTCTCTCTCTCTCTCTCTCTCTCTCTCTCTCTCTCGTGGACATGCCTACCAGTCTCTTCATGGGTGCAAAGTCAGTGTGCAGTAACTGTACACACTGTGCAGCATCTTGCCACTGCTGGTCTATATGCAACCCAATTAGGCAAGTACTGCTTCCCAAAATTTCACTTACAACAGGGCTGAGATTATTTGACTTTGTAAATAGTTTTGTACAATTTGATTTCATGTACAATTAGTTCTTCTCAGCCTTGCTTTGGTTGTGTTGAAACAGGTGGTGCTTCATAGTCAATTAATGGGCTACTTGCTATAATTTATAATACCTTAGGAGAAGAAAACTGTGTTGGTGATGTGCGTGAGTTTTAGAATTTTTCAACTGATGGAGATTTCTTGTTTTATAAATATTTTAGCACAGTCATAACTGCAACTGATATGTATCAAGTACAGCATCATCTTCAAAAGATAAAATGTATTAAATTGAATATAGTCAACTTCTTACAAAAACAACAGCCTCTTCTAAACACACCTTCTGCTAAACCTGGATAAATATGAAGTAAATTTAATGGAGATTTGTATAAAGTGCTCATCTCAACAAACATACATTGTCATATCAATACAGACATAAAGTGGATATTCATGAGTTATATTTTTGGGCTGATGCTGTGTAAATAATTGTAAACACACTCAATGTTTCAAAAGGAACCTTGCCTTTCTTCATCAGGAGACAAAAGAGAAAAGAAACAACGTATTGATGGTTGCTAGGAGAAAGCAACAAGGAAGCTTCAAATGGTGCCCAAAGATGTAAAGGGGATGCCATTTTAGCCCAATGCTAGAGACAATGAATAGTAACAGCAAAGCATTACTCTCTAATGGTTCTGATTATAGGTAGCCATGATTCACTGAAGTTGTAACCTGTATCGCGGTTGAAATTATCTGGGTGTTTACATATTTCATGATGTCTTGTTTCAAGAAGTGGATGTTCTTGCCCGTATAAAGCAATATCGCCCAAGAATTATCAGGGAGGCAGTTGAAATACGTAAACACCCAGATAATTTCAACCGCGATACAGGTTACAAACTCAGTGAATCATGGCTACCTATAATCAGAACCATTAGAGAGTAATGCTTTGCTGTTACTATTCATTGTCTCTAGCATTGCGCTAAAATGGCGTCCCCTATACATCTTTGGCCACCATTTGAAGCTTCCTTGTTGCTTTCTCCTAGCAACCATCAATACGTCATTTCTTTTCTCTTTTGTCTCCTGATGAAGAAGGGCAAGGTTCCTTTTGAAACGTTGAGTGTGTTTACAATTATTAAACGGCATCAGCCCAAAAATATAACTCATGAATAGTTACATGGGCCGTGAAAGTCTAAATGATAATAAAGTGGATAGTTTGTTAAACATACCATTGACTTAGCTAAATGATAAGAACTTAGTCCAGTTTTTGAAGGAGTACACAAAACAAACTGCCCCAGATGAATTGACAATAAGGAAGAACTATATTCCTGAGTTTTCTAATGTGGCATTAGGTAAAAAATATATTTGAATCAGCCTGAGCTGAGAAGCATCACATCATTTTTCTCTACTTTTCACAAGAGAGAGAAGTTTTATTACTCGAATTAAACTTAACAAATGCACTATATTCTATATTGTGGAACAACTACTCAAGCTATATTTTTGCTAATGGAAGGTCAATTCTAATTTAATAAACTATTTAATAAACTATTGGTAACATCAATTTTTAAATAGTGATTTAATACCTTTCAGCTCTGGAGTCAGTTTAATATGGCATAAAGGAATCTATAATATTCCACATTATATTTTTGTCTAAAATAGTATTCATATAACTTAAATGCAGCCAAATAGCCATACAGTATAAGGGAAAATATACTTCATAATTACATTTTTTAGTTCATTTGATTTTTATACTCTCTTATTGATTTTGATCTTTTAACACACATTTCCAGATGATAGTGTATGCAACCCTTTCCACACAGTTGACATTCACATGTCGTGCTTGGTTCATGAAATCAAGTGGTTTTACAGATGAGGAGATGGAATCCATGCACCACCATTCTCGTAAAGATATGTCTCATTTCATAATTGGCCATAATCCTAGCCCGGTCTATCACAGCTCTAGTAACATAAAATTCTGGCCAAATTTCTTCTCTTTGTCTTTGTAGAGATGTCAGTAACTCCTCAGTGGTTTTAGTGTTTGGTAAAGTAAAATGTATCCGAGATCTTCTACAAGGAAACTTTATCTTGTCAGAAGATTCATTTGATGAAAAGTGCTTTCACTCTCTCTGATGTGTACAGATTCTTTACAGTAAGGTGTGTCTGAATAATTTCAATGCCGAACATGAGTACTGGCATAATTTTAGTTCTGAATAATGCCATTGCAGTTTCTAGACTAAGGGATCTCTATAGCCTGTTTCCTTCATTACCAGCATTGCCTGTGTTGTTGTCTCTGCTATATGTTTTGTGTAACATTTACAACTTGTTTGTAGTGTGATCCCTAAATATTTAAAATTTGGCATAATACTGATTTTCCTCTTCTTGATAAAGTTTTCTGCGGATGCAGGGGCTTTTCCTCCATTCCTAAAACCATAATTTCTGTCTTAGTTATGTTTATTTCAAATCCATTTTTGACACACCATTCTTCCATACCGTTTATGCAGTTTTGTGATGTCTGTTGATCCTATTACTATATCATCAGCCTTCCTTTTGGGCTATTCTTAAAATTTCTTCAGCTCTGAGGATGAAAAGTACAGGACTAAGAGGATCACTCTGTAGTACTCAGTTTGGTTGAAATATCAGTTCTGAAAGCGAGAGATTGTCGAAAATTCTTACTTTGCTCCATTCTAATATTGACCTTACAATATTTATCCATCTGTTACTTTTACCTATATTTTCTTCCAGTTTTTTCATTATTAACTTTCTATTTAACATAATACTCCATAAAACAGTTCTTTCCTTTCCGGAGTTTCCCATATATTTCCTAGCAGGTGTTCTATTGCAGGTATAGTTGATCATCCATGCCTGAATACTAACCAAGTTTCTGTGAGATTTTCGTCAATTGTCTCCTATATTTTTCAGATATTCATCATCATCATCATCAGTTTTCCACTCCAGTTGCCCGGGTGTGGTTTACGAGCACTCTCCACTTCTGTCTGTCCATGTACCACTCTTCTCTCAAGACGACATCCCAGCTGACTCCTCTTGTTCCCATGTCCTCTTTCACTTGGTCCAGCCATCTCTTCCTAGGGCTTCCTACCGGTCGTTTTCCGGCCACGACTGTGTGTAGCCATTGTTTTGCTGTCCTTCCATCGTCCAATCGTTTGACATGGCCAAACCATTTCAAACGGGTCCTTGTCACTTTTCATTCAGGGATGGGTACTCACCAGCTTCCTCCCTTATTCTTTCATTCCTTATCCTGTCCCTTTTTGTCTTCTGTACCATAGTACGTGGGAACTTCATTTCTGTAGCTTGTAGTTTGCTATCCACTTGTTGAGTTGTTGTGCAAGTTTCTAGGCCATATGTTAGTATGGGGGTGAAGTATGATTGGAATAGAATCTGCTTTGATCTTAAGGGAACTTGTTTGTTCCAGAGGAGGTTCTGAACTTGATGGTAAAACTGAGCTGATTTTTGAATGCGGTTGTTAATCTCATGCTGTATTCTGTTATCACTTGAAATGATGCACCCAAGATATTTATATTGGTCTACTGTTTCCAGCTGTGTACCTTCCAGCATTATTTTTCCTTTCTTCTTCTGCCTGTTGACAGACATAGTAACAGTTTTCGTTTTATTTATTGTTAATCCGTGAGCTTTCAAATGTTCATTCCAGGTGTTCAGCCTCTCTTGGACTTCCTTCTCTATATTTCCCCAAATTACTACATCATCTGCAAATGCAAATGCATTGATGTCCATATTGTTCTTCTGCTTAATTTCTTTCATGACTTCATCCATGACAGTGATAAAAAGTAAGGGTGAAAGGTTACTGCCTTGTTGCACTTCTTTAGTGGTTTGGAACCAATCAGAATTACCGTTTCCTATCTGTACGCAACTCCAGCAGTCTTCGTAAAGCATTTTAACTTTTTGGATAAGACCTTTGGGTACATTTTTCTTTCTTAAATATTCCCATATAGTCTTCCTTGGAACACTATCAAGTGCTTTATCGAGATCCAAAAACACTAGTGTTAAGTCTTTGCCCTTCTCCCAATGCTTTTCTAACAGTATTCTAAGTGCAAAGATGAGATCGGTAGTTGATTGGTGTTCTCTGAATCCATATTGTTCTTCCTGTAGTTGTGGTTCTATTATTTTCCTTAGCCTTTTTTCAAGTATTTTCTCAAATATTTTCAAACCATGATAAAATAAAGTGATCCCTCTATAATTGCTACATTTCTTCCGGCTTCCTTTCTTGAAGAGAGGTATTATTATTCCCTTTTTCCAATAATCTGGGACTTTCCTATCCTTCCATATTGCATTAATTACTCTATGAAGCCACTGTATTCCTATTGCACCAGTTGCTTTGATCATATCTGCACTGACTTCATCAAATCCTGTTGATCTTTCCTTGGGCATACTATTAAGGGCAGTCTCTACTTCCTTCCATGTTGGCAGGCTCTCTTGGTCAGGCTCATCATTGCAGCTTAAACTGACCTGCGTGGTTACATCATTGGAGTCTTTCCCAGTACAGATGTATAAATTATCAAAATAGGATTTCATGATCTTCCTTATTTCTGTCTCTTCCCTGACTATGTTACCATCTGGTTCCTCTGTTGCTGTTATGTATTCATTGTCTCTTCTTATATTTCGTATTGTTCGGTAAAGTAGTTTAGAATTAGCTTTGCTGTCTTGCTCTAGTTTATCTGTGAAATCAGTCCAAGCTTTCTGTTTTTCTTCGGCCACAATTTTCTTTACTCATAGCTTCTGATCTCTGTATTTCTGCTGCAGTTCGTTTACTCTAGATTCATTCCTTTGACTTCCTTTTTGCATTTCTTTGTCTCTGGCTTTCCTGGTTTCCTTTTTTGCTTTCACAGCAATCTTCACTTTTGTAAAAGCTTTGAAATGTACATTTTCCAAAGCAATACCTCTGTATTTATTTGGACCTTTGGGGTCACCTCTATCTTTATATATAACTTTTATGATTGACTGCCTCCACTGTTCTGGTATATTGGCCATCTCTATGCATTTATTATAGAGTTTAGTCCACGTGGGTAGCAACAGGTGAGTATTATCTTTTGAATATTCACTATAATTTGTCTGGTCCTGCAGCTTTTATGTTCTTCATATGTTTAAAGATATTTTCAACCTCATCTGTAGTTAACGGAGTCCACTTTTCTGTCACTTGTAAGTAATCTTTCTGTGTGTTTTCTGGTATGTTATTGAGTTCTTCTTTGTTCAGTGTATTCTGAAAGTGTCCCTCCCATTCCTTCATGTCAATGTAGTGTGTCTGGGTTTACTTCTATGGACGCAATGCAATATATGGATCTTTCTTAGCTACCTCCATGATTCTCTTTCCTTCTCTTTCCCAAAATGATTTCTTCTTTTCCTTTAAAATCTTCTTGTAAGATATCCTTTTCCCTGCATAAACCGCTAGAAGTGTAGAATCCGCAGAATTCAGTTTTATGTGGTGTAATGTTTCCAGGACATCTCTTCTTACCAAATGCCAGTCATCATCAAACCATCTCTTTTTGCCTTTTTTTGTTTTCACAGGAGTTGTGGCGTGTCTCAGGAGATCCTCAAGTGCCTGCATTGCATCTTCCAGTCTTGAGTTATTAATAAGTGTTTGTTTTTCCCAGCTCATCGAATTTTTCTTCTACTTCTCCAGTGTCTAATTACCTTGAAACCAATTGTACTGCTTGTTTTTGTTTTGTTCACAATTCACCCTGGATTTTAAATTTCATTGGAATATCTTTTCTCAAAGGAGTGTGTTTTTCTGCCCATAGAGGAGTTATATCACCTTTGGTTGGACCTCTTATAACTGAAACATCTACAATACTTTTTCCATTAGGGGATATGTATGTTGGAACATTGCAATTATTTAATAGAGTGAAGCCTAGTTCCTGTAATGTATCCATTACCAGTTTAGTTTTGTAACTGGGAATATCTAGCTTGTAATTTAAATCGCCAGCAATGACTAGGGGAGTGTCCTGTGCACAATTTGCAATTAGTTGATTAATTGATCTATTATGCCCATAGCCGTTGTATTTGGCTGGAAATAAGTCGATATTATAGTATAGTATAGATATATAGATAGTATAGTATAGATATTATAGTATTATATTATAGTTAGCACCTTTTTTTCCCAGTGTCCCTCATGGCAGACCACAGTGTGTCCAGTCTTTCAGATCATGTACATTAAAGAAATTAATCCACAACAGATGCAGGTAAAATGTTTCCTGCATTGGAATACTGGGCAAAGGCAGTTTTGCATAAAACCAAACGCTATGGCAACAATGTTCTCATTATTTCGGCATAAAGTTTTAATTTCCTGTAAACATCTATAAAATTTACGACTCCTTGTAAGTAAGGAATATGGCACTGAAAGGCAGGAAGTCATTGACTTACTGCCTTCCTGTTCTGATTACTCTACACGTAGCAGTTGTTCTGAGCATAAAAATAAGGATGACTTAATTCTTCCTTATGCCGTCCAAAGGTCCTTGATGCAAAAGTTCAGAATACTGAGTGAAAAAAATGTGCATTCTGACAATGCTTTTCAGCTCCAGCCGATTTAATCAGGTCTCACCAGAAGAAACAACAGACCAAGAGCGGAGATCTAAAATTAACCATGTTTGGAATTTTAAAAGCAGAAAAGAGAGAGAGAGAGAGAGAGAGAGAGAAAATCATTTCTGCTAACAGTGGATGTATTACCTAACAATAAGATAAATCACTCAACAGCTGCTGCATATTTCAATGATGCCAGGTAAGCTGATGGCAGCTGTTGACTTCCCTGTGGGTCAGGGAGTGTGAACTGTTAGACAAAGTGACCAGGTAAGTTCTCCCTCCCGCCGGACTCCATCAGCCACATGGTTACAGACGGGTACAAACCAATGCAAAGGGGTGACCGACTTCTTTTTAGATATTCATTTACCACAATAGGAAATGTGTTATGCTTTATTAGAAGGGCAGCGTGTATACACTGCAACAAAATTTGGAGTGTTGAGAATGCAATAATAAAGGTAAAAAGATGTTGTTTACTGTATCACAGGGAGAGATCAAGCCTGGAAATGTTAAATTTTACAAAGTCAAATGCTTTTCTTCCAATATCTAACACAAACAGTAATAAAGAAATGTTTACAATTTGCAGGTACTCTTCAGTGAAGGTTCTCCCGTCTTCACTCTGCCTTACTACTACGTATTGCGTTTGGCACTATTCAGCTCTCTGATGCACTGTGGCATGCTTCCCATCAGCTCATTGACTTCACCTCAAAGAAAGAGGTCCCATTCCATCTGTGTCTGTGGAGGTTTTGGACAATCAAAGACAGCCATTGCAATCTGTCCCATGAATACTCAATCCAATTCATTAGCTGGCCAGTTTGTATGGTTGATACCCACCTCCTTGATGAAAGTCCACATTAGTGCACCTACATGAGACTGAGAGTTGTTGATGAGAGTGAATTTAGCAATATATACATTCCGAAATGGTTGTACAACTAGCCTGAGAATATTATCCATATACTGTACTGTTGAATATCATCGATATACTGCTGGCCAGTTAACATCCCTCAAATTGGTATTATAAATTAGTATAAGAAGAAAAGACATTACCACCAAAATGCTAGCTTTGCAGAGGGAAGAGTGATGTTGTATGCACTATTTTTCAAACTTCCATCCATCTGTCAATCACATCATTGATCACAAGGTACTTTTTCCACGCTTTTAACACTGCACTTTGGTAGCCCTTACGATATGTGATTGGGTATGTCAACCCTGAACCTATGCCACAATTCTAGTTCTACCAGACTGGGAAATACGCATTGGACATGAAATATAAACACTTGCTGTAGCTCATACTGTATTGTATACACTACTACCAATCTTCAGCCCTGGAACGAGCAAGTGGTTGAGGGGTTTGGATCATGTACCTACCACCTTGCATTTGGTAGATTGTGGGGTGAATGACTTTTAAAGCAGCATAATTGTACTCCACATGTTTGACTGATGCAAGCAGCCTTTTGTTATCCCATTTATCAAGACATTGATGTAACATATCAATAGAAATTAATTATGAATTTGTCATTAGATTTTAAGACGGTGAATTTATGACAGAACTTTGAGAAGAGTGACTTATAACAACTGTGAATGTGCTACTTTAATTGTTGTATATATACACTTTAAATATAAATAAATATATTCAACAACATCTGCAGTACTGATTACGTGGGTACTGTACACTTTTTTTTTTACAATTTGCTTTATGTTGCACCAACAGAGATAGGTCTTATGGTGGCAATGGGATATGGAAGGCCTAGGAGTGGTAAGGAAGCAGCTATGGCCATAATTATGGTACATTTTACCTGGTGTGAAAATAGGAAACCATGGAAAACCATTGTCAGGACTGCTGACAGTGGTGTTCAAGCTGATGCAAGTTCACAGCTGCGTGCCCCTAACTACATGGTCAACTCACCTGGTATATGCACTGATGTTGATTTAAACCAGAACACCTTGAAAGATGATGGTAGGGAGTTCATATTCACAGGATACGTGCATAAGTTTGAAGAAGTGATTAACATATGAACCATATCGGCCCTCAGGTTCAAGGTCCACACTGATAACTCCACACACCACCACTGACTGGTAAAATGTGCCTGCGGCTCTTGTTGCCACTATAAGCGAAAGGTAATGGATCAGTGTGACTTGAGCAGATGTAGAGGATGCCTCACAGATGTATGCAAGAACTGTACTGTCAAATGAGTGAGTTTGAAAGAGGGTGCATTATTGAATGAGAAAACATGATGCATCCATCCGGAAAATTGCTGAAAAGAATGTTTCACAGAAGGCCGTAGAACTGGACAAGATGGGTCGGGTCGCACCTACCAGACCTCCTCCTCCCCCCCCCCCCCCCCTCCCCCCCCCCCCTCCCCCCCCCGAGAAGATAGATACCTCATCTGAATGGCAATGCAGGAGAGATCTGCGTCTGCGCCCTTCTCAGCTCTGGCATAATAGTGAAACGGTGTAACACACCGTACACTCTCAGGAGTGACAGTCCGGCACTGATTATTACAGTCTGGATTACCGGCGTATCGTCCAATCCTCCGCCTACCTTTTACTAATGTGCATAAATGTGCCAGACTGCAATGGTGTATGGAACGTCACTGGGGACAGGAATGGCAGTAGATAGTTTTTTTTGGATGAATCCAGGTTCTGTTTGTTTGATAATGATGGCCGCATTTTGGTTCACTGCACAGGGGGACAGTCATCACATTCATGGCATTCGCACAAGACATGCAGTGCAAACTCAAGGCCTTATGGTGTGGGGTGCTGTTGGGTGCAACCACAAACCACAGTTGGTGCATGTACAGTGCAGTGTGACCAGTTTGACCTATGTGAATGACATCCTGCGACCCATAGCCTACCCTTTCTGCATGACATCCCAAACGCCATATTTCAGCAGGAAAATGTGCGACCACTATTTGCTGCATGAACACATGCCTTCTTGTTGTGACAGGATGTCAGACTGTTGGCCTGGCCCGCCAAAACACCGGACCTGTCGCTGATCAAAAATGTATGGGATGTGGTGAAATGATGGGTGCGGCGCTGTGACACAATGCCAACCACAAAAGATGAACTGTGGAACCAGGTGAATGCAGCATGTTTGGCTGTACCCCAGGACGCCATTCGCTCCTTATACGCTTCAGTGCCATCATGCACGGAACAAGTTATCAATGCCCATGGAAGACACAGTGCCTACTAGTCAACAGGACACATGCTGAACCTAGGTGATTGAAATGCTAGTCGTTCCTGCAGAACATACTAATGAACATGCCCTGTGAATATGAACTTCCTATCTCTAGTCTTTCAAGATGTTCTGTTTTTATGAACAGGAATGTATGATTGTAAACAGAAAAATATGCATTTCATATAACAAATACTGATTCAATAGATCAATGGGTAGCTAATGGACTAGATATTTGTATAGGACACAGCATCATTCATCAGTCACCACCATAATTCATTGTACCAGTTCACACATGCAAAAAATAAATGTTCGGCATGGAAGGAGTTGCAGGTGATTCTAAATTGTTGGTTCTTAAAGATAAATTCACAACAACAGTTTTAATAGAAGGGAACTATAAATGTGCATCCCATAGTGGTGATGGACCTACAACATTTGTCTTCAAGTTGTTGGAAGTGAAATCTGCTTCTCTTGAGAGTAGTCTCTCACATTAATGTTTCAAATGGCTTTTTGTAGTGATGGTGTGAGTTCTATGTTGGGTAGAAAATCTGGTGTGCTGAAATGACACGGGTCTGAAGTATCGGAACACTGTCAAGTGGCATTATCTGTGTCATAGAACAGACCTGAGTATTGGTAATACCCTAAACTCAAGTGTCTCGAGTTAATCCATATGAAATTTTCATGGAAAAATTTATTCATTTCATCATACATCCCCCAAAATTCATTATCAATGTCCAAATGAGCTAGGTCTGCGAACAGAAAAAGTAGGGAGAATTTTGTCGATGTGTTGGATAGCTTCATCTCACAGAGCTGCAAGGCAATATTAAAAGAGTTAACAAGCTCTGTATGAACACTTTCAAATGCATCAGATGATCAGAATAGCTGTTCTAAAGAGCGTTCAATGTATCAAAAGCACTTGGCCTTATAATTGTGCAAACAAGTTGAGTTTAATCTAGAAAAGATCTGGATAAATTGCTGAATGGTATTGACAGAGCCTTGGGGAAGGAGTATGAGATGAAAATAAATAAGTCCAAAACAAAAGTAATGGAGTGCAGTCGAACAAATTTAAGTGATGCAGAAAATATTAGGAAGTGAAGTCTTAAAGGAAATAGATGAGTACTGTTATTAGGGTAATAAAATAACTACTAGTCATAGATTTAGGAAGTACATAATATGCAGACTAGCACAAGCAAGGAAAGTCTTTCTTCAGAAGAAAAGTTTGTTCACGTCGAACACTGATAAAGGAATGAGAGAGATGTTCTTGAAGACTTTCATCTGGAGTGTGTTATTGTATGAAAGTGGAACATGAACAATGAGTAGCTCAGAAAGAAAGAGAAGCTTTTGAAATGTGGTGTAACAGAAGAATGCTGAAGGAGAGATGGTAGATCGAATCATGATTGAAGGTATACTGAACTGAATTGTTGAGAGGAGATAGATTTAGCTAAATTTGATGATCAGCAATAGAATGATATGGTGTATCTTAACAAACCCAGGAGTTGTTCAGTCTGTTTTTGAGGAGAGTGTAGGCAGTAAGAATAGTAGGGTTAGACCAAAGTATGAATATGACAAGCAGATTAGAGTATTTATGCAGAGATGAAAATGTTAGCACAGGATAGGGTGGCATGGAAAGCTGCATCAAACCAGTCTATGGACCAATGGCCCAAACCACAAGAACATATATTTAATGTAACGCTACTAGCTGGTGTTTTTAACAAAGAATAATTTCACAAAATATTTTCAGAAAGATTATACTAGTCTAACTAATGCTTACAGAAGAATTCAAAGCAGCATTCATGCTATTGAAAGAATGTAAAAATGTTTTGGAAAATATGTGAGTGAAGCTAAAATTGACATACAAAATGGAAATTTTTGTGATGTTCCACTTATAGGTCCATTTCTGTGGTAAATGTAAATCAGAATACATTTCTCTCTAGACTGTCAGCAAATCTGCAATTTAGACTGCTGACAATTCCCTCTAACTGTAATTCTTAAAAATGTTGCTGCTGATACTTCAGAGTTCAAAGTACTTACTGAACAAATCCAAATAGTGGAACCTTCTACATGCTAAGTAGATGCAAATACTTGATGGCTTGACAGAAAGAACAAATTTATGCAGCTATGCAGCATGTTCTGGGTACCATTTACAGAGTTCATGAAGATTTAGGGACGTCATAGTTCGAAATGGTAAAAGTAGTGATGGCCAATCTGAGCACAGAGTCTTGAGACTAGTGCAGGCACTGTTTCTTATGAGAAATTTTGAGAGATCTCGAGAGCATTGTCTCCACATTGTGTGACGAGCAGCGTGTTGTAGACCAGGTATCATCAATCGAGAGCGAAATGCCTTCGTAGCCAGTTTGCTCCCCGCTCTCGAGGAACAAGAGCAGCTTAGCGAGCAAGTAGGAGAAGAAGTAGGGGAAGTGCATGAGGTAGTACGTACTGCAGGCCAGTGACGCAAAGGTATAGCGCTTCTTTCTGGACAGGTTAGACTGCAACACGATACGCATGAAATTATGTGAGGTGACAGTAGCTTTTCCGTCTTTATGCTCTCACCACACGATGTTCAAATCTAGTCGTTTAATGTTGCATTTACTATGGGAGAGAGTTCAGCAGAGCGTAGGCCATCAACACCAACAAGTTTCAAACATTCCTGGGAAGAAGAGTATTTAATAGTTAAAGAAAATAACACAGCAAAATGTTTAATATGTAATAAAATATTGAGTCACATTAAAAATATTAGAAGAATATAAAGAAGTTTTAAATGTCACTATATGATGATTTTGAGAGTAGGTTTTACGATATTCAGGCATTAGAAAAGGATCTGCAGGTGTTCCCTATGTCCCTCTCAGTGGATGTGGAAACTGTTAGACCAGAACTGCAGCTAGAACTGATTGACTTGCGGTGCGATACTCAGATGAAAGATAGGTTTGTAAACACAAATTGACTGATTTTTATGTTTGTTTTTCATGGGAGAGATTTCCTAGATTGTGCACATTTAATGCTCATATTATAAGTATATTCGGATCAACTTATTTATGTGAACAGATGTTTTCATTAGTGAAGACTTGTAAATCTAGACACAGAAGTAAGCTCACTGATGAAAACTTGAAATGTACTTTGCGACTTGGCAGTACGCAAACGATAGTGCCAAACATTGACACAATACTATCTAAATGAGCCCAAAGGTCCTGTGGAGGAGAAGTACACCAGCGATATGTTTCAGTTTGTGTGTTTAATTTGTTATCATAGTCATAAATGTCATACAAATATTGAAATATATATTAATGAGAGTGCAAGATTATGTACAAATCACAAAAATTGTATTTTCTTTTGGTAAATGTATGTGTCCCAAAGCTTCAGTTGATTGTGAAAATGTATTTATTCAGGAAATATTGCACACAGCTTCCACTATTTTGTTGTATAATGTATAATTCTCATGTCCTGTTATACTCTGTAATCTGGGTCCTGACCACCTTCGTGGCTAAATAGTTAGCGTGCTGACCTTTAGCCACGGGGGTCTCCGGTTCGACTCCTGGCGGGGTCGGGAATTTTAACCATCATTGATTAATTTCTCTGGCACGGGCCAGGTGTATGTGTCGACTTCATCATCATTTCATCCTCATCACGATGCGCAGGTCGCCTACGGGAGTCAAATTTAAAGACCTGCACATGGCGAGCCGAACATGTCCTTGGACACTCCCAGTACTAAAAGCCATATGCCATTTCATCTGTGTCCTGTTTGTCTCACAGGATCCATGCTCCAAATAATAATAATAATAATAATAATAATAATAATAATAATAATAATAATAATAATAATAAATTTACTCATTGGAGACAAACATTTCAGATTCTCTATGGGAATCAACATCTATATCATCTGATAGCCAAGCAGGCATCAATTTTTTGGTAAAGAGACAAAGTCTCTCATAGTGCATTGGCACTGCCAGAGGCTCCAAGTAGCCTACGCAGTGGCCTCCATGGTATGCACTAGCCAGCGTCTTGGTAGGTGTGCTAGGTACCAACTGACGAGCCCAACCTAGCACATGAGGGCGAAACGCTGGCAACCAGGAATGAGTTAGCTGGAAAATTTATGTCCAATAACGGACCATTTATATTGGTATTATAAATTTACTCATTTGGGACAAATATTTCAGATTCCCTATGGGAATCAACATCTATATCATCATAATTAGGTACTGTGGTATATGACAGTGCAAAGTGTAAATTTGTTTTATTGTACACGACAACTTTAAGACAATGTCCGAAATTCAATGTAAGTAGTGGATGTACATTATCTTGAACAGATAACACATCACACAGCCTGCTGTGTTGTTTATTCAAAAGATGTAAAGTACATCAGCAGAAATACTTTGGGATCATCTGGCACTTAAAAGCACATGTCATCATGACACCAGCCAGGAAGGGTCTTTTGAATTGATATGTGCCTAGTTTGATGTTCATCAACATATTAGGCTCCCCTTATGTATAAGAATGGATGCTGTGTATCTTTTATGATATGTAGAAATCCATTGTATGAGAGGGTACCAAAAAATAAGTGGCAAAGTTTGTGTTGTAGTACTCATTTCTGCTGCTAGGTTTGTAAGGCACAACTCATTGCCAGTTCACTGCTGCCTGTGTTGTTGACCAGGCTTGTTCTCTTCATCTGCAGTGATTGTTTTCAGCTAGCACTGTTTTGTTCTTGTTTCATTTTTTTTTAATGAGGCAAGTTTAAGGGAACAACACGCAAACCCTTTATTGGGAAGTTTCAAGAAGTTTGCACAACAGTTTTTGTCAAAAAAGACCCCACTTGTGGCAGGCAGGAGACAAGTCTATCCACCATGACAATGCACCTGCACATACAGCCATCTCTGTTGGACAGTTTTTGGCTGAAAATGGCATGGTTCCACTGCCCCATGCCTGACATGGCACCGTGCGACTTTTTATTTCAACATGAAAAGGGGCATGAAAGGACACCAATTTGAC
Source organism: Anabrus simplex (assembly GCF_040414725.1). Taxonomy (NCBI): domain Eukaryota; kingdom Metazoa; phylum Arthropoda; class Insecta; order Orthoptera; family Tettigoniidae; genus Anabrus; species Anabrus simplex. The sequence goes on from NC_090274.1 coordinate 116,275,528, forward strand.
AACATTGAAGAGGTCAAGAAAGAACTGAGGGAGGAGCTGTCAGTCATTTCTAAAGATGACTACAAAGAATGCTTCAGACAATGGAAGCACTGGTGGGACAAATATACTGGTTGTAATTAAGAGTATTTGAAGGGGATAACTTTGTTTTGTAAAAAAATTGAAAATATATACCTTTTAAAAAATAATTCTGGGTTTTTGGATACCCTCTTGTAGGTCTGTTAAATTGGTACTGGAATTTTATGTTTACTTGAAAAATCTTTATTAATGATTTATATTATTCTTTACCAGATACTCTAGAAAATTATTAAGGTGTATAATATGGTGGTGGTAAATATGTGTTAATATGCAATTTGCGACTTACAAAACTATGTTAAATGACTGATACTCTGCTATAGCTGTGCTGTTTTGTTACACTTTTGGTTTTGCACTTTCTTAAAATAACCAGTGGTATATTGAGATATTTAAATAATTACAAATACAACTAATTTAATACAATTATCTTTGTTTTAATTGGCCCAGAACACTCCTCAGCCTGTTACATGCATGCTCATTTAATTCTGTCATTTCAAAAGTGAGTCTGAAATCTATTTCTATTAAATGCTTCCAATCATAAGAGGTGCACATTCTTATAAAAGAAAGAAGGGTCGTAATGTTGTGGCTCACCTTTTCAAACCTGAATCAATTTCCTTCCCTAAACAGTTCTCTTCAGGTATACCAACCACCACATTTGCCTCATACTTGCAAGGTACACCTGCTGTTGCTCTACTGAAAACAATATTTTGTTGTTTTACATAATTTTGGCATCCTATTTCCGTAGCAGCCTGGTAAATATTTCCCATGTTATTGATTTGTTTGGTAGTTGTCGGCAAAGCAGACTGAGAATCAGTCGAAAGAGAACAGATAGCTGGAGACAAGACATGGAGAGATGTGAAATCATTAGCAGTAAATAGATCATGCTAGAGAAATTTTTTTGAGACCCTATGTTCTGGCTAGGAATGATAGGAAATACATAAGTCATCGATTCACCTGAAATATTTTGATTTTAATATTTTTCCAGCTATTATCTAAAGTAGGACCTCTGGTACCCACGATCATTTAGGCATAATATGGTCTGATGCCTTGCTTAGTGGGTTCATGACTTGTTGGCCAAAAAATTTGCTGGCAGGGTGGAAAGCTGGTGGTATACAATTTCTAACCAACAGATTGCTGCCAAAAACCAGGGTTCAATTCCAAACCTTTCTGCACTGTTCAACTGGAGTGAGGGCATATACCTATGTATATATAGCCCTGAGCTATTTCTTGGTGCTATTCAACATCAATAACCTGTGCCAGTACTATATTTCACTCCCTCTTCTCCTATCAAATATCATATTTTTATAATCTCATTAACCCTTAGCCCTCTTTTATCTCTGAACACTCATGCCTCTACAGCTCCATTTAAGAACCTGCTTACATAGGGATAAGAGACAGCATAAACATATGGACGGAATATTTATAAAAAAATCAACTAAAGCAAACACAAAATAAATATAATACAAGCACAATACAATATTCAGGTGCAATGTTCAGAATTTTTAAGCCTGAAATTATCTCCGACAGACACTTTTTATCTGTAATTGGGCAGAACTTCTCAAAGCACCCGCTGGGATGTAATCCAGGCTTTTTTCTACATGTATTGCAAAAAAACACTGTCACGCATCATAATTCAGGCTTACTGTTCATTGCAATATTCAGGATTATGCCTAAAATGCTTTGAATTCAGGAAGAGTAACATCTACACATGACTTCCAATTAGACTCACGTCTGAGGGGTGTAACATTTTGAATGTTTACACTGGCATACCAGTTAGTCTAGCGCACAATCTCTGACAATAACTCGTCAGTCATGAATAATTGGAGAAAGTCAAGTTCACTGTTAGGTTTAGTCCCTTGCGGTGGCTTATAACCTGACATACCTTTGAATGGGATTCTTTCTAATTCCAAGTCCTTGTCATGGTATTCCCTCCAGCCATCAGTAGAGGTACCAGCACTGTCATTTAGCATACTTTTCTCATTAATGGGAACTTCACTCAACTAACCAACACAATCTCATTCTGCAATATTTTCCTCATCACTTAATTGAAAATCACTCTCATTATAGCTGAAATCAACGTTACTTTAATCTAAAAGTCTGGCTATTTCCTTCTCATGAGTGTTGAACGACGCCATGTTGCTAAACGTCTGTTTACAAACTCGCGAGGTCTCCAAAGAATACGCACAAAACCTGATTTCAAAGAAATTATAGCTATAAATGACTTCAAATTGTCCTCAAAAGATGGCAGTAGTTTACTGTACCTGTAATTGATGTGTGCGTAATGCGACAAAGGAGTTATATAAGGAAGAAAATCATGTCGGTTATTGCCCGACATAGGATCTATGCAGGATATTCTTGTTGTCGGGCTTAAATCCTCTGGTGAGCTTAATGTAAGAATGTAAGAAAAAACTCTGTACAAAGATTCATCAAACTTCATACCCGAATCCGTAGAGAAACAGATCAAAGGTTGGACACATTATCTAAAGTGGAGGTTATCAAGAGCTCTGAAAGGAAACTTTGAACTGAGGACTGAATTTCTTGAAGACAGAGCAGTCACGTTTATGGATATCGCTGACTTCTCATATATGTTGATTACCCAATGTAAATACAAAAAAGTGACTACATAATGCAGAACACAGAAACATAAATTGAAAAAAATAAAATAATCATGCAAGCTTGAAAATGAAAAAAAAGATATAAATATAAAATAAATTGACAAAATGAATAAATAAGTTCATATTTCTGTAATCAGTGGTGTTGAACACGATATATATATTAGTTAGCAATAAACATGCTGCACAAGTTAAATGATGATATATCATCAAAATCTGGGCAATGGTAATAAATGATAACTTAGTTAGACTTAAGTCTTAAATGAAGATAACATGTCAACAGTTAACAGAAAGTCTAGCCACAGTTTATTAGCAAGACCTAATAAAAATTGTTGAAAGTTACTGGTAGTAAAAGAAAAAGACATTTATGTTCACTTGCAGTAGTTTTCAAACAACTGAAAGTTCAATTTTTCACCCCTCATTCTTACACAGGTCAACCACTTTTCAGCCTGTCAGTTCGCCAGACTTACAGCTGGTCACCCCTTTTTACTAGCTATCATGAGCTTACTGGGAGGAATTTTATCTTCATAACCTTTGGAGTACACACTGTATGACATCCTCTGAAGGTGACAGTCTAAATGAGCCCACTGCTGGAAATCTCCATCATACTTGCAGAAATGTGAATGGAAAAAGAGACTATTTTCATATGAACTCAAGCATATGCTCTTGAGGTACTGTAAACATCCCGTGGAAAGGCT